>NC_092508.1:99328318-99953318 GCF_047511675.1 Marmota flaviventris | reverse complement strand
TCAAAGAGATGATTTAAGGTATAGATGCAAAAATGTGTATACATTGTATGCAAATATTACATCATTTTATACCACAGACTTGAGCATTCACGGAATTTGGTACAAGAGGAGGACCGTGAACCAAACCACTGTGGATTCCAAGGGATGATTGCATTATTCTAAAAGCAAAAGAATGGCCAGTTAGAGAGATAACAGAAAAATATTAATAAAATTTTATAATAACACTGACCTTTGATGATTATTCTGTGCTACAAATTTTATTAATAATTTTACCAATATCATGATAGAGGTAACAAAGTTGTTTTAGAATAAGCAATGTGACCTTTTACTTCAAGTCGGGTCCCTGAGGCTAAGAAAAGTTGCATGATTTACCCCAAATCACACAGCTAGGAAAGAAAATACTTGGATTCAAACCTAATTAATCTGAATCTAAGTCTCATTTTCACAATCAGCACATTAGCAAATTGATTCACAGGTACAGATTAAAGAGGGTGAAGTAGAAAGAAAAAAGAGATTTTATTCTCTTTTATTGCTGAGTAATATTCCATTGTGTATTTATGCCACATTTTTTTTATCCAATCATCTATTGAAGGGCATTTAGATTGGTTCTACAATTTAGCTATTGTGAATTGTGCTGCTATAAACATTGATGTGGCTGTGTCCCTGTAGTATGCTCTTTTTAAGTCCTTTGGGTATAGACTGAGGAGAGAGATAGCTGTCTCAAATGGTGGTTCCCTGCTGTTATATATAAATAATGAAAAAAAAAATCCAACCAGAAAAAAAAGAAGAAAGAGAAACAAATCCACTACAGTTCAGACTGTAATACTTATAAAAGTTACAAGTTACTTTGAGTTACTTCAAGTCACTTACCTGCTCTTGATCTCAGCTTTTTATCTGTGAAGTAGGCTCAGAATGACTGCCTTGTAACATTATGTGTAGAAAGAAACCAGACTTGTATAACCAAAAAGTCTTTCCCACTGCAGGATAGAGAACTGGAGTAGAGCAAGGAGGTCCACTGTTCTTTCAGGAAGAAGCAGCTGGGGGAGACTGAGAGTTTCCAACAGGGCTTGCTGGGATAGTTTGTCTCAATTCCATTCAACCCCTGGGCATTTCCTGAGAAACTATGGGTCTTGCCATAGGCAGCTCTTTCCTTATTGGAGAGGTAGTGACTAGGAACAAGTGTCTTCACTGCAATAGATAATAACCCTGCTCCAGTTCATAGGGAGGCTGTGTGCCTCAGCCCAAGGCCACTATGTCTGTGTGAATATGGAAATTCCACTTCTCTCCTCTCTCTTAAAAGTCCAAATCCTGAAAGTTGAATAAATTCAGTCCTACTGATGGGATGCATTGACTTCATCTTCCAACATGGAATTCCCTTCCTTCACTGGGGCCCAAGCTTCCCCTCACAACACCATTGAATCATCTGGAGAGCTTTACAGGGAGCATTGCCTGAGCCTATCTCCCAAATATCTGAATTAATTGGGATGAGACGCAAGCAAAGATGCCAATCAAGTGAATAAATAAATGCTTTCTGAGTGATTCTAGAATACAATGATAGTGGCAAACCACTACGTAGGATGAATTCATGGGTAACAAACCCTTCTGTGACTATTTACTGAGCACCTTCAATTTGTTAGTCATCATGCAAAAATTCTGACATAGCATTGGCAAGAATAGGTACAAACACTATCAGTAAAAAGTCGACATAGATAAAGCAGACTATAATTAAAATCTGTGATACTAATTAACACCAACATATGTCATTGATGATAATAATGATATTATAATATTGTTTTATATGGATTCTATTTATGGATATATAAGTATGTATAAAATAAATCATATATATGCTATCCAGTATATTTTTATTAGGGCATGCAAAATTAAAATATATACAAATATTGAATATATAAAAGTAGAATTAATGTATAGAGAAGTATATATATAGGGATGAGCATGGATACACACATACATACACACACGTAGTAGAATGTATATATGTGTATACTTATCTTTCAGTATCCATTGGTTTCAAGACCCCAATGCATACCAAAATCTGTGGATATTCAAGTTTCTTAGATAAAATGATATAGACTTGCATATAATCTATGCACAACCTCCTGTGTAATTTAATTCATTTTTGGATTTCTTATAATACAGAATACAATGCAAATGCCATGTAAATAGTTACCCTATAATTTATTAGGGAATAATGACAAGGAAAAAAGTGTATACATGTTCACTTCATAAGCCATGATTTTCAAATGTTTCCTGTCCCCATTTTTTGAATCCTCAAATGCAAAACTCAAGGATAAAAAGAACCTACTATATATAATATATGAATGGATAAAATAATATACACTTGTATGTACAAACATACATAAAATATATGCATATGTTGAATATATACTATAATATACATGTTAGTATAAAGCATACATGTGATTATAATAATGTTATTAAGAATAAATTGTGTAATATGAATGGATAAAAAATAACAAGTTATGGAAGAAAACCCATAGCATTAATTAAAATTGGACATATCAGTAAAAGTAGACTGAATTTTCTGCTTCTCAAACCAGTCTGATGTAATTTTTGTCCATTGTCAGGATCTAGAAGCAAGTATAGCAATGAAAACTCCTTTTCCACATGGATTACTTTAAATCTTCCCTTTTATTTTATGAGTGGAAAGACATCAAATATAGCCCAAAGAGTATATTGCACCACAAGGTGTGAAATCTGCGATGCGCTCAGATTTCCTCGGAGATGTCAACCATCTTCTTCCTGAATACAGGGATTATTTTATTTAAGATTTTTTTAAATTTATAAATGACATTAGAATGCATTACAATTCTTATTAGACATATAGAGCACAATTTTTCATATCTCTGGCTGTATACAAACCATATTCACACCAATTCATGTCTTCATACATGTACTTTGGATAATAATGACCATGACATTCCACCATCATTTCTAACCCCATGTACCCTCCCTTCCCCCTCCCACCCATCTGCCCTATCTAGAGTTCATCTATTTCTCCCAAATTCCCTCTCCCTATCCCACTATGAATCAGCCTTCTTATATCAGAGAAAACATTTGGCATTTGGTTTTTTGGGATTGGGTAACTTCACTTAGCATTATTTTCTCTAACTCCATCCATTTATCTGCAAATGCCATGATTTTATTTTTTTTTTTTATTGATGAGTAATATTCCATTGTGTATATATGCCACATTTTTTTAAATCCATTTATCTATTGAAGGGCATCTAGGTTGGCTCCACAGTTTAGCTATTGTGAATTGTGCTGCTGTAAATACTGATGTGGCTGCATCCCTGTAGTTTGCTGTTTTTAAGTCCTTTGGGTATAGACGGAGGAGAGGGACAGCTGGTTCAAATGGTGGTTTCATTCTCAATTTTCCAAGGAATCTCCAAACTGCTTTCCATATTGGCTGCACCAATTTGCAGTCCCACCAGCAGTGTATGAGTGTGCCTTTTCCCCCACATCCTCGCCAACACTTATTGTTGATTTTCTTCATAATAGCTGCCATTCTGACTGGAGTGAGATGAAATCTTAGAGTAGTTTGATTTGCATTTCTCTAATTGCTATAGATGATGAACATTTTTTCATATATGTGTTGATTGATTGTATATCATCTTCTGAGAAATGTTGGTGCAGGTCCTTGGCCCATTTATTGATTAGATTATTTGTTGTTTGGGGATTCAGCTTTTTGAGTTCTTTATATACTCTAAAGATTAGTTAGTGCTCTATCTGATGTGTGAGGGGTAAAGATTTGCTCCCAAGATGTAGGCTCTCTGTTCACCTTACAGATTCTTTCTTTTGCTGAAAGTAAACCTTTTAGTTTGAATTCATCCCATTTATTAATTCTTGGTTTTAATTCTTGTCTTATTAAGGAAGCTGGGGCCTAATCCCACATGATGAAGATTAGGGCCTACTTTTTCTTCTATTAGATGCAGGGTCTCTGGTTTTATTCCTAGGTTCTTAATCCATTTTGGGTTGAGTTTTGTGCATGGTGAGAGATATGGGTTTAATTTCATTTTGTTGCATATGGATTTCCAGTTTTCCCAGCACCATTTGTTAAAGAGACTATCTTTTTCCCAACCCATGTTTTTGGCCCCTGTGTCTAATATAAAACAATTGTAGTTTTGTGGTTAGTCTCTGTGTCTTCTATTCTGTACCATTGGTCTACCAATCTGTTTTGGTGCCAATACCTTGCTGTTTTTGTTACTATTGCTCTGTAGTATAGCTTAAGGTCTGGTTTAGTGATGCCACCTTCTTCACTCTTCCTGTAAAGGATTGCTTTAGCTATTCTGGGTCTCTTATTTTTTCCAGATGAATTTCATAATTGCTTTTTCTATTTCTTTGAGGAATGAGGAATGTCATTGGGATTTTGATTGGAATTGCATTAAATCTGTATAGTGCTTTTGGAAGTATGGTCATTTTGATAATATTAATTCTGCCTAACCAAGAACAATGTAGATCTTTCCATTTTCTAAGGTCTTCTTTGACTTCTTTTTTAGGGTTCTGTAATTTTCATTATATAGGTCTTTCACCATTTTTTTTTTGAATTGAATTCTTTTTTTTTTATTGGTTGTTCAAAACATTATAAAGCTCTTGACATATCATATTTCATACATTAGATTCAAGTTGGTTATGAACTCCCAATTTTACCCCAAATACAGACTGCGGAATCACATGGGTTACACATCCACATTTTTACATAATGCCCTATTAGTAACTGTTGTATTCTGCTACCTTTCCTATCCTCTACTATCCCCCCTCCCTCCCCTCCCATCTTCTCTCTCTACCCCATCCACTGTAATTCATTTCTCTCCTTGATTATTTTCCCATTCCCCTCACAACCTCTTATATGTAATTTTGTATAACAATGAGGGTCTCCCTCCATTACCATGCAATTTCCCTTTTCTCTCCCTTTCCATCCCACCTCATGTATCTGTTTAATGTTAATCTTTTCTTCCTGCTCTTCCTCCCTGCTCTGTTCTTAGTTGCTCTCATTATATCAAAGAAGACATTTGGTATTTGTTTTTTAGGGATTGGCTAGCTTCACTAAGCATAATCTGCTCTAGTACCATCCATTTCCCTGCAAATTCTATGATTTTGTCATTTTTTAGTGCTGCGTAATACTCCATGGTGTATAAATGCCACATTTTTTTTATCCATTCATCTATTGAAGGGCATCTGGGTTGGTTCCACAGTCTAGCAATTGTGAATTGTGCTGCTATGAACATCGATGTAGCAGTATCCCTGTAGTACGCTCTTTTAAGGTCTTCAGGGAATAGTCCGAGAAGGGCAATAGCTGGGTCAAATGGTGGTTCCATTCCCAGCTTTCCCAGGAATCTCCATACTGCTTTCCAGATTGGCCGCACCAGTTTGCAGTCCCACCAGCAATGTACAAGAGTACCCTTTTCCCCACATCCTCTCCAGCACTTGTTGTTGTTTGACTTCATAATGGCTGCCAATCTTACTGGAGTGAGATGGCATCTTAGGGTGGTTTTGATTTGCATTTCTCTGACTGCTAGAGATGGTGAGCATTTTTTCATGTACTTGTTGATTGATTGTATGTCCTCCTCTGAGAAGTGTCTGTTCAGGTCTTTGGCCCATTTGTTGATTGGGTTATTTGTTTTCTTATTGTTTAATTTTTTGAGTTCTTTGTATACTCTGGATATTAGGGCTCTATCTGAAGTGTGAGGAGTAAAAATTTGTTCCCATGATGTAGGCTCCCTATTTACCTCTTTTATTGTTTCTCTTGCTGAGAGAAAACTTTTCAGTTTAAGTAAGTCCCATTTGTTGATTTTTGTTATCAACTTTTGTGCTATGGGTGTCCTATTAAAGAATTTGGAGCCCGACCCTACAATATGTAGATCGGAGCCAACTTTTTTTTCTATCAGACGCAGAGTCTCTGATTTGATATCTAGCTCCTTGATCCACTTTGAGTTAACTTTTGTGCATGGCGAGAGGAGGGGATTCAGTTTCATTTTGTTGCATATGGATTTCCAGTTTTCCCAGCACCATTTGTTGAAGATGCTATCCTCCCTCCATTGCATGCTTTTAGCTCCTTTATCAAATATAAGATAGTTGTAGCTTTGTGGATTAGTCTCTGTGTCCTCTATTCTGTACCATTGGTCCACCCTCCTGTTTTGGTACCAGTACCATGCTGTTTTTGTTACTATTGCTCTGTAATATAGTTTTAAGTCTGGTATCGCTATACCGCCTGATTCGCACTTCCTGCTTAGAATTGCTTTTGCTATTCTGGGTCTTTTATTTTTCCATATGAATTTCATGATTGCTTTATCCATTTCTACAAGAAATGCCGTTGGGATTTTGATTGGCATTGCATTAAACCTATAGAGAACTTTTGGTAATATCGCCATTTTGATGATGTTAGTTCTGCCTATCCATGAACAGGGTATATTTTTCCATCTTCTAAGATCTTCTTCTACTTCTCTTTTTAGGGTTTTGTAGTTTTCTTTTTTTTTTTTTATTTTTATTTTTTTATTTTTTATTGTTGGCTGTTCAAAACATTACATAGTTCTTGATATATCATATTTCACAATTTGATTCAAGTGGGTTATGAGCTCCCATTTTTACCCCATATACAGATTGCAGAATCACATCAGTTACACATCCATTGATTTACATATTGCCATACTAGTGTCTGTTGTATTCTGCTGTCTTTCCTATCCTCTACTATCCCCCCTCCCCTCCCCTCCCCTCCCCTCCCCTCTTCTCTCTCTGCCCCCTTTACTGACATTCGTTTGTCCCCCTTGTATTATTTTTCCCCTTCCCCTCACTTCCTCTTGTATGTACTTTTGTATACCTCTGAGGGTCTCCTTCCATTTCCATGCATTTTCCCTTCTCTCTCCCTTTCCCTCCCACCTCTCATCCCTGTTTAATGTTAATCTTCTTCTCATGCTCTTCGACCCTACTCTGTTCTTAGCTACTCTCCTTATATCAAAGAAGACATTTGACATTTGTTTTTTAGGGATTGGCTAGCTTCACTTAGCATAATCTGCTCTAATGCCATCCATTTCCCTGTAAATTCTATGATTTTGTCATTTTTTAATGCAGAGTAATACTCCATTGTGTATAAATGCCACATTTTTTTTTATCCATTCATCCATTGAAGGGCATCTAGGTTGGTTCCACAGTCTAGCTATTGTGAATTGTGCTGCTATGAACATCAAAAGTTGATTCTCAAGTACTTTTTTTTTGAGGCTATTGTAAATGGGGTAGTTTTTCTCATTTCCTTTTTTAAGGATTTGTTACTGATATACAGAAATGCCTGTGATTTATGGGTGTTGATTTTATATCCTGCTACTTTGATGAATTCATTACTAGTTCTAGAAGTTTTCTGGTGGAACTTTTAGGGTCTTCTAGGTATAGAATAATATCATGAGCAAAGAGTGCCTTCAGTTTGAGTTCTTCTTTTCCTATGTGTATTCCTTTAATTTCTTTCATCTGTTTAATTGCTCTGGCCAATGTTTCAAGAATTATGTTAAATATAAGTGGTGAAAGAGGGCATCCCTGTCTTATTCCAGTTTTTAGAGGAAATGGCTTCAATGTTTTTCCATTTAGAATGATGTTGGCCTGGTGCTTAGCATAGATAGCCTTTATGACTTTGAGATATGTGCCTGTTATCCCTAATTTTTCTAGAGTTTTGAACTTAAAGGGTGCTGTATTTTGTCAAATGCTTTTTTTTACATCTATTGAGATGATCATATGATTCTTAAATTTAAGTCTATTGATGTGATGAATTACATTTATTCATTTCCTTATGTTGAGCCAATCTTGCATCCCTGGGATGAATCCCATTTCATTGTGGTGCATGATCTTTTTGATATGTTTTTGTATTCCATTTGCCAGAATTTTATTGAGAACTTTTTGTATCTATGTCATTCGAGATATTGGTCTGAAGTTTTTTTTTTCTTTTCTTTTTTGATGTGTCTTTGCCTGGTTTTGGAATCAGGATGATATTGACTTCATAGAATGAGTTTAGAAGTACTGCCTCTTTTTCTATTTCCTGAAATAAATTGCAGATTATTGGTATTAATTCTTCTTTAAAGGTCTTATAGAACTCGGCTTTGTATCCATCCAGTCCTGGGCTTTTCTTGGTTGGTAGACTTTTGATAGCATCTTCTATATCATCACTTGAAATTGATATGTATAAATTGTGTATATCATCTTGATTCAATTTGGGCAAATTATATGACTCTAGAAATTTGTTGATGCCTTCAATATTTTTCGTTTTATTTGAGTACAAGTTTTCAAAATAATTTCTAATTATCTTCTGTATCTCTATAGTGTCTGTTGTGATACTTTCTTTTTCATCACATGTTAGTAATTTGAGTTTTCTCTCTCTTTCTCTTTACTAGCATGGTTAAGGGTTTGTCAATTTTATTTATTTTTTCAAAGAACCAACTTTTTGTTCTGTCAATTTTTTGAATTGTTTCTTTTGTTTCAATTTCATTGATTTCAACTCTGATTTTAATTATTTCCTGTCCTCTACTGTTTTTTGTTTTGATTTGTTCTTCTTTTTCTAGGGCCCGAGATGTAATGTTAAGTCACTTATTTGTTGACTTTTTTTTTTAAGGAATGACCTTCATGCAATGAACTTCCTTCTTAACTGCCTTCATAGTGTCCCAGAGATTCTGATATGTTGTATCTGTGTTCTCATTCACCTCTAAAATTTTTTTAATCTCTTCCTTGATGTATTCTGCAATCCATTGTTCATCCAGTAGCATATTATTTAGTTATTAGTTTATGTGTTGGAGTGGATTTCATTTCTTATTTTATCACTGATTTCTAATTTTATTCCATTATGATCTGATAGAATGCAGGGTAGTATCTCTACTTTTTTTATATTTGATAAGAGTTGCTTTGTGGAATAATATATGGTCTATTTTAGAGAAAGATCCATGTGATATTGAGAAGAAAAAGGATGAAATATTCTCTATATGAAATATTCTCTGTATGTCAGTTAAATCTAAGTTATTGGTTGTATTATTGAGTTCTATAGTTTCTTTGTTCAGCTTTTGTTTGCAAGACCTATGTAGTGATGAAAGAGGTGTGTTAAAATCACCCAAAATTGTTGTATTGTGGCCTATTTGACTCTAGAACTTAAAAGTTTGTTTGATGAACATAGATGCTTCACTATTTGTGGCATATATATTTATGATTGTAGTATAGCTTAAGGTCTTGTTCCTGTATGGTTCCCTTGAGCAGTATGTAGTGTCCCTTTTTATCCTTAGTGATTGACTTTAGTTGGAAGTCTACTTTATTTGGTATGAGGATGGAAACCCCTGCTTCTTCTGCAATCCATGTGAGTGGTATGATTTTTCCCAACCCTTCACCTTCAGTCTATGGATGTCTTTTCCTATGAGATGAGTCTTTTGGAGGCATAGATTTATTTTTTTTTTGTCCAATCTGCTAGTCTATGTCTTTTGATTGGTGAGTTTAGGCCATTAACATTCAGGGTTATTATTGAGACATGATTTGTATTCCCAGTCATTTTTGTTTATTTTTGGTATTTAACATGACTTGGTTTCTCCTCTGATTAGATTTTCCTTTAGTGTAATCCCTCCCTCTGAAGATTTTCATCATTGTTTTTCATTTCCTCTTCTTGGAATATTTTGCTGAGGATGTTCTGTAGTGCAGGCTTTCTTTCTTTCTTTTTTTTTTTAAAGAGAGAGTGAGAGAGAGGGAGAGAGAGAGAGAATTTTAATATATTTTTTTTTTTTTTTTAGTTTTTCGGCGGACACAACATCTTTGTTTGTATGTGGTGCTGAGGATCGAACCCGGGCCGCACGCATGCCAGGCGAGCGCGCTACCGCTTGAGCCACATCCCCAGCCCCAGTGCAGGCTTTCTTGTTGTAAATTCTTTTAACTTTTGTTTATCATGGGAGGTTTTTATTTCATCATCAAATCTAAAGCTTAGTTTTACTGGATATAAAATTGTTGGTTGGCATCCATTTTATTTCAGAACTTGGTATATGTTGTTCCACTATCTCCTGGATTTGAGGGTCTGGGTTGAAAAATCTGCTGAGATATGAATTGGTCCCCCCCATATGTGATCTGATTCCTCTCTCTTGCAGCTTTTAAGATTATTCTGTATGCTAGGCATATATAGAATATATGCCTAGCATATATTATAATGTGCCTTGGTGTACTTTCTGTTGTAATTTTGTACATTTGGTGTCCTGTAAGACTCTTGTATTTGGTTTTCCAATTCGTTCTTTCTGCTTTGGAAATTTTCTGATATTATCTCATTGAAGAGATTGTGTATTCCTTTGGTTTGAAACTCTGTGCCTTCCTCTATCCCAATAACGCTGATATTTGGTTTTTTGATGCTGTCCCATGATTCTTGGATGTTCTGTTCATGGTGTCTTACTATCTTTACTGTGTGGTCAACTTTATTTTCCAGATTGTATACTTTGTCTTCATTATCTGACGTTCTTTCTTCCAAGTGATCTAGACTGTTGATTATGCTCTCTATTGAGTTTTTCATTTTCTGACTGGATTTTTTCTGAGTTTCTATCTCTCTTGAAGTAATCTTCTGCTAACTGTGTTTTCTCTCTTATCTCTTTGTTGAAGTGATCAGTTTTTGCCTGTATTTGCTCATTTAGGTCATTCTTTAATTCACAGATCTTTTTAATTATGAACCTTCTGTACTCCTTCTCTGACTGTTCATCAACTTTGCTGTCCATAGATTCTATTATTATAGTGTCCTGGTTTGTTTGTGGCACTTCCCTCCCCCCTTTTTCTTCCCATGTTGTCTATGTGTCTTCCTTTCTTGCAGTGTGGATCTGAAATGTTACACTTTCTTCCCTATATTCTTGAAGTACATGTGCAGATTATCTGTACCCCACCTTGATGTTGGCTTCCAGACCCTGCTGGTGTCCCTCAATGTATGCCACTGCATCTAAAGGTGGTGGCAGCAATAGCTGAGGTAACTTGAGATAATAGTTAAGGTGCCCCAAGATGGAAGCAATGTCTTACAGAGATGGGGCTGAAAGAGTGGGCCTCACACTCTCTTTGGGATGCCTGCTCTGAGATGCCTCTGCTTCTATGCCCTGTCTATTGTCAAAAAGTTAGGGGCTACTGTGTGGGGGAGGTTATGGGATGACTATAGTGTCCCAAGATGGGAGTGGGTTAGTCTTAGGCTCCCAGGTGAGGGAGGGGTGAATTCTGACCTACTCTGGACCTGGGTCCTGCACAAGTTGGTGTGGACAGATCTGGGCTGGGTCTGGCCTCCCGCAGTAATCTGCTAGTGGGAAGAGGTGATCCTGTGCAGGAGGCTGGTCTCCAGTAGGTGTCTGCAGGTGGAGGGGTGGACCCAGGCCTACTGTGAGCCTGGGTCCTGTGTGGGCTGGTGTGTCTGAATACAGGGATTATGTGTCTAGGATTATATCATTTTATGCTACCAGCATATAAATGGCAACCACCACACACTAGGCACTTGTCAGACCAGAAGCTTCACTGTTCTAAGCCCCTAAGGTATATCAATGCAGTTTTCACATTATCCCTGTTTTAAAGGTGAAAATGTTGTGATACAGAGAGGAAAACTGATCAAAGTAGACCTTTACCACTTAAGTCTTATTACTGGTCCATGATCTTACCCACTACACCTCAGCACTGTCCTAACTGGAGGGTCAGCACTACTTTGACACTTTAAAGAAGGAAAGATTGGGGCCATTTTCATTAGTTCGCTTGATCTCCCCCAAACCCTGGTGTTATAGGGGTATAATTGAGAGCTGACCTATAGATATTTAAGATGTGTAATGTGATAATTTGTGTGTATATTGTAAAATGATTATCTCAGTCAGTTAGTTTATATATCTTCCCACAGTTATCTCTGTGTGTCTGGGGGCGAGGTGAGGGGGGTGAAGAGAACATTGGACCTACTCTCTTAACAAATTTCATGTACATAATAAAGCTTTATTAACTAAAGTCACTATGCTATACCATTAAAATCCTCAGAATTTATTTCCTACAAATGCAAGATAGTATCCTTTGACCAACATGGATGGATTGCCCCCATCCCCAAATCCTACAAACCACTACTTTACTCCCTGTCACTGTGAATTCAACATTTTTAGATTCCACAAAAAAAAAGAGAGATCATACAGAATTGGTCTTTTGTGTGGTGATTTCACTTGGTATAATGCCCACCAGCTTCATCTATGTTGCCATAAATGGCAAGGATTTTTTCCTTTTTATGGGTGAATAACTTTTAATCACACACACACACACACACACACACATACATGCACACACACATACACACACACACGTGCACATGAGCACACAGACTTAAATTTCTTTATAAATCCATTCATTTACAGACACAGAGAGTGTTTCCACATCTTGGTTATTGAGGATAATGCTACAGTGAACAGGGGAGTACAAATACCTCTATGAAATGCTGATTTTTTGTATTATTCATACATATATCCAGAAGTGGGATTGATTTATCATATGGTAGTTCTATTTTTAACTTTCTGAGAATTTCTCTATTGTTTTCCATAATGGATATGCCATTTCATATTCTCACCAGCGGCACACAGGACTCCCTTTTCTCCACATCCTCACCAACACTTATTTCTTTCATATGGGTAATAGCCATCCTAGCAGATGTGGGGTAAAATCTCATCATGGTTTTGATTTTCATTCCCTCTATCATTAATGCTACTAAGAACCTTTTTGTGTTCTTGCTGTCCATTTGAATGTCCTCTTTGGAAAAAAAAAATCTCTATTCTCTAATTGGGTTATTTGTTTTTCACTATTCATTTGTATGTATTCCTTATATATATTAGACATGAAATCCTTTTGAGATAAATAGTCTGCAAATATTTTCTCCCATTTTATAGGATTTCTTCCCCTTTGTTGATTGTTTCCTTTGCTGTACAGAACTTTTAGTTTGACATATTCTCACTCATTGCCAATGAGTCTCACTTATTGCCTTTTTTCTCTGGGCTTTTGGTGTCATATCCAAAAAAGATCATTACTTACCTTGAAAATCAATAAAGAATTTACTGTGAGTGTACTAGCTACTTTTCCTGTGCCATTTTCAATACCCAGGCCTCTATTTCCCCTTCAAATCCTAATGTGCTCTTTTACTCTACAGATTTTCTCATAGTGTCCAATTGCAATGAGCTATTTTAGTTAGACTCATTTCTCTCTCTCCTACAGGGGGGCACTGTGAATCTGTCTGCTCAATTCTACTGTTTAACATAAAATCCCTTCCCTTTCTAAATATCCAAATACCAGGTTGTACATACACATATACACATACATACACACATAACCATATCTTCTAACCTGGATTTAAGTTCTCAATAAGCTGGAGTCAACATATACATTCACTATTTTTATCCCCAGGGAATGAATAGTTTAAAATAGATGAGCAATACTTGACATAAACATATGACTATGAATAAGGTTAAAATCATAGTTCCCATACAAATACAGAATGAACCCATAAAAATGCTCAGCTTGTTAATGAGGGAAGCAGCAAGATAGTGAAGCTTCAAGAAGGGTTTTAACGAACCAGGTATCCAGATATATTTTGAGGGGAAAGCAAAGGGTATTAGAAAAAGTAATTAGGTAGATACAAAACTAGCTAATGTCTGTATTAGGGTTTTCCAGAGGCATAGAACCAATAGGCTACATACAGATATGTAAGAAGAGATTTATTATCGAAATTGACTCACATGAATATCAAGGCTAAGAAGGGTCTGCTACACTTTCTGCAAGTTTTAGAACCAGGGAAAACCAGTGGTATAATTTAGTCTGAACACAAAGACCTGAGAATCTGGGAGCTGCCTATACAAGCCCCAGAACCCAAGGGCTAAAAATGCGAAGCTCTAATGTCCAAGAGCAGAACACTTCAGAAAAGACAGCAAATTCACCTTTACTCTGCCTTTTTATTTTATCTGGTCATTCAAGAAATTGGAGCTTCTGGAAAAAAAATCAGACCTATAATGGGAAATAATATATTACCATTCTTCAGGTTTTCCTTTACCCAATCAAGTTGACACTTTTTTTTTATAAACTTTTTTTTTGAGAGAGAATTTTAATATTTATTTATTTAGTTTTCAGCGGACACAACACTTTGTTTATATGTGGTGCTGAGGATCGAACCCGGGCCGCACGCATGCCAGGCGAGCACGCTACCACTTGAGCCACATCCCCAGCCCTCAAGTTGACACTTTAAACCAATGGTTACCATGCCTTATAGGATAATGAAATTCAGGGGTTAATCTTCTCCATTAGATGGACAATTATAAGTTAACATGTAACTTCATAGGATCTGAGATATAATCTACCAGAAAACAACAAAAACCAAAGATAGCTTTATCTGTCTAGAGAATTAAATGATCACTAATTTGATTTGATAAAAAGATGCCCAGGGTGATATTGATAGGACACACCATACTTAACGATTTTCAAAATTATTTTAGCTTTTACCTAACACATCTTATTTATTCATTTGTTCATTTCTCACAGTAATTAATGAATTCCATCTACTATATGCCATCCAACCTTCCACCCCCATATCCTTCTGTTATTCTCTTGGAGATGAAATATAAATTGTAAAACCCATGATTTTTACAAAATTACTTCTAGATCAATAGACACAAGTGTGCTCAATGGCAGGATTACAGCTCATCACTGCTGAGCTATTTCACATGGACAAAGTTCCTTGCAAGTCCCTGGGCAACAAACATGTAAAACTGCTGAATCCCCCAGGAAGCATAGAAACTATTGAGATACATCGATCACAGAAAATCAATGGATGCTTTGCTTCCAGTGTGTTCAAGATATTCCAGTATACACATCTGACTACACTCAGGAAGAAAGTGTACATGTATGGTGAATTTGTCAGTGGCAAATTTTAAGGAAAAACTTCCCAAAGTTCAAGGGAAGAATATAGGAAAGGCCTTACTGGGCAAAGACGACCGATGAGCTTCCTCCAAGCTTTGGTAAAGCAAGTGTAATGAGTTCCATCAATGACACACTAATCTCTCTGAGCCACAAATAAATAAATAAAGCACCCTTGAAGACAGCTGTTGACCTGAGCTATTGCTGTGCCAATCAAGATCTGGGAAGTTCACAGCATGAGGAAGGGGATTAGATGGTTAAAACCCAACTGTAATAGTCTCTACACTGCTATCTCATCTGTGGAGGGGATTTGCCAAATGGAATTTTTGTTCTCTCCCTTCCACACACACCCATTGGCCTCCATCTCATTTCACACGAAGAAAGTGAAAAGCAAGAAAGAGACCTAATTACATTTGAAAAAAAAAATAAAATAAAATGACAAAATACATTAAGCTGGGGGTCAGATCACCATTAACTTAGGTTGCCAAGTCAATCTATATAATTGTGGCTTAGGAAGGATCTGTCTTTGTCAAATGTGATTTGTTTTGTGGCAAGAAAGCTTTTGATCGGGCATTAAGTCAGCTGGGCTTTGAGAAGCACTTACTGTCAGCGGGAAGTGCAGGGGCTGGTGGCAGAGCATGAAGCCACTGAGCTGAGCTGTGGCTTAGACCTTGAAAATGAGGGGAAGGATTTAAGTTACTTCACATGATTAAAAGGCAAATAGGAAAAGGCATCTTTTGCCCCACGAGAGGAAAGGTTTATATTTCTCTTTCCCATTCTCTTTTATTTTTTTTTTCCAAATACAGTTTGCAAACAGTCATGTTTGCCATTTGTCCCTTGACATTTTAATCCTTCTTCCTCACTTGAATATATTTTGTTGAGATGCTTGCCTGTGTAAGTTGAGATTGTATGTTTCTAGCATGACAATTTTGTTGCCATGGAGAATTTGATTGCTCATGTCAATGCATTTTCAGCTTCCAGGGCTTGTGGATGGGCGAAGAGGCTCAAAGCCCTTGCCTCTCCTTTTGGTACAGAATTTATGCATGCTCCCCACCCCCAATTCCCTTTGGGCAGCACTGGTTAAAAAGCACTAAGGATCTAGGAAAACCTTTGGAAGTTGGTTTTCAGTTTGATGTCACCAGACTAACCATGAGAAGATGAGAATTGGCAGCAATGTAGGAATCAGGGTTAATAAACACAATTAACATGATATCGGCTCTCTAGGGACTTGTTCTAGATAACCAGGAATAAACACTGAAGGTACAATTTACAGCAAGTCTAGAATGGCTGCTTGCTAAGGAAAGTACCAGTCTTTCATCTGTACCGATTGACAGATATAGGCATAATACATATATAATTTGATAGCTTCAAAAAGACAGGGGGTGGTGGCATGGTGGCACACACCTGTAATCCCAAAGGCTTGGGAGGCAGGGGTCAGAGGATTGAAGGTTCTAAACCAGCCTCACCTCAGTAACTTAATGAGGCTGTAAGGCACCTCAAAGTAAAAAAATAAAATTAAAAAGAAAAAACAATGCTGGGGATTTGGCTCAGTGGTGAAGCACCCTTGGGTTCAATCCCTGTCTGAAATAAAGAAAAAAAAAGACATTGGGATATGCAGAAATCATTTACTGGATTCTCTGTTCTCCCCTTGAAATGACCTTTCATTCTTCTCAGCATCTATCTTTCCTTTTATCATGTCTAGCTGCTCCAGGCAGAGTATGCTTTAAAACCTGTTCCCTTTCTTGCCTCATATTCTTCCTCACTACTTGGTGTTCCACAGGGAACTGGTTAGACATGCAAGACCTGAACTTTTACCCAGACTGTCAGATCAGAACCTGTGCTGTCACAAGTGTTGCATTTGCACATTCAAATTTGAGAAGCACCCATTTGATGCATTTCTGCACTTGTGTTCCTTCAATAATTGCCCACATGCCTTATTCACCCTGAATATGTATGGTAAGGGAGGATGGAAAGTGTCAGAATTAGCTAACTTCTTATGGTAAGGAACCAGGTAGAAGCTTCAGTTATCTTTTGTATCATCATGATAGTACTCGAAAATACTTGATATTACTTTAATTTTTAAAGATGAAGAGATAGACTCGGAGAAGTTAAGTCACTGACTCAAGGATGAACAGATAATTTGAATAGGGCTTGTGTTTGATGCTAGCCTGTCTACTGTATATTGACCAATATATTTATTGATGTAGATATGAAATCTTAATAAGAGTGTGCATTGGTAAAATAGTCACCCCTTCAGCTAATTTTGACATTTCAACCAGTGTATCTAGCATTTTTAAGCACAAAAGACTAAATTTTTCAGACTGGGGGCAGGGGTGCGGGGATTCATATGTGTGTGTCTTCTGAATGGCCATGATTCATACTGTAGGCTCATACACCTGTGGGAACAATGAACCTTAACCTAGATATTTAAACAGCATCCCAATCCTCTTCTACTATTGGGACATCTATAGAACATCAAGAAATGGAAGACAGATCTATTGTAATGGCCATGATATTTGCCAAACAACACAGTGAAGATGGAAGAAGGAAATGGGTTGTATGAATATTTTTGCTCACTAATAATATAGCGCTTCCAAAATCTAAACTCACCGTTTGGTCCAAAAAAAAAGTGATAGAGAAATGAAGGTACTTTACCTCCTTTTTTTTTTTGATGGCTGATCATTTCCCTTGAAGGTTCAAGTTGACATTATTTCTAAGTAGCACCCCATAAAAAGGCTAGCTCAATGAATCACCAACCTGATGCCTTTAATACTTTGCAGAGAGACAAAAGCTTCTTCAGTTCACCAGCTCATTATAGTTAATTATAAACTTAAAAACCTTATAATGGGATTAAGAGAAGGATTATTAATGTCTTATTTTTCTCTAGTGATTGACAGTTTACACTACCAAGTTTGCAATATGTGTCACAATCAGGAGTAAGTAAGATGCAGTTCTATCCTACTTAACAAGGACACATTCTGAAAAGTGTGTCGTGATTGGTTTCAGCCTTGCAAAACATTTTAGGTTATGCTTGCACAAGCCTACATAGTAAGATCAACTCAACTGGCCTCTCAGTGCAATCAAAAGATGCAATAAATCCTAAATGTATGAGAATACTACAATTATAACATGGAGAACTTCTTTACAGTAAACTTTTAGAATAAGTATCCTACTTATTTTAGAGTACACTGTAAAATAATAATGAAATGCATAGTACCTTAAATATATGAGCCAGTAACATGGTCTTTTATTATCAAGTAGTTTCTACTATATATGATTGTCTGTGTTATATGTTTATGTGCCTTGAAGTGCCATAGGTTTGTTTATACCAGCATCACCACAATGATGTGAGTAATGTTTTCTACCACGAAATGACAAGGGCTATGAACTCACTATGTACTAGCAATTATTAGCTCTGTTATAATCTTAAGGAACCACCATCATATATGTGGACCATGGTTGGCCAAAGGGCTGCTGTGTGGCACATGACTGTGTCTTTGAATCACACATTGAAAGTGCATATTCTCACTTTGTCTAATCTGGAGTAGTTAGGTAGGATCCACTTGATCTGTTTACTCTGCTAGAAATCTTTTATTTAAATGTTTCAAACTGACTGTTCTCAGTTATAGTCATCAATGCTATTGTTTGTTTATGTTTGTACTTCATGTTTCTAATCAATGTGCAAGTTTGATAAAAATCCAGATTTTATCAAAGACTCCTTATCATGTGTTTGGTGAAGTAATTGTTTCTAATGAATCTCCATCACAAAAATGTCCATAACAATCAGATCATTTTCTAGGGCATCTTTATTATCCTTTTCTAGGGCATCTTTATTAGCATTCATCTGAGTACAAATAACAGAAAATCCAGATCACATTGCTCAAAAAAAAAAAAAAAAAAAAAGATCTTTGAGATTAAGTACACAGAGATTGACAGACATCCCTATTTATATTTCTGGGTTAGGGTGGTTACAAGAGTATAGGCTATCCTATAGGCTAAAGATTCCTTTTGTGAAATTTTGTTGCTTGTTTGGGTTTCTACTTTTTTTTTTTCCCTGAACTGAGATTGAACCCAGGGCCTCATGCATGGTAGGCAGACATTATACCACTAAGCTATATCCCAATTCCTGTTTTGTGAGGGTTTTTTTTTATCTCTATGTTATAGTTTTGCATCATAACAATATAAAAATTAAAAATAAAATTTACTACTCTTCATAAAAGGGAGTTTACAGGGTTGGTTCCTGGGCTTGTAACTCAGTTCAACAATACTATCTTCGGTGTCACGGATATCCTGGAGCAGATATGCCTGTCCCCTCTCAGCCAGGCACAATGTGCTCTGGATTTGCATCCTGAATTTGCTTTCAAACACCAAAGTGGTATACAGCAGTGTGATGAATGTCATTTAGGAACCTGACAGAAACACACATTTTCTGGACTACTATAAACCAACTATACTAGCAATGGTAGGACCTGAAACCTCTTTCCCTAGATTTCCCAAGTTATTTGGATGCTCATAAAAATTGGGATCCATCAATTAGAACATTAAATTCTTCCAGAACCCAAAACCCAACCTTTCTCCCACTTCACCAGCAGTTTGTTCTCATGACCAAGTACTCATAATTTGATTGTATTTCTACTCCTGAAAGGAATCAGCTACCAAGGGGCATGGAAGTACTATGACCAACTTTAGTCTTATCATCTCATAGAGAGTAAGAAAACAATTATATTTATAGACCATGCCTATAAATTTACATTTTCTCTCTTTTTCCTGTCTTTTACCTTTCCCTGTCTTCCAAAACATTGCTTGTAAATGACTTTAGTGGGATGGCTTTTGATTTGCATTCTACTCTCTAACTTTATCCCCTGCCCTGCCCTGCACCCATTTTGTTGGGTTATATTACACATCTTTAAGCCAAAGCGTAACTTTCTGATGGAGGTTTTAATTGATGACCGAGTTTCTCTTTTGTATAAAAAGGTACACCCAAAAGGAAGATTTTGTTATAATGAAGTTAAACACATGTATGTTTAATCATTTTGTATCCATAGTGATGACATTGATGAGCTGATATATACTATTTTATTTGATCCTTGGTAGGATAGACACCCAATACATAACATGGAAGTACAAAAATAACTTGTCCATAGTCCCTAAGGAAGAAAGCAACCCTTTTAACTCAAACACTAGACTAGACTGGGCCCTTCCTTTCAAATATAATTGCTTCAAGAAACTAGGTTAAATCTAGTATGCCCAACTGTGGACAAAGTGTGTTGCTCATGAAAGAATTGCTTTAAGTGTCAATTCTAACAATATGATATCTGCAGTTTCCAATGACTTCCAATTCCACTTCTTGATTTTCTCTTAAAAGATATTTGAGTGATTTTTTCTCTATATACCTAAAAACAGGAAGACTATCTTACCCTGTTGTTAAATCTTCTATACTATTTTGTTCATGGATGGAACTCAATAATTGTAAAATCCATTAAATAAGGTATAGGTAAGCTACCAAAATCCACTAAGAATCCCTTAGGCCTGAGCAAGAGACGGATAGAGTTAGAGTTTATTGATTTGACAAATTAAAGTAGAGTAAGCTTCCACCCATTTTATGAGAGAAATCTTAGAGCAACATTGTTTAATAGAAACTTCTGTGAGGACAGAGTCACCAAGTACCAGCCAACAGAATACCCACTCACCACACAGGTATTGAAAACTAGAATGTGGCTGATGTGCCCAAGGTATCAAATCTTTATTTCATTTAAATTATTTAGCTTAAATTCAAATATCATCTACCATTTTGAACAACCAGCTCTAAAATCTTCAATTTTTATATACATGACCTTCTCACCTAAGTTTTTAAAAGTGTCTGGATTCTTTTTATTCATATATGAATTAGTCCTAAATCTGAGAATGCATAAATGTGAGATACTCTTCCTTGGGATTAAATTCCAAATCTCCTGAGTGTCAGATGTCCTTTCCTGATCCATCACAACCTTGGTGGCTCCAGTCTTTTAAAAGGAATGTCCTTTTTGGAGTACATCACTGCCAAATAGCCTGGACCATGAGCATCCTTCAAAATAATACAGCTTTCTGGCTGGCGGTTTAGCTCAGTGGTAGAGTGCTTGCCTAATGTGCACAAGGTACCCTTGATTCAATTCTCAGTACTACAAAGATACAGCAATAAAAAATCAAGAACACTGTTGCTTTCTCATTACAGATATAAACAGGAGAGAAGCCAAGTACATCCATTGTCACAGAGGCTGTCATTGACCACATCCCTCAGACTTCACCACATTGTTCCAAAACCTGCATCTTAAAAACTGTTTTCTTTCAGAGCTGAACTGATATGAAAAGTCTTCTTGAAGTAATAGATAATGGATGTTCCATAGGGACCAGGTGTGCGGCAAACAGGATGAGGCAGAGGTTGGGGAATCTGGCAAGAATGTAGTCTCTGCTGAAGTCTAGTTTCTTCTGGATGCCAAGAGGATGTTCTAGACCACAGACTACAACCTGAAGTCAGTCATGCCTTAAGACTACGGGACTGATATTTTCATCCTTCTATTGGTCTTAAAGTGGTTAAGATACAGGTAAAAGAAGAGATGGCTTCTCAAGCAAGAAGTCTACTTTTTGGTCAAGGGAAAATCTCTGTGAAGGGTATGGCTTGAGTTGTCAGATAGCACCCATAGCTGGGGAATGGAACTACCTGTTAGGGTTGGTCTTGGTGGAGGTCCAAGAACATCACTGGCAGAACCCCTTCCCACCCTGTTTGTTTCATCTCCTCCTTTCTGCCCAAGATCTTTGTCTCTGTGCTTTCAACACTATTTCTCCAGCAGGACTCAGTCACTAACCAACAAGAGTTGGTGTTTAAATGCTATAGCATATTCCCCCTTGGGTGAGATAATACTCAGGAGCATCCTACACAGGTGGAAGTATACTTACCCACAGACATGAGAGCTTAATGATGTTCCATGGGTCTCCCTTGATCTCTTCTATGTCTCATCTCTGTCACATTCTCTTGGCCTTCTGGGGTCATTTCTCAAATGAACTACATGCATTCAAATCTTTATCTCAAAATTGACATCCACGGAATTTAAACTAACTCATACAAAGAACTACTCCTTCCAACCTTGGTCTTGAGGCATCCCATGGTGTTTCTGATCAAGATCCAACTTTCTTTCCTTTTTAAAAGTCCTTGGTCTTTGTATAGGATCTCTAGCCAGTGCCAGGCTGCAGCATCCAGTTCCATTGCACCTGCCCATTTGCAGAAGAAAGATGCTACATATTCTAGCCAACAGCTTTCCAGTTTCTAAGATCCCTGTCCAGACAAAGATCCTGTGATGCATGGTTGGTAGCAATCTTAGGGAAGAGCAGGAAGCCCGCCCGAATACTGTGAGCATATATGTGAATGGCATTATCACTCTTCCACACACTATATTAAATATTTATGTGAGAACTCTCTGCTTTATTCATTACCATTAGTAGGTAGATTTTTTTCTTAGAAATCTTACACCTTAGTTTACAGGAGCATCAACTGTTTTATAACTAAAGATGTAACAAATACTACAAGCTGGTTTTTCATTCATTTGTGAGAATATGCAAGTAAGTCTATAGGGAATTTTGTAAAATGGGAGTGAAAGCATGTGAATGGGACACTTATTCTCTATAGGGGCTTATTTTAGGGATTGAAAAAAGAAAAACTGGCCAAGCTATTGCTCAAAACAAATTATGTAAGAAAATGCTATATGTTGTGTGTGACTATTTCAGCTCCATCTTGTCTTGTACTAAATGGACTGTGTTTGAACAATAGCATTGAAATATCTCTTAGGAAAGACCTGTATATAATCCATTTAGTGCCCATTTTCAATGTGTGACATCAATCAATTATCATTTCTGTTTCTGAACTAGAAGTGGAAATCACTATAGAAACAGAGGAATTTCTGCTTTTTCTAAAAGTTATTCTGTTTCATGTTAAAATCCTACCCTGAAATCTGAAGTTTGGAAATTCACTGGTCAGGAGTTGGGAGACTTATGTTTCTTGGCTTATCTTAAAACATGCTTAGAATTCATCATGAGAGTTTTCCCTTGCTTGCATAAGACTAGTCTCTGTTAAAAGCTTTAGAACTAGAAATCAGAAGAACTAGGTTGAAGTGCTTTCTCCAGACATATGACTTGGACCTAATTCTTGGCCCTAAAAAAAGGAAATTAAAAATATTACTGCTGCTTGCCATAAGAATCCAGAGAGAGATGGAAAACAACATGAAGTGTGAATTACAGCTCCAGTGAGAATGGCTATTAAGAGGGAGAAGAAAGATGAGCATGAGAAGGATTTGTCACTGCTGTTGAGAGGTACTTTGCAGCAGAGTCAAAGCTTTGGTGCTGGATCTGGTTTTCTGGGTTTGAATCCCATGCTTGGCCACGTATTGATTGCATGGTCTCGGAAAAGCTTCCCAAACATTCTGGCTATGTTATTGAGCAAAAATGAGAACAGCTCATCTAATTTAGTAACCTCAGGAGCAGAAATGACTCTTGTGCCAGTTCTTCTGACTTTATGTCCAGCATCTCCTTACTCCAATTTTCCCCAAAAGTCAAATTATTGAGGGCATAGATGATGAGGCTTAGAGTATGCTAGAAATAAACTAAGACATTGCCTCCAAGTCATCTCTATTTCTGTGTTTGAGAAACTATTGAAAAATCCTGAATGCAATAAAAATCTAAGGTGAGACGATTTTTTCTTTTAAATTTAAATTTCCATGACATGCTTTCAGTGCAGGATTTACGGGATTGTTTGTAGTTAATAGTTATGAAGACTTCAAACACAATTACAGACAACACTGCCTTTGTTAACATCTTCAACTTACTAAATACACACTTTTGTATGTATGTTTCAACCCCAAAAAAAGAAATAACCCAAAAACAGGATGCTAGTGTGCATGTGGTGTGTCTTTAAAGAAACTACAAATAGTATCTTCAGGCCACTCTGGTCATTTGTGAAAACACAGTTATTGTTTGGTGGAAGGAACAAAATGTTTGCCATAGCAACCACAGCAACCCTGGGTATTTCTCCTATTAGCTGTAATGCAGGAAGCATCTTCAACAGAAGGGAGAGAGTCCTTGGCAATTATCACCTAGGGAGCAGACCTTCATCCAAAGTGCTGAAGCTGAAGCTCTTGGGTCCAGAACATTCTTAACATGATGTGTTAATGAATGCTAACAGCAACTATTCCACTTTGGTTAATTTCAGGAGGATTAATAAGATAAGTTTTTTTTTTTTTTTTTCCTGCTGGGCAAAAGGTAGATGTGATTTTCTTTAGACAAATTTGAACGAATCTTTTTAGTGATAAATCTTCCTCTATTTTTTGTTTTATTTTGTTTTGGTTAAGGTTTGGGTCCACTTTTTGTGACTTTATTGTTTTGTGAGGGAAAATTCTGTTCATATCACTTTCTCCTTTCCATCCTTAATATAAATTCTTATTATATGATAATTATAACAAATAAGTTAAAAAAATTAAAGCATGAGTAAGAAGTCCAATTTTAATCAATTGGAACTAAAAGAGAAATGGCTACAGCTTGAGAATTTTTAATTCAAAAATAGTGACAATCACTCAAAATGGCAAAAGTCCTATATTTTACCATGAAGTCTCAAATTCTATAGATATGATTTTATTTTTTATTTTTTTCTGTATATTTTTCTTATGCAATAAATCACATGTAATAAGGCTATCAGTTTATTTAAAAGAGACATGCTAGGAAAAAAAAACATTGCATGCAAAAAGCATAAAAGTAGAAAATCATTAATATTTTAACTACTCAGAAGAAATCACTTTATAAATTCATTTTCTACCATATTTTAATTTTGTTGAGATAATGCTGTTTAAACAACATTGCCTCCCTCTACACACAAACATAATAAGAATAAAGAAACTTGTAAAATGGGCAGCAAGATGAGTAAAAAGAATAATTTTGGATTTCTTGGAAATATAAAAGATCTTCCTTTCTATCAGTTTTAAGTTAGGGGAAGATGGAGGGGATTGAGGTTTATAAACATATCGGACAAGACAGTGTTGGTGATAAACACATATTTTTATAGTTGGTACTTTGGAAGCTGGTTCAAAAACCCAGTGACTTTCCACTGTTACTGGTTTTCTGGGGTTTAGAAGTATTATTATTTTTTGGTTGCAGAGTAACCCCAAATAGTTATGTTACCTCTGTGCTTTAATTCTAGTTGCCAAGTGTTCTAAACTTGCTAGTTCTGAGTTTCTTCAACTGTACAGTATGGATAACGATATTTTCTCGTTTGGATACTGAGTAGGTATCGAAGGAGGCTAATCTGTAGTATCAAATAAATTCAAATGTGCAATGACTTAAATACCAGAGATGTTCAGTTCCTTTCCATGGCGTAGGTCAGTGCAGCTATGTGCAAGTTAACAGATGCTTTCCGCCATGTACCAGTACAGGGATCCAGGTTCTTTCTTTCCTGTCATGTTACCAACATCTTGGATCTTGTAAACTGCCTCCATTGATGGTGGGGAGGAGGAAGGGGCAGAAGCAGGCTGCCTAGAAGTGCCACATCTTATTCCCACTCACATTTCTATTGGAGGGAATTTGGTTATATCCCTATTAATATGGGAACTGAAAAACATTATTAGGCCATGCACCCAATACAGTCCTATTTCTACAGAAAAAAGACAGATAAGTACTTTAATATCAGAAATTCCTGCTATTGTGTACATGTCTTGTAAAACACTTGACAAAATACAAAATACACAATAGGTGCTCAGTACTTTCCCTCCTTTTGCTTTTCCAGTATTTAAATATTTTTAGGGAGGATGGGAAAAACAAAAACAAAATATACTTTTATCAAATTAGATTCCTGAAGGCTAGCTATTTACTGAAAGGAAGTCAACCATACCTTGTCATATTTACCTTATGGTTAGAATAAGTTCTACCATATGTCCTCTGTCTTCTGTGTCTGTATGTCCATCCCTGCCCACCGAGAGACTGTACTGTAGGCATACAGCTCAGAAAATCACTCAGTTGCCAAGAAGAGGCCCAAGTGACCTCTCTTCCAATGCATGGAGGAAAACTAGACCAGATCATCATTACAATTATTTCCAATGACAAAATTTCAAAGACAAATGAATTTATAAATGATTCCTCTAAATTAAAATTTTAATGAACTCTCTACCCTGATGTCTTGTGCAAAGTGGTTAACACAGGAGTTGGTTGGGGACCATCCCTATCTATGATATGAAAGAATCAGTGATAGCTCCCCTCAGACTTTAGAGTATTTGGGAAGTAGAAGTGCATATTGACTTCTGTGGGCTCACATAAAATGGAAACAGAAAACTGAAGACCACAAGTCTTCCAATTAAGTGAGAGTGCATATTGATCTTCTGCAAAGTTCAAGTGTGATGAATAATGAAATTCTGGAACAAAAAGCCTTCTGACATGTTAGAATATTCCTATGTGTCCAGTACACTGAAATGCACGTGGGTCCCATACTGTCGGGCTCTCTCCTATCTCTGAGGTTTGTGTGTGCTCTTCCTTCTGGTCTGGTTGATACTTATGTAACTTTCCCCTTTATTTCTGGATGTGTTGTGCCTTGCTTCAGATTTTAATATCTTTCAATATCTTTAGAAGGACTTTCTCATCATCTCCTGAGGCATTCTGTCCTCTGGGCTCCTACAGGAACTTGTATTTACCTTTTGGGAGGGTTTCTTTCACATTGTGTTCCACATTTTTGTTTCCATAATATCCATCTGTCTCTCTCCCTCCACCCTGAACCACCCAGGATGGTCCTGTTACTCAAAAAAAAAAAAAAAATGTGGTATGAAGGAATGATGCCCCTCAAAAGGCTTGATCAGTGTCCTTTTATCTTTGTATACAGGATACACATATCTGCTCTGTGTCTGGTCCATAGAAATCATTTGAAGAAAAGAACGGAAGAAGAGAAGGAAGGAAAGAGAGAAATAAAAAAGATATCAGTCAGAGAGAGAGAGGACATAGGGCTAGTTTGTGTCAGGATAGAGTTTTAAGAAAGAAATAGGACAAACCCCTCTAGGAATTCATTAGATGGAAGCTATGATGACTGGCAGATACAGCATTCAAAATGAATCTTAAGCCATAAGGATAAAAATTTGTTGTAAAAATAGCAGGACGATAAATACAGAGACAGGGAAGGGAAGGGCATGTTGAGGTGATGGCATCTTCATTGAACACCGTTTCATTGATCTTTGGCAGTTGAAAGTTGTAGCTATGTGAGACGTGACTCCAACTCTCTCCCTTCATCTCTCTGATGCTGTTCCAGGAACTGGTGGCTGGTCCCCAGCAGATTCCAATGCTCAACAGTGGCTGCAGATGGACTTGGGAAACAGAGTGGAGATTACAGCCGTGGCCACACAGGGAAGATACGGAAGCTCTGACTGGGTGACGAGTTATAGCCTGATGTTCAGTGACACAGGACGCAACTGGAAACAATACAAACAAGAAGACAGCATCTGGGTAGGACACTGTTTTCTCTCCCCATGAATAAAACTGAGATGCGCCGGTGGTAACCAGTGGGTGCTTCTGTCATTTTCCTACACCCAGATTGTTGGTGGCTTAATAACCATCAAGAGCTGATTCAGAAATAATTTGGTCATGAATCAGCCTTGACTCCAGCGTGGCTGTGTCGTTCCTGGGGAAACTGGGTGTCTGCTGTGCAGTTTACTGTGTTCCTCCATTTCTGGCATCTTGAGTAATCATCTCTAACAGAGAATTATACCAACAAAGTCTGATTGTTAATGAGATGGCATTCGTTTACTATTTATCTGTTGTTTGTTTATTATGTACCATAATCCCTTGTAACAACCTAATTGACTTGGTTAAGTCAGTTGCCCAAAATTACCCAATTTGTGCACTTTGGCCAAAGATTCTTAATTCTTGTTTGACTTTAAATCTCAGTGATGAACACTCTGGATCTAAGATTTGAAAGCCACTGGAAAGGGTTAGAAATATGAAATAAATTACACACTTTAGAATTATACTGAATTATAAACAATCTTCAGCTTAGAGAAGGAGTGTTTGCCCCAAGTTGCAAAGCGGAACTTTCTTCCCATCTCCCCATCCTCACACTCTTGAACTCAGTATTGTTATGAGGCTGTCAGCAGATTGTAAGTGGAAAGGAACAAGGAGAGGCACAAAGAAAACTTTCCTGCCTTTGGAAACTCTTGCTCATGAATAAAACAGTGGGTTAGTCTATGCTGCTTTTAGTTTACTGGGGGAAAAAAAAATCACCATTACTTTCTAAATGCATAAAAAATGTGAAGATTTGGCCATTGATAAAACAAACAACAAACAAACAAAAAACTCTTCCCTAATCAGAATCTCCCTACTTGCCTCCCTGTGAAATCAATGACAACTAGAATTTTAAATTGCTGTCATTTTCATGTGCATGTTTCTGTATTAGCTCCACTTTTGGGGAAAAAAAAAAAAAAAAACTTTCTGTTTTGGATTCACTATTATTTGCCAATTGCCAGGCATTCACCACTCCAGGTTCTAACTGAACATAGTAGTAAATTAACGATTAAGATTGATCATAGCAGAATCTTGAGAACACTACTATTGCCATTTTTTTATTGTCATTAGTACTATGAGGTTGTAATATTCATAGAAGGCATGGGTTTTCTTCAGTTTTAAAAATAGTTTTTTGAAGACCTTTTTTTCATCTCAGTGTTGAAGGCACCATAATTTTTTATAAATTTCTGTTTGGTTTTATTTTGAGTTTGAACTGAGAAATGAGCACACCTTCAATTTTGAGGAACAATTTTAAGATTTTATGTTGACTTTCGAGGGACAAATAGATGTGGGGTTATTTATTTTCTCTGGCATTTTCAATCAGAACCGGTTGTTTTTCAGATGGAGCTGCAGTTTTTGAGTTATCTAGTCTCAATTTTTTTTTTTAAACTCCAAGTTTCATTTTCTTCAGAATCAAATGACCTGCTTTCAGCCTATTCTCTGGATCAGGATGTATTTCAAGGGATGACAATTTCTCCGGGCTTGGGGACAGCTGGCACAAGGTCTCTTCCATGTCCATGCTCCTATTAGTTACTTGTATTTCCAAGTAATTTCAACTCCTTAAAGACAGAAGTCTCTCTTTCATGTTTCTATACAGCCCCTGGGCCTGATTTTAGTGGACATATGAGGCTCATTTTAGGAAGGTTATTAGAACTGCAGAATGACTAAGACTCTTAGAATTGGAGAGGGGGTAGAAGGAGGAGACTATCCCATCCTATACTTCATACCCCAAACAGCTTCAACATTGCTGAATAGGTAAAGGATGCCGGGCAGCAGGGCAGGAGAGGTACAAGATCCTGTGTGCAGCAAGGCAGAGAATTCCAGTTGCAGCATGCCCAGAGATGTTCACAATGCCTGCAGGGCACTTAGGAAACAGGCAGCTTTAGGACCAGCTTGTCAGCTGCAAACACTGGGAGGAGTGGTGATTCCAGAAGAGGTTATCACAATTTCCAATTTAAAGTATAAAATACAGTGACATTTGGCAGGAACACCATAAGTCATGGTATCTGCAAAAAAAAAAATGGGTGTCCACTTATACTAACACTAGGAAAACTAACAAACCATTACATCAATGAGATGTCACGTTTACACACTAATGTATGTGAGTGTGGGAGTGTGTATGTGTGTGTGAGAATATGTGATTCTATAAACTCTGGTGATTTGTTTTTCATATCTCCATGAACAAGAGGCTTGCCATCACAGTGATCAATCCAAGCTCAAAGCTGATGACACCATGATTAAAAACTAAGATTTATTCTTAAATATATCTGTAGTTTGTTTATCCTTTACCCCAATTGTTTTTTTTAAAATTTCATATATACATGTATATAAATTTATGTATGTATATATATGAATCTCTCTCACTTTAATTGTTAGATAAGTAAGCACTAATCTTTGAGATAATATTAAGTATAACTGTTTAATTTACACAGTGCTGATTATAAAAATGAGGAAACAGGGCTGGGGTAGTAGCTCAGTGGAAAAGTGCTTGTCTAGTATGTGTGAGGCACTGGGTTTGATCCTAAGCACAACATAAATAAAATAAAATAAGATAATAAAATAAAGTTATTATATCCATCTACAACTAAAAATATTTTTTAAGTGAGAAAACACCATTAAGAGCTAACTGTGTTTGTGAATGTTGTCAATGTTGCTTAAAGTGTCTGAAACTGTTTAGCAGCATCTATTGAATCCAAATTGAGGATGTTTTACAAACATTTCACAAATATATGTAAAATCTGCTTTGTGACTAATGCTCATTGATACTTGTGTCAGACTATGCTGTTGCATAAAAGAGATTACAGTTTTTCTTTTTACTTTTTATTTTCAACTTAGAAGGCTATGGATTCACAAAAGCTTAGCCTTATAAGCAAAGTAAAAGCAACAGCCAAACAAGAGGTTTAGGTAAAGCTGTGTAAATGGTTTCAGTTTAACTTTTCAGAGAAAAAGCCAAGACTTGAAAACATCAATAACAAGTACAAACTTAATTAAGGAGAGTATACCAAGGAGATAATCTCTTGAACACATATTTTCACTTGGTCTTTTTCAGAGCCTCAAGTTTTTGATGTGATAGAGTTTATAATGCTTTTTAAAAATTATTTATCAAATAATACAAATACAGCACATTTTGTGAATAGTACATCAATTTACCAAATCTTGAAGATTTTATTTTATTTTACAAAGTTCATTTCAGGACAGGAATCTTTAAAAAATACTTTTCCTACATATAGTAACAAATCTTCATGCCCTGATAAGTCAATTTGGAGAGTTTCTGATTTGACACCGAATGAAATGTTTATGAATAAGACCAACAAGCAATTGTTTAATGATGTACCATGATACATGAACAAGAGTTCCTGCCTCACTAAATAATCAGGCATGAAAGCGTCACAGGAACAAACTTAGCAGATCAAAAATTTCTTCTTGTTTGGTGTGAAGATATTTTGAAGCAAGATAGATACTAAAATTCTAACTCCAAGAAGCAATGTAAATCTTTTGTTTGGTAACGTGGAAAATTTTATTTGGAATTAAGAGAACCTCTTAATTAAATCCTCTCAGACCGCTTCCTGTCTCCATTCACCTTGAAACATACATCACAAGAAACACTTACTGTTCTTGTTATGCATATGTATACATATAGATAACTTTTCTTTCCTGAGTTCTTTGTGTTTCAAGTGTCCAGACCCTTCATGAATCCCTGTAGGGGTCCTACATACAAAGAAGGGTATGTGAAAACTCATTCCCCTCTCTGAGCATTGACACGTTATTTTCTAACACTTATCAGTCTTAAATTTTGAACACTTACTTTATAATAATCAAATTATTGAGATCCCCTTCTCAATCAAGTTTAGCATTCAGATCTTTATTGAGGTATAATAAATATCATATTCACCTTTCCCGCCTCCTTTAACATATGTATCAAAAAACTCACATAAAATGTCACTGTAATACAAGTTCAACTCTATCCTACTTAGAGACTTCAATGTTATCTAAAAACTTACACTCTCTTTTTTTGAATATACAAACTTAACACAAAATAGATATTGAAGGCAAATTTTGAGAAACCTGAACTTTCACATTTCTCTTTTGCCCAATAATTTGCCTTTTCTAAGTACAATCTCATAATATCAGTGGCAAAGTTAGTCTTGTACTTGTAAAACAATTTACTTTATTTGACTTGTGCAATTATAATCTGATAAACCCCTTTAAGTTACTGATTAGAAGCAAACATTTGATGCTGGTAGATTCCTCTGAATTGACAGTGAAGATATTAGCTGATTCTATTTTACTGATGTATCCACTTATGTCTTCCTAGTCTCCATTTAATTAGTCACTTTCAAGCAGTCTGTGCTGATGCAAGCCCATATTCTAATCTTCCCTATGTGATAACATGGAGAATCATGAGTGAGAGATGCAATGATCATAGTGACATGGGATCATAGTGACTGGGGAAGGAAAAGAAGTTAAAGAATTGTGTCCATGACTGAAACAAGGCCTTTTGCAAGGCTGGTACTTATATAGGAAATGATAGCATCTCAGAATTCAATATTTAAACATTCATAGTGAATTCTTTTGCTTCTTTTGAGTGTCTGTATCCTGGGATTCTGAATGCATTGCTACAGTTCCTCTTTATCTTACACTCAATAAAGGTAGGCACTCAGCTAAGATAATGAAGGAGATTAGTTAAGTTTCTTCTGTGATCCTAATGAGTTGCTTTTATTTTACAGAAGAAGAAAATGAGGTTTCAAGAGGTCAAGATCTCAGCCCATATCTCATAAGTAGTGAAGTGATGGGGCCAATTTACAACCCTAGCTCTGTCTGTCCATAAAGCCTAAGCAATTAAATTACTATATAATATTTTAGCCATTGTTGAAAACATGACAATTGTCAACCCATATTATCTTATAAAGGAGCTGGAACAACCTGAACTGAGATTCAGAACACATTCTGCTCCATGATAATCTAAGCCAAAATGGAAACTGAAGGCCACCCTGGACTAACTGACATGGTGACTTCATGGGAAGACCTGGCGAGCAAAGAGATTCCTAGAATGGAACCCCAGTTGGTTTCTCACACAATGTGGGCACAAAAATGTCTCATTATCATCTCCTACAGAATGGTTCTTTGCTTCTTTTCATAACAAGGATGTTTATCCCTTCCCCTCTCTGCCACAATTCCCCTACTACCAGAAAAGCTGTTCCCCTCCAGCCCAGTGTCCCAACATACTCAACAGCATTCCATATGGCTGATTTTTAACCCTACACTAGCACTTCATATAAGATCTTGTATCTTATTAATGCTCAGTTTGCCTCTCCCCAAACAAGACCCATCAAGTCCTATACCATGGAATCTTTTGGACCATGCAATATGATGGCCTCTGATCTCCTGTAGCTCTCCGGAATCTGTCAACAGAGAGGGCCTGCATTCATTACCCAGCATATTCCCACACAGAGGTCAATTGAAAGAATGGATTATACATTTTAGTCATCAGTTCCCCGATTTCATCCTTGAGTGACTTCCAAATTCTCTGGGAGATGCTCTCCTATCTTCGTGATTTATACACATTTATTCTGCCAATTTAGCTTAGAACTTCCTGAGTATTGATCACTGTTTGATATAGTATTTTAAGCCTACCAATTTCAGAAAACAATTTGAGAGGGAGAATCTCATTACCATCAACATATATCTTTTAAGCTCTCATTATACGGCAAGCACCACACTAGTTGCTGGGCATACTAAGGGACTTAAGATGTGGTCCCTTCCTCCCTTGAATGCATAGGATGATTAATGAGAGAAATAAATGACACTTCGACACAACATGTGCTTATGTGAATAGTGCTGATGGCAGTTCACATGTGCAAAGCTGTTGGAAAGGGTGTGCCTGGGAGTGCATGACTGGCAGGGACTTAGATGAGTTTAATGGGCAGGGACCATGTTTAAGTTTCTTTGGCTTCTCAGCAGTTACAGAGTGTTTTATACCTAATACAAATTCAGTCAGTGTAAGAAGACAGGAAAATAAAATGATAGGAAGGGAGAAACATTCACAGCAAGAAAAAAATAGTATAAGAAGCCCTACAGGAAGATATCAAATTGCATTTGAAACACAAAGAAATAATAAATTCAGATACAAGATTTCCCAGACCAGTAATACAAGATAAATCTGAAGAGGGAGACTTGACAGAATGTATATACCAGTACCATCTTTTTTAAGCTATCATCTAAGAGTGTTGTGTCATTTGTTAGCCATTTTGTTTTAACACTTTGTTGGTTGATAACAAAGGCTACATTGTAGGAATCTGCTATTAAATATATTTGCCATGATTTTGTTAATAGCTCTCTCATTTGTTCTTTCACACATATAAACTTTTAAAACAGAGATTAATTAATAGTTGGACTTAATTAAAAGCTCAATAAGAACTTAGCATACAGAGGATCTAGCTTCAGATTTAATGGAGTCCTCCAGTACAAAAGTAATTTATCACCATGTGACAAACCAACAGAAAATAGGGTCAGAGGTAAACACAGAGGCTTTTGATTAAGGCCAGCTTCCAGTTGCACTAGCAGTTGCTTCATTGACCTTGGAAATGTAACTTAGCCTCTCTATATTGAAATTTTCTTCCCTTTTAGGGAAGGTGTATATCTAGAATCTTCCAGATCCATTGCATACGTTCTTCTATACTGCCTTGCTTAGACTTCCTGGTTATGGACCATCCTATGTGTACAGTGGAAAATACATGGAGATGAAGTTTGGACTTCTCTATGGAACCAGTTTAAGACAATCCAGTAAAGACCCTCAAAGCCCAGTATTCTTCTTCAGTTGCCCCAGTGGTTCTGTCCTTAGTTTTTTGGCTGACCTTAGATGGTCTTATTGCTGGATGAAACACCACGGAAAGAAGGAAGAGAGAACAACTATCCAATGAGCACTGGGAAAGCAACGGCTGGTCTTTGCCCCAGCATCAGCAGGCTTCCCTCCAGCCCTCTGGTTCCACACTTAGCCTTAGAAACTTCCTCACTGAGGCCCATCTGTTTCCCCATCTTAATGTGAGAATTTGCTGAGAGGTTTCAGAGAACTTCCCCACAAGGGGTCTATTCCTTTTAAGGAGAAAATGCTCTCATACATTTTCACATGTGGCATTTAAACACATCCCATGGACAGGGAGACAACATGCAGTCTTCAGGATTAATATTCATATGGACACTTTCTAGGCAAGAACAGATGTTTGCAGTCCCCTATAAACTGGTTGCATTTGTAATGGGATAGGATCCAGGAGCTGATATCAAAGTAAGAAGGATGATCTGCTTAAAATTAATTCTTCTAAATCCACTGCTATTAAATTAATCTTATTGTTAAGGTACTTAGTGATTCACAGGAAACTCGACTTATTATTGTATTTGCAATATGTATAAACCTGTGAGCTTTTGGAGACACCCACCTTAGGTTAGAAGAAATCAGAGTTAATATTTCAAATTTGACATGCAGAAGCATTAGTTTTCTTTGGGTTTTTAGAATCTAAATGTATTGAATTATGTTAGATATAAAGAATGAGGAAAAGATATTTTAAACTATCCTTTATTCACTGAATTTTTAACTATTGTGCAAATTGTGTTTCATTGTTGTTGTTTCCTTCCATATATTATCTCAGCTTTGAAGTCTAACAGAGATTCTGTGACTCTGATAGATTACTAAATCCCTAGGAGGTGCATTTTTCTCCTTTGAAAAGTGAGTATAATGGGGATGCTAATCCATGTGATCTATAAAGGGGAGATTCTCAAAAATGAACATGCATCAAAATGTCCCACAGGGCTTGTTAAGACACAGCTTTCTGGGCCCCACCTGCAGAACTTCTGACCCTGTAGGTCTGGAGCAGGATGAAAGTTTGCATTTCTAATAAAATCCCAGGTAGCATGATGCTGGGGCTTCTAGTTGGGACCTCAGTTTAAGAACCATTGTTTGAACTTTAAATTGGAGGAGTTAAGCACAGTCTAAAACAACAAGGGCTATTATGGCTGTTAAAGGTGGGTGCAGGTGGGACACCTGGTGAAGATACCCAGAGAAATGCCAGCTCTCAGAGCTTGCTTTCTTTTGAGGTTTGTATATAATGAAGAAGGCAAGCTTAATAAGTCAGCAATTTTTAATAAACTAAATGCTCAGTGGAGAAGGTAAGATATCCTTGTGGTTACAGACTAAGATAGTTACCCAAAACAGGCTCATTAAAGACAATTAGCTCAGAGTCCTAGTACTAGACCAGAGAGGTAGAAGAAGCATCTGAGGGAGTTGCTGACGCCTAAAGAATAAAACTCTAGGCCCAATCTGAAGCCCCAGGTGTCTACTGGGCTCTAGCCAGATGGAAAGAGTCCAGGCTTTGCAGAACCTTAGGAGCCAAAGAGTCTCTCCAGCATTAAAAAAAAAAGTTCAAGGAAAAACAATCTTTAATAAATTTATTAAATTCATTGTCACAACACAGCAATTGATATTAAGGAAAAAACACAACATGGTAACAAGTTTCTGACTGTTAACTAGGAGTCCCAGTTTTGTTTGCCTAATGTTAGTTGGAAATAAAGTTAACTAATATATACTAATAAAAAGAGAAAGCCCAAACAAAATAAGGTGAGCAAAGTGGATAATGTGTTTCACATACCTGAGGGATTGCAATTGTTCATGTAGGAGATTATCCTTCCCACTGCTATAAACAAAGGGAGCCGCTATGGTACATCCTGAATTATGCCACTGCATCTCACATCTTACACTTGCCTTCAGAATAATTCTTTGATTTAGTGTTTTGAGACTTTCCAGAAATTTTCCCCTCACACAAAAATATTACTAGAACAGAGAAGGAGCCCTAAGAATGGGAAGAAAGTTATTTTAACTAATGAGCATCATAGGTGCTTTTTGCTTGGGAAGAGAATTGTACTTAAAAAACTATCCCCAAGAATCATACACCTCTAACATCCTGTCTTATCTGATTGTGATTTAGGGTATCAAGCATCTGCTAAGCTCATTCTGCATGCAATAAATTAGGGAGGCTTTAAAAGTAGATGTAGACATCTCTCCTACAACAGGTAAGATAGATACATGGAAAGATATTCGATGAGACTATGCCCAGATGCGCATACAGGTGAAAGTATGAAGTTTATGGCTTGTTGGTAGAGTAAGTGCTATAATTCTTTTCCAGAAGTGATTTCGACTTTGCCATGTTTCAAGTTTCATCCAGTCTTCCTTCCTCTATGGCATGCTACAATAAGAGACGGTCAGAGTTCCAATAACAGATGGTGAAACAGTACAAAGGATGGATAAGGACTAGGAAAGTAACATGTGCACGTTAGTGCTTTGTTCTAATCCACACAGCTGACTGTGAGTCTACTGTCCATGGATATGGACAATCTGAGTGTAGGAGAGAGAAAAGAAAATACTGTGTATGTGGAGACATCCATGATCCATATCCATGTTACTCCAAAGAGGTGGAACTTTTCTTCCTTTTGCTTTCATGCCTTGGCCTCCCCAATCTTTCTCAACTAGTGTATGGTTCTTTGAGATGTTATGTTTTGTTTCAGACATTATGTCCATATGACTTCTATAGAAATGTGAGAATTTAAGAAGGTGATTATAGGGGTGGCATCTTAAGCCAACTTAATGAACAGATAATTTAAAGGGACAGCAAGTGCTTGTTCAATAGCTCTGCTAAACCCTGGAAACCCCTTCCACCAAGCTGGCTGGTCCAAAACTGCTCACACACAGAAATACCTGGCTGCATTGGTAGTGTAGGTATGCACATGCAAGTGCACTTCTGGTGATGACAGAGATGATCAACCACTCTTCCCTGCTCAGTCCATGCCAGCTTCCCTCTGAGATGTATCCAGGGAGAAGCAGGTGACTAGGAAGACCTGACTTAGAGCTTATGCTTCTTTATATACCTCCTCTTATTCCACATAACATGGTGGAGGATATTTTTTTTTTAAGGATTTGTCACTTAATGAATAATTTCTGAAACAATTAGATGACAACTCAATATAATGGCTTTGTCAATTTTCTGTAATGGAAAACCAAATTATCAGGTGAGAAAATGCAAAATCTTTTTTTGCATGACATCGTAGAGAAGTTTTAAAAATAACTGCAAATTTACAAAAAAAAAATTGAGGACTCTAAGTTTGCAAAATCAATAGGAATTCATCAAAACCAATTTTCCTGGAAACTTGAAGTCATACATTTGGCTTTATTAAATGTGAGGATGTTAATGAAAACTCTGTTTTTAGAATGTGATCCTAGTATTTAAGCTAAAGTGGATATATTACCTTAATGTGTGTGTGTGTGTGTATGTATATATATACATACACACACACATATATGCATACATTTTAGTATTAAAGATACATATGTATATAGTTGAATTATATGCATTCATATTGATAAATTTAAATATATTTGTATATATTTAAATAAATTCTAATAAGATATAAGTTCTGTGTGTGTATATATACATATGTATCATTAAATTTCATCATGTTTCATCTTGATTTCTCATTAACTATAAATCTGATCTTTCAAAAAAGTTTTTAGCTATTAAAGTATTTTGAAATTTTTGAGTCCATTTATTTTGTATTAAAAATCTTGATCTTATAATTAACTATTACAATAATGGTAGCATACATGATGCCAAATTACTGCAAGTTTGTGCTATTCCCTGCCAGTATCTTAATGAAGTGCAGAAATGAGAGACAACACAATTTCTGTTTTCTCCACTCCTAACTCCATGGATATTGACAATTCTCAGTCAGGTATAAGGAGGTAACTTTTGCCATGGGTGTTACATGAAAACTTCAGGAATTAATTCCTCTGTACATTAAATTTAAGTTAATAAGGACATGCAGAGCCAGGCAATGTGGTGCATGCCTGTAATCCCAGCGGCTCCAGAGGCTAAGACAGGAGAATCACGAGTTCAAAGCCAGTCTCAGGAATGGAAAGGTGCTAAGCAACTCAGTAAGACCTTATCTTTATGTAAAAGTACCAAATATGGCTGTGGATGTGGCTCAGTATTTAGTGTCCTTTAGTTCAATGCCTGGTACTAAAAAAAGAAGAAAAAAAGGACATGTGGAGTTGATTTATCCATGAATAAGAAGGACTATTTCATAGAATTGAAAATGAGTCTTGCTATTTGTTTTTTTTTCCTTGAATCCACCTTTTTTAAGCCTGTTATAAACAATAGTGCTAGTAATATATACTAAGCATCTACTATGAGTCACATTTGTGCTAAATACTTTTCCTAAGATCTGTCCTACAAAGGAGAGATTACCCCCATTTAAAGGTGGTCAATAGGGTTCCTGGAGTTAATCACAAGCCTTGCTTCAGGAAGAGTAGCAGGGCTGTAATTTCAAATGGAGGCAATTGAACTTCTAGCCTTTGTCCCGGGCTACACAAGACACAATCATAATAAACAAGACAGTACCTTACTTGCAAATACAGATATGCCAGCAACCTTACTTTAAAACATAATAACCACAATTCTTGGACATAATCATAATTTTTCTCTTCCTCTAATCAGTATAACCCCTGATAAAGGAACATATTAAGTGTTTGTTGATTGTATTGCTCTGGTGTTTAATGACTTATGTGATTTTCTCATTTAAACAAGAAAACAGTAGACAAAGAAAATAAATTAATGCCTTTCGGCATAATTGGATACTACTTATGCTTGTTGGACTCATAAGCATAGCAGATTCTGAATTATTTTCAGTTTGATCTACCTTTGTTTATTCAACAATAAATACAGTGCTCTTGGTAACCTGTGACTGTACCCCAGGGATTTAGATAAGAAGATAATGGGGAAGGGAGGATTTTTTTATTCAAACCAGAGCAGGATTATATCATTTCATTTGAAACTCTTTTAATTTAAGTGTACTTAATAAAACTCTCCTTTATGAGCGGATTTGGAGCATGAACTTTGGATTTAGGCAAATCTGAGTTTGAATCTCTGCTTTGTACTAATCATATCGCTCCAAGCAGCATTTTGTATCTCTGATTCTTAGAGTTCACATCTGTACAATGTTTATAAAAGTTACAATAGAGTACTATAAAAATTCATCGAGGTGATCTATGTAGACTTCCAATGTCCCTAAAATATAAGAAGTACTCAAATGAACAGTATTTGAATCTCAACTTGAAATAAAGAATGAATGCTGACTAAGACTGTGTCAGAATCCCAAAAGGCAACTTTCTTCCCTTAAATGTAAGATGTCAAGTACCTTAAAATTAACATGGCTTATGTTCTAGGGTATATTTTGCTAGGCCAGTGACATTTGCAAATTCCAGAGGCTATGGCCTGCAGGTACCTGCTGGTAAAAGAAGCGGGTAGGGACCTTATGAATAGTTGAGCATTTCCCCGTTGGGGTGGTGCTGCTTTTCTTGCTCCCAGGATGGATGAAGCATCTGCCATTCTGTGGGTGGACAGGAGTTACTAAGTAATATGCCAGGAAATGTAAGTGGGTTTGGAAACAAGGTAACCCACCTGGAGGGCCAGGAATTTAACAATGAGCAGATTTGAAGCTTCTGGCATTTTGTTTAAATCAGTTCTCAGGAAAATCATTTGAGCATAGCTTTACAATGAGAGCTGGGGACTTGGTTGAGGAAAGGATGTTATGTTGGGCATCTTGCTGGAGGCCTAGAACCTGAGGAATCATTTATCAACATCCCTTCTTGAAACACTAGGTAACAGCAGAGCTGTTGTGCATTTGTTTCAGAATGGACTGGCTAGGTGGTCAAAAGAAGTGACTCAAAATAATGATTTTTTTGACTGATTTCTGGAAGCACAGGACTGTTTGCAATTTGTTTCCTTGTGGACACAGGTTCCTTCTCTTTTCACCAAAGATATCATCTAACAAAGATTCCCATAGAAGGAAACATGTTATTACTCAAAGGCTTAGGTAGCACCAGGTTTTAGACCAAACTGTAGATGATAGGTGTTCTCCCCCGCCCCCCTAACCCCCACCAGAAAAAGGCTAGGTAGCAAGGAGAAACCAGTGAAGAACAGATTATGGACCTGCATGGGAACAGCAATGAGGTCTAAGAAAGATCTTAAATTGTTGAAGGCACCTACTTCAAACTCATCCCTATTTGATGAAACTTAAAGAACCCTCTATGAGAGGTATGAGAAACAAGTGATACAAGATTTGAAAAAAGAAGATGTACCCCAGTCCCCCTTTTTTTATTTTCAAAGTCACCACATCTCTCTGAGCCTCTAATACTGAATCTTATTCAAATGAAGAAATTCAATGGAAGTACATAGCCTTTATTCAGTAAATGCTGGTTTTTAATAATTAAAAGCCATGTCATTTTCAATGAACCGTAGATATTGTGACAAGTCTTAAAATTGAGTGGTGGAAAAAGGACATATAACATCATTTAACTGCCCAGGAATTAATAGAAATGCCATCAAATTGACTGAAACACAGGACTTAATGTATTGGGGACATAAGATATCAGTCAATAGATTTATTGACTGATGAATCTTCTGAGTTTACTCAGCAAAATACCATGCTTCTAGTGTAACTAGTAACAGAGCCAATTTTTTTTTTTTTTGCTTTCAAAAATGTGTTGATTTTTATAATAAATTATGTGATCAATGTCCTGCTATGGGCAATCAATTCAGAGTGAGAAAATTATAATTAACTCAGCAAGAAAACAAATTAAGGAAAACCATTACCTTTTGAATATGTGTGACTTGAGGATGGGTAATGATATTAGTTGATGCTGGATGTTCCTTAACTGATGTTAACTCAGGAGATGGTGAGTATTCTTTAAGTTTAAAGTTTAAGCATGCTGTAGATGAAACTTTGGTTGTAAGCCTCGGATGATTGTACAAGTTCATGGTCTTTAGGAATTAGATGACTTAGAGTTTGCAATAATGTTGTAAATAAAGAAACCCTAATATCTAAGTAATTCCTTGCAGAGGGCTTGTGAAGATAAACAATCAGGGGCTTACCTGCCTCAAGAAATTTTTATTAAAGACACATTAGTCTATTTTGAGGACAGATAGTCTACAAGAGATAGATAGAAAACAAGAGAAGATTCACAAAATCACTCTTATTCAATGGAAGTCTAGTTAGAAACTGTAAGATTAAACTCTTTTTCTTTTGGTCACTTTTGAGCTTATGCACAGATAGATTTGCTAAGGTAAATTGAAGAGTGCTCTTATAAAATTCACATACACCTGAAACTTTAGTGATGCTATTTGGACATAGGAGTTTGTTGATGTGATTAGTTAATCATAAGGTGAACTCACTCTGGAATTAGAGCAGGCTCTAAATCCCATCACTGATTGCAGAATCACATCGGTTACACATCCACATTTTTACATAATGCCATATTAGTAACTGTTGTATTCTGCTACCTTTCCTATATGTAATCTGTATTTGGGGTAAAAATGGGAGTTCATAACCCACTTGAGTATAATGTATGAAATATGATATGTCAAGAGCTTTGTAATGTTTTGAACAACCAATAAAAAAAGAAAAAATAATAAGCAAAAAATAAAAATAAAAAAATAAATCCCATCACTGATGTCTGTATCAAAAGCGGTTATGATGCAGACTCACAGAGGAAAGATCATATTTAAAAAAAAAAAAGAGGCAAAGATTGGAGTAATGTGTCTACAAGCCAAGGAACCCCCCAAAGTGCTGGGAGCCATGGAACCTAGAAAGAGGCGAGGACAGATTGATAACCTGAACTTTAAGAAAGCCCCTGGCTCTCCAAGTGCTTCAATTTTGTATTCCTGACCTCCAGAATTAGGAAAGAATTTTTTTTTAATTTGAAGGCATCCAGCTTGTGGTAATTTGTTATGACAACCCTAGGAAGCTAATACATTGTGTATTTATCATTTTGTGGCATCTGCTATGACTTCACACATGACTCTGAGCTGCTCTGCTGGATTGTGGGTAGCAGTCCAAATACAGTTCCTCCAGGGCACCCAGCACAGTGAGAGACACTGCTGGTCCATTATACTTATAACTGGATGAGCATGTTTATGGTTCTTCATCTTTAAGATTTTGCTTATGGTGACACCTTTGTCTAGAGTTCTCCTTCAATCTCCCTATTCTCCTCCAACACACATATCTCCACTTTTGGAAATTCTCTCTCTTCTTTTAAGATCCAGTTTTATCCAATCACAGGTCCACAACCACATTCTACAGACTCAATTGCATCAAGTAGAAGTGATCTCTTGCACATCTCTGCTCCCTTTCCATTTCATATTGGCCCATCTGCTAGGACTTGGAAAAATTCTTCACTGTGTTTTTTTATAATCCCTCCAAACGTTGCTCCATGTGAACCAATCTTGACCATGAAACTAAACAGAGTGATCTTGAAAAATCCAGCCCAGTCTCATTTTTATCTCCATTTCTCTACTTTGCCTGGTACAAAGTAAATGTTCAATAGTAATTTGTTGACTATTTGCCCTGGCTGTCTCATTCCACAGTGATAAAACTGAAATGTTCTCTAAAATTACTTTTCCATCATTATAAATTTGACTTGAAAGCCATGCAATTGATGCATTTGCTGGGGATTATCTTTTGCCCATAGCTCATTAAAGCTGCCCTCATATAGCACAAATATTCATAGGAACAGAGAAATGTTAGCCCCCCAAGTGAGAAAGTGGCCCATACAAATGGCTGGCTGTAAGACAACACCTTGAGCAACACAGATCATGTGATGACTCTGCTGGGTTGTTACAGATTCAGGGTACAGGCAGTGAATGAGCTGACTTTGAGAAGGCAGTCGCCAGTCATCAGGGGAAAAAAGAGGGTGCATCTCTCATTAATTTCTTTCGAGAGAACAATTTTCAAGGATTGCCAACATAATATTGCCCCTAGAATGTGCTCTGTAATTTACCAAAGATTATCAAACAAGCATTTCAAAACAATAATTGTTGAAATGATGATTCAGTGGAAGAAATCAAGACTGTGAATATGTGGCATAAAAAGGTGACAAAGTTGCTTTTGAGCAAAAGGGGCAAATATGAAACTACATTATCATGCTTCACTGGGTATTTTAGCCAGAAAGTACCTTGTCTCACCCTTTATATTTAGAGAATATGAAAAAATGTGAATATTTAAAAGCACAAGTTCAAATTGGGGCCATCTGTGCACTGTGTTACAAGAAGAAATTAGACCTCTGGTTGAAATCCAATACTTCTGGAGAATATGAGTTTGTGACAGTACTATCATGGTGTTTCACTTAAAAGAAATCCAGTAGGGCTCAGGATATAGCTCATTGTTAGAGCACTTGCCTAGCATGCATGAGGCCCTGGGTTCCATCTCCAGCACAAGAAGGAAGGAATGCAGGTAGACAGACAAACAGTAAGTAAGCAATCCACTAGACAAAATGCAACATTTTTGCACAGAACATTTCATTGCACTTGCCTTTAAAGACTCACATAACTTCCTACAATACTATAAACATGCATCAGTGTTCATACGACATTTTAAATGATTTCATTATTTAAACAGTTTTAATAATTTTAAAAATAATTTTGAATGCATATATCAATATCTAATAATACTCTCAAACATCATAGCTTAATAATCTTTAAGAAGGAAACATTTTGGATGAGACAAGTAAGTTCTTAGCTGTAAAAGGAAAGGTTAACTCATTCTCAGACAGAGAAAAAAGCTATTTACTTAATCCCAATGCAAAAAACATAGAATTATTTGCCTGAAGATTTTGTTTCAGGTAATATATTACATATCACACATGTGAATTTATGAACAGACTCACACACACACACACACACACACAAATGGAATAGAATTTTCATATTGTAAGTAATTTTTATAAATGACTATAGGTACCAAAGAATTACTCCCTTTCATTGTGTCATTTTGAAAATATTGTTAGAGATAAAGTTCTATCATAATACTTATTTTTTCCTGTGATTACATCTCAAATTTTATAATAAAAATCAGCAAGGGAAAAATGTTCAATGTATCAGAAATTTCTTTATGGCAATTTACAAATGAAATAATTATTGTGAATAGTAATGCACAACAATACTAAGATCCATAGGGCATATTCATCTGATGAGTCAGTTCATCTAATAACTGACAAGATGGTGAGATTCCTATGTTGGGACTCATTAAAATATAGAGGCCTGTAAAATACAGATATTCTCCCTGCATAAAACCTTTCAGTGCATTCCTCCCCACTCAAACTTCCAACAGTCTTTACTGCCAAAAACATTAATCATCTTCATATTCTCCCTCATGAAAAGGACATATCATACGATTGTATTAATCTTTGTTGACTCTCTCCCCCCCAAACAGTGATTTTTTTAAAGGAGACAGGAACTATACTTTATGTAAAAAATAGCAATAATCATTAATGATAATGATGCTAAAAAGTAGTCACAGCAGTGGCAATAACATTTTCAGATCTCCTGACCAAAGCTCTGTACAGCAATCCACCCCATTACCTCTGAGCTCCCAGAATCCAGGTGGATGGCAGGAGGAAGCCTCCTCTTCAGGACGTATTTCACCAGCAGGTTACCTGCCACAGTTTTTGCCTTGTAGCCAGGTTATTCTATACTTGGGAGCAATAGGCAAGATGCTATTTCTGCAGCGGCAAATCCTTTTTTTTCCTTGGTTTTCAAAAACTGAGGCTGATCAGGTACTAGTCTTCATGAGCTTGAATAAAGAAAACCTGCTGCCTGGGTAGCTATAGGGTTCCAGGGTCAACCCAAGCAGGAAATTGACAGGAAAACATTGATAGATTGGAAAAGACAACTATTAATTTTATTATGATTATTGTAGCTGCTTTTTAGTTATTTATAACCTACCTAGATCTAAGAAGTGAGTTTTTTTTCAAAAGATATATAATAAAAAGTACAAAAGAAATCAATCAATAAATAGTGGAAAAGATGAAACCATTAACCATAAATAAAACAAATCCAGTATGATGCTAATATGACAAATAAAATTGAACATATAGCGAGTTTTCCTATGACAAGTATCACCTCTGCTAATATTGATATTGCATATGAAAGACAAAAACTTTGCAAATGAAAGACATGAAAATAGAAACATGAGGAATTTATTCCCCATTCCTCTTTTACTTGAAAATTACAGTCAGATTTTCAAACTGGCTAGTTTGAAAAGAGAGCAGGTTTTTACTTTCTCTTTTGTAGTACATATTTTTATTTTACACTCTAAAAGTAGACTATATTTAAATTTTATAAATTCCCACTTATTTTGAAATATGAATGCCACTAAACCTGGAATAAAAATTTGTTCAGTTTTCCAATATGACAGGCAAATCACTAAATGAAAATAAGAATTTAGAGTATACTTTAATTTTGTACTCTTTAAACACAGAAGCAAGTTATTTCAGCACGAACTTTATTGATGAAACTAGTTTTTTTTTATTTGATGAAACAGATATTTGCAAAAATATTCCAGGAGGAGAAATGTTGCTTTATCATTCAATAAATGGGCTAGAATGCCCACACCAAGAAGCAGGAGACAGAGGAAGCTTGCAGAAAACCATGGGTCCTGTGAGATTAAGCTGTCCTTCAACAGATTTGACCTGAATAGAAGCTCTTATTTTAAAAATATGCAGAATGTGAACTATAAGTATTTATCTCATTCAGTACTACTGGATAGGTGTTAAAAGGTCCCTATGGAAAAATACAAGGACCACTCCATTATTTCTTACAAAAAGTAAAATAAAATAAATGGCTTCATGATCAACTTATCTTGGTGACCCTGGAACATTTTTCAAAGATCATCTAAGACATGGAGGCCCATTTCTCCCTAATTACACTCTTTGTAAGTGAAAAATGTACCCCAAACCTTTATGATGATACTAGAAAGACTACAAGTTGTATCAACATAAAGCTGTGGCTTTGAATCCCGGTTCCATCACCAATGAGTCCTCTGTGCCCATACCCTAGTGAAAGGTAAATTATAATGAAATAATAAAATAATAATAAAATACAAATAATATGAAATATAAGTAATAATGCTCTCCTTTTGGAATATTGAGGAACTTTCATAAATTATAAAATGTGTTTCACACAATGGGTGATAAGCAAACTCTTAACATTACTAACTACTGTTTCTTTCATGAACTCATGTTGCCATACACAAGAAGATACTTTCAAATCCTAAATGCCTCCAGCAATGGAAACTTGGGGACTATCTGGACATTCAAATGATAGTCATTGATAAGAAACTTCTGAGTTGATTAACAAAATGAGTTCATTTTAATTATGTAAATTGTTGAGCCTCTTATAGGTAACAAGAATAATCAGACCCTTCTTATGAAAAAACACAGAAAGAGTCCTCTATTAGAAAAGTCTTTCAAGTAAATGCAGTGATGCTCAAATCTACACACTCACACAGATCGCCATGGCCAATAACAGGATCACATTCCAAGACTCCAGAATGATGCCCATTGGCCCTTCCAGAACACATGGTATGAAAAGCAAAGAGTTAGTCCAGTCAGGATTCTTGGGGGACACTCTACAATCAGATATCTGAGAGATGCCATATCAACACCAAGGACAAAAAGACCAGTTAAATTTAAGTTGTCAATTAGAGAGCTCAGGCTTGTGTGGGTTTGACTAGAATGAGACCATATCTTGTCCAATGTAGGAAGATGCTGGCTCATCACCCCCAACCATCCCTAGTGGTTTTGTGAACTTACTCAAGAACCAGAGAGAGAACAGACAGACAAGCCAAAGGCCATCCTAGGCACCCCTGCTTTTTTACCTGCATTATTCGTTATACTGGAATCCCTCTCTAAAGTTATGGGTGTCTGTGTTTTGACTGTGTGCATGGCTAGGCACACAGTCAGAATACACAGCTGGCTGAATTTGTACCTGATGTCATTGGGTAGGAATGTGGAGGTTCACATCCGAACCCAGATGACTCTTCTCACCCATAAGTGATGTTGCTAGAAGACCCAGTGGGCCTTCTTGCTTAATGTGCTTGAGTTGGGCACATGCCAATTCACCATTTTGGGAATGTATGTTTTCAGACAAAGTCTGTGATAAATACCATTCAGCATCTCACAGTTGGAGCCACAAAGCCATCCCTTCCCCACCTAGGCAAAGAAGGGGTCATAAATAAAGCTCCCACTGTGCATAGCTTCGCCATCTGGAATCCCTTAAGTGAGAATGGTATCTTTCCAGTGCAGCTCATCAATGCTCATTTGCCTCATCCCTTAGTGTCAATTCCACCTTCTGCCTCTATTAAAGTCCAAATGAATGGCAGGGCACCTCTGCACACTCTGATTATGGTGATAATGGCCTGCTGGCTACACTAATGGGGTCATTATCCACCCCCCTCATGTTTACCGGTTGCAAATCACCACTAGAACATCATTGCTTCTGTCCTAATCGATCACTACCCTTCACACCAGCCATTCTTAGAACCCAAGAAATTGTATTTAAAAAGGGGCCTTTGTGCCTGTACTTTCTGGAAGCATTCTAAGATAAAAGAATAAAGGTACGAAGGGCAACATGCCTGAGAGAGATTATAGCAAGACAGGGAAGAGAGAGGCCCTCTGGCAAGGTTTTGCAATGCAGCGAATGAAACTAATTCATGGGTAAAGTATCCTGACATGAAACTGGAGCTTTTGCAGTATGTATATACACTCTGGCTTATCTAGGTGACAGAGGGCTGGTGTGGGAGCTGGGGACCTGTCGTCTACTCCAGCAGCCCTGGCTGGACTGCACAAAATTAATGGGCCTTCACGTTTCCATTTGCAGCATGAGAATGGTAAAGAGAACAGAGTCAGTCAGTGAGGTTTTGGGTCAGTGCAAAGTCAAACATCCAAGCCGATGATCCAGTAGCCACAAGCAGATAAACCACAAAGTCCCAAATGTGACCTGTGTGGACAGACTTCTCCTGCTCTCACTACACAGCTTCTGCTTAAGAGTCCCCCCTCTGGGGCCACACAGTTAGGCTTCAGCCCTTACTAGGTGGGTGACTTTCAGAAAATTGCTTAATCTCTCCAAAACAGTTTCCCCACCTGTAAGAAGAAACCAACAGAATTATTGACCCCATAAAATTAACACTTTAAGTCTTATTCCCTGAGCCTTGTACATAATAGGGACCCAACCAATGGCCATTGATATTTTTATTCAATTGCAAAGAAGTGACAGAAGTTTGAGGATGACAATTCACATTATCATGGGTACAAACCATGTGAGTTCTCCAGTCTATATGACTAGAAAATGCCATTTTGAAGCACCAAATTGATATTTTATTAAACTAGATGAATGAAATAAACTACCTGGCATTTGTGACTACAATATCAGTTGCTTTGCAGACTTCAGAAATTGATTTGCCTGGATTAGGCTCTGTAAGAGAGTTAAATTTCACCTTCAAAAGAAAAAAAAAGTTAGGCACCCCTCAGAATGATTTATGAATGGTCCTCTGATGCATAAAATCTCATTTTCTTTAGTACATTTGTCAAAAGATCTCCCGATATGTGTCTTGTGTAGGACTTGGTTGCGGTAACCCTCTTAGCCTCCCATGCAGGCTGAATTTTACTGAAACTTTCTCTTGACAGGTCTTGGGATGATCATATTTGACTGATGTGCTGGTGTTCTTCCTTTAACTCCTGCACTATGAACTTTATATCATGTTTTACTTCGCTGCATATTAATGCCTGGATCTTCATGTGCAGATGAAGTGAAGCCATAAAACAGCCCCGTCAGCCAATTAGGATTCATCTGACAAGCAACACTTTGTCTTTTGTGTGCTAAACCGGGAATGGTGAAAAGACAGCATCATGTTTTCCTTTCCCAAAATACACCCCCATAGAATAGAAATTATATACACTTTTGCCGTCTTAAGCATAATATGGATTTATTATATGGAGAAGATAGATGAGAGATTTTTTTAAACATGAGCCAAAGGCCTTAAAATTATTTACTGTCCTCATTATCATTAGGAAGCAGGCGTTATCAGATCTATCTCCCCAGTTTTTTATGGTAGAACACTATTTTAAGATTCATAACTTTTAAGCATTGCTTGCTCCTGCATGGAATATGCACGCTATGCAGAGAAGAATGATGTCTGACGGAGGCTCAACTGCCATCCCAAAAGCATATTTGGAAAGTTGAGAAAAGGTTTTCTAACAGTACACAAAAATTGGGTCCTGAACAAAGTGGATTTTTGGAAGGGAATGACTTGTGAATTTACGTAGTGTGAACATCTAAAGCAAAAAATTCAAATCCTCACCTTTGGGGTCATGGTGATTAATTTCCATTCCAAATGTAACTCTTCTTATAGGCAAGAAATCCAGTAAATATTCCCCTGTGACCAACAACCCTGTGAGCTGTTGGCAGAATTAATAAAGCTGTCAGGATTTCTTTAGGATATTGCACGTCTCCCTCTATGTCATTTAATTGTGAAGTGTAAATATGCATATGGCACTTCAAGAAGGCTAAATATATTAGTCTTTAGGGTTTCAGCTCCTGTTTCTGTACTCATTTATCAATTTTGATTAAATTAGGGGAGAGCACTTTGATACAAAAATATATAAAATTTATGCAGTTTTCTAGGAGAAAGACTTGCATTGTTTATACAGCACAAGTATCCAGGGAGAAATATATATTTTTCTAATATGCAACTTTGGATAATATAAAATGTTCTGTATATAAGATTACATTCACAGCTTGGGAGAATTTGAGGAAAATGCTCCTGGTAAGAAAACTGTTTTCAGGAAGTAGAAGACCCATGAGCAGAGGGAAAACAACACAACTCCTAGTTTTGAATACTTTAAAATATACAACTTTTATGACTGACTCCCAATCCAAGTGAGACCTGTCAGGGAGAGTTTGGGTAGGTGAGGGAGAGGTGTGTAGATTGAATGAGAAAGCTTATGGTGATATAAAATCTGGCTGGATTTTACAGTACGTTGTAATTGAATATTATTAAAACCCAACTGTTGTAAGCTTTTGTTCTGATTTTCCTCCCTTCTTATATCAATCTAGTATAGAAAGTTTATAAGTTTTATTTACTAACCAGTTAGTCTCTGTCATTCTGGATATTATAACATTTAATGCAAGTAAATGATAGGTATAATCACATCAATTTAATATATAAAAGGATTATGATTTTCAGAGATTTAGGAAATCACTCTAAAACCCAAGGTGAGGCAGGACCCTCCTGGCAAGGGTAGGTCCTGGGATACAATTATTAATGATTGATACAACATAGGTGGACCTAGAAGACATCAAGCTAAGATAAATAAGCCAGACATAAAAAGATATATGACTTATGATCTCATTTATATGTTTAATCTGAAAAAAAAGAAACCTGACCACATAGGGTACAGTAGAATAGTAGTTACAGGAGACTGGGGAGGGATGGAGACTGGGGAGGCCTTCACAGACCCAAGATTGGGGTGATGGGAGATGTGGGTCAATGGGTATAAAGTGTCAAGTAGGTAAGAGAAATTTGGGCTGGTGTCTTATTTCACAGTAAGGTGACAATAGTAAACAAGAAGAGATTGCATATTCCAAAATAGCCAGAAGAAAGGTTTTCTTTCACCACAGGAAAATAATAAATATAAAGAACAATAGATATGCTAATTAACCTGGATTGATGATTACATAATATATATATATATATATATATATATATATATATATATATCTTGAATGTTCACATTGTACCATAAAATACATAATTATTGTGTGACAATGAAACAATTTTACTATTACTATTGAAAGATAAAATAAGAAATGAAGGTTCATGTGATACAAATATGTCCTTCTAACCCCTGACACCATTCCTCATATCATGAGGGGTTGAGCTCACATTTGGAACATGCCATCTTTCCCCACATTGCTTATGCCCCAATCCCCAGGAGCCCACACTAGTCTTATGTCCTGGTCTCTGGCAGAGGCCTTCACAGACCCAAGATTGGGCTGGGGGCCATTTGGCCAGGTCTGGCCAGCTGCAAGAGACTCTTGGCTGGAATGAGGGAGTAAGACAGGATACCTGAGGGGAGGGCAGTGTCTAAGCACACTCATCACCTGCCAGGCCCCAGAGTACCCATTGCTGGTGAAACCCCAGGAAAAGAGGACAGAAGAAGGGCTCTTATAGAGCACAGAACCCAGGAGAGGAGCCTATCTTACTCTGATCTAAGAGGCTATTTGGCCATGAAATAGGGAATTCCAAACAAGACCATGCACTCAAAAGCTGCATTTTATTCACTCTACCTGGCTGACTCACTAGTGTTTTCAATGAAAACATAAGGAAAAATGAATATGTCACTATAGATACCTGACTTTCTCAGGAATTCTCTGCATAGGGATAAAATAAAAGATTCTGGGAGTCAACCCTCAGTAGAGTCTCCTCAGGTACCTTAGTGCCCTTGAGAGGGGCCACAGGTCCCCCAATCAGGGTCCCCATTTAGCTGAGCAAGGTTTTTTTTTCTTTGGGATCTCCTTGAATTGGGCTTCACAAGCTCTCCAGGACCACTTATCTGCTAGTAATGCCTAAGATAAGACCAGCAGGGCTCTGCTGATGTCCCAGTGGTGCTTCCAGTGAGTGACAGGAGCTTTGAGCAGCTTTCTGTGTGTGATAACCATGAAAGAGAGGCCACTATCAGGACCAGGGGGAGGGATTTTTTTTTTTTTTTTTGCAGTAGTCTGAACACGCAAAGTGATAAGAAAGGAAGGCCTCTGCAGACTGACCCAAAAGCTAACACAAGCTGAACCAAAGGGAGCTCCTAACATGAAAAGATAAGGCCTTTGCACGATGGGCAACTGGTTGCAATGATCCATACATTCTAGGTACAACTTTATTTCATAGTCTGCAAGCAAGCAAAAAATAAAAATAAAAATATGGAAATTAAAATTTTTTTTGAGCTTTCCTCTACTAAAATAGATCAACATATCAAACGTCTCAAGGTTTCCTGTATTAAAATAGGACAAAATATTAAGTTAAATTGAAATAAAACAAGGTGAACTTTTGAGTCAATTGCTGGGTGAGAGAGAGAGTCTGCTTATACAGACCATGTCTACAGGTATTAGGACAAACCTAGAGGAGGAGAGGAAGCAGACAGATGCTAAATTTTAAACACTTGTGCAAGTTGAAATAAGATGTCTTTAAATAGAGACATAATAGTGACACTGTGTAAAGAGTCCCAGGTCACAGACTTATACCTCATTGGAGAGATTACTGTGAAGATAAAATGATAAAGGCAAAGCTAGTCCCAGGTCAGGGACTAGCAGAGAGGAGAGTGCAGAACAAATAAACCCCTTCCACAGCTCTCTATCAAGCAGGGTATTTGGGTTCTAGATATGTTGAAGGAAGGGGATGAGAATGTGTGAGTGTGGGATTTGGACATGCTTAAATTAAATGTATTCGTGTGTATTAATTTAAGACCAAGGCAAAATGTTACCACATCAAAATTCTCTATTAAAACATCCATATCAGCTGGGTGTAGTGGTGCTCAGCTGTAATCCCAGTGACTCAGGAGGCTGAGGCAGGATGATCATAAGTTCAAATCTAACCTCATAAAGCCTTATCTCTAAATACAAGATAAAACAAATATAATTGTATGAAATATGTATTTAAATATAAGATATGTACATGTATATATATATATATATATAATATTATATATATATATATATATATATATATATATATATTATAAATAAATATATGTATATAAAGATCTGGGGATGTGGTTCAGTGGTTAAGTGCCCCTGGGTTCAATCTCTGGTGAAAAAAAAGATTCCATGTCAGCATGAAATGCCATATTTATTCACATTCCAAATGCCACTGTGTTCACATCAAAATGACAGTATCAAAAGAACAGATCTGCTTCTCTTCCATCTAAATTATCTCACTCTTAGAATTTGTGTACATTTATCACACTGCCTCCCCCTAGATTTGGTTTCAATGTTATGGTCATCAATTCCTCGAAACAGTGCTTTCACTCTGCTGGAATGTGGTAAGGATGGGTTATATTCATAAAGAGTTACTAAGCCAGGTGTGGTGATACACACCTATATACCCAGTGACTAGTAAGGCTGAGGAAGGTGGAATGCAAATTCAAGGTAAGCCTTGGCCACATAGCAAGACTCTGTCCTAAAATAAAGAGCTAGGGATGTAGCTCAGTTGTAGAGCAATTACTTAGCATTCAAGAGATGCATGAAGCATTGGGTTCAATCGCTAAATCCACACCCATACCCCCACATACATATATACATATATATGTGTACGTACACACACACACACACATATATATATATATATATATATATATATATATATACACATGCACACATACACACACACACACACATATATATATGCATATATACACGTGTGTGTGTATGCTTTTTTAATATTTATTTTTTAGTTGCAGTTGGACACAATACCTTTATTTTGTGTATTTGTTTTTTTATGTGGTGCTGAGGATCAAACCCAGGGCCTTTCACGTGCTAGGCAGGCACTCTACTGCTCAACCACAACCCCAGCCCCATGTGTATGTTTTATATGGTGGAGGTGTACCTCATTGGTAGAGTGCCTACTTTTCCTTTCTATGCACAAGGCCCTGGATTTAATCCCAAGTATTGAAAAAAAATGATAAATAAATAAATATGGAGTCACCATTCTAATCCTCAGAGTTGTTGGGCAGGGCCTGTCCCTATAGCTGTAAGTAACTTCCTGTGGTACCGTACAAATATAATTATTGAGTATTACAATTTTAAAAAGGTTGGAAAATACTACCAGACAACTCTAGAAAAGAGAGAGATGAAAATTCTTTGAATAAATCAGAAAAAGATTACAGAGGAGATAAATTTTAAGGTATATATCCTTACAAGAACAAAAAATTAAAATTAAAGAGGAAAGAGAATAGATTGCATAAGAGGAGATCCAGAAGACAACAGTGAGGTGGAGTGCAGGATGTAACAGAGCTGCTGACCTTCTGGAGGGGCACATTTGGGATGGGAGACAGCAAGTTGAAGAGGTCCAGGGCAGGGTGTGCTCGAGAGCAAGAGGAGTAGATCTTGGGGCAAAGATGTGTCATGATGAGGGTGGGGCTTTGTGAAATGCATCTCTAATTGCATCAATACTGATGTGGGCAGAAAGACATGGAGTGAGGAAAGCCTGAGAAGGGTCCCTCTGAAACTACACGATTTTTTGGTTTTCTTTTGAAACTTTGGCATCAAAAAGGTACATCTTTAGTTACTCACCTGCATCTCCAATTGATTTTACGTATTTCTAAATAAATAAAAAGTTTTCTGTTTGACAAATCTCTCTTGCGTTTTGTCGTTAGGTTTTAATTGCTTGTGCATGAGACATAGGCTTATTTTTTTTTTGTCCTTCACATTTGAGATTTTGCTATAGATAGCTATCATAAAAAATTAAGCAGAGAAAGAGTTTATTTCTGAGATATTTTTAGCTTTCCTAGTCCCTGATCTAGACTTCCAGTTTTCATTTATTTACTTTGTTCAGATAAGATGGATTGTTTTGTCTTATGAAGAAGATACTTTTCCTGCCAATAAACTACTTTTTCTTTTTACCAAGCAAAGCACAACTTTGCATTTCTCTGGTTGTACACAATGCAGAATCACACCATTTGTGCAATCATACATGTACATAAGGTAATAATGTACGTCTCATTCTACCATCTTTTAACTATGCTATCAGTGTGGATTTAAATGGTCTTTAATGGGAACTAGCTATAGCATATATACACACCAGACATTTTATACAGAATGTGCTCACAGAAAAGGAATCTGAAACCTGAGAACCCCACAGAAACCATCTACTGTCTCCTCCACCTCTTCAGAGGAGAGCAGAAATGTAACAGAGATAGCAAGTCAAATTCTAGAATTTGAGAGTCAGGATCACATAATACTACCTTTATCATTGCACAAAAGAGAAAGATGAAGTTGGCAAATTAAATAAATTTAAATGCAGCTTATTCATAATTCATTGGCTGGTGTCAATCAAATTACTTTAAGTTTTCAATTATTAAATGATATACTGAAAGTAAAACTCTAGTCATGATGTGTTCAATAAATTGTACCCATATATTATTCTTATTCTTATTCTTATTATTACTATTACTATTATAATAAAAGTAAAATTGGAACATACACCACAAAGATTATTAGGTTCTATTTGAATAAGTAAAGGATTCAATGCACAAATCAGCTAAGAATTATACTTCTTAGTACAGACGAGGAAATACATGATCCAGTAAGTAATTTCCTTATGAATCTTAGCTCCCTAACTTTTTCTCCAGAGGCAAGTGCTAAATAGTATAGAAAGAGTGGTGATAGTCTTGATTCTGATATTGCCTAGATAGAAAGTCCTTTCAATTTTCTGGCTAAGAGATTCTTGAATATTAAGTAAGATATGGTGCTCAGCATACCTGGTGTAGTGCCTCTCAAATATCAGATGTTCAATAAGCATTGATCCTCTATTTTTAGTACCTCACCTGTAACATTACAACACCACCCAACTTGCCTACTTTTTAGGGTTATTTTTGATTCAAAATATATAGTGGGTGATATAGCAAAAACCACTACATGTAATGGTATGGATGTGGAATGTCTCCAAAAGTTCATGTGTTGAAAGTTTGATCCCCAATGTAGCATGGCTCAGAGGTATAGCTTTTAAACAATGATTGAGTAATGAAGTTCCTGACCTCACCAATGGATTAGTCTACTCAGTGATGGCTAAATGGACTACTGGGAGGTAGGACCTAGTTGGAGAAAGTAGGACATTGAGGACATGCCCTGGAAGGTTTCATCTGTTCCCAGGAACCTCCCCCCACCTCTCTCTCTCTCTCTTTCTCTCCTTGCTTTTGTGCTGCCATGAGCTGTTAGCTTTCTTTCTTTCTTCCCTCATAACCTTCTACCATAATTTTTCTTCAGTAAAGTCAGCCAACCATGAACTCAGACCTCTGAGACTCTAAGCCAAAATAAATGTTTCTTCCTCTAAATTGTTATCTGATATTAGGGTCACAGTGACAAAAAGCTAACTAACATTGTGTGTGTGTGTGTGTGTGTGTGTGTGTTAAAATTAAAAGCAATTATCAAAATCACCATCCTGATATGGAATAATAGATGAGCAATGGAAAGCCTCATAGCTGGAAGAAAAAGATAGACTTCCAAATCCCACCTTAATGAGTGCATGCTCTATTTTCTTATTTACTCTGTCACTGTTCATGGCTAATACTTGAAGAGTTCTCCTCAGTTGCTATGATTGTTTTCTTTCCTTCAATCCCATGACCGTTCGAATTGCTGCCTAGAACAACCCATATTTGTTTTCTCAAACAGAACAGGTATAAATTGTGCTTCCATGTTGAATGTTTGAAAAGGAACAAAGGGAATGGACATTGCCCTTACTTCTTCCTGCCAGACTGTGAACCTTTGTTTCCTGAGTGTGACTAAGAGCCCAAGTGAACATTATGGTCTCCCAAAGAAGTCCAAAGGGAATTGAATGGGGGGGGGTGTTGTTCATAAAATCTCCCTCATAACAGAAAGTCTATGTTCTTTATAAATTATTTATCATTTCAGAAACATTTAATATTATTTACACAGCAACCCACAATAATATTACTTATGCAAATATTTTAGAAGTTGACACTGAAGCTCAAAAAATGTAATTGATCAAGTGGGTATATTCAGTTAACAGCAAAGATGGTAGAGACACTCAAATCTGAGCAATATAGGCTGGCATTGGCTATTGTAAGATATGGACACCATGTTAAGTTATCTAGTTTTAAAAAAAGAAATTGTTGGCATTAATTTCATAATATATCTTATTTAATTTCATAATTTATCTTCCTTAAGTCAATATAATAAATAATGCAAAATTACTAATCAATTAAGTCTGTAAAGCTCAGTGTGTATGTTACACAGAGCGCACATCTTGGTTTAGAATAGCCATGTACCGGGTGCTCAATAGCCACATTTGAGACAGCAACATTGTTAGTCATCTCTTTTTAATACTTTCTACATAGAGCAACTAAGTTCCATATGATAGTGATTCTCTAGTGTTGTGGATACTCGAAAGGGATCAGTAGTGACAGAACAGGAAAAGTCTTCCCTTTACATATTTTCTCTACGTTTCCCCCAACATTGAGTGTCTAAATCTCATTATCAGAATATGAATAGTACCACCACTATTCTACATCGCCTGGTACAATCAATTTTATAACAGTGGCTTGTAAACCACTGGTCCCAGGATGCTCACACTTGAACCTAAATTGCTACTTTGAAATACAGGACATACATAGGTACATGAACACACACACACACACACACACACACACACACACAATCTCTAGCACTGACAGAGAATCGGTCTTACAATCTATGTGGCTGCGCTATCTCCTGGACATCAATGCCTCCTGTTGGTATATTTTTATCTATTTCTGACAAGCTATTTTTATCATCACCTAGGTCACTTTGCAATCTATGATTCTTCCTCCTTCAGCTGCCTTGCTTCTCAGTTCCTGCCTCTGTTACATTCTGAGAAAAGCTCCTCTTTACTCTGATTTTTCTGATATGCTATCAGACAATAAGTCACTTGAATCATTAGATGATTCTTTGATTTTGCCCATGAACTCTAGGATTTTTGGCACCAGTTGCTTATTCCCTGGGTTTCAGACTCCCATGTCCTACATGATGTGATTGTCATTAGATCACTCCTAAGTGACCTGCCAGGGACTCTAGTCTTGCACTTGGTTGTCAGGCTTTCTTCTTACTCACATTCCCCATATGATACATAGTTTGCCGTACGTGACAAGCTCTTCTGCCAATGAACTGTCTAATGTCTGCCAAGTAAGAAGAAGTTTTGTTTGCATGATTTTGTTGTTGCTGATATTATTTGTATTGTTTTTGTTGTTTGCTTAATTCCATGTAAAAAAAATTGCCCCCAAATAAGGCTACTGTACACATTCACCAAACTTCACACTGAAATACTCTGTACTCCTGGGAAATATTTGAAGAACCACAAATGCCATAGGTGTATGAACAAGTTCTTAAACAAAATTTTTTTTACATGAAATTAGAACTACTTTGTGTGTGGTAGAACGCAGGTATGAAGTTAGCAAGAATAGAGAATGTAGGAAATGAACATGAAAGAAAATTATTATCCCATTCCTAAGGCCATTTGTGGCATACTTCTGTCATGAAGTATTTTAAAAACAAAAGACCATGACAGACAAGATTTTTTCTCTGATTTTAACTTAAAGGAAGTATTGATGGTACTCATTAAAAACCTAATCAAGAGGGGAAAAAGTGTATCAGTCTATCTTCTAGTTGGAATTTATGAGTGATGGTTTGGACATGAGTTGACCCCCCCCAAAAAAAAAAATTCATGTGTTAGTTCAGGAATGTTCTGAGATGAAATGATTGGCTTATGAGAGCTGTTACCTCATCAGTCCATCATAGTTTGAATGGACTGACTGGATGGTAACTGTAGGCAGTGGAGTGTGGCTAGAGGTGGTAAGTCACTGGGGATGTACGCTGGAAGGGTAATTCTTCCCTGGTGGCCCCTGCACCCATTTCTCTGCTTCCTGGTGGCCATGAGTAAGTATGCCTTTCTGCAGTTATATTCAGAGCTTCACCTTAGGCTCAGAGCAATGGAGTTAGAACTGTGAGCCCAAATCTTTTCCTCCTCTAAGTGACTCTTATTGGGTATTTTTGGTCATAGTCACCCAAAATTAACTGGCACATTATGCAAATATCTTTTTTGATTTACTTAAGTTACTTCTGTATCTAAAAGATGTCATAATATTAATCCATCAAAATCTGTATATGCTTAGATGATGGGTCAATCCAAAGAGAGGATATTTGAGCTCAAACTTCCAACATTTCAAATTCAGCGTCTAGGTAAAAGTTATTTTCTTGCTTGAAGAATTTTAGTATTTAATCCTAAAGTTGATAATACTTAAATATGTGATGTGTACTTTTCCCCAGTATTCATCCATGGGGGGACCATTAATTCTATTCTCCTATTGATCAATTGGGGAAAAATCTTAATTGGAGAATATATTTGGGGGGTATAAAACATTTAAGTTTAAGACAGTATGTATGTACATTTAAGTGTAAGGGAAAAAGCTCCGGAGTAGTAAACAAATTAACACCAAATCACAAGGAAAAGAATGAACCATATTACAGACTTCCAGTCTAAAGGCTTTCACTTTGGTAATGTCAAGAGGGGATGAAATTTGGATCCCATACCAAGATCCCAAAGCTAAAGAGAGGGGACTCAGGAAATATTGGCATGCAGGACCACCTCTTTAGGAGTTGTGCCCATGTCACAAATGGGAAGTTGAACTTAATGACCTTCAGAGACCCATTCCAGCCTTGAGATTTACTCATCAACTATTTCTATCCCACAACCACTTGTGAAATATAAATGTTGCTTCCCAAAATGTAAGCAAGTACAGATTTGGTTTAAATATATCAGGAAGGGGAATGCCTGCTAGCAAGAAGTTTGTGTTTTGACTGAGTTTTGCTTTTTCATAAGTAAACAACAATACAACCCACTTCAGAAAGTGGGATTGGCCTTGACACAAAGTAGGGAAACTCAGGCCTTCTTTGTCTCTTGGTAAGAAATCTTTTATTGATTGCAGTTGTCATGAGTAATCTGCAGCCAAAGGAAAGAAACCATCAGAGTCCTACAAACTGTAAGCATTCCTATTGCGTTTGCCATGTTTTCAGAATGGATACAACATACAAGAGCTACACATAAACCTAAACAGTCTATATACTATCCCTATTTCCATTGAACATTTACTCCATTTATAAATAATTGGATAAAAGCCAATCCCTTTTAACGTTAGCTTCAGAATGTTTGCTATATACCACTGTGTTATATTAAAATGAATATCAAATCAATCATCCTTTATTATTAATATTAAAACTATCATCATCAACAATAACCTTAGCACATCAGTTAGGAGTAGGCTTAACCACTAGCTCTAATGGGAAGGAGGGGTTATTTGTCTTTTGTCATCAGAAATCCTGTAAATCCAGGCTTGATACAACACATGTTAAGTAACTAGCAAGTACAGGAGTTAGGCTGTGAATCCAGAGTCATCCTGCAGTAAGGTCCATGTAGTTGCAGTAATCACCATGTTAGTGTATAGGAGGATCCTGTCTCAGGAAATAGGTCATTGCGTAACTGACCTGTTACCTTCCTGCCAGATATCCCTCTGCTCCTAGAGAATGTAATGGTATTGTCCTAACCACGTTAAGCTGGAAATGGCTGTTCTTTCCCTAATCTACACTAGATGCAATTATAGTAAAGAAAGCTGAAGGAAGTTTCAGGGTTTAGATGGAAGATTTCACAAATCTATTTCTTAAATTAGAGAGAATCAGATCACTGGAGTTGCCCAAAGTATCTAAAATCATCAGGCTTAACAGACCCAATGCTACATTTAAGGAGAGACATTGAAAACAATGAGTTCATAATAAAGAAGAAACAGATTCTACTCTTTTAATCAATTTCCAACAAAGGAATCACAAGTTATTTTCAAAAGGAAAAATACTGAAAAAAGGTGGTAATTCAATAAAAGTGTAAGGCATTTACCCCTACAGAGATATAATCCAAACAGATTTTAGAAAACATTTACCTTTGCATAATTAGTCATTATAGTCAACTTTATATGGAAATGACCAATCTTAATACCCCAGGTGGCTAATCATGTATTCACATGTCTGCCCACAATCAAAACAAAGCCCTAGACAGTCAGGGACTTCAACATTTTCATTCAATTAGTAGAAATTTCCACAAACAGGCCTTGTGGAAGATGATGCAGTACTTTTACTGAGTGATCAAGAGTTGACAATGATGTAGAATGGCTTTATCCGTCCAATTCTTCTCATTCTAAGCTGTGGTTTCCGCCTAAAGAAATGATGGCCTTTAACACATAGCCCAGAATAAGCTGGAGAGCTATGCAGCCACATTGCATTACAGTTGGTTTCTGTTTCTTGATTTTCATCAATGTTTTGAGTGACTCTCTTCTTCCTTCTTCCAATTCTCTTGTTCTTTCTCAACTGTTCCCCTTTTAATAAGGACTTAAGTTCTGTATGAGGAAATATATACCTCCTTGAAGAATGTGTCTAGCATAATTCACTATTGGTCTCACTCATGCTTCTGGTCATGCTGTATGTAAAATCTGTTTCTATGCATTATTTATTTTTATATTCAAGGTATGCTGGATGCCTGCTCATTGTTATCTTTCGAGGGAACAGAAAAACAGATGCTACAAGTACCATAGTTTCCTGCCCCATAGTCCAGACAAGTTAGCACAAGGATTTCCTTGTACCCAATTCTTTCTGGAACAATATGTCTATCATCTGGATATAACTATTTTTACTGACTTTTGACATCTTCAAGTGTTCTAGTTAGGAGAACAAATTACAGGCTTTAAGATCTTTGTTAGTAGTTAAAACCATAAGAAATAGGTTTTCCTAAGTGAATGACTATGGGAACCTGTCTTCCATGTGTGATTTCCAATGGGCTAAAAAACCTCAGATCCCATGTTTGACAAAGTAATATTGTTGTTCATATTTGGAATCCAGCTCCAATGGCTACCAGGAAACAGAGAGGCTGCTTAGAAATTTCTGTGTAGTGTTAACTTATATAACAGAAGCACTGATAGGAGTATTCATTGACTACTAAATACTCTGTGCTAAGATTCCTTAGCCATCACCCATCTCTCAGCAACAATCCTATAAGGTAGGCACATTTATTTGTTTTCTTATTGAAAGCTCTGAGGTTGTGACAAGTGAAGTGAGCAGCCCAGGGGACCCAGCATGACCATACTGAGACTGAATTAGGGGATGATGCACATGGATTCACTGTGTTACAATTAAGCTACTCACAGATTTCAGAAAATCTCTTCTCACATGGTTGTGGATAGGGTGAGAAGAATGAGCAGTGACAGAGGGACAGGGGAAGAGTTACAAATGTCTTTGATGAGATTGTGGTTCCACATCTCTGATGGAATCTGTTGGGTTCAGAGATTCGTCCCATGATTCCCTCTTACCACCTCCCTCTGTACCTCCACTGTCCCTAATTCCTATATACACATTATTTGTTTGTTACCAAATGTCACTGTATATTTGATCTTTTTTTCCCCTTTCATTTCAGATTTCTAGCATTTTCCTTTACTTAAAACCCAAAGGTACAACTTAAACATCTCTGTAGGGTTTGCTTCTAGAAAATTTAGTGTTCTTCCATGAATATTAGAGGATTTCTATTGCATGTGTTTCAAGACCCAGTTGTCACACTTAACCTCATGCTCTTTTAAAAGACCCAGCTACACTTGCTGTGTCCACTTCATTCTGGAAGTTCTCCACAAAACCATGGCTTTTTGATTAGTCAAGTGACTGCTGACATTCTGACATTGGTGGAGAATGATCATAGCACCAGAGACCACAAAGCACCAAACACTGAGTGCTGCTGTCCCCGTGTTGGCCAGTTGTTCTCTAGCTCTGGATATTGATCTGGCATCTCCCTTCAGAGGCCTTGGTACAGGCAAATGCTGTCTTCATACCAAGACCCTTCTCTTAGTCTGTTTTTATACATGGACCCAGTTCCCCAAGTCAATCCATCAATCAATATTTTATTTCATCTGGTTATTATGAAGATCTTAAAATAACAAACAAAACACATCTCTACAGCACACCTGAAGAAGGATGTTACCTTTTTCTATTATCATACCTGGGCCTTTATCTAGCTTTGTCTAGACCTTTCTATAACTATTTTGTAGCCATTCATTAAGTTGTTGCCCTAAGTAGAGAAGTAAACTCTTTTCTTATGCTGCCACTCCAGAACAATAAAATGCCAAAATCAGCTTTTAAAAAACTAACAATATTATTCTAATGCTAAAAATGAAACATATTGGACTAATCACTAAAAGTGCATTTATTGAGCACCTATAATACTTGAATGATATGGGGGAAATTATAGGGTTATAAAGCAACATAATATATGAATTCTGGAGGAGATTTGCAGCCAGTTAAAAGGAGCTCTTTCTTAAAGACAGATAAAATGAAGAAAGAGCCAGGTATGGTGTTGCATGCCTGTAATACTAGCAGCTCAAGAGGCTGAGGCAGGAGGATCGCGAGTTTAAAGCCAGCCTCAGTAACTTAGTGAGGTCGTGATTCTAAATAAAACAAAATACAATTTAAAAGGGGATGGAGATGTGGCTAACTGGGTAAGCACCCCTGGGTTCAATCCCCAGTACAAAGAAAAAAAAATGGAGAAAGAGAGTAAAAAGCTAGGTCTTTTTCCCACACTCACTTTTCCTAGCCCATTAAAGGGTACTGGTTTGAAGATCAAACTGAAAGAGTTTAAGGAAAGAAACATATTCTTTAACATTTAAATATATTTATTAAAGTTGATTTAATACATATTTCCTAAACACCTATTCTTTGACAAGTTGCAGTATGCAGAAATTTTGTGAAGAGTACTCTATATTGCCTAAGAATTGTGCTATTCAACATGGTCAAAGTAGAGATATAGACTGAGTAAAAACATGGTACTCGGAAAAGTTTAAAGTGAATTTTTTTTTCTCAAAAAAAATATTGCTTTTCTTTTTGAAGATGGAGGTATTTAAAAGATTACCATCTGTATAAGGCTAGCATCATTAGGCCAGTCAACCCCCAGGAAAAAGCAGCTAACTGAGGACACTTAGCAAATGTGGATTCTCCTGGGACTAATTAGATAAGAATAGGAGAAATAAGCTTTTGCTTGCTTATCTTCTATGGTGGCTTCACATATCAGCTGCAGTGTTATTATTGACCAACTAAGGAAGCAGGATGAGACCTTTGAAGCATGAAGAGTTAAAGGCATCTCTCACAGCTCTGCTTCCCCAGGCTCAAGACAAACAGCATGTTCTTTCTGTAACTAACCAGAGCGCTTTCTTTGCTTTTTCATGTAAATCCTCCTAGTATTCCCAGTGGCATTTGTCCACAGGCAGGTTATATATACCTTCTCTTTCTTTCAGTAACTGCCTTCTCTATCCTTTCCTCTTTTCCCAGGATAAATCAGAATTCCCCTATGTTTGACATGCAAAGATCCAAAGCAGCATGGTTTTCAAGCTTTAAGACAGAGCTGCCTTGAAGCTTAAATGAATCACCTATGTAGAGAACTCCAACAAGCATCGGTTCACAGTAAGGGCAAAACATATTACTGGCAGCAGAACAAAAGACTTTGAAATCACATGCACTTATGTTTGAATTCCAGCTTTTTGGCAGAGTACCTGTGGACCTTATATTTAATGTTTAGCCACTATAAGCCTCTATATACTTACTCCTAAACTAGGAATAATAACGTCTCCATGGTTTAGAACTAAAGGGTAAGAAGAAGAAGCTGCTCAATAAGCAACGGCCATGTGGTTGAAATAAAAATGCTAAAAATCCCCAGAGTTATTCTCCTTTCATTCATCTTTGGAATTCACAGTCATGGATAATTTATGCTCCGCAAAAGAATGTACACAGCCAGACTTCTCTGAGTGGTACAGATGTTTCTAGTATGTATACTTATAGCACCAAGCATCTCTCCACTCTTGGTCACAGTTGAAATTTTCTGGTAATCATGTATAGATTTAAAACGTGTCTCTTATCAGACTTTAGACACCTTAAAGGCAGGGACATTCTGTTTTCTTCTCTCTCTCTTTCTTTTATTTATTTTTTATTTTTTGGCATGAGCATCCCCAAAGCACACAAAGATGCCTAACATATACATATAGTTTGCACACAACAAATACTGATCCAATTAAATAAAAAATTAGATGTTACAAAAATTATGATTAAAGTATAATTCCCCATTTCACTGGTGAGAATCTACTTCATGGGTAAAAAAAGCTGATGATTTGAAAGAACAATTTTTCTAAAGTCACAAAGGGAATACATAATGAGACTGAGATTCAAACTAAAAGTGATGCTCTAGAGTAGATAGAGTTGCTATTGAGAAAAATAATATGTCATTAGCATCCTCTTTTTAATAGATAAATGCATAGAAAATCAGAGGATTTTAAGTAAATTTCCTACCCGAGTGCTTGATGAGTTGGGGCTTAATCCTCAGACTCCCATTAAATATCCAGTCCTCCTTCTTTCTAATCTGCTTTCAGGTCACCATGAAAACCATTCTCTGGATACTTCAAGAGCTTTAACTGTTCTCTCAGCTAGCTTCCCAGGATTTGTTTGGCCCTGGCAGGAGCAATTCCTCTTTGTTCCTCCAATAAATTGAAGGAGACATGCCAGAGTCTTGGTTTGGACTAGTAGAAGGGAATCATATTTTGGATTTGCTGGAAAGAATTTTGTCTCAATATTAATGGCAGGCTGCCAGTCCTTTTTATTTTATGAAAGTGTGCCCCAGGGTGCTTCACAATGGAGTATGAAGCTGTAGGGAGGTTGAGGCATGGCCAGCTCGTGAGTGCAGAGACAGGTCATCTGGCTCTGGTACCTGCTGAGGCATGGCCTTCAGCATTGCAGACAGAGATATTCTCCCAGATATACCTGGGGCTCTTGTTAGCCAGGCAGGGATGCAGACCTCTGTCAAGTACTTCAGAAATCAATCCCCAAGACAACAGGAAGCATACTCTGTCTTGGCAATATTAATTTTTGCTGGGAAGCTTTGCTTGACCTCTTGGGAATGGAAAAGAGTGTCTTAATCTTTCTAGGCTGCTGTCACAAAATAGCTGCAACAGATTCACAAGATACCGTAGAATGGGTGACCTGCAGTGGATTCACTTATTTCTCACAGTTCTAGAGGCTGAGAAGTCCAACAATAAGGCATCAGCAGACTGGGGATCTAGTGAGAACTTTTTAGGTCACAGATGGTGCCATCTAGCTGTGTTCTTACATGGTGGAAGAGGAGACGGAGCTCTCTGTGTCTTGGTTTATGAGGATACTAACCCTCCCAGTTTAATCACCTCTTGAAGTCACACTTCCTATTTGTAGTGTATTGGTGATTAAGTTTCAAGACAGGAATATTTAGTGGGACACAAGCATTCACACTGTAGTGGGGTTTGTCCTCTGGGCTAGCCCAGTACTTGTACTACATTTTTCTTCAAATTGGGGATGAAGTGATAGTAGCTGCATATGTATATAAAAATTATTCTTGCCCAGTAATAAAATGCCTATGCTTTGCAAACAGTTTCCATAATCTTGTGGCTATTCTGACCTTCCCCAGGATACCTTGAATCTTCTCAGGACTGGGCATCTAGAATGGAAAATAAGGGGACTCCAAGACCTATCTAAAAACATTTCCCTAGGCTGTGATACCAGCCAATGGTTAACAAGAATTTGTTAAATATTTTAAATACCACGCTTACCACCTATTTTTAATAAACCAGAATATTCAAGTAGAGTAGTTTTTCAGAATACTTTGTTATTTTAAAAATAATTTTTTGTGTTGGAGTAGGAATATCTATTAAACTGTATACGTATGTTTTCCCTTTCCACCATGGACTGTGACTAATTTAAGTTTGTAGGATCCCAGGTGGCATTCTATATGTTGATTGGTATTATCCAGGTACTGTTGTAATATCAAAGTCAGTGTATTTTAAAATCAGTTCCCAAGACAATTACTCTCTTAAGCTATGGTCACTTTGGCAGTTTTTCCCTTCCTTGGCACCACTGGGAATTTCTGGACATGGATGAGCTCTCTTTCCATACAGTTATCTAAAGAAGAGAAATTAACAACTGCTATGTAACACATGCATTAAACAGTATAAGACAAGGTTATAGAGTCATTTAAAATTGCTGACCAATTTTTGTGTATTTTCTTTCATCAAAATTTACAGTTCTTGGGCTGGGAATGTGGCTCAAGCGGTAGCGTGTTTGCCTGGCATGAGTGCGGCCCGGGTTCGATCCTCAGCACCACATACAAACAAAGATGTTGTGTCCGCCGAAAACTAAAAAAATAAATATTAAAAAAATTCTCTCTCTTTCTTTCTCTCTCTCTCTCTCTCTAAAAAAAAATTTACATTTCTGGAATTTCTGTCCTTCCATGTGCTCATCAATGAAATGCTGGGTATGCAGAGTTTATTGAAACTGTTTAGATATTGACACTTTTCTAGAACATCATTGAATGTAATGAGTTTTGTCTCTATTAAGAACTTATACAGATACCCTTTTTATCCTGAAAAATAAAACACCTTGTTAGTAATAATGTTTTTATTCAGTCAATATTTATTATGTGTTGATCATAGCACCACAAGGCAGGTGTTTTATATACATATTGCCTTTAATTTTGATCTTACTATGGCAAACTAGGTATTTTTAATCTTCAGTTTTACCTATGAGGAAACCAAAAGTCAGAGAGGTTAAATAATTTCCCTGAGGCCATCGAGCTAGTAATTGGTGTTCTGGGATTCATCTTGCGTCCGTGTGACTCCTGCTGGCATCTCTTTTATTTCCTACCAACTCATGCCTTATCAGAGACAGTCTGCTTTTTCCATCTACCTCACGTACTTTGAAAGCAGGAATAACATTGTCACCATCACATTCCAGAGCAGTGGTTTTCAAATACTGTAGAGTCTTAGCATGACTTGGGTGGCTACATAAATGACGGTTATTCAGGTTCCACTTCCAGATATCCTGATGTATTTTATCTGAAGTGTTCCTGGACATCTGGATTTTTGAAGGCTTTCTGGTCATTTAAATGTGTGCTGAAGTTATAATTCATTTTACAGGGGCTGGGGATGTGGCTCAAGTGGTAGCATGCTTGCCTGGCATGCGTGAAGCACTGGGTTTGATCCTCAGCACCACATAAAAATAAAATAAAGATATTGTGTCCACCTTAAAAAATAATAATTTAAAAAAATCATTTTTTAAAAAAGAATTTGTGTTGCAGAGATTTCCCTTAAATTTCACCTGTATATACGAGCCCGTCAGGAATTTGTTACAGAGAATCCTGACTAATAGAACTGGAGTTCGGATCTGAGTTTTTGCATTTGCCCAAAGTCCCTAGTGATGCTGGGCTACTGGTCCAGAGACCCACACATTGTGAGCAAGGCCCTAATACTGCTCCCTTCTTCTACAAAGTATGCCCAATCTTCAACTCCAGCTCCTTCCCCCTGGGAGAAATTTTCCTGCCCAGGGGTTCACAGTCTCCACTCCAGTTAGCTCTTCTCTTTTGGCAGGCCAAGTAAGGCCTGTAAAAACTTCAGTTTCAACCACCACTCTGTTGGCTGAGTGGCATACTGGGTGGCATGTAATGAAGTCCAGGTCACAAGTTCAGTGCCTGAGTTTAATGCCTGCAGGGACCAGTTAGCTCTTCCTCTCTCTAGACCAGCCAGAGCACCTGCTGATGTGTGAGATTGGCCCCATGGGAGGGATCCTCCACCCACATGTGCAAAGTACTCACCAAAAAATTAGCCAGGACCTGGCTCCAACTCACAAACAGATCAATAGCATCATCTTGATAGGAAATACAAAACAGCAATATTAGCTGTAATTTTGTCATGCCAGGCACTATGCTAACCATTTTAGATTTCCCACAATATTCCATGTTTCCTTATCCCTGTTAGAAGGGGGAAATGAGCTCATAGTTTTTGCCTTCTGAGAGCAAGTAGCCTGTAGATAACCCAAAATGCAATAATTTAAACAAGTATGCTGGATGTGGGTATGAGTAAATAGGGATGATTAATGATTTGCACATTTTTAGTTCTGTAAATTTAAAAAAATCAAATTCTTCTAACTTGGGCCCTATGTTGCTTCTTGTTTCCTACATTGTCCCTTTAATTTATAATGATGATGAACAACTCATCAATTCACTGCTTTTAGAGAAGCATGTATCAGACCATCCCTATTTAAAAGAAAAAAAAAAACTGAACAACCATTTAACATTAGGGATATATTAACTATGTCCAGTATGAACAGCAAATGTATCTGCAGACTGAATAACTCTTACATGGTTCTGGTCCTTTTGCTGTGCCTATCTTTTGATTTGTCAGCAGATTATAAGATAGTACTTTGGGGCTAGAACCTAAAAATTCCCCAATCAACTCTGAGCTAGTGGGTCTGCAATATTTCTCTGAGTGACAGAAAGACAAAAAAAGAAAAAAAAATAGTTTAGGTTTAAGGAAAAAAAATAAAGAGAAAGTTATAACTGTTTTACTTTAGGGCTATAACTACACATTTTTAAAATTTATAGTGAATATTGAATAGCAAAAATAAAAAAGACAGAAAAGAAGTCATGATTTCAGTAAGGCATAAGGACTGTGTAATTTATAGTAATGACACATTGCTAAAATTTGAGCATCCGATAGCACAGCTTTCTGGAGATGTCCCTCATTAGCTTTCTATGTTATTCAGTTTTACTCTCATTTTAAATCAAGCCAATAATCCATTCGTCAACAGATTTTTATTGACAACTTCCTATACTGGGCACTGCCTTAAGCCTTGGGAATTGAAATCATCAGACATAAGACCTACCACATAGCAATTTGACACTTCCTTGTACATAGAATATTTTATTTATTTTTAATTGAGTATTTATTTACTTCTTCCTATTTTATTTTTTTCATGGTGCTTGGATTGAACCCAGGGGTGCTCTACCACTAAGCACTTGATGACTATCCCAAGCCAGGATATATCTTGTGATCCTCTAGCTTCAACCTCCTTGGATTACTGGGATTATAGGCATGCACCCCTGTGCCTGGCTGTTTTCTCCCATTTTAAAGGAAAACATGTATATTCTAAGAAATAATTTGATTTTGATTTAACATCCTTCAGGGTACTTAGATAATAATTAAAAATGGAACCTATAGGTCCCCAGTATTTTAACCAAAATTCTTCCTTAAGCCTTTCCCAAGTGATTTTCCATCCTCTTCCCTTATAGGAATTTTATCTTGCTCAAAATTTATTTATTTATGCTTTTACCTATCTTGTCCATCTTTCCTGAATTGGATGTAAATTTTATGGCCACCAAAATCTGTGTCTAGTTTGATGATATATCACCAAAGAAAATAATATGAGCTGAAAAATGGGAAACACTCAATAAATATTCCTTCAACAAATGGATGATTATAGGCCCTGGATGGAGTAAGAGAAAATTCTGCACTGGATGAGAGGTGACACATAGATGACTTCTTAAGGGTCCTCTTTTAAATCATAAGATTTTACAATTTCATGATTCAATTTCCTGGTTAACAATAATAACTATTGTTTGAGCCTGCTGATATAGGGTTACTACAGTGAATATGTAGCTACTAATCTAAGGACATTGTAGTTATATAAAAACACCATATGGAATTGGCATTTTATCTAGTGTATTGTTCTTGTTTTCAGTCTTTAAAGATGTCTGTTTTTTTTTTTTCTTTTTTATTTCATCCTCTGAAGACTACTTCACTAATTATAGATACCTTCAATTTCTGCTGAGAATCTAAAGTTAACACTCACTAAACTGCTTTTAAAAAAAAATATGATTGTTTTTAATGAAATACAGGACCAAAATATTGTTAGCAGTTACTAGAGAGTAAATGTATTGGGAGTTTTCAGCTTCTAAGAGTGAGCATAGATTTAAAATTGTTTCCACGTTACTTAAAACCCAGACAATTAAAGAAGTGTGTTTCAGGGATATGAAAAAATATGAGTTTGTGAATACAAACTTGTAACCAGGCCTAATAATATAAAAACAAGAGCCTGTTTCTCAAAGCACACAAAACTTCATTAGGTTTTAGAAGCAATATAGAGAAATAAAATCCACAGGGCTGAGGATATACCTTAGTGGCATAACACTTGCCTAGCATGTGTAAGGTCCTGGGTTCAATCCCCAGCATCACAATTAATCAATCAATCAATCAATCAATCAATTAATTAATTAAAGTAAGTACTAAGGTTAAAAAAGAAAGAAACCCACACATTTATAAACAATTACCATTTATGAATCTCCATTTTTTGGTCAGACAGTAGTTCAGATATTCAAAGTACCTTATTCTCTTTAAATGTTGCTAAAGCCCTATGAAAAAGATACATTGCCATCATTCTGCAGATTTAGAAACTGAGAATCAAAGAGATTAATGAGAAGATGAATCTGGAGTTCGGACAAGTTGTTTACTCTTTGCATGCTGCAACACTTCCCCCTGTGGTGTAGACTTTAATAGCAGTCTTACCATGTGATTCCAATAGGGCCTGGCATGGTGATATAGGAGGCATGAGGATAACAAGTTCGAAAAGTTTGAGTCCAGCCTTGGCAATTTAGTGAGAAAATAAAAAGCAAACAGTATTTAAATGTAGTTCAGTTGTTGAGGGTTTCTGGGTTCAATTCCCCTGTACTGGAGGGGGAGGGGGAGGCGGAGACAGATATCAAATATGCACACCTTTTTGCTCCATAGTGCTGTTTTTGAGTTGCTCTACAAAGATTTTAAATGCATATTTTTTTTATGCTGATGGGATTATTTGCTATTCAAAATTTCTACATGAAACAAGCTATTTATTTGCCTATGCATTTTAAAATATCCATTGAGCTTTTCTGAAGGTGTCTGCAAGTATTTTGAAGACTTATAGCCATGCCTCTCTATACTACCCCTTGGAATTGCTGTGAGAAGAATCCCACATTAGGAGGACCCTGGCCTCACTCAGTACAGCATATCAAAAGATAAAGTACTCATCAAGTCCAATTCAATGTGCCTTTCTCTCTTGTAGCAAGTCCCTGAAACTCGACAGCTAATAGAATGCAATATTCAAATGGCATTGAGCTCTTTAATGTGTTTTCCCCAGTGCTTTGAGTTTGGAAATCACTATATAAGTTATTACTACAATTATATTCCACCTTTATCTGCCAAAAGAAAAGGAAATCAATTCAGTCCACAACTTGACTGCAAAGCTGTTATAAAAGATCCATTGTCTGAACCTATTCTGTACATGGATCTTTGAAATTGAACCCAGTGATGCAACATAAATTTCAGAAAAAAATGATATTCCACTGTGGAGCAGACCCCAGGACTATTTGGAAAATGATCTGGGGCTCTCTATTTCAATTTCTATTGCTCTCAGGTCTTCACCTTGTTTAGGCAGTTTCTAGAACCAACACTTTCCCTTAACAGCTCTGCTGTCTTCCACAAGATTCTTGGCCTCTCTGTCCCAGTTTCTTTTTCTATACAATGGAAATTGTTCCTTCTGTGATTCCCTCCATAGGCATGCTGCAATCACTGTGGGTTGTGGTGGTGGTGGGAGGAACCCATGATGTCACAAGGTCCTGAACAGAAAGGAGCCCATCTTCTTTCTGGCTCTATTGCTTTACTAGCAACAGGAGTTAGTGAGGCTTTGTTGCCCCAACAAGCTTCAGTTCTCCTATCCCTAAAGTAGGAATATATAGAAATCCCTAATAGAGTTATGGATAGGAAAGAAAATAATTTAGGTTGAGCAACCCTTACCAGAAAATCTGAAGTGCTCCCAAATCTGAAACTCTTTGAACACTGACAAGATGCCACCAATGGAAAATTCCATTCTGACCTCATATGAGAGGTCAAAGTCAAAAGCAAGCACAATAAAGACATTTGTAAAATTATCTCCAGGATGTGCATATAAGGTGTACATGAAATATAAATGAATTGCATGTTTAGACTTTGGTCCCATCCACGTGACATTTCATTATGCATATACAAATATTTCCAAATCCAAACAAACTGGTCTAAAGCAGTTTGGATAAGGGGTACTTGACCTGTGTGTGTAAAACACTCGCTGCAATGACAAGAGTGGGTGCTTGTGGACGGATGATGTAAGTATATGAAGACATAAATTATTTTAAGTATTAAGTCAGAAATTGTGTTTACTTTGCTGATGTTGTTTTTCTGTTCATTGGTATAATAAAAATTCTATCTGCATATAAATATATATAGATATAGTGTATATATGTATGTATATACATTCTTATTATTATTGAAAAATAGGTAAAGAGGAAATGGGAGTACAAATCTATAATTCTATCACATCATTACCATTGTAACTACTATTAACATTTGGCACTTTTCTTTTCCATTTATATTAATTATATAAGTATTTTATAGATTTATATATACCTTATACTTTTTCACTCAGTAATAAAAACAAGTACATGCCTTTGCTATTATAATACTATTATAAATACTGGCAATTAATAGTAATATAATAAAGTTACGTTATAATAATGTAACAAATTGTGCATATATTTTATATCTGTATAAGTAATTATACATACTTTCTCCATTTGGAAATGACAGAGAGTAAATTTAAGTTATAAACATTTGTATTTCTATAGGTCAGCGATTAGCAATATTAACATTTTAAGATATTTTCTTCTGGGGTATATATTTATGTATATTAAGTCTAATTAAATACTAGTGATTCTAAGACTTACAATTATTTCCTAAGAAGAAAAAGAATATGCTTCCAAATACACACTGACACAATAGTTTATTATCAGTTAGAACTTTTATGTTGTATGTCTTGAAATGGCTCTCTTAAATTACATACGCAGAACTTTTTATTGCACATCATTCTTATGCATACATAAAAATAAAGTAGATGCAAAACAAATTGGATCAGATAGTCCTGAAACTCATCCACAATCAGATTCTGTCTCTCTGGAACCTCCTTTGGTACATCTATGTGTCTGAGCCCATCACAATATCATCTGGGCTGCTGATTTTCCATGTAAACAATGCTTTTCAATATTGAATCAAAATAAAGTATTTTAAATAGCAATTAAACTCAACATAGGCATTATAAACAATGCACATACTTTGTCCAATGGCAAAGATGTGCTAGCTCTGCCCATGATTACACAATTCTTACATGGCCAAGCACAATGGTGTGGTGTCCAATGACGACTTATTGATGTGAAGATGAACCCAGCTGTCAAGCATGCTACAGTAGGAAAAATGTATATAGGCTAGCCTAGTAAAAAGTCATGTTTTATATAATTTTCTCTTAGGGTGCTTTATTTAATTTTATCTTTTTTTCCCCATTCAATATTAAATTGGGAACATTTCCCAGTATCTCTGAAACTCTTCAAAATTTCTTTCTTTTAAAGTATTCAACAAATATTGAGCCAAAAAGCCTTAGTTTTTAATGCTTTTAGAAAATTATAATCATGGAAAATAAAACTATAAAAAGGAACATATTGAAAATTATCCCAACAAAAGCAAGGGAGGAACTAAATAAATTATATGATGAACACTTCAATGTATACAAATTTAATTTTTAAAATCTATAATTGTGTGTTGTTAGAATCTCTTGACTTCTGGGAAGAATAACTTAAGGGAACTCTTGTTTTTAATTAGATAAATTCATATGCTGAACCAGAAATGAAGAAAATTGAGAATTCCTATGATTTCACATACATCTAAACCCAGTAAAATATTCAAAGCAACCATAAAATCAATTTATTTGACAAGTTCTATGGTGTAAAAATGTTTATCAGGGCTGGGGATGTGGCTCAAGCGATAGCACGCTCGCCTGGCATACGTGCCGCCTGGGTTCAATCCTCAGCACCACATAGAAACAAAGATGTTGTGTCCACCGAAAACTAAAAAATAAATATTAAAATTCTCTCTCTCTCTCTCTCTCTCTCTCTCTCTCTCTCTCTCTCTCTAAAAAAAAAAATGTTTATCAGTGAGAAAGAAAAATTGTGTCAAAAAGGCAAAAACACTTCATATGTAAAATATTTGGACTTAGATATTTGAAAAACTATACAAAAATATTAGGATTAAGAATGTCCTCAGTCTAGTGCATTTGCTTTGAATGTGTCAGAAATCTTAGCACTTTAGAAAATTAGTTTCAAAATTAAAAATATTATGGTCTACAGAGAAGATTCAACTGAATAAGTCAATTATTTCCAAAATATGTTATAAACTATAACTTATAAGAAACTATAGAAAGTATTTTTAAAAATAATATGAATATATTGAAAAATGAATTTTTCCAACAAATGTAATAAAGAAGTGCCATAGAAAAGAAAATAAACACTAATTAAAGCAATAAATAGGAAACAGGAATAGTTATTTTGCTTAAATGTTCAAATAAACCATACCAAGCTTTTCAAAAATTAAATATATTGTTATTTTTGTTATTTTAGTAATAATTTTGTTATTAAAAATTGGTTGTATTTCTTAATTTTAAAAGGGCCACCAATAGAATTAAATTATTATTTAGTAAATAAACATTCTTATAAAATATTTAAAAATTTTCTTCATGCCTACAAATAATAGTTCCTATGGAACACAAAGGTGAAATCACCTTTCCCCTAAGGCAGAGCATTAAGGATATTGCCCATTTCCTTGATTGTAATCAGTGTTAAATAGGTCCCCTCAACCTGTAATCCTGATCGTTTTGTTAGGATAGATTCCAAGTAGTGGAACTTCTGAATCCTATAATATAAAACATTTTAAACTAAATGTGTTGAAGTCTTTTGAAAAGGTGCTCTCTGAATATCAGGGAATAATAGTAATAAAAATCCAATGCATAATTTAAGAAAAAATTTAATAGGTTTTAAATAACTAAAAGAATAGCAATAAGACTTTGTAGGAAGATAATGTTCAGCAAATTATGTGAATGGTACTTGTGAAAATTATTTGAGAATAATTCTATTTTTTTTGTTCAGTCAATTGCATTTTTAAATCAAAGGCAGTTGTGGGGTCTTTGGCATGTTTGAGGCATTATACATAATGTTGTACTTATCAAGGTAAAGAGGACACAACCTTGTCCTTATAGAACTCTGTGGCTGAAATGCATACATGGAGATAATTACCATAATCTTGTACAATTGTTCTAACAGAGTCTTGAGGACAGTGAGTGCAGAGAGTGATTCTATTTGTTAGAAAGTAGATTTGCATGAAGCAGATTTCACAGGAGTCAGACAGTTCATCTGAGTCTGGGAAGCAGGGTAACTTGAAGGTGGAGACAAGAGAGAAAGTCAACAGAGAGCAGTATAGACACAGTCCTCAGGTTAGGAAAAACCATGGGTGTTAGAGAGACAGAGAGACAGAGAGACAGTTGTAAAGTTAATTGTAGGTTGCATGGGGCTGGAGAAGATGTGGCAGGATAGGCATAGAGTGTCTGTGATTAAAGTAGCGAAAACTTTATCTGTCCCGGATATGAATTCTCTCATTGCATTTAAATTGCACTTTTGTAGCAGACACCAACAGTTGTGTTATTATTCTATGTGGGATAGTCACTCAAAAACATTTAATGATATCTTTTTGTCCATGTGTTGGATACTCTGCTGATCCTCAGAAACAGGGCTACGGGCACAATAGATAAGTGCAATGGCAATAAGCGAATGAAATAATAGGACAATTTTAGGTAACGATAAGGGTTATAAAGTAAAGCAGGTAATTTTAAATAATGTTCAGGCTGAAATTAGATGTGGATTAAGAGGGCTGGGGAGATCCATGAAAAGGTGATATGTGGACTGAGGCATCATTCTAAGAAGAGCACAGTCTCTTTAGTATCAGAGGAAAACCAGTCCAGGCAGAGGGAACAACAAAAGAGCAAGTACAAAAATCCTGAGGCAGGATAAAGCTCAGCATGTTGTTTGTTTGATGAACTGGAAGAAAGCTGGTGCCTGATATTTGAAAGTAGAATAAGAACCAGAGGGATGTAAGAAGAAGATAAAGAGATAGATAGAGGCCAAAATCCATCTAGAGTTTATAGGTTTTGTTGACAAGATTAAATCTTATTTTCCTGTAATAAAATATTTTCCTGTAATAAAAAAATAAGTTTATTAATACTGTTGCTCCAATCTGTAAGGGACTACATGTCTCATGTATTTGAGTTGTTGTAATGAGCCCCTTGATTGTATTTGATACTTAGAAATGCTATCAAGCTTTATATAAAACTAGAAAGTGGAACTTCCCATGGTACCCATGTCATACCTACCCCCATGCATCAAAGCTCTGAAGATCATTTCAACATACTTTTCATTGAGAAAGATGTTTTTCAAAGGGCCTCATTCCGGAGGAGAGTCACTTATGTAGAATGGATCCTGTGACAGAGCTCAGAAGCTCTACAGGAATAGTAATTTTGCTTAAATGTTCAAATAAACCATACCAAGCTTTTCAAAAAATTAAATATATTAATTGTGATTTTTGTTATTTTGGAAATAATTTTGTTATTAAAATTGGTTGTATTTCTTAATTTTAAAAGGCTCACCAGTGGAATAACATTATTATTTAGTAAATAAACATTCTTATAAAATCTCTAAAAATTTTCAGCCTCATACACCTGAACATATAATACAGCTTTGGCGTTTAACTTTTTGTAAAGCACATTATTATTTCAGAAATGAGTTAATTTTCCTTCTGATTGTTCGTATGTCAGTGGTTACTACCATTTTGACTTTGATTGATTTTACCCCAGCCTTAGTCAAGGTGGAAGAAATTGCAAGAAATGAGCAATTAAAGGCATTCTGTAGGCAATTAAAAATAACAGAAGTTTGTAGATGCTTCTCCTCTGTTTAGTATATTATATTTGCATATTAAAAAAATCTTGGGGTTGGAAGTGTATTTCAGCAGTAAAGCTCAGGATATATATGCACATATAGATATATAGATAGCTAGACAATATATCATTCCCTTCTGTTAATATTTTGGTCTTGTTTTTTCTACGTGTATGCTTTACCAGTTTTGTGCATGTCATGTACATTGTAATTCAAAGGATTAGAATGCTGGTGAAAGGTGTTTTGTTTTGTTTTTGCTTTTATCAAGGTAATTAATGTCAGCTTCCCACAATGGAAGACACATCCTTGAAATCATTGAATTATTTATTTTATATTTTTTTTGATGCTGTGTATCAAACCCAGGGTCTCAGACATGCTGGGTAAGCTCTTTGCCACTGAGCTACATCCCCAGCCCTAACACCCTTGAAATCTCAGTGGCTTAATGCCACAAAGTCCACTCAGATGTGAATGGATGGCCATCTGCCATCTTTTACCACTCCATTTAGAACAAGCATCTACAAAGCTACAATGGCAGAGGGAACAAAACAGGATGTGCATGGCTATCAGTGGCTCAGAATCTACACCCAATGCTGCACTGTGCAGAGCTGGATTCATGGCTGAGAACAAGGGAAGACATGAAATGGTTAGTGAGAACTGCCTTTGCCACCCTCCCCTTCTGTCACCAAACAGTTGCTCCCATTCCACATACATGAACATGTGCATGCTCCTGTCTCTCCTCTCATGGGACATGGCTCACCATCCATTTGTGATTCATATTTTTGGAAGGCATTCCAAAGTCCCATGTAATATTATATCTATTTCCAAGTCCAGCCATGTGGTCGTTTCCATAAATGTAGATGTGGCCTCTCTTGGGACAAAGATCTTGAATACAAAACATAACTCAGTCAATAAAGAAACTGAACTGATATCCTCTCCTCAACACCCTTCTCTCCATACCAATATATACATATATATCCAATGTTTGAATGCAGAACAGGAAAAAAAATAGGTGCAATAGGCATCCCCATTCTTTCGGAGACAAGGAGACAGAGTGCCTGTGCTATAGTTGGAATTTGGAATTTTGCCCAAAGGCCCATGTGCTAAGTTTATTTTGGCTCACAGTGTCAGTGGTTCCTGTCCAGGGTTGGCTGCTCCTTTGCTTCTGCACCGAGGAGAAGCAGAGCATCCTGGCAGAAGTGCATGGTAGAGGAAATCTGCTCAGCTCATGGTATCTGGGAAGAGAGAGATTCAGAGGAATGGTCCCCAGACAAGATTTAGTTCCAAAGGGCATACCTCAGGGGACCCGTTTTCTCCAATGATGGCCCACCTGCCTATGGGTTCCACCTCCACCCAGTAGTCCATTCATCTATCCGTGGGCTTATTCACTGGTGATGTCAGAGTCCTCATGATCCAAGTCTTCAACACATGAGTCTTGGAGGACACTCCAGATTCAAACCATAATGAGCATGAGGTTCTCTTCCTTCATCTTAAATTTTGGCCATGTGGAATGCATGTTCTCTGAGATTATGGTGACAGGAAGGACAAGGATGAGTTGAAATTTCTTTTCAGCATCTTGATTTTTAAGTGTCACCCCACATGCCCACTGTGTCTTCCTGCTAGAACTAGTTTGATGACTTCATCTAAATTCAGTGTGGCTGGGAAATTTAAGGGACACACATAATATCTGGTAATATTTAAATCTCTGGGTCACACTATTGAAAATAATTTTTTCTTTGCAAAACCATGTTCTCATCCACAATTTAATACTAATTTCAACTCTCTCTTAGGATTGAGGAAGCAAACTCATGACTTAGGTGTACACCTGTCTTTGATTTCCCTAGCTTTCAAACTATTTCCTCTTAACTTTAGTGCATGCAGAATGTCTTATTTTTATTCTTCAAATACTACCATGGAGTCCAAACATCCCAATAATCACAAGGACACAAAATACCAAGGTTGAAAAATAATTCTGATAAATGTTGAGAAGTTTTGTGAAAACCTATAGTAGAATCACCTTTCTGAGTCGGCTGGGGAGAAGCAGCTTTTAAGGTGGATACAAAAGAGCCATGTGAAGATGAAAGAGGAGGAGTGTGGTTCTAGTTATAGAGCTGAGGAGAGTAAACTTAAAGGAAGAAGAGAACATGAATCCTAGTGTAATGAGGCAATGTCACCAGGACTCAGTGCTGGCCATAGAGATGGCAGCATGGGACAGCATGATGGGCAGGCAGTGGAGACAGAAGAGCTGGGAAGCCACATTCAGGAGTTTGCAGTTTAACCTGAGGACAGCCAGTTTAAGGAAACAAGTACAGGGGGAACTGTTCCATTCCTTTGTGTTCCTGCAATGCCCCGCAGGCTGCAGGGACTTAGGTCTTGCCTGAGGCCAACAGTAGCTTTTTAAGAGGTCAGGTCTCCAACTGGTCCTACAAAATCTACTTGAGGTTCAAAGGGGAGATTGCAGAAGTTGTAACCTAAAACTCTTGGGGGGAAATATATTTACCTATCAGATCCAGTTACGGGAATCATGTAACCCAGGGTGTTTTGCCATGATGTATTTCAGCTTTAGAAATTATTATCCCATGTATATATATGACTGCACAACTGGTGTGATTCTACATCATGTACAACCAGAATAATGGTAAATTATACTCCATTTATGTGTGATGTATCAAAGTGCATTCTACTGTCATGTGTAACTAATTAGAACCAAAAAAAAGGCATAAAAAAGAAGTAGATACATTCTCCAATACCTTTGTATGGAGTATCAAAGTGAAAAGTTTTTTTTTTAATTACATTTTTTTTAAAGAAAATAAGCTCCCTGTAGAAGTTACAGTGTCTCAGTTCATCCTTGTTTCTTCTCCAATTTTTGTTTTAACAATTATGTGATTAGGTATTGCATGTTTTACAAGGACTTTGTTCTGCAGTTTCTAAAACTACTAACTCTTTTTCTTGGATGATGAACTATATAACACTTGAAAGTGATAGTGAATTTATATTTTTAATTTTTTTGCAGAGGCAGTATGCAATCTCCCAAAATTGGACAGCTGTACTTGCTAAATAAATAGTAGTACTGAGCAACCTCTTAAACTTGCATGATTTTTGTGGTTTGTAAACTAACATTACACTATTACGCATCACAACTTTATTCAGTCCCATGCCCTCTCCCCATATATGAAGGGTAATCATTAATGAAGGAGTTATGCATTGTATGGTATTATTGGCTCTTCTGTTATAAATATTATTCATATTTTTGAAAAAATAGTCATTCTTTTTTTCTATACCTTTTCTAATAGAGGTTAACACTCAGCTTAGTTTAAAACATTTAGTTCAGTTTGATATCCATACATACACTATTCCATAAAAGCACCCACATCCCCTTTATTTGGGGCATCCTACAGTCCTGGTCTCAGGAAATTCTATTCAGACCATTTCCATTCTGTCTAAGAACTTAGTACTCTTTCAGGCCCGAGGTGACTCTGAGGTGATACTTTTGAGGCTTCTGCCTTGCAATTTTATCATGATCTTTCTGGGGACTCATTTGTGGATCCTCCTGAAGGACTCCACTTCAGATTATTTGGGGGAAGGTACCCACCATAGGAGAGCTCTTAAATGAAAATTTCACTGAAGTGGACTATTGTAGACTGATTTATGTTCCCCTAAGTTAATGTGTTAAAACCTAAACTCCCATATGACTATATTTGAAGATAAGAAATCTAGGGATATACTTAAATTTAAATGAAGTCTTAAAGTGGGGGTCTAATCTAATAAAAAGAGGGAGATACAACAGGGGTGCACACACATAGAAAATGTCATTTGAGGTGATAACTAGAAGGCAGTAGTCTGCAAGGAGATCAGCCTCAACAGAAACCAAATCATCTGGGACCTTCATCTAGGACTTTGAGCCTCCAGAACTGTGATAAAATAAACACAGTGGACTGGGTTGCCTAGTCAGTTGTATATTTTATGGCAGTCTTAGCAGACTATTGCATAGACAAAGAATGCATGAATGAATGAATGAATGAATGAATGTACTCTACATTGAAGTGCCTGTTTTCTTCTCCATCTGTAGATTTGGATTCTTTCTCTGTCAAAATCATTCTTGAACTGAGTGAGCTGAGCATATTTTAAGGTATACTTAATTTATAAAGTAGTTACTCTAATATTGGCTCCTTTTTTTTCCTATATGCTATATGTCTATTCTTCATATCTTTGACCTGGAGCTCATCCTTCTATTGTTCCTTATATCTTCCTAGAAATTGCATTCTATTTGTTGTTTGTATTCTGACTATAATTTTTTGATCTTTGCCCACATGAATGTCCAGATAACTACCTACCTTTCACTCTGCCCTCAGCTAATCCGTCTTGTATTTGACTGCAGGTCACCAGGAATTACATTTTCTACCAGCTTGCACAGTTTTGTGACAACAGCCTCTCTCCTTCTGGTGAATATTTGGGAGTTTTTTTTTTCTTTTTGTCTAAAGCATGAAGTATTCTTTATTAAGGAAGAGGGAGGTAGAGACAAATTTCATCTCTTGGAGCCAACGCAGCAGGGAAGGACCCACGTGGACACATAACCAGAGTATTAAGGAAAACATACAAGTAAATCTACCGATTCAGTCATGGCATATTTTCTAAATGGTGATTTTTAAAAATAGATGATTCCACTTTGCAAACTCTTGTGCAGATGTTTATAGCAGATGAAGCAGCAGCTTACCCATGGCAACAGCCATAGAAATGTCTGACCCTTCCTCTGAGGCTAGAAGCAGCTGTTGATGTAGCTCACAACAATTAAGACAGGTGTTCAATTTAGAAACAAACAATTGCCAAAATTTCTACTTCTGTCTGTTTCCATAAAACATGAACACATTAAAGTAGACTGTGGATTCCAGCTATTCATGGCATTAAAACTGTAGGTTACTGGAAAGAACTGAGAACTATTGAAAGGGCATCTTCTTGGAGCCCAATTATTTTGACACAGTGAGGCATGACCCAACTCACACTTCTGGATCATCGTCATAATCATGCATTCTATTTGTGCCAGGAACTATGTTTGGTGCTGGGGATAAATAGTGAACCAGTTAGACAAGGGCTTTGATTTTACAAATTGCATGCTTTAGCAATGGGAATGATTAAGAAAATAATTAAGCAGATTATTAGAAATGTAGTTGTAATTACTATGCTAGAAAAGGAGGTATGCTTCGTGAATTATAAATTCATCATTTGAGCACTTGACCAAAACTGGACGACCAAGAAAGAGTTCTTTGAAGCAATAACCTTGATGCTGACATCAGATACAAAACAAGAAATCACCACCAGGAGAAATGGGCAAGAGTAGGTGCATGAAGGGAGCAGACTGTGTGAGACCTCTGAAGCAAGAGGAGCCCCTCAGAACTCCAGAAGGTTAGAGGAGCCAGGTAGGAGGGGCTCAGAGCCCTGAGCCTTCTGATAGCAATGGTACATAATTGGCCACTTAATGTTCTGAGATCACTGGAAAGCTGCCAAAGGATCCTCAGTGGGGAACACTACCATCAGACACCCTCTTTAAAAATAATGCTCTGGATGCACTGCTGAGAATTAATTGCAGAGAGATAAGAATAGTTACAAGAAACCCAGAGAGAAAACTGGTGTTATTTAAGAAGGGTCAGTGATGTTTCTCACTTGAGCCAGCTATGGTGGGAATGTGCCTCTTTCCCCCGTGCCTGGTCCCAAGTTCATGTGTTAGAAACAGTATGGAGAGGTAAGACCTTTAAGAAGTAAAGAGGTGATTATGACATGAGAGATCTGACCCTATGAACAGATTCATGATGGTATGGCAGGAGTGGGTGGGTTATCTCAGTCATCCTGGGAGGAGGCTCCAGATGAAAGGATAAGTCAGTCAGCTAGTCTCTCTCTCTCTCTCTCTCTCTCTCTCTCTCTCTCTCTCTCTCTCTCTCTTCACTTACCCCCTCTTTCTCATGCTCTTGTGTCCTTCTGCCTTATACCTTAGTATGACTCCTGTCAAAAGTGGGTCCCTGACCTTGGACTTCTCAGCTTTCAGTTTGGGACTTAGGAGAACTGAAAGTAAAACACACCAAACATTGTTTTTCTTAAACGTATGATTTTTTGATGGAGAAAAAAAAAAATAAGACATCTTTGTGCTTATGTCCCTTATGGCATGTTATTAATTTTCTATACAATTGGTTCTCTTGACTATGGGTTCCATGTCTGTGGATTTTACCAAATGAAGATCAAAATGTTTAAAAAAAAAAAAAAACAGAGGTTGAAGCAGGAGGATCACAATTTTGAGGCCATTCTCAGCAATTTAGTGAGACCCTAAGAAAATTAGCAAAACTCCATTTCAAAGTTAAAATAAGTAAAAAGAGCTAGGAATGTAGCTCAGTGGTGAAGTGCCCCTGGGTTCAATCCCAATACAAACAATTTAATTTTTTTTTAATTATCTCTATTGAACATTACACTTATTTTTTTTTCTTGTCACAATTTTATAAGCAATACAGTATATAAATTTTATATAACATTTAAAGCCTATGTAGTATTATTAGTAATCCAAAGATAATTTAAAGTATTTGGGAGGATATGCAAAGGTTATATAGAAATGTAATGCTACTTTATGTAAGAGACTTGAGTGGTCATAGATTTGGGAATTTTGAAGGCAGCCCTTGAGTACAATATCCTAATGGATACCAAAGAGCAATCATACCTAGATGTGGAAATGGATGCCTGTAATCCTATCACTCAGGAGGCTAAAGCAGGAGGATTGCAAGTTTGAGACCATTCAGGGAAACTTAGCAAGACCCTGTCTCAAAATAAAATGTTAAAAAAAGGCTGAGGGTATATCTCCGTGGTAGAGTGCCCCTGGGTTCAATTCTCACTAGTGTATCACCAAAAATAATGATAGTAATAACAACCGTTTGACATTTGTTTCTCATGATTCTGGAGGTTGGAATTCTGAAATGAGGGTACAGCATGGTCAGGGGCTTGGTGAGTACCCTTTTTTCAAATGATGCTTTCACATGACCTTTCCCTGGTACCTGCATGCATGGTGCGGGGAAAGAAAGAGATTGTGTGTTTTTCTGTTTTGTAAAGATACTAATCCCACCATGGGGCTACACGTGATGTTTCAGCACTCAGACTGATGGTTATTGACACTTAAATGCTTTCATCCCCCCTCGGTACTTCATCACTTTAGCAGTCTTCTCCAAAATCCGACTGGGAGCTGGTGAGAAATGCTGAATTTCAAGTCCCACCCCAGGCCTGCTGAGTCAGAACCTGCAACGTATGACCAAGTTGCCAGGCAATTTGTAATTTGTAAGGACTTTAAAGTTAGAGAAATACTGTTGTGAACATTTCAGTCCCAAGTTCACTGTGCTTCAGGGAATTGGGAAAGACAGAGAGTGTACACTTGGCCATAATGTTAATGGTGCATAACTCTTTAGCAAGTTATTCCAATAAGCAAGGTGAATTTCAAGGGATAAATGTTGGGCTTACACAAATGTCCCTTCGATGCATGAAAAATCCTCTTTGTTGCCAATATTGGAAGGGTTTTTTTCTAAAAAGGAAAATCAGAGCCAGGTATGATAATGCATCCCTGTAACCCCAGCTAGTCATGAGGCTGAGGCAGGAGGATTGCAAATTTGAGGCTAACCAGGAAAATTTAGTGAAACTCTGTTTTTAAAACTCAAAAATTAAATAAATAAATAAATATAAAAAAGAGCTTTATGCTTTATTGTATATAGATCAGTGTTAATTGTAATAGCGTATACCTGCGGTGCCAATTTAGAACACTTATCCATAGCTTCAACTTTACTCTTAAGCCTTTCCCCAGTCTCCACCCTATTTTCTAACATTATTCTACTACCTGCTTAGATAGAAGAATAAATTTATTCAGTTTCCATTTCCTTTGGTTACAGACAGCCAATCCCAATGTTGCAAGCTAAAATTAAACCAGATGTGCTAGGAATTTTATTGACTATTTTATGTAACAAGCTGAATTACCAAAAGGCTCAAACCAAATTAATCGAAAATTAAAGCATAGGAGATTTAAGCCACAGACTATTTAAACAGGCTTAAAAGGTTACAAAATGAAAAGAACAGGATCAGTTTGTTTGAGTTATAAAATAAGAAGTTAAGCTAAATCAAGGAGAGAAAAGTTACCTCTTGACCTATAGATTTATCTTCTAAATGAAGTATCAGCTGTTTTACTGCTTTTGGAATTAAAAAATGAACCCATACATATATAAACATAAAACTAGCAAATGTAATGCAGATTGTACTGAAAAGTACTCTTGTAGACTTGTAGAATTTGAAAACGGAGGCTTTGGGAAAGAGAGAAAGAACATGTATCTGTGGATTAGACTGAATTGGCTTCAAATTCCCATGGACCATACACTTCTTGTGCTGCAAAAGTTCAGGTGTTTCCATTTCCAGAGCTAGGTTCCTTATCTATAAAATGTGAATTGTAATAGAATCTATAAAGGGTGGTGGAGATTAAATGATAATATTTACTTATAGAGCCTGACATATACTACAGATACTCAGTAAAGAAGGATTAGCCTAATTGTGGAGAGAAGCTGATAGAGGAGTCCTAGCAAGAGTGGGAGATGGCATGATGCTAGGGAACATCTACTTGTCAAATCCATTTTAATTGAAAATAAAAGAATCATCTCTGCGTTCATAATTTCAACATCATAGGCACCTGCAGACTAGGAAAGTTATTTTTCCAAAGTAATAGAGGCAGAGGGAACATGAAGAACAGGGAGTTTAAGTAATGGCTTACAGCCCCCACTTGACCATGCCAGAGCAAGGGCTGAATCTCAGGTTCCATGTGATGAAAACCTGGGGCCTTTGTCAGGACACAGCTGTGGCAGGGCCAGCTATTCTGCAATGGATGTCCATTAGGGCTGTGCCTCCCAGCCCTCTTTGCGATCTAAGTTTCCCAGCAAAATAAATAAGATATGAAAGACAAAAAAGACTCTTAATAGAACCCACAGTATACCATTCCACCAGGCAGTAGATCTTTTTCATTCCAAGGACTTATCCAACATACCTAGAACAGAGTCTTGCAAGCAGAAGATCAAGGGTATCACTGGATTAATCAATAAGTGTGTGCTTTTTATATTATAAGGGGAAGGTGGGTAGCTTACACAGTCTGCCTGCTCTACAAAATTTGTATCTCTTACGTTCTATGAGCATTACTGTCAGGTAGACAAGTTGTTCTCAAATGAAATATTAGTTTATATGGAAGTATCCCCTGAGGGACTTGTTGAAACTGTAGATTTCTATTTCAACCATCAATAACTAAGTCTGATGTTCAAGGTGGTTTCCAGAACCCTGTGTTGATATTAATGTCAGAAAAGAAAGGTTGCATGTCAAGAGTCCTTAGATTATAAATGGAGGCATGGGCTCGTGAGTGTGTGTGTGTGTGTGTGTGTGTGTGTTTACATGCATGCACACTTGTGAGTGGGTGTCTATATGCTATGGTGGTTGGGGAAGAAGGGAGAAAGAAAGTTCTGTGCAGAGAAAGAAAAAGTGCAAAAGTTTACCTAGTGAGCTGGTAAACTTTCTCCTTTATTAATAATAATTTTTATGTCTACATCTCATTCAGAGAAAATTCAAGGTTGGCTAGAATTATAACTTCCTCCACTGTCCCCTTTACTGCCCTTAACAGCCCTTGGAGAGAGTAAGAAAAGAAAACAGGCCTCATCAATTTCCCTAATGACTCTTTCAAGAAGCGCTCTCTCTCTCTCTCTCTCTCTCTCTCTCTCTCTCTCTCTCTCTCTCTCTCTCTCTCTCTCTCTCTTTCTCTCTTTTGTTCACTTGGTATTTTTAGATCTTTCCAAACAATGTTCCTATTAGAAGGTTGTCAAAGGCCCCATGGGATTTATGGAAACTTTCATTAAGAAAAATAGAGATGATTTCAAGGACAATGTCAAATGTCATAAAAAGAGCTATCTTTTAGAGCTATGAATAAGTACAGTTTCATTGCATAGTTAACCACATTCACCATTGAATTTGAGGTTGACAGGAGTGTGGCCGACAGAGACAGACTTATGCTTCAATTCTTGCACTTACTAGCCCCTTGTCCTTGGGCAAGTAAGTGTAAGTGTGATCTGAGGAATAATGCCACTCCTTGCCAATTTCTTTCATTCTTAAAATTATGTATAAATAGTAGACAAGATATGTAAATAAAACTCAGCATCTGTCTTTAATAGTTAGAAAGGAAATCAACAACCACTGAGTACTTTATTCCTCTGATAATGAAAGGAGACATCAAGTCTTATTACTTTACTTCCCCTAAGTGTCCCTTCAGAGGACCTGGCCTTCATTTGCTGATGAGAAGGTAACCCTTTGCTTCTTAGACTTCACCTTCTTTTTTTTTTCCCCCTTCAGGCTGTATCTCTAATACACTATCATTTTTTTGCTACCTGCCTTAGCTTGTGCAGTGATAAGACATACCATGGAGTGGGTGGTTATTTTAATCAGGGTTTGTTTTTTTGTTTTGTTTTGTTTGTTACTGTGACCAAAAAACCTGACAAGAACAATTAGAGGAGAAAAAGTTGATTTGGGGCCCATGGTTTCAGGTTAGCTGACTCCATAGCTCTATGCCCCAGGTGAAGCAGACGATCATGCATGTCAGGAGGACATGATACCGGAAAGTAGATCAGGACTTAGCAACAGGAAGCAGAGAGCAAGAGAGTTACATTCAACAGAAACAAAATATAAATCCTCAAATTACACCTCCAGTTACCTACTTCCTCTAGCCACACCCTACCTGCTTGTAGGTATTAACCAGTTAATCCGTCAATGAATTAATCCACCAATTAGGATCTACCTGTCATAACCTAATCATTTGGCCTCTGAAAATGAGCTTGCGGGGGATACCTCATATCTAAACCATAACAGTGGCTCAAACTGCAGAAATTTATTTTCTCTGCTTGTATTGGCTAGAAGTCTAAGATCAGCGTGCCAAAACATGCACTTTCTGGTAAGGGCTGCTTCTTCTATAGAAGATGACTATCTTGTCCCTGTCTCCTCACATGGCCTTCCCTCACTTCCTGACCTTGGAGGAGTGAGAGAGAAAGAGGGAGGAGAGAGCACTTTCTCTTTGTATAAGGAGAGCAATCCTATCATATTATGGAACCACCCTTACGGCTTCTGTTAACATTATTATCTCCTAAAACTTCTCTCCCCATATATGGTTACCTAGGGTGTTAAGGCTTTAATGTATGAACCTTAGGAACACAGTGAAGTCCATAGCACTACTTAATTCATGAACTGTGGTCCTTGGGTTACACAATTCTTAAGTGTTCCTACAGAAAGAAGTGAACCATTTGTGTGAGTTGCTGATTGACACAAGTGTATTCATTCAAAAAAAAAAAAAAACTATCAATAACCTAGTATATGGTGATCTTCATACTAGTCTCTGGGATTCCTCAAATTACTAAAACATAATCTTAATCCTTCTGAAATCTAATCAAGAGAGACAGACATTTTAAAATGATAATATTATAGATACGGTCATAGAAATAGGGTCATGGTACTTCAGGGAGCAAGGAGGAAACTCCCACGTATGGCCTCAAATGAAGATTCTAGGGAATCTTGAATTAATAGTAGAAAGAGATGTGGAGAAGAAGTGGAAGACAAGGAACAGGCTGGGCAGGGAGGATAATAGGCAACCTACAGCTTATTTGAAAACTCTAGAGGCTGGTTTGGAAGAACATGACTCAGTAGCCATAAAGCTAGCATTCAGACAGGGTGTAGTCAGTAGATGACCTTGTGTTTCTCAGTAAAGAGCAATTTCTTTGTCCTTGAAGACAAAGACAAGTCTATTTTCATCATAATGTACAGGATTTGAAATAAGAATCTGGCTGGGGATACATGAGATTAGAGCAAAAATGGATTTTGCAAGTGAGTAAGAATTTCACACTGTGATTACTTGTGATCAGTCTTTTCGTCAGGGGACTATTGGGTGAATAGGATTCAGGGCTCTGAATGGGCTGGAAATTACTGTGTGCGCATCCTTAACAATGCATCAAGAATATTCATCACTCTTTCTCAATTAACCCTGTGCCATCATTGATATTTAAGAGTCATTCAAGCTTGCACATTCAACATAAACTGAAAATAGGCTATAAGGTGAATACACTCCATTATTATACGATTAATCACCAGTCAGGGATGATTGGAAAAACTCTTTTAATTTACTTTCTGGCTATCAGATCATTAAATACATTTGTAATCAAAAGGCGAAAGTTCTTGTATCTCCCTGATCACAATAGGAAATTTTCAAGACATCATTCCTACATTTTAAGATGATTTGACACTAGGCTGGAATATCAGTCACCTGAGGTAGTTGGGAACAACAATGAACAGAAAAATCAAGCCCCAGTGATGCTGTTTCTATTGACAGAATTGCCTAGAAACCCCAAATCCAGTTTCTACTCACACCTTCTTTTGTCCTACCTTTATTCTTTTTTGTCCATTGACCTAAAAAAGAGTAAAATAAAATTTGGACTTTTTTTTAACCCTTTGATTCTAATTAGTTATCAATAATTTTGTTTTTGTGGTTATCTGGATTATTCCATTTGTGTCCATGTAACTAAGAGAGAATATGGCACAGGGTCAGAAAGACCAGCCGAAGAAAGTCATTCAGAACTCACCACAGCAGATGGAGGAGTAGTGATTCTGCTGGGGGGGCGGACATGGGGACCCCAAATCTAGATCATTCCTGATCTCCATTTAATTGTTAATGGTTTGGCAAGGATGAGAAATTGTACCAGTAGATGAACTCAGTGATTTCCTTCATAACATCATCTTTACCGTTAGAGTTCAATCATAGACTTCAATCACTTTTCTTAATAACTGTAAATATGCTGTATTTTATCCCATGTGCTTCAAAGTAGCTTTAGATTTGTTGCCCCTATGGATCTTTTCAGAAATACTGTGGATAGATGATTTGTAGGGAAAGCCAAGATGCAGTATGTTTTCCAAGTGCAGGATTCACAAGGAGTAATGCGATAATGATACTATGCTTTCTCAAGCTTTCGTACGTGCAGGCCTAGAGTTGGCCACGCACAATCTTACACTCCTGCATCTGAATTATGGAAACATGAATTTTTCTGGCTGAATTCTATTACTAATTTTCATGTTTCACAACCTGCAGTTTCTTGGACTTCAAAAGTAAAGGAAGCATAGCTCAAATTAGAAAGCACCTTGCCAAAGCCAGTAAGAAAAGCCATTTCTCCTTGATTTGCAGTGACTTGTTTGAATCTCCATAGTGGGCCCTAAGAGACCCATATTTTGACTTTGGGAGCAACACTGTGCTGATTCATGACTTTAGCAGAGGGTAGGCACCAAATGACTGAATTATTTTCATATGTAAAATGTACTTAAAGGGTCCACTTGTTCATGCCTACCTTATTCTACTCTGAACCTAGGATTCTCATTTTTATTTATTTTTTATTAACAGTCTGTGGCTTTGTTTTTTCATTTAAAAATAATACATGCTCACTTTATATGACACAAAATATGTACAGAAAAAAAAATATCTCATAATCTCACCATAATCACTTGTTTAAAAAAAAAGATGTTTAAAATTTTATATATGTATTTATTTAACCATCCATTTATTCATCCATCATCCATCACCCATTAATCCCTCCATTGACTCTCATATTTCCTGCTTTAAGAATGTATTTATGACAGCTTACTTTATATTATAAAAATATTTCCATTTAGTAAACTACATACCAAATATACAAACTTTTTGGCGTCTCCAGCAATTTTAACTTTGAAGATAATTTTAATGCCACAGGAAATTTTCCAAAATGTGTATATAGTATATGTATATAAATGATGTGCATCATGCATACAAAGGACAAATAAGTATTTCTGTTTGGTTGGTTTGTTTGGCCAGTATTATCCTTCCCTCATTAGAGGAAAACCTGATTATATAATATGTATAATTTGGGGGTTGAATATGAACTCACAGAACATCTTGCCCTGTGATTTTCAAACTTCAAGAATTCTAAAGAGGTGCTTTGGGGGTTGCTGTGGGCCAAGGTAGAAGCTGGCAGAATAGGTCTTCTCTCTGGACCTATTCCACTTTTTTGTTTTATAAATAGAGTCAGGTTGGCAGGATGACATTTTATTTCATTTATTTTTGGCATAAACATTTTTACTACTCAAAAACATTTACAGAAATTCTGAAAGTAGGAAAGTATATGCATTTTCCCCTTCTATTCCAAAACCAAATATCTGAAATACATTTAATGTTTGATTTGATGTTCCACAGTCTCTTAGAAGATAAGGTGCATAAGTATTTTAACTGTCAGGTTGAAGACAGAGGAGTCTAAATAGGCATTCTGCAAACAATGGTCAGCTGAATGGTTAAGAGCCAGGGCTTCTGACAGACAGTCTGGATTTAGTCAGAGCTTTTCCACTTAAAGTTGAATGACCTGTAGAAATTTAACCTTCATATGCTTTAGGGTTTTTTGTTTGTTTGTTTAACATGTAAAAGTGGGATAAATGCTCTGTGGAAAATCTTATTTGGTCTAAAGAGAAACTGGCTTTTATTAAAGTCTAAGAGAGCGTGCAAAGAAAAATAAGTGAGTATTTGGAGATCACTGAGATCACTGAGTTAAAATGCACACACCCATACACACACATTCATATTGACTCACAGACACATATGCATTCGTCCTTCTACTTACAGAACATGTGTGTGTGTGTGTGTGTGTGTGTGTGTGTGTGTATGTGTGTGATTCCCACTCTGTACCAGAACCATTTCTGGAGATGCCTGCCCGCCAGCCATTTTTTCCTCCTTCCTCTCCCCTCCCCTCCCATCCCCTTCCCTCCCCTCCCTTCTCTTCAGTACCTGTGTTAGGCTCAGGAGTTGGAATGTGTGCAAGCCTTCATAGCAGAAATGAAAAGGGAGATCTCCCAGTCAGTGTCCTCAGGAGAAACCACACTGCAGCAGGACTAGAGAGGAGAGTGGAGACTTCTCTGCAGAAAGAGGCAATGACATAAAGGGAAGGAGCTGCAGCCAGCGAGAGCTCCAGACACAAGTGGATTCCTCAGTGGCATTGTGGGGCCATTGACAGGGGACAAATTGTACAGGTTTCTTTTGTTATGTAGAAGAGCTGGTGTTTTTCTTTTAAAATTAATATTGCAGGGTCTGGCGGGTATAATCTCCTTCCTCACCCATCACAAGGATAATGGCCAACACTCCTATAACAGAAGACAGGATGTAAAAGAAAAGCATTCCAAATATATTTGGTCAAAGTTTCACATAACCTGAGCCTGCAGAAAAAAAAAAAAAAGACACAAAGAACCAGGAAAGTCTTATTTTTATGCTCAATTTCAGGAGAATGGACAGCCATGTAGAAATGTGATTGGAGCAGTTGTGTGATTTAATGGTGGTAGACAGAGGGGAAGGAACCCCAGCAAGACCTGTCTGTTCAGATTCTTCTTGGATTTTCTGCTCATTGTTTCTTCCCCCTTCATATGAGGCAGGACCCTCTGGAGAAAAGGTCTTCAAGGGAAAAGGAAGAGAGTGACCCCAATTTTTATGGCTTGGTTTTGGAGAGAGTGGTTCTAGTTTCTAGGACCTTTCTTGCAGAATGAGGATTCTGTTTTCTTGTGTCTCACATCATGGAAGTAACCAGGCAGAGAAGATCAGAAATGCCTCAGGTCTGGGGTGTTTTAAATTTCCTCAGTTCAAAGCATTTAGCCCACCAAATTGCCAGACCTCTGAGTATCATGTTTGATCCCTGACAATATCTAAACATTAAATAATGTAAAGCTAGAAACCACTGTTAAAATATACCATCAGTTCAAACAGAAAATATTTATGTCACTAATTTTTATAAGGCTCTGTGGCAAAAGGATGGCTTATAAAATCAGTAATTCCTCAAAGTATGGATGAATCTGTCTCACATTTCAGGTACAGTGCATAAACTCACGATCAGGAAATAATGAGATAATTATATTACTTTATGCTTCATAGTCAGGCTTTATAATTTTTAAAGAATGTCTAAAATTCTATTAAGTTTAATTGTTGAAGCTATTTATAAGCCAAGGGAAGAGTTTGGAAAACACCCTTACTGTTTTGTTTTAGTGATTCAGATCATGTCTGGCAAAAGAAAAAGGATCTTTATAAAAATCCCGAGGCAGGATTATTTTTTGCAATATTTTGGTTTATTACAATGCTAATCACTAGCTACGTGGCTAGTTTTTTCCCTAAGCAAGAAGCCTAGGAGTCTTCTTCCCCCCACCTCCCACTTTCAATCAGTCTGCCATTTCTACCTCCTAACGGTCTTTGTTCATTTCTCTCTAGTCCCACTTCCACTCTTACTATTCACTCAGTTCAGAATTCATTTGGCCCTTATGCATCAACATTTTGATTCCCATGAAACTTCCCTGTGCCTTCTCTTCAGGTGGAACTGATCACTCCCCTCTTTAGGTCCACACCAGAGTTCCCAGGAAAGTTTTGGGGGTATTTTTCATTGCATGTCCGTCTCCACTCCTAGACTATCTATAACCTGCCTTTTGGAAAGAGAGATGGTGCTGTGTTCTCTCATGCACTCTATAGGCACTGGGCCGACAATATAGATCACCTGTCAGTACTTGCTCAGTGAAGAACACGGTGCCTATGATACTTTCCTCCCCAGTTTTTTTTTATTCCTTTATTTTAAGTAGCTCTCTCTATTAACTATCTTCCTTCTTAATACATAAGTCCAAAGAAGATAGCAATTTTTTTTTTTTTGCTTTGGGGACTTTTAGCATGCTGATATGGCAAATAGTGAAGCTGTGGACCACAACTACTTTTCCACTTGATATTAAGGAAATAAAACTTTCTCCGTCCCAGTGAAGTGTATCAAAGACTCTTTCCTGTCAAGATTCTAACTTCTGGCCATGTGAAGAAAGGTTCAAATCTAATGTAGGATAGTTTAAGGTATGCTCATTGTCTCACTTTTCAGTTTAGGTTTCCTTACCAATGTATATCAGACTCTTTTCCAGGATACTTGTATGTATTTTGCTAATGCTCTGTTTGTTTGGTGTATGTTGGCATAGACAACTTTTTAAAAAATATGTAATCATCTTTCTTTATTCAAATAACCCTTATTTCTCTCATATTTCTCATCCCCCTTCCATCTTCATGCTCTGGTGCAAAGTTTTAAGCTCTATCATTATGAGTCAATAGTGTTCTGTGCATTGTAAGATGTTTAGCATCCATGGTCTCTAGCCATGGTAGTATTTCCCTCCCAAGCTGTAATAGCCAAAAGTGTCTCCAAGAGATTATCAAATGTCCCCTGTGAAGTAAAACCCACCTTGAGTGGAACCCACTGCTCTAGAAAGCCAATGCTGGGATACCTCTTAGAACTCATTTCACATAGTGATATATTAGAAGGTATGCAGAAGATTTTGTTATTCTTGCTTTTAAATATCAGTACCCTATAATATTTCCTTCTTTGCTTCCTCAAAGATGGAAGATATGACACCAACGTGTTCCTTTTAAAATGTCCACATAATGTTTCATGTATATATGTGTTGCCAACTTTTTAGCCAATACTACCATGATGAATGCTCACTATGATGCTTTACGGTCCAAACACAGAATGCTATAATTAGCACCATTCCAGTTATACCCATACATGCTGCCCCTATTATTCCTGTGGCCTACTTGCCCTGGAGTGAGATTTCTACCCTGGAAAGTGTATGTATAATTTATGGAAGTGAAAGTTGATAGATGTTTTCTTAAAAATATGGTGAAATCTAAATTTTCTCCAGAAATGTGGAGGAGTCCCTACCCTTTTCCCTAACTGCTTGACCACAGAAATTGTCAAGGCTCTGCTTTTTAATAAATCTAGAGTGATACCCCACCACTACTGTACTTTGCATTTCCCTGATAGTGATGCTGCTGAGGAGTTGCTTTAAAAAAAGTATCAAACCGGAACCACACACATCTGGTACCTGCAGGGCTTCAGTCACTATTCCACTGCCCACTTCTGAATTTTGGAGCCATTGCCTTGGAAATTTCTATGCAGTACTGACTTATCCAACCTCAAATGCATTAAAATAACACTCTGGGATAGACAGTCTTCAACCTCTTCATCAAACATGCTTTCCAAGTACCAAAAATTATGCATATTTAATTCAACATCATTCAAAGAAATACAGTATTTTCCTCATAACTAAAGTTTTGAATGTTTCTCATATTTTACATGCATTTTCCTCCAAACAGAAATTTTGAGGCATAATCACCAGTGGACTATGCATTTCTGTTGTCATATTTAGTATCTTCAGTCTTCAGGAATGTATCACAATGGAAAACAAGATCAACTGGGAAATGAATGGCTGTCTGGCTTTAGTTTAAGGGGAAATGTGAGGAAGATCCGAGTACTGTGTTCCAAGACTCAAATAAGCAGTCACTGTGGAGCTGCTATAGAATCTTTAAGGCAGCTCCTATAACCCAGCTCCACAGAGGGCAAGCTGGAGGAAACAGGTTTGCCATGCAATGGGGATGCAGGGAAAATTCAGTGTGGGAGTTGAAAATAAAGGAAAGGACAAGAATATTTTTTTCCTTGTGCTTTTTTTTTTAATCTAACAAAAGAGAAAATGGATTAATTCTGTTCTGATTTTTTAGAAGACTTTTTCATTACAAAGTAGCATATGTTCTTAAAAGAAAATTTGAAAATAATTTTTAATACAAATTCTGCAGTGGTTGTCTAGAGACTTGTGGTGTTCAAGCAAATGTGATTGGAAGTTAGTGGAAAAGCTTCCCAGATTTTGGTACGGAGTTGATTGTCAGTTCCAATTATCCCTATGGGTTCTGATGTATTCTGGATCTTTTATCATATTAAAAACAAACAAATGAGCAAACAGAAAGTTGGGACAGGTTTTATTACTGCCTCCTAAATCTGAGGCACTAAATTTAAACCTAAAATATTTATGTGGTGTTGAATAAGATATTTTTATGTTGATTTGTTTTTCTCAAAAAGTCTGTAAAGACAACAAATTATTAATTTGGTAGGTGGCAATCTCAGCATTTGTCAGAGCCTGGAACATACTACATAGATCACTGGTGACATTTGTCTCCACATCTGCCAGAAATTAGGCAAATCACTTGGTAACAAGCATTAGTCGATTTCAAGCTTAAGAGTTTGCCCTCTATAGATAAGTTAACCTAAAATACTCTATAGCTAAATAGCAGAGAGGATAGGCAAGAATTATGAAGGGATCAAGGATTAAAACTGTAAGACATGGGTTTTAAGAACCTGTATTAAGGCAGAATTAATGCCAATTACGACAAATCAGGAGCATGCATGTGTCTAAAATAGTTATGTAGGAGAGTTGTCTTGATTTTACTTGGGGAGTCTTAGCTCAAAAAATTACCAATGATATGACATGTTATTAAGTACTTTGCAATGACCGCCCTGTACAGCTAGAATTTTAAGGAATACTTGTTCACAAAGCAGTCCCTCTGGCTGTGAAAGCAGCATGTCTTTCCAGATCACAAACCTGGCCAGGTAGAACTGCAGTCTACTTTCATCCTCTGCCAACCATGCACATGCATTTCTGTGCTGCCCTTTTAAAATTCCAGGAATGCAAAATTACTCTTTGAACAAATTAACTGAGTACCTAATATGTCCTGTGTTTGGTGCTGTCATATAAGACGATTAATGACGAAAGTAAGTTCCATCTGTGGAAGTGATGGTGATCTTGTAAACAAATACTCTGAGACGTTTGTGTTATTGTAGACATTATTGTACAGGGCACAGAGGAGGGAGTTGACATAGTAACAAGCTGGTGCAGTGTAGAATTCTGGCAGCAGTTATATTTCACCCTGAAGTCCTAACCCCACCTCCTGGGCAGGCTGGGAGCCCAGGACTCTGACACAGAGGGAGTTCCCAGAGCCAGAGTGAATATGAGGTCTGATTATTGCAGACATAACCCTAGTAATCAAATTTCTAGGCTCATAAATGTATATGTCACACTGGAATTGGGCTTTAGGAGGGAAAAAAAAAAAAAAAAACAAGGTCAGAGGAGGTAGAGCTAGAAGATAGATAGGAAGGTGAGTAGATTTGCAGCAAATAGGAGGTGGGACCCTCAGGAATGCTTGAGCCTAACAATGCAGAATTGGATACCTGGAGTTTATGGATATAGGCCAAAGGTGGTAAACCTCTTACATATGTGCTACTAATCACCACAGGTTTTGGTCAATGAGCCTCAGTAGCTTGACAGGCTTGTAAATCAACCCTGAAACAATGCAGTTCAATGAAACAGAGAAGCAAGTCTGCAAGATCTCTGAGCCGACCAAGGTAGAGGGCTGGAGGACTTCCTGGAGGGAGGCACAGCAGCGAAAGAAAAATTCAGTTATTCACATATGAAAAAGGTGCATTTTATAAGATAAACTTCTGTTAACCTCAGAGTTTTAGTAGTTCAAGGACTTTGAAGGCAACTAAAGATGATGTTGGAATCCTGAGTAGGAATGAGATAAGAACACCTTTTTTGAAATAGTGTATATTATAGCTATAAGTAGAATAATTTGAAAATGAATGAAAATAGGATGTAGTCATTCATTCAACAATAGAGTGACTTGGTCTCAATGTTTGTGTCACCCCGAGTTCATATATTGAAATCCTATCCCCAGTGTGATAGAAGGAGGAGGTACAGCCTTTGAGAGGTGAAGAGGTTATGAGGATGGATTCCTCATAAATAAGAGTGCTGCCCTTGTAAAGGGACCTCAGAGAGATGCCTTGCCCACAGCAAGAAGAGGTCATGTATCAACAAGAAGCAGGTCCTCACCAGTCAAACTGCTGGCACCTTGACTTTGTGACTTCTCAGCTTCCAGAACTATGAGAAATAAATTGGTTATTTATAAACCACTCAATTTGTGATATTTTCCTATAGCAGCCTGAATGGATTCAAACACAGTTTCCAGCATAGGATGGTGAGATATGGAATCCATATAGGACTTCTAATATGGAAAAGAATAGACCATTCCCCAGAAAATTCTGGAATCTTGGAAAAACGTTGTATCCTTAAAAATTTGACCGTGATACAGTGTGCATTCATGAAATGATTTCTAAAAACTCTATTATATGAGATATTGTGAAATTGGTTAAAAAGTATAAATCTTGGAGGAAAACACAAAACAAAAAACCTTTTCTGGTAGCTTCAGCCCCATGCAACATTGTTAAGTGACTCCTGCTCTCTCGGAGTTTCCATTTCTCCATCTCTAAAATGAGAAAGTGAGATGAGGTCATTGCTAAGCTTCTTTCCCAGTTGAATATTTTGTATTATAATTATTCACATCTTGAAAATAAGGATAAGGATTTACAGCTGGGAATCTGGCTGCCTTAACGCAAACTTATTCATAGAAATGGAAGCAACTGCACGTAAACCTCCACTGGGCGCTAGTCCTGCTGTGTAGGTTCCATTCTATTCACAGTACTCTTAGGAAGATGTTCAGGGCTTTATACGGGAGCTAGAGAGTGAAGCACACCAGCCAGGGGCTTCAGATTTAAGCACAGTCATGCTGGTTGTTACAATGAGAACACAAAATGAGTATAAGGAGGATAAATGTAGATAACAAACAAGTAATAAATAGGATTAAATGTTTGCAGGATATACTACAGTGGAATGCAGTCCTGGGAGAGAGCCAAGGGAACATTAAGTTTAGACACTGGAGGGTAGAAGAGAATGATGTATCTTTGTTGAAGGCTCACAATGAAGAATTCATCCCCAGAGAGCCTGATCAAGGGGCTTAACGTCCTGACAGATTATATGCATGGCCTGAACAGAATACTCTTAACTTCTTAAAGTTGTGCAGTAATTATGAAGTTTTCAAAATGATTTTTAAAGCATTAAACTTGTGTTTTAGCCAAGATCTAGTGGTGTGTGGTTGTGTGTGCCTGAGTAGATATGTGTCTGCTGTTGGCAGGGACTCCTAACATAATACATAAAGCTTTTTCATGTGTTGCCCCTGCTATCAGTGTAAATCCTGTTCTTGACAGAGAAAAGACTGAATCGTTAAGAATGATACTATATAGGAAAGGTAATTTATTAAAGCAGCTAAAAACAAACTTTGAACCAGGTATGGTGGTACACGCCTATAATCCCATAAACTAGGGAGTCGAGGCAGGCGGTTTGAGGCCAGTCTCAGCAACTTGGCCAGACCCTGTGTTAAAATATGAAGCAGGAGGGAGGGAGCTGAACATTCATGGGTTTAATCCCCAGTGAAAACACACACACACACACACACACACACACACAACACATAAGCTTTGGAACTAGATTCCTTCAGCACAGAAAACCCTGCTCACAAATTTATTATTAATTGTGTGACTTAGGACTTCCATCCATTTTCTCAACCTTAAACTGAACACTATACAAATACTCATTGCATAAGATTGTTTTAAGAATTAAATGAGCTTAAAAAACGTTAGAGCTGGGCCTGTCATTAGAATGTGCTCAAGATTGCAAACATTTATTGAAAAGAAAGTTTAATGGAAAATAAAAAGATAGAGTGATCAACAGAAAATAAGTAGTAGCTTTTAAACTCACTATTAATAGGTCCTACAGTTTATAATTTTTGAAAGACAAAATATTGTTTTTATTTTTCATGTAATATACATAAGGTAAGCGAGTTCCACAAAGTTCCCTCTTCAGAGTAAAAATTCCATAGGGAAAAGATAGTTTCTAAATTGCAGATTTTATATTGCTCTTCTCTTTATATTGCTCTTCAAACAAGTAATCTTGTTTTTATCCTTTCCATGTGAGGTACTATTGCTAATACCTTGCCTCTTACTCAAAATCCTTTGAATCCTTTAGGTTTTTGGTCTTATCTCAGGGTTCTTTCAAAAGTCTCTTTTTACTTCTCTAAGTTACTCCTTCTCCCTCCTCATACACAAGGAGGATGATTAGAGTTGCTTTCTTATTATCACTTTCTTTTTTTTTTTATTGGTTGTTCAAAACATTACAAAGCTCTTGACATATCATATTTCATGCATTAGATTCAAGTTGGTTATGAACTCCCAATTTTACCCCAAATACAGATTGCAGAATCACATTGGTTACACATCCACATTTTTACATAATGCCCTATTAGTAACTGTTGTATTCTGCTACCTTTCCTATCCTCAACTATCCCCCCTCCCCTCCCCTCCCATCTTCTCTCTCTACCCCATCTACTGTAATTCATTTCTCTCCTTGTTTATTTTCCCATTCCCCTCACAAACTCTTATATGTAATTTTGTATAACAATGAGGGTCTCCCTCCATTACCATGCAATTTCCCTTTTCTCTCCCTTTGCCTCCCACCTCATGTCTCTGTTTAATGTTAACCTTTTCTTCCTGCTCTTCCTCCCTGCTCTGTTCTTAGTTGCTCTCATTATATCAAAGAAGACATTTGGTATTTGTTTTTTAGGGATTGGCTAGCTTCACTAAGCATAATCTGCTCTAGTGCTATCCATTTTCCTGCAAATTCCATGATTTTGTCATTTTTTAGTGCTGTGTCATGCTCCATGTTGTATAAATGCCACATTTTTTTTTTATCCATTCATCTATTGAAGGGCATCTGGGTTGGTTCCACAGTCTAGCAATTGTATTATCACTTTCTTTAAATGCTTGTGGATAGTGGCCTCTGACAAATCCTCTTCTCAAAGAAATGCAAATGATCAGAGACAAGTATTGGTTCCCTGCAAAGGAAAAAGAGAAGGACTTGCATTTTCTCTGGGGGAATAAAACTTTTACTAAAAAATTCTGGGTGAGATAAGTATTTCTACAGCATAAGTACAAAAGAAATGTAAGTAAGTCTAAAAGAAGAGACTTTTCATCTGAATTTAGCAAGAATAAAAAATTTCACCAAAGGTAGAACTTGTTCATTGGAGGGTAGGCATGAAGTGGTCTTTTAGATGTAGTAGATGGTGAAGATCTTCTGAGTGGGCGAGATAGCATGAGTAAGTCCAGAAAAAGAGAAGGTGGTCATAGATGTTATATTAAGAAGAGGCATAACTCTGTGAGTCTGAAACTCAGGATACATGTGGATAGACAGATTTGTCTAAGACAAAATAGATCATCTTCTTGAAGAGTAACTTATAATTATTCACTTTTATTCTATCACACCATAACTTAGAGACCTAAAATTCACACCAATTTTATGAATAAATTTCTTGGAGTGTCAAAAAACTTGTGGGACATTCCTCATCTAGAAAGTATTCCAACTGTCTGAACAACAAGGAAATATTCTTGCACTATTTGCAATGATGGGTTCATGGTAGGTCTTTGATAATTTTTAAACAGTAAAATAATATTACTTAAGTTGTGGATGAGGAAAATGCAAAGGAAGTTGTTGATTAGGGTAGAGAAGAGAAAAGGAGACAGAAAAACTTTGTGAACTGTAATATTTTTATATAAAAAATATTTCAATTTTTTTTATGGTACCAGGATAATGTAACTTGGAACTCAACTAGCTTAATAGATGTAGAAAAGGAAAATAAAAGGATTATTGAGAAAAATGTTTTATAGTCTCCAATGTCTTTGTATTTAGAGCAATCAAGGCCCTAGATTTTAACTCTTGGAATATTTTGCTAGAACTAGTACAGTTTGAGCATACTTTTTTTTCTAATATATTTTGACTATGTCAAAATACACATTTTTTATCATGTCTGCAGAGGGTTGACCAGGCAGATGTCAAGAGTTTCAAAGGCACAGTTTTCTCACTTTTATTTTGTTTTATTACTGTGTTCCAAATAAAAAACTCAGTGGAAATCAGGACAACATCCTAGCAAACTCATTATCAGTTGTGTGGAGGTGGAGACCTGCTGTCATTAACATGGGGGAGGACAGATGCTAAAATTCTGACTTTCCCAGAGTGAAATTGTACAGTCACATGGAGAAGAGGTTTAGAATTAGACACAAATGGAAAGAAACAATTGTGACATTTTCAGTATTCATAAATGAAGTCAATAGTGGATGTATCCATGGTATAGATGTAACTGTCTTTATGTGTGTGTTCTCATGTGTATATGATGATGATCGCTATTTTTCTAAGTGTTTTTCATATCTACTGTCTCATTTGCTCATCATGACTAACTGGAAAAGAGAAGAAGAGAAGGTTTAGACCAAACACTTGCAATTGCTTTGTCAAGAAACTGCTAAATCTCCTCTTTATTCTCTTTTTATCCAGCACAATTATCCTTCTCCCTTCTATTTCCAGCCTTTTATCCTTCTGCTCACTTATATTTACTCAGAGTGCCAATAAGTTTGTACTGTTGCTAAGCCAGAGAAATAACCATAAAATACCCACCCACATGGTGGACCTTAAAGATCTCTAAAAGTAAATGAGTACAAGAGATATTTCAAACATGTGAATCTAAGTTATGGTTTTAAATCAACAATTTGCAATACCAATGACTGGAGATAATTCCAAGGTGTGCTGCAAATATCTCATTATATTAATAATGTGTTAAAGTTTGTTAATGATTTGCTGTCCAAAAATAAATTCAGGTGTATTTGACAGTATCCCTAGGATCCCATTCTCACACACTTACTTAAATTCCACCATATGCTTACTTGAGTAACAGTAAGCAAAACAGGCAATTGCTGAGAACATCAGCCTTGGTTCAGTAGCTGTCACTAATTTCATAGTTTTATCCCCCTTCATCCACAGTTTTGTACAGTCAGAAGATATTAAACAGAAAATCTAAGAAATAATTTAGTTTTAAATTATTTGCCATTCAGAGTAGCATGATGAGATTTGCTGCTATGCCAGTCTGCCCCAACCTGGGCATGTTCATCATTTGCCCAGCATTATCCACACTGTATACACTACCTGCTCATTAGTCACTTAATGACCCTTTCAATTATCAGATCTGCTGTCATAGTATTGGAATGTCTGTGTTTAAGGGACTCTTATTTTGTTTAATATTGTTCCCATGTCTAAGCGTAGTGGTCCTAGCAATTTGGATGTGGCATAGAAAAGACATAAAGTACTTCCTTTAAGTGAGAATGTGAAAGTTCTTAAGAATAACTTGTATTCTGAAGTCGTTAGATCTATGGTAAGAATGAATCATTTATCCTTTGTGAAAAAGAAAAAAAAAATCTTGTTTTGCTGTCTCACTTCCAATTTCATAAGTTATAGCTACAGCACATTATAAGTGCTTAGTTGTAAGGTTCAGTACTACCCCTGGGTTCAGGGATCCACTAGGGGCTTGGAACTTTATGTTGGGGCATTCAATAGCAATAGTTACTGCAAAGAATATTTTGCTTTGAAATTAAAGGAGCATTATAGTCACTTCTTCACTCATTCATCACATGTTTATTATATTCCTCATAATTTAATTTCTGGAATTATATTACTGAAGTGAAAGTGACAAATACACAGATCTAAGAGTTGCTATTTGCATGAAGGAATTAAAAGGTAACTCATTTAACAGAATAACTGCAGTGTTAGGGATAGGGAAGAAAAGCACTGAACCTAATTTTGGAAGTTGGGAAAGAATTCCAACCGTAGGTGATGACTGAGAAATAATAGTGAATAGAAGCCATCACTTTAGAGAAAACTCCTAGGGTAACACCAGTGCACTTTTGCATTTGGGTATACAAATAGAGTCATGCAAGGTAATTTTGTGCCTTGCCCATTTCACTACATCTACCTGAAATAAATGTGGCTGTGAAGATCCATTCTGTATGTGTGATACATGAAGTTTTATAATAATGGTCACCTTGTTGAAGAAAATTATTCAGGAAGAGAAAAGAGAATTCATAGGAAGAGTTTATTATGTGTCCAGCACTTTCTTACCCCGAGGGAGTCTCAATCATATGACTATGTGCCAGATGAGTACCAGAAGCATTTTGCACAGGAAGGAGAGAATGAAATTCCAGGGAATTAAAGCAGCTGAGTGCTAGAGCTTTCTGTAAAAGACAAAGCAGTACCTGAAAACAGAAATGCAGGTACAGAGAAAGAGTTCTCAATGTCCTCACAGCCTGGACATTTGCCACTGATTAAGGTGTGCTAGTTTTAGGAAGTCATGAGCCTTCTCTGAGTCTCTGCCATCTGCTTTTTAGAACAAGGATATCAACCCCAAAGTGCTGATAATATAGAGGCATAGAAAAATGTTTGCTTTTTAGCATCAGTAATGCAAACTGTGATGTGGCAAATACCTTTCAAGGCAGAAGTTTCAGCTTTTGAGTCTTAATGTAGATAAAATTGCTTTGTTCATGAGACAAGAAAAAATAATTTGGCATGGCTTTTGAGTGAAAATACAGGCAGCAGGATAACTGATAACTGAAAATTGAAGAATTATCTGCTACTTACAATTCCATCAGTCTTTGGTAAAGATATTAAACTCATAAAATACTTGAACAAAGGTGTTAGCTTTTAAAGGACAGAGGAACAGTCTTCAGGCTTCAGTTGATGAGAGGCAGAGCTAGAGAAGAATGTACAGGCTCAGATCTTTAACAAAAAGGAAGAAATGAGCACCGGAGTCTGGCAAGAGCCCAGCACTGGGTGGGTCACACTGAGCTACTTTTCTTAGCAAGGGATAACTTAGTGAAATCTTGTAAAAATGGCATAAAGATGATAGACACAGGAGGCATGACTTGCAAGCTAATACTACCATGAATCAACTCAGTCAATGAATAAAACCCTCATCCTCAGAGGATGTAGGACGTTGATGCAAATATTGTTCAGCCTTTGATTCCTTCTTTCCCAATCTCTCAAAACATCAACAACAAAATCAGAAAGAACAACAATATGAAGGCCATTATGGCACCATAGGAAGAGTATGACATTTAATTTAATGGCCAAAACCTGGAGACATTTTTACAGATTAGAGTCTGGTGGAGATGGAGAATGGATTGAAATTGTAGGACCATTCATGCTCTACAAACAGGAGGCTGTCTGCCTAAAGAAGCATGTCTTTGGGTCAAAAATATGATGGGTGTTTTACATAGAAATCTATATCTGTCCTTTGCAGGTCTGATTTGAGGCAGGCAAAGTTACATTTTGCACCACCTTCCCTCTCTCTGGCTCCAGGACAGAGTGTCTAAAAATCTCATGTGAAATTTCTCATTCCTAGAACACTGGAGAACAGGAGCAGGGAAGTCTGTGAAACTTTGAAGAAGATAAAGATTCAGACACGGAACATTCTCTCTGGGACTGGTAATCTATGACAGTTAAAACTGTAGATAGGGCTGAAGACAAGCATCCTCAGAGGAAGGCTTTGGGGGCATTGACAGTTTTTCTTGTACTCCATCTCAGTGTTCACAGAGAGGTGGTAAAGGCAGGGCAGATCACATTTCAATGAAAGAGAAATGCATTTGGTAAAAGTAGACTGAAAGTTTGTCTAAGAGAAACGAATGTCAAAATGCCACCTGTCACATAGATGAAAAACATCCTCTCCATGAGCAAGAAGAATAAAAACTTCATAGGATTTCAGAAGACATGACCACAACAAGACACAATTATACAAGAAGGAGATGGGAATGAAGAAATTCTAGAGGTTGAGATGAACAAAATTGAATTAAATAATGAAGGATTAAGAGGACATTAAAAAATGGCCACATAGAATATGTTGAGTCTTTTGCTTGAGGTAGTGGAGAACAATTCTGCAGATGTTTAAAACCAATGTGAACTGAAAATACAAACAAATTAAAAAAAAAAAAAAAGAATCTTAAGTTCTTCCAGAGTACAAGATATCTGGAGATGCAGTAACGTAGGATTTAGCAGTGTCTACTGACAACTCCTTGAAAAGAGAATCTCAAACCTCACTGCCAGGAAGCTAAGGTATAGGACCTACTGCAAAGAGGAAGAACCTCCCCTTGTCAGTTTCAGCAGAGAGTCTGGAAGGCAGGAGAGGACATTCGTAGGAGCTGAAGACCTACAATGGGATATTTTAAAGTTAATTTTGCAAGATGAGAAACTTTGGGATCAGGCATAATTTGTGACTCAAGACCTTGGAACTATGGACTCAGAATCAAGAACTTTAGGACGGGGCATACAATTCAGTGTTAGAGCACTTGCTTGCTGTGTGAGGTCCTGGATTCCATCCCCAGCACTGAAACAAGCGAACAAATTTTTAAAGTGAGGTTTTATTTTTTGTTTTGTTTTGTTTTTGTGCCAGGCATTGAATGCATGGGTGCTCAACCACTGAGCCACATCCTCAGCTCTTTTTTATATTTTATTTAAAGAATCTCCCCGAGTTGTTTAGGGTCCTGCTAAGTTGATGAGGCAGGCTTTGAACTCTCGATCCTCCTGACTCAGCCTCCCGAGCCACTGGTATTACAGGCATGTACCACCACACCCAGCTTAAAGTGAGACTTGATGAGTAAACTGCCAGTCTTGATCAAAAAGCTATTTTAGGGTTTTCACAGTTTTATTTCCTGAAACATGTATTTCCTAGCACAGGAACTGTCACTTTTGCTTATTCTAAATATTAGGTTAGTACAGAATAGTTCTCAACTGGTCGCCTAGTTTTTATTTCTGACTAGATATTTCTTCCTTTTGTTTTCTAATTTAGAGATATGACTTTTTTTTCAACACATAGAGTTTTTGTCAATAATTCTATAAGAGAGTGTCCCCTGTCTGATAACCATAGTAAGCCTAATCATCACTTTAGGAGATTGTCCTTGACTGTGTCTCAGAGATACCTCTTGTGCCATAACATCTTTCTTCTATAGGAAAAGTGATTTTTAAATAAAATCTACGTTCTCTGTACCCCATATGTATAATCCTTTTCTTGTCCCTTTTTCATATCTATATAATTTATGCTTTGCATAAGAAGTGGCCAGTACTTTTAAAAAATTAAATATATGTGTTCTCAAAAGGGTCAGAGAATAAATACTCCAAAGTGTTCACAAAGTTTTTCTATGTTCAAAATGGACCAATTAGGAAAGTTTTTCAAAAGCTACCATTCTCATTTTCCACATCCCTTTGAGGAACAGGTACAATTTTTGCCCTAGAAACCTAATTTTGGCTTGGTGTGGTAGTACATGCCTGTAATCTGGAGGCTGAGATAGGAGGATTACAAGTTAAAGGTCAGCCTGGGCAACTTAGTAAGACCCTGTCTCAAAAATATAAAGTCAAAACTGGAGTTCAGTGGTAGAGCTCCCCTGGGTTCAACCCCCCAGTCCTGAAAACTAAATAAAGGAAAAATATTTTTTATGTATTTATGCCATCTTTTCCTACTGTTGTTTCTCACAAGTGTCCAGTTTGTGCCTGGGAATGAACAGAGCTGGTCAGTATGACTGCAAAGGGCTTTGGCAGCCACAGACAGACCAACCATCTCTTGTACCATGTGTCAGCCCTTTGTGCCATATATCCATCTTTGGTAGAAAATCTGGAAAAGTAGAACAACTTTCTATGAGTTTGTCCCATATGTAAACTTAGAGGTTCATCCTCTGTCCCCCTCTTGGGAACTAGTTTCTCCTGCTTCTGTTTTCTGCTTTCTTTTTGTTGTTGTTGTTTGGTACCAGGGATTGAACTCAGGGTTTCTTAGCCACTGATCCACAATCCCCAGTCCTTTTTTTTTTTTTTTTTTTTTAGTTTTTATTTTGAGACAGGGTCTCCCTAAGTTGCTTAGGGCCTTGCAAAATTGCTGGCTTTGAACTTGTGATCCTCCTCCCTCAACCTCTGGAGTAACTGGGATTACAGACATGTGTCACCACACCCATCTTCTCCTGCTTCTACTTTCAAGAGTGAGCTCAAAGTCCTAGTAGGCAAAGTGTCTACACAAAAGTGTGGGTTTTACAGCCAGAGTCTAATTTCATTTTGTCCAAGAGAGCTAAATATAGAAGTCAAAGTTGGAGATTTCTAATTTGCATTTATTGAAGATGATAAATGTCATGGATATTAAAAAATAAAGAGGGCATTTCTATGGTTAGAAAGACAGATCCTGAGAGATTTGTTCAGCCTTTGGACTATCCAGTGTCAATGATAGATATCATCCCAGGATAATAAATCTGCAAATGAAAGGGAAGGGCTATACTTTTCCCTCACAAATTTTGTAATTTTGAGGGTGGTAAGAGTGAGTGAGAGTAGATAATGCTTTCATATGAAATACAATTAAACAAATTTTCTTCTTTCTGAGTCTTGGCAGTCATACATTATGACCAAATGACAAATTCAAGATTGTCTAATGATTTGAAAACTATATTTAGAACATCCTTATAAAAGTAGGATTAAGTCATAGCAAAGTGCTAATAGATGTAAAACTAAAGATAATATGTTGCTTTCATTAAAATATGTACATGTTCAATGACTTTAGCACTACACTTCAGAAATATGCCTTGATAGATGTTGATCCATAGAATTCCAGCACCTTAAAAAATATTAACAAGAAACAGCCAGGTACCATTGAAAGTATGATCTAAGTTCTAAGTACTACTGGTTTCCAGAATTTTATCTTACTCTTCAGCATCTTGTCATACTTTTGATCTTTATTTCACTTCCTACCATGGCAAAAGATAGCCTCCCCGTCAAATTTTTCAATAAGTGACTTTGAGGATTTCTTCTAGCTCCTCTACCATACATGGTGGTGCCTAAAGTAAGAAACAGGAGACTGTTATTTACTGGGCAGGAATAAACTCGATCCCACTGCCTGAATAATGACCTTCACCCTGCAGTGACTTTAACTAGTTTTAGCCTTCTTACAGAGCACATTCAGAGCTTTTTCAGGTTACCCCCCCCCCCCATCTAGGCAATACCCCACTAGTGAGGGATGGGTACTATGCTAAGCTGCAACATATCACACTCTCAATAGGTCATTGATTACATTCCACTTGTTGGTACGTTGTCAATCACTGTTCAATAAATATTTGTGAGCACACCTGCTGTGAGTCAGACTTTTCTAGGAGCTCAAGATATTTCAGAAAATAATCAAAGGATGTGGCTTGGGTTAAGGTGGAAGAGACAGGCATTAAACTAGTACACAGATAAATTTCACTCACTACCGTTGTGGCAAGTGATAGGAAGGTACTTTGGTTGATTGTAATGCCTCATGTTAATTGCACTGCTGCTGGATGTTAATCAGGACCTGCTCAATCCTAATTCCACTGTAAATCTCATTTGGTATCATCACTCTTCAGTGACTTCCTGATCACTCATCCTTTGGGTTTTCCTCGTACCTTAGTGGCAGACCTCTGTCAGATTTGTTCCCAGAGTGATTCTTTTTTGCCTGACTTGATATTCTCTATTCCCAGATTCTCATATGCACATCACCAACCAGACCCTCCTCCTGAGAGATTCATCTGTTTTCTCAACAGCCCTCTTTCACTAGCAATAGCAATCCCCCAAACTAGTACATTAAACTAGTACACAGATAAATATCTGAAACAAACTAACTTTATTACTAATTTGCCTCACTCTCAGCCTTGAAAATCTCAGTGGGTGGAAGCTCAATTCTTCTGGTAACCCCAAACCTTTTCTCCTGACTCTTCTCTCTCTCTCTCTCTCATACCTCATAACTGTCCATCAGCTGTCACTTCAAAAATACTTATTGAGTCTGCTATGTAAAAAGACTTAAGTTCTAGAAGTTTGCTGGACAGTATAGTGTCTATATTAACAACAATGAACAGTGCACTTAAAATCAGTGTTATGCGGCCTGTCTCATGTTAAATGCTCTAATCATCAAAAAATGCAAACAAAACCAAAAAAAAAAAACGACAAATTAAAAAGGGGATATTATGGTTTGGATATCAGGTGTTGTCCAAAATCTTCGGTTAATGCAGAAATCTTCAAAACTGAAATGATGGGATTTTGAGAACTATACCATAATCAGTCCATCCCAGTTTGAATGGACTGATGAGGTAGTGGCTCTGGGCAGATGGGGCGTGATTAGAGGAGGTGGGTCACTGGTGGTGTGCCATGGCAAGGTTCATCTTCCCTGTGGCCCCTTTCCTTCCCTCTCTCTATCCATCTCCATCTGTCTCCCTCCTTCCTAAAGCATACTCCTCCATCATGCCCTTCCCCCATAATGTTCCTCCTCATCTTGGGCACAGAGCATCTATTGAGACTCTGAAATCATTAGCAAATGTAAACTTTCCCTCCAAGTTGTTCTTACCAGATGTTTTGTCACAGTGATGAAAAGCTGGCTAACACAATAGATAGGTCTATTACCTTGATTGTGGCAATGATTTTATGGATATATTTATATGTTCAAACTCATTAAATTATATACAATAAATATGTGCAAAGTTAGATATATAAATCATGCCTCAAGGAAGCTGAGATAGGGATTTATGATAAAAAGAGAGAGAGAGACACTGAGTCTTAAAGGAAATATTCATGAGCCATTGAGATGCAGAAAACACAGTTGTAAATCTTGAGTGACATGCCCTTGGCCCATGCCCTTACTTGTAAAATGAGGGCAATACATGAGCGCAGGGAAAACTGGTAAAACATAGTGTTGTTCCACACTGGCTCCACCTCCAGTCCTGTCCCTAACAGCAGCCCTTCTATAAATATTGGATCCCCAAACTAAGGAGGGGCTTCTTACTCTCAAGATAGCCCACATTCTCCCTTGACTGTTTCTACTTCCTAAATAAACCTTTGCCTGGCTCGTGCTGAAATTCTTTTCTGTCTCCATATTCCAAAATCCCCACTGATCCCGAGTTGAATTTCCCTTCCCCTCTGGGAACTGCTCAAACTCTTCTCAGGAGATATCTCTTCTCCCGTGTCAAAGCTGTATATACATCTGCAGAATCTAACCAATTTTTACCACCTCCACCAGGGCCCACCTTGTTCCAAGGCACCATTACCTTCTCCATAAGCGAGTGAGTTCCTACTTCTAGCACTTATCTCCCTGAATTCTATTATCAACTCCAAAGTCAGAGGCAATCCATTTAAAGTTTGAATTGGATCATGACAACTAAACTCCAGGCAGAGGTACCTTAGTGAACTCAAGGTAGGAAAAAGACCAAGTCCGTATTATGGTCTACAGAGTAGCACGTGATGCATGAAACTTCCAGAAACATTCAGGTCTCATGTCTTATTGCTCTTTTGCTCTCTCCAGCTACATTTGCCAACGTGTTGCATAACTTGTAAATGGAGTCATAATAATGGTCTCAGCCAATCTCATGGCAATCTCTTGGGCTGAGAGAGCTCTTCAACATTGTTCATATTTAGGGGAAAAAAAAAGGTTGAGCCTTGTTTTAGGCAGCTTTTTTTGCCACTGTGACTAAAGGAACCAACTAGAACAATTTTAGGGAAGAAAAGTTTTTTTGAAGGCTCACAATTTCAGAGGTCTCCACCTATAGATAGCCGACTCAATTCCTTGGGGCTTGAGGTGAGGCAGAACACTATGGCAGAATAGTGTGGCACAGGGAAGCAACTCACATGGCGATCAGGAACCAGAGACTGTTTCCGATTTTCAGATACAAAATATATACCTCATAGCCACACCCCTGAAGAATCACATCCTCTAGCCACAACCCACCTGTCTGCAGTTACCACTCAGTTAATCCTGTCAGGGATTAATTCACTGATTAGGTGAAGGCTATAACCCAATCATTTCTCTCCAAACCTTCTTGCATTGTCTCACATGTGAGCTTTTGGGGGACACCTCATATCGAAACCATAACAAACCTTGTTGTGTCATTGCCCACATACAGTTGTCTTGGGTTGCAGGCCCTTAGTTGGAGGTATGATTTTTATCCAAAGAGGTTCTATTCTGCTGATAAATACCAAGAGAGGGTCTTAGCTGAAAGTTTCCAGGTGCCATCAATCCCATCAACTGAGCAAACTGCAGCCTCAGTCCTGTTAAGGGGAGGGGGTCCTAGGCCATACAGCATGGCACCTACCAGAGATGGTCACAGAGTTTATGTCTTATCGATGCCGATGCTTGATACAAAGGGAAAAGAAAGAAGTAATTACTTGTTTGCAGCGACTCTTCAGTTTGCATTTAACTCACAAGGATAATGACCAGTTTCAGTTTTGAACTGTTGTTTTATGAACAGGGACACATGCATTTGAACTGGTGAATGCAGACAGCAGTAACCTTTATGCCAGAGGCAGGAGGTTTGGTTTCCATTTCTATCCAGCTGCCCATGATGTGACCCTGTACAAGTTACTAGCCCTCTGGCCTCCATTCTGCATCTGAAAACCGTATGTTGGCATAAATTGATTTTTGAGAGCCTTGGGGTTTAAAGTGTACTCCATTTGAACCATAGGAAGAATTTGACTCCCTGATGTGATGGAAAATTATAAAATTCACAAAACCTTCTAAAATGCTAACTCTTTTATTATGACTGTTAAATGACCTTCATTCAAAATGCAATTTATTTAGGGAGAGAAATCAATTCTTGGAAGAGACTAGCAGATAATTTCTGAATTCACTTGCTTTTCAGTACTGTTCACCTGAGCAGAATCTACTTTCCATCAAATATGTAGTACCTGCATGATGAGGGGCAGAGCATCACATACATTTCAAACATGTTTCATCAAAACTGAATTCATTTCAAACACCTTTTTATAATACAGTTATATGGAACTACAGATAATTTTTCCCATATGAAGAGTTATGGAAGTACTCAGTAGATTCCCAGGCTAGCTCATGAATTAGGCGTTTCAGCACATATTGAAACAAACAATCACAATAAAAAATATCAACTTTGATTAGCACAATGCTGAGAATTAACACAAGACAAACAGAAAAAAAAAATGACTCTAAAAATTGTTATCAGAAAGTTGATTGCGATAAGCAATACATAAAACTATTCTGGAAAGCCATTTCCATTTGTTTGATTGACATACAGATCAATTTTATTATTATTTTTTAACACACGGTATTGATAAGAATACTAGGAGAGCCATATAGATAGGATGTCCAGAGATCATTTTGAATCTTACAATAGCCACAGAATATGGATATTCTGATCCAGCAATTTTATTTCTAGAAATCTGCCTGAGAAATGTAAACTCATGGAATTAATTAGTTAAGAGTTTTGTCTATAACAACAAACTATTTGGAACAGGCCTGGAGATGTAGCTCAGTGGTAGTGTGTGCTTTGCTAGGGTGCAGGAGGCCCTAGGATCTAACCCCCACACTATTTAAAAAAACAAACAAACAAACTGGGAACAAACTAAATACCTATCATCAGTAGAATGGTAGAACATAATTGAATATAGAAAGATTTAAAAAATGAAGAATGAAAAAGTATATTCTATACAATATGGAAAGACATTCAAAATGTATTAAGAAGTGAAAATAACAAGATGCAAAACACTTGATATTGTGAACAACATTGGTTGTTGTCTTTTTAAAATAATTAACAGTCTTTTTTTTTTCTTTTTAATATTATTTACAGCTAAAATTTTGAAAAAAAAAAAGCTAATTTAATTAGAAAAGAGGAAAGAGAGGAAAAAGCCATGAGGTTTGGAGAACTTGATGGGCCCTTTACTGTAAGACCCTGTGTGGTGGTAGCTTGGTCAGGCTTCTGAGATGTTCCAGAGAACTGGAGAGGAGAAAGTGGCTAAGAGGATTCTTGGGGAAAGGGAAAGAGAGAATTATCTCCACCCATCCAATTGTGTCAGGACACCCAGGGACTTCTAATTCCTATGTTTGCATAGGAAAAAACCTGAGAGGCCTCCTAATGCAAAGATAACTTGGGTAGCAATCAGGAGTCTCTAGAACTAATTGCAAACAACAGTCAATTATGTGGTTTTAGTCAAATCATCTAATCTCATGGTTCTTAAGTCTGGCTACACTTTGAATTTAACAAGGGAGCTTTTAAAAAATATGGTCCTGGATGGGGTAGGGGAGAGAGGAACCACACCTGACCAATTAAACCAGAATCTCTAAAGAAGAAACAGTTTTTGTTTTTGTTTTTAAGTTTTTCAGATTGTCACAGGAAAGCAGGGAGCTAAAAATTCAAACCTCGGTTTTTGTGTTCCAATGAAAGAAAATTTAAAGTCAGACACCAAATTCATGTAAGATAACTTTATTATGTGAAGGTAAAGAGAAAGTGAGGTGAAAGTAAAGTAAAAGCAAAGTGAGAATTGAGCAGACAGCAGCACTAAAGAGAGAATTTTCTGGATTGTCTCTGAGCAGAGAACAACAAATGTTGTCTCCCAGTGTATTACTGTTTGATGTTTACCAGAAGAACTGGGAACCACCTTCTGTACTCTTTATCAATCAGGCGTTCATTTCCTCCTTCATGTCAGGTGGTGAAGTTTTTGACCTTAGATGGTCCTTTCAGTAATTTCATTGCTGGCCATCCCTTTTAGGGGGGGGCTTCATCTACAAGTCAATCCATGTTAATTTGGGTGCTGTGGTCAATAGCTGGTCAGAAGTTACCTTAGTGCACCTGCGCTACTAAAGGAATCTTCCTTCCCAGCCAAAAGGAGCTAGCTGATTCCTTGATTCTCATCAACATCAGTGGACCCTGTCAATAGTTAATCCCATTAATCCTTTTCTTTTGATGTAGTTTCTAATTAGCAACTTTGCTTCTGTTTATTTTCTACAAATTAACTACCACCCTTTGCTTTTTATTTCACTGCCTATTGCTAGCTACTACCTAACCACATGATCCCAAATCAAAGCTAGGGCTGAAATATTTTCTTTCCTTTTTTTTTTCTTTTGAGTTTTTTTTTTCTTTGATTTTATAACATTTCAAATTTTGATATATAAGCATGAAATGATATTATAGATTAAAAATGACACATTTTTGACCTCATGACTCACCCTAAGAATAAAGACAAGGTTTTCAAGAGGGGATTGCCATATCCTGCACATGAAAAAGTGCTTAGCAAATGATATGCACATATATCACATATGTTTTAAAAGTCCCCATTGGCAAAATGTAAAAAGGTCCTATTTATACCCATCTGTGATCATAGAATCAGCATAACAAAACCCAGGAAAGGCAATCCCCTGGAGCTTCATAGAAAGAATCTGATTATTTAAAAATCAGAGCTACCTGGGGGTCAGTCTTTTCACTTTTGTGTGACATGGCCAGGAGCAAATTTCTGTTCATCATCAGTGTCCTCTGAAACAAAGTAGCCATAATAATACCGGCTTGTCAAGGTTATTGGAAAGAAAAAAAAAATAAAGACAATGCAGTTATCTTAGAAGATTCTTAGATGATCAGTCCTCTTTACAGTTAAAGGCAGTGTATAATGAATGCGTGAAGAGTCCTAGGAGGATGGGATGGATGTTCTAGGAGAAAACAGAATGTCAAGAGTTGAGAAGAGAAAGGATTTGGAAAATGATAAAGTGGGAAAATACTCTGCAAAGGAAAAGGAAGTGCAAAGCTGAATGCTGTGCTTTGTAGAGATGAAATCTATCTAGACCCCTGTGGAAGAGGTTGTTCTCTGTGGAAGAAGAGGGCAAAGCATCATGGGGTGGGGAGGAGAATGGATATAATGGCTACCGGAAAAAAAAAAGGGGGAATCCTGGGAGCAACTCTGGAGACCATTTTGTTCTTGAGAGAAAATAAATTTGGGGGACTCAGGCTATTTTCCACGTTCTACTTCCAGATGGTGGGAAAGGGTTTATGAGGGAACTAAAGTTGGATATGGATTCAGCCTGCTGGTTTTGGAATTGGTATTTGATTTTCTCTTTTGATTTTCCAGAATCATGGTTGGGCCCTTGGCACTAGGTTTTGTGTGTAGATGGATTGCACTGCATGGAGTCTGTAGAAGAGGAAAACATTTTCTCCTTAATCCATCTTGGTCCATGACCAAAATCCCTATAATGAAAGACAGATAATTGAGAGAACGTAGTATTCAACTTTTTTTTCAAGTTACTTTCATGTCACATGAGATGCTTCATAAGGACACAAAAACCTGAAGAAACAGTTAAACTAAGTGCTCAGTTTCTTTTTAGAGTAGGATGGATGAAGAGTGGGTTATCAGGTGGAAATAAGGTCAGGCAAAGGGGTCTGATCCATTTCAATAAAATGATGGGAGCTTAGCAAGCTCATTTTGTTAAGATTCCCCCCTGTGTCCCTGTGACTTCAGATATAAAGATGCTCCTTTAGTCCAGTAATAGGAAGAGGGCCCCTCACCTGCAGATAGTATGGCACACTCTGGAAGAAGCTCATCCTTAGTAGGTTTAAGACCTGTTCTAAGAAACAGGAAGTGGGTGGTGAGAGTGACCTTCCTACTTTACTGTTTTCTTAAACATCTTCAGCTTATAAAATAGTTCTATGATAGCAGGTGCCGACCCCTATCAGGTGTGGGAACTATCCATTTGCTCTGACATCTGCAAATTTGGCAAAAGTTCTTAGTCTACGAAAGGAAGGAATGATAGATGAAATTTCTGATTGAAATAACTAGAGTATACATTAAAATAGCTTTCCCCAAAGCATCCCTTTTTAAAATTTTATAATCACAGGATTCAAAGAGCCCATATGCAACAAGAGAGTTTTGTGATAGTGTCAGTTTGGAGAATGAGAGATTCAACATGTAAAAAGAAAATTTTATGTTCAACCACAAGGCTCTGTCATTGACTATAGCATTTTAATATGCTTTATGAATCACCTCAAAGTAGATATGATAAGTGGCACTTCGTAAATTTGTAATATTTATGCAACCGAAATAATCTGAAGAATGTTGCAGTAGTGGGTATCAAATGAAGCCGTGGGAAGTGGGTATCAAGTGACAGGCAGTGTGGGGGAGGATATGAAAGTACACAGAGAATTGCACATGGTCTCAATATACTATATAACAAAATGAAGCCTGTGGGTGAAGAAGGAAGAGCATGTGTCTACACCATTTCTAGTTTCAGTGAAGGATCCAACAGTACAGAAGCACTGCAGTACTGGGGAGGGCCAGAGATCTTAAATTTTCAAATCACACTGCAGAACAATATGTCAATGTTATTTTTGGAGGTATTTAAGTTTTTCCCCATTAATAATACCAAGGAAACAAAATTTCATGGTAGCCATTAATTAGCAGCCAACTTCTAAAAATGAGGTAAATCATCCTTAGCGTGAAGCTGAGCATATGGACAGTGGCAAGGACAGTTGCAAAGAAGTTGTGTTACTGAATATGTCATAAAACCACTCAATCAATCAATCCTTTAGCTCTTCCTACTTCTGGGCTTACTAATGTATGAAATATTAAATTCCCATTTATTTAAACCAATTTGAATCAGATTTTCTGTTATTACAGATAAAACTGTGCTAACTGGCATATTCATCAAGAATTAATAACATGACATTCAGTAACAGAATGGAAAATTAACTATGTCCAAAGGAATTAGAATCTGAAGGAAAAAAAAAATACAGGAGATAGAATCAAATATGCATGTGAGGAAGATTAGCTACTGTCTGGAATTCCTCCCACCTGATGATTTAAAGTCACTTGAGTAGTGGGGCATATGTGCAAATGACAAAGACAACAGGTACTAAATGTTTGCAGGAACAGATTAGCATTTCAATTGAAGACAAAGATTTTGCAGTGCAGATAGCTAGCAGAACAGCCACAGGTGAACCTTACTACTGTGGTAGAGGAGTATCAATGTTCATAACAATAGCTTGGAGTCTCAGCTGAGAGAGGAACAGTCCATAAATTTTTGATTTGCCTTCCAGGCAACTTCAGACTCCAAGAAATACATATAAGAAAGGATGAAGAGAACTATTACTTCCTATCCACAAGAAGGTGTTTTGTTATAAATTGGAAATAACAGAGGACTCATGAAAGCATTGAATCTCATCCATAGGAAGGATTCCAGCCCAACCATTCAAAAGTGACCACGATCACAATTTCTAGAAAGGAGAAACAAAAAAGGAATGGATCCAAAAAAATGAGAAACCATCTAATTTAAAATAGTGGTTTAAAAAAAATGATTAGCTATAACTATGATAATTCAGTTGACAGGAAAGAATTAGTTGAAGTGGGGGGTGTGCAGAGTTCACTGATAAATTCAGATGTTAGCAAGACATCTACAAGTTATGTAAAGGAAGAAAAATACAAAAGCATGACACAGGAGTGTAAAGATTATATCTAGAAGCCTGAAGATGACAATAATTAATAGATTGAAGAAATTGCAAAGTGAAACAAAAATAAAACTGACACTTTCAATTGTATCCAATATTTTTCAATCATATTAGCAACAATGTGAGTTTACTTGTAATGATCCGTCTTTAGTCTGAACACAAATTTTTGCACAGTTTTTTTTTATTACAGTCTACTATATTTATAGAGAAGTTTCAATAATAAAAATTTAATTAAAACTTCTAGTCAACACATAGAATGATCCATACTATTAGTAAAATTATGTTTATGAATAATTTTTGTGTGAAATTACTCATGATATCATGCTAGTTACAATAGCAGGACACATTATCATGCATGAAATGTATTCTCACATTCGTGTATCTGTGTGTATATGTTAAATGTGTGTGTGTATGTGCACATGTGCACTGTAGGGATAGTGTTTATCACTGGTGGGGACCTTTTGGAACTTTTTATTCTATCATGACCTATGTTATTGGGTGATAAAGGAAGTTGACACTATTTTTATATATAAAATATTCTTAAATGGTAATTATAAAATGAAGTTAAAATTAGATATTTTAAAGAAATAATTATATCAGAGATAAAAGTGATTACATTAAGGTTGATTAATTAACTCCTTATATTACATGTAAAGAGGAAAAATATGTCTGATAACAAAAGAACAGATAGAACAGATAGTGGGAATTCTATAGTTTTCTCTCAGATATAATTTTCTTCAGATTGGAAAGAGTCGAACTATCATAGTCAGTAAGGAGTTGATCTCCAAGTATTAGGGACATCATGAAAGTAGTTCCCATTGCTCTAGATAAGCCTGTAACTCCTGGTCTTGTTCAGACATGTTGCAACTCAGAGACTGAGTGTACTGACAGTGGAAGTTAATAATATTCTGCTTAGGACTAAAGAACAGATTTCTGGAATACTGGAAATATACCAAAATATCCCTCATTTCCCAGAAAGCAAAGATAATAGATTAAGCCCATATGCTTGTGAATAAAACAATTATTCCAAGCAAAATTACAGAATAATTTGATAAACAATGTGTGAGAACAAAATGATCATCACTATGAATTAGTAGGAGGACATCTAGAATAAGTCCCAATTTAGTAGGAAGGAGCACAAGGAGCACACCCAGCAGCAAGACTTTGGTTTCTACCCTCATTCTCCACTAAACAGAGATAGGGAGAAGTAGTTGATACCAGAGTTGGGACAGGGCGAATGCAGGGTAGGACCGGAACATTCTGTGACAAACACAAAAAAGAGAAGGACTGAATAAAGGACAGGCACATATCAAAATGACACAGGAGTCAACAGAAAAAAAGCTAAAAACTTACACAATTGAAAAAAAACCTGAGAAATAAATAAATATATTATTATAACTCATGTACCATAGAATAAATATGCCTGAGTCCATCCTGATATAAATAAATAATTTAATAAACAATTAACAAAAACTGGGGAAAAAGACAGTTCTTCCAACAGAGGAATTCTAATTAATAAAAGAAGAATGAACCAGCAAAACAGAAAATCACCTCAAGAACCCTACAGTCATAATTGCTACAGACAAGGCTCACCTATGGGATCTAAAATAAGTGTAAAGAAATTGGGGGATAGACAAGATATTTGCATAATACTAAGGACCTCTCCAAAGATATTTATTAATTACAAAGGAAAAAATAAGTAATTTCCCAGTTAAAGAAACCCACAGACCCTACCCTAAGGGATTAAGGTTAATATCACCAGTAAGGGATCATACCAGTATCTGATCCACTTCTGTATCATTCTGGACAAAAATGTAGAAATTCAACTTAATCATTTTAAAAACATCAGGCAGGTTTGCACTGAGTGGCTTCCTACAAAACAACTGACCTTTAATTATTCTTTACATCTGAGGGTCATAGGGACAAAGAAAGATGGGGAGACTGTTACAGATTGGAGAAGACATGACAGATACTGCAATGTGGGATCCTGAATAGAATAATGGGATAGCAAAGGGAAAATGTAAAAGAGAATATAGAAGAATTAATATGATTAAACCAATGCAATTTCCTAATTTTGATCATTGTGCTACGACAATTCCAGTCCTTAACATTAGGGAAAGTTGGCTGAGTGGTACATACATTCACCCAGCATTATTTTTGCAACCCTCTGTAAGTTCAAAATTATTTCAACATAAAACATTTTAAAAAACAACAGACCATTCCACATTAAACTGTTCTCAGATACCCAGGAAGACAACATGAAGACATGTATTAAATAGTACTAACAGTTATGAACTCCAAATGGCTGCTCACAGAACACTCCAAATATTTAATGGTTCTTTCACCCTGACAAGTGCTCTCCAGAAGGAATCACAAGGCACCCTAGACCTCATCCTGCTGCTCTGCTTTAGAGTCAGGTTAGTATGAATATCAGACTTACATGTTTTTCATAAGAAACGAAAGTAGAAGTGAGATGAAAGAACATGGTTCCCCAGATTAATTGGAAGAATTGGGTTAAAATTTAATTTTAAGAAAAATCCAGGAATTTTATAGTTTGTAAGCTCAAAACAACTCTCAATACCTGTAAGGAAATGGAAAGATGCTGCCTGCCATGAAATCAGGTAAAATAAAACGTGTGAGTGACAGCTGCCATTCATTTAACATAATGAGCCCTCTTTATTGGAAATCTATAATGAGGAAAATGGAACTTTTTATATTATCCCCAAAGGCAGAAGTAGAAACAAGAATAGAAAATACTGGGAAGTAAATGTTGGCTCAGAGAAAGGAAAATCTTTGCAATGGTTAATTTTGAAACACTATGTGCCAAATAAATGGAGGTATCCAGGAAGAAAGGAAAGATTTCCACTGAAGCTGATAGAGGTAATATTTGTTGTACTTGGATAAGAAAATTTTACAATCAGCATAAGTCCATGTAAACTAAAACACCAGAATGCTGTGACCTCAGAATATGCACTTTATGTGTGTGTAAATGTGTGTGTGTGTGTGTGTGTGTGTTATAGACTTGAATATGCGAGCAGTATAATTGTTATGAAGTTCAGCATTTGATGGGTAGAGCTTATGGCTGCATAAATGCTTTTGTGAGCATGCCCTTCCATGTTAATATCCAGTTTCTCCTATTTTTAACAAGATATTTACTCTGGTGTGAGCATCCACAAAGGGCCCAGATGGTTCAGGCTGGGTTTTTTTCTCTCTTAAACTTAAGAAAGAAAAGAATTAGAATGCTTCCAGGAGTCAGGCCTCACACCTCCAGAAAAGTGGTGGGGAAGTTGTTCTTGTTTTCTTTTTTTTTCAAACTCATTTCCTATATTTAAATGGAAATATTGATACCTGTAAACAAGTTCATCCTGGGGTTTGGGAGATGTGAAACTGTGTCTTGTATGTAAATCAAAGTAAGATTTAGATTTGATGGCATTAAAGTAAGAAGTGTGAGGGATTAAAATAAAAGTCCCCCAGGAGAAAGGAGCTGGAAAAATCTTCTGTTAATAGCCTTAAAGCTGCCTTCCAGGCAGTTACTGTCCAAGCTTTGGATGATAATGCAGTAAGAAAGCTCAAGCTCACCAAGCAGATAACTAAGAAGGTGGTTATTTACATCACAGACACTTTCTTCCACTTCATAAATAATGATTTACTTTAGTGGAAGGATTTATTCTTCAAAAAGGGTCTCTTCCTGTTAGTGTACAGGTCACCTTTTACATTAAGAGGAATGAATGAGGTGTTTAGTAGGTATGGAATCTAAAGGATTATGTAAAAACTATATTTGGAGCTATCAATAAATTCTGCAACCCCAAAATGTGATAAAACATCCTAAAAATAATAATGCAAGTCCCGGAGGGTTGGGGTGAGGGAGAAATCTATTTTGGGAAAATTTATGGCTACCAAAAAATGTAGAATCTTCAAACTAAACTTTTCTTATTTAATTGCAGAAAATACAGGAGCTTCTGAGTTAGGTAGATGAATGATGAAAAAAAAAAATATATATATATATACCTTATGTTCAAATCTTATAGTCTTGTTTGAAATGGGTATCTGACTTCCAATGGAGTCAACCTGAGGATCATTCATTGTAATTTGTGATTCTAGGAGCCAGTGCTAATTACTGGGAATTCTGTTTCAAGATTTCTATTTATTTTGTACTTATTTGGGGACCATCACATATTCTATATCAACAGGATTTTTTAAATATATTTTGATGCTTACTTAGAACCCTTATTAGATAATCTGAGAGGATTGCAGTGGTCCATATCTATCTATCTATTCTCAATCTATTTATCAATCATCTATCTCTGCCTTATGATTCTTTAAACTAAGAACTTCATGAAGACAACAAAAAGATTGTGAAAGGCCGAATCCATTCCATACGTAACTTGCACAGTTTTTAAAAGTAGCACATGCTTTTTCTAAAAGCCGACATTAGAGAAGTATATATAAGTATAATTCTTCATATCTCCCACCACTTCTCAGACTCTCCCTCTGATTGCCAGAAGTGGTATTTTGGAAGTAACTGTTTTTAGTATTTTACATGTGTTTTTTTTTTTCCAGAACTTTCCCTAAATAAATAAAAGTATTCAACTCTCTACAAAGTCATGCCTCATATAATGATTTTTTTTAGTCAATGACAGATCACACATCCAACAATATATCCTTTATGGCCTAGGTGTATAGTAGTCTGTACCATCTGGCTTTATGATGTTAGCACAGTGATGAAATTATCTAATAATGCATTTCTCAGAATGTGTCCCTGTCAAGAGACACATCATTGCAAATGTAGAGATATCCATATTAAAAACAAAAAATTCCTATCATTGCATATATAAGTTCCAGATTTTTTTAAGAGTTCCTTAAAATTCCATTATATGGTCTTACCAATGTTTCTTTAATAATCCTTGACTTTTGTACAATCATGTGTGTGTCAATTAGAAGCCCATCCTTCATAAATAATGCTAATGTGTTCCTTATGGATTTATCCTAGCATGCTAGTTTAAGAACATCTAGGTAATGTTTGTCTAAGTCTGAGGTACAGAGTGCAGAGTGTGTGTGTTTGTACATCTTTTATCTATTCTTGGTGGATATTGTTCCGTGTGGAGGTGGTGCTGACCTCAGTTATTATTGATGAGTGTGGACATTGTTATTCTATGTTTACACTCTAAGAGAAACAAATTTCCATCCCACATGGCCTCACATGGAATGAGCTCACTTTGCACATGGATTAGCTTGCAAAGAAGGCTTACCTCCTATCATGCACACACTTTAAAAACTGACTGCCACTAATTCTTTTTAATAGACTTTATTTTTCAGAGCAAGGCCTCCCCTGTTATCAGCATCTCCCACCACAGTGGTGCATTTATACCATTGATGAACAAGCATTGACATATTACTATCACTTAGATCCCATATTTTATATTAGACTTCACTCTTAATGCTGTACATACTATGGGTTTGGACAATTATATTTTTGCCACTATAGTACCATGCAGAGTAATTTCACTACCTTAAAAATCCCCTGTGTTCTACCTCTACATCTCTCCATCCTCTCTAACTCCCAGTGGCCATTGAGACTCTAGTTTTAAAGTCTGTATAGTTTTGTCTTTTCCAGAAAGTATTATAGTTGAAATGATTCAGTATATAGACTGGCTTATTTAATGTAGTGACGTGCATTTATGGTCCCTACATGTGTGTGTTTGTTTGTACTTTTCAATCATTTCTTTTGTGCTAAATAATATTATAATATTCCATTGCCTGGATACACCATAGTTTATCTATCTATTAGCTTACTGAAGGATATACTGGTTGCTTCCAGGTCTGGTTTATTATGAATACAGTAGCTATAAATATCCATGTATGTGTATGTGTTTGTGTGTACACATATATACATTTCTGTGTAGACATAAATCTTCAACTCCTTCCAGTTGCTGCCAACTTATCATTAACAGAAGTGTGGCCTCCTTTGCTAGATCTGGCAATGGCCTGGAACTGGCTGCCCTGAGAGCACTATACTTGCAAGGCTGCACGCAGACCTGAGACTCTGCTCCCATCCATGGTAACTGCAGCTTCTCTAAGGGGAAACCATGGTGAAACTGTTGGACAAAAACACAGATACTCAGGGACAGGAGATGGTCAAAGAGGTTACAGTTGAAACAAAAGTTCCTGTTACATTCATTGTGGAATCTTCTTCCCTTAAGATTACACTTGTGTCAGAATTAGAAGTAAGATCTGGGTTACCATATCTATTTGCCTTATATTTGTTGAATTGTTTTTCTTAAGAATAATTTTTCTGTCATTAGGAATACAGTTGATTTCCTTTGTATATCCAGTACTCTTTTCCTGTTGTCGATTTGATATTCCAACGAATAGATATTTTGTATATAGATTACATTTAAAGATATTCTCATAGATTTTATCAGCATAGTTTTTCTGAGACTGACCATGTGATCCCAATATTTCAGGAGGCCGGGACAGAAGGATTACAAGTTCTAAGTCAGCCTGGGAAATGTAGTGAAGCCCTATTTCAAAATAAAATAGAAAGGGCTGGGAATGCTTTTCAGTGGTAGAACACCCCTGGGTTTGATCTCCAGAAAAAAAAGAAAAAAAGATTGACTTGGTGGCAAGGATTGTTTTTGTTTACCATCTCACTTAATCCTCAAAGCCATCTTGAAAAGAAAAGAAAACTTATGAGCTGAGAATGAGGAAAAATTGCCAGAGCTGGTACATGGCTGGGCTGAGGTATAAAGCCAAGTTTCTCTTTCTCTAACATTCAGACTTTTTGACTATAGTGACCAACTTTTATTGAATTTGTCCTTGAGGTTCTGTAGCATATAATACCTTCATACTATGCCATAGAGAGACAGATAATTGCTGTAATTCTCCGGTAATCATAGGAGCCTAGGCTTAGTCCATTTTGATTTCCAACAAATAAGCATATTCCTTACAGCACTTATGATACATTTCATGTGCGTTAGCACTGAATTATATACTCTTGCACTACTCACTGTTTTCCTTTCCATGGGCTTATATCATCTCTTTCCAAATTTATAATAAAGACTCCATCTAATAAATCTTTCTCCTCTGCTCCACTCTGAAGCAGTTTTTGAGTCAACAGTCAGTCAGTAAATATTCTCTGAGAATGAACTAAGTGCAGGGCACTGTTGTAATTCTGGGGACAGGGCAGCCATCAAAACGGAGCCCGTGCCTCCAGGAGATTCATGTTCTGTTGGAAAGGGAATAAGGAAACACGCATCCCCCAAATGAACAAATAATTTTAGATAATGATATGTGTCATACAAAAAAAGTCAACTGCTAATACCATGTGTTAGGGAACAACTTTGAATTTGGAGAAAGTGACATTTCCCTGGGGAAAGAGGGCTGGAATCTCGAAGAAGGTGACATTTGACTTGAGCCCTGACTGCTCAGAGCAGACAACCATGACGAAGGACCCGGGGGACATAAAACGCTGCCCAGATGGAACATGACATGCAGAGAACCTGATGTGGGAATGAGGTGATGTGTTTAGGGACAGATGACAGTCTGAAATAGCTTGGTGACTGGAGGCAAGTGCACGTGGCAGAGAAAATGGTAGAGAATCGAGGGAGCCACAAATCACATAGGCATCGTATGGGACCAGGAATGGCATTTGAACAGGCCACCAACACCATGTTTTACCCTAGGAGAGGAGTGAAGTGTTTTATTTTTTAGAAGGAGCACATCAAACTTGGGAGATGGGACAATAGGCTGAATGAGTGGAAGTAGTGGCCCCAGTAAGAGAGTCATTGGCTGTGGCTAAGAAAGACATGCTGTGGCTTAGACAAGAGCAGGAAGAAAGTGAAAAGTGATCCTACTGGGATAGAGCTAAGGGGAAAGACTGATGAGCTGTCTTTGGGGCATGCAAGCCAAAGGAGCATAGGGAAACCCCCTATTCTGAACACTTTGAAAGTGCCATTTACTGAGATGGTAAGTGCTGAGCAGTAATAGATTTGTTGGGTGCAGGGGTGGGGTAGGCAAGGTTTGCTTTAATTTTGTAGTTTGATCTATCTGTTCAACAGCAAGGAAGGTGTGGAGTCAGATCTGCAAGTAGCCTAGCTAGAGGCTTAGATGTACAGATGAGGTAGTCACTGAACATATCAATGGAAGTTATAGCCACAGGCTTAACCAGGTAAACTAAAAAGTGCTCTTCCTCTGGGCCTGAAGATCCTGGAACACACTGTGGAGAGTCCTGTGTCCTCTAACAATCACAACCAGGCATCACAGAACCAAGAATAGTTAAGAGAGACAGCGAAGGAGTAGGAAAATGACCAGGGTATGGCATTAGGGGAAGCAGAGGAGGGGCAGGGGCTACTAAGGGATGCAGGATCTAGGTCAGCATTGTTTGCGTGTTTTTTGTTTTATAGAATGAGCATTATTAGGGCATATTTGCTAGCCCATATAAATAACCCAGGAGAAAAAGAAGACTGATGAAGAAAGAGGTTACTACAAAAGAAAAAGGTGGGCAGGAGGTATAAGATAAGTCACACAGGTACTTACTAGAGTGAGCAAATATTTGGTTGTGCTCCCTATCTTGGGGGGAAGATACCTTATGTGCAAGAGTGCAGGCTGGGTAATAGCTTTGGGGGTGTTGGATGATGTAGTTCTAGTCGGCTTCTGTTTTGTACTAAAAATAAGAGAGTCCATCAGCTAAATGTGGGGGTGATGAGGAGTACTGGAGATGCAAAGAAAGAAGATTGCATGAAGTCATCTTCTTGGAGAGGGGGAGAGTGAGTTTACCCAAGGAAGCATCACTGGGTGGTTTTAAAATCTGCACAATAGATTTGAGTCTCACTTCATTCCTCTTCCAGGGTTTATGATCTAAATAAAAAGAAATAAGGAAGGAAGGAATGAAGGAAGGAAGGAAGGAAGGAAGGAAGGAAGGGAGGGAGGGAGGGAGGAAGGAAGGAAGGGAGGGAGGGAGGGAGGGAGGGAGGGAAGAAGGAAGGAAAAGAAAAATGCTTAAATTCATTGATTCAGTTTCTCCAGCAGTACAATTAAACTCACAATAACTGAGGACCTGGACATAACAGTCATGTGACATCAGGTGTCCACATAAACCCTTCAATTTAATCTGCAAAATGGCTTAATGGTGTGTAGTAAGAGAGAGGCTGTGTGTGTGTGTGTGTGTGCACTTGTGCACCTGAGCATGAAAGGCCACTGTCAACTAAAGACTAGGCTTTCAGAATATTTTGTTGGCATTATTCTTCCCCATCAATCCTAGCAATCCCAGCTCACACCATTTAGTACTTAATTGATCCTTAGGATTCCTTTTGGTTAAAGTTTAGAAATTTGAGTCCATATTTCTTTTAAAACAAAACACAAGATAGTTAAGACTGTAAAGACTATCAGCTTTTTTTTTTTTTCCTTTTAAAGTGTTCTTAACATTCCTCAGATTCTGGCATCTGCTTCAAGTAAAATTAGGTATATATTTTGAAATGTCAAGATTTCAAATACACTCCTGCAGGTCAGCTGCAAAGTTGCTCCCTTTGTTTTGATACCTTCTTGCATGAATATCCTCCATTCAGCTCAAGGGATCCCAGCTCCAGCCCCACATTCCTGTGCCAAGCATGACAATGGCCCTATGCATTTCCAAGTCACTTTTCTTACAGGCATTTAAAACATTTGCAAATGTCATTACTGTAGTAATAAAAACAATTCTTAAGATTACATTAAAATTACCTGATGTACTCTCCCATTACCATTCCTGAAGCAAACATTAGCATTGGACTTCCAGATAGGAAACAATGGTCTTGAAACTTTACAGTCCCAGCGCTATCATTGATTTCTACTGTCCTTCTTGTTAACTCTCCAGCTTCTAGCAGTCTTTTGGAGGGAGAAGGAATGCACCAGGGATTGAACCCAGAGGTGCTTAACCAGGGAGTCCCATCCTCAGCCCATATTCATTTATTTATCTATGTATTTTTAATTTTGAGACAGGATCTTGATTAGTTGCTCAGGGCCTTGCTAAGCTCCTAAGGCTGGGTTTGAACTAGCAATCCTCCTGCTCAAACTCCCAAACTACTGGGATTGCAGGCATGAACCATCACACCCAGTTTAGCAGTCTTTTGATGTCCATTGCAGCCTATTTGCACTATGAAAACTTCTTTAGTAATTATGGCATCATGCTCTGCTCCCTCTCTACACTCAACTCTGCTCCCTCACTACACACATCCGTGTACTGACGCCCATGTCTTTTGGTTCCACAGTCCAGCAGGAGGCAATGTATTCTGATGGCACAGAAAAAACACACATCAGCACAAAACTTGAGCTACAAAGTTGACCCCACCATGTTCTAGGTAGTATTTAAAAATCTCTGCACTTCTACTCACTTATTGGTCAAAGTTGCCAGATTTCTATGAAGAAAGAGTTGGTTTATGCAAAGTGCTTCACATCAGTCTCTACCATCTTTGACATTCAATGAATTAGAACTCTTGAGTTTAATCCACAAATATTTTACCATTTACTAGTTGTTTAATGTAAATATGCTCTTCTCTCCTGGATAATAACAAGATCCTGCAGGATACGGCCAATGTCACATGGTCGAAACGAAAATCTTAGGTTTGACTTATCTCACTTATATTCATTCTTTTCTGTTTTTTAATTCATGTAACAAAGCTACCTGTTTCTCTCTTAGCAATGCTTTAGCTTTGATGTGGAGCCTTTTGTAAGTTGTTTAGCTGTACAAGTATTGCTATTTCTTCTATTGTTGTTTCTCTAATTTGTCTTTATATTCTTGAGTTTCTGGAGGTATGATTTTAAAAATTTATTATTTTAAAATATATTATAATTGCTATTTGGTTATACATATATATGTATTGCAAGGTGGTAGATGATATATGTTTTTATGTGGTTAATTCTTTGGAATTTATTTTGGTCTCTTTTGTGATATTTATTATTCAGGACAGAAGTTTATAAATATTCCAAGTATACTGGAGAAGAAAGTCTTCTCAGTATACTGAATTTACATGGTTGCATTGGACAAAATTTTACCCTAGAATATAAAACTCAGAATTTTATCTCTTTTCTTTTTCTCATATGAAACTATGTTTATATGTTGTGGTGGTGGGCAATTTGGAAGTTTACCTAAGTTTTTTTTAGAGATGATTTTTTTTTTCCTTTTTGATGTCCAGTGTAGCATCGATAGAAATTATGTAAATGTTGGGCAATAAGAAAGAGAGAAAACATTCATCAAGTAACTTCTACATCCATGAACATTCATATATGTTGCATTTTAATTTCTGCTTGGGAATGATTTATCATCTTCATTTTAAACATGAGGAAAATGATACCTTACAAAAGATGAGCAATTTCCCTGAAGCCATAAAGCTATGTGATCACAAGGCTGGCATTCTAATGTAAATTCTTCTAAATCTAAAACATGTATCCTTCCTCTGCATAAGTAGAAAAGTAAATAAGTATGGTCCTGTTAAATAAACTGGAGGTTTCTTGTTCCTTGGCTTTGTTCTTCTGCTGTTTGATTTCCTTTGTCCCGAAAGCTCAACAGAAAGAAGGGCAGGGAGATCTCCATAGCAGGCATTCCCCTGTCTTTCTTCCTTCACCTTTCTTTGCCTGCCTTTCCCTTCTGCAGTACCACTCCTGACAGGTGAGCTATGGACAGGTTGAAGAATCCAGAGGAGGACAGGGATGCCATATGGACTCCAGGATGCGACACGGGCCTCTCTGGCTAGAGGCTTTCCACACAAGCAGCTGGTGCTTGGCAAATGATTAGAGGTCACTTAGCAAATGGCAGGGACCAGGCACTGAGCCAGAAGTCTCTTACCATACCTCACGTTTTGGTAATAAGAGATATTTCATTTCAACTGGAATGGAATACGTAAATTATCTTTGTACATGTTCAAGGAAAGTTCTGCCTGAAGATCAGGAAACCAATACCTGTCATAGATGAAGATATAGGTAGTCACATTTGTGTTCAGAACAGAGGCATCAATGGGAGAGGAACCATCATCATCAAAATTAAACAAATAGTGAATATGTGTCATTTTTCATGCCAGGCGCTACACGGAGCACCTGACATTCCTCGTTTCTCCTTACCCCATTGGAATCCTGTGAGGTAGGCACAATTATTATCCCTGGCCCCCCATGGCTGAACTTGCTTCCCCATTCCTTCAACTAATCACAATACTGCAATGCAAGTATTTAAGCAAATTTATCTGCAATTGGGACTCCCTTAAACTTAAAACCTATGGGGACAGGGTAATTCTATCTTTAATATTAGTCTTGCACTCTGTTTGTCACTTGGAGAACCCCTCAAAATTTTTATTTTGAATGAATGAATTTGCATTGAGAGACGTCTAAGTAGCAAGAGAGTGGAAGTATCTGTCTATCCAACTCTAGGCCTGCCTGAAAATCATAAGCAACGCAGGAAAAAAAAAATCTATGTTTTCTTCTTGAGTAAGAACAATCATGCAAATTCCTCAAGAGATTGAAGAGTCTCATCTTCAGGAAGCCCTGTGGGAGGATGAAGCACGACTCCCTCCCACTTTTTACTTCCTTCTTTATCATGCTTTGTGATAACATGTTCTTCCTCTCCTAAGACCTGCCTTTTGGCCATGGATTCTCTCAGAGCACATCATTCACCTTGTATCTCTGTGGTATCCAGCACCTAGACAGCGTGGATGTTTATTGAATGACTGAGTGAGTGAAAAAGTGAACTGCCTGGGGTGAATGCATCAGGAGATGTACAGTCGGTTGACCTTGCACATTGAGTTGCGTTTCCTGTGGAGTGATGGATTGTACTGCACTGTTCTTTTCTCTCACATGGTCTACTGAAAACCAAACCCCTATATTTGTGTGATATAGCTGCTCAGAATCACCTAAGGCTGCTGAGCAATGTTGTTTAAATTTCTTTTATATTGTGTGAAGGTCATTGGCCTGTAAAGAGAGGAAATCTATGCCTTTTAGAGGCTTGCAATACAGGTTCCCTCTAGAGGAGGTACTAACCTTGTTTGAGAGCCAGAATCACAGGCTTTTCAAAATATATGAAACAGTGGCAATCGTCCAACCCAGTTCTCACCCTCTGTGGGAATCCCCTCTTCTGCAACATCCCTGCAGAGACTGGAAAACACACAGGGAAGGTGTAGTTGCTACATCATCAAGCCTCCCGCATTGTTGAATAGCATTTCTCCTAAGTAAAAGTCATAACTGTTTTGGTCTAAATCTTCCTAACAATAGCTTCTTCCAATTGTTCTACTTTTCTAGTTTACAACCATGCAAAAGAGGTTGCATCTTTCTTCAGTAGTTATCAAAGTTAGTCAGTTTTGTATTACTTCAACAAAATACCTGACAGCATAAAAGGAGTAAAGATTTGTTTTGAGCAACTCATTCAGAGTCTTTAGTTCACCATGGATTGGCCCCAACACTTTAGGCCTATAGTGAAGTACTAAATTGTGGCAGGAGCATTTGATGGAAGAAGGTGCTCAACTTATGGGGGTCAAGATGCAAGGGAGAGAGAGAGAATGAGAGAGGATGGAATCCCAATAACCCCTTCAATGGCATATCCCCAATGACAATTTCCTTTCACTGAGTTCCTTCATAAAGGTTCTATTGCTTCCCAAAAGAGCTAAGGTGAGGACCACGTTTTTTTTTTTTTTTTTTAACACATATACCTTTGGGGAACATTATAGATCCAAACTACAGCAACCTCTGCTGTCATTCTGACCTGCTCTTTCACCATCTCTTTCTTACAAAATGCCTTAGTGGCTTCACTGTTCCTCATGATCATTTTGGATGACTTTCTGGTCTCACATTTTCTTCTGATCATCTTCTGTAAGTGTTCCCTTAAAAATGTGTCACTCAAGGTGCCGGGTGCAGTAGGTCACTCCCATAATCCCAGCCACTTGGGAGGCTGAGGCAGGAGGATAGCAACTTCACAGCCAGCAAAAGCAAGGCCCTAAGCAACCTAGTACAAGGCATTAAGCAACTCAGTGAGACCCTGTCTCTAAATAAAATACAAAAAATGGGTTGGGTATGTGACTCAGTGGTCAAGTGCCCTTGAGTTCAATCCTCAGTATCAGCCCCCCCCCCCCAAAAAAAAAGTGCCATTAAAAAAAAAGTGTCACTCCCTTCAAAGGATTGAATATTTGTGTTACCCAAAAGTCACATGTTGAGATCCTAATTCTGATATGATGGTAATTGAATGGGGGTCCTTTGGGGATATAATAAATTCATCATGATGGAATTAGTACTGTTTTTAGTCCATCTTCTATTACTATTATGGAATACCTGAGACTGGATAAGCAAAGAAGAAAAGGTTATTTTGGCCCATGATTTCAGAAATGAGGAAGTCCAAGATCAGCAGCTGCTTCTTGTGATGACCTCATGCTGCTTTAACTCAGCAGTACGTGGTAGGATGTGGGCAATTATGAAAGATACAAAACACAAGAGTAAAAGTTGCTTGCTAACCACCTGCGCTCACAGTAACTGATCCAGCTCCATAGAAGGGGGGACCCACTTGCTCCTACTAGATGGCATTAACTAGCCAGGAAGGAACTTCCCCCACCATACAAATGCCTTCTACGGGGCCACATCTCCCAATGCTGCTGCACTGAGAAATTAAGTTTCCAGTAATGCATTTCAAAGAGCATAGTCAATCCATAATACTACCCTGATATTAAGGGACCAGAGAGCCATCTTGTACTCTTTCCACCATTGAGGACAGAACAAGAAGATGGTTGTCTCTAACAGGAGAAGATGCCCCTCACCAAGAACCTGAGCATATGTCATTCTGATTTTGGAGGTCCAATATCCAGACCTGTAACAAATAATAAAAATAAATATTTGTTATTTAAGTCACCCAGCTTGTGGTACCTGGTTGTGGCAATTTGGGCTAAGGTCCACCCACTCCTCCCTTACACAGAATTCTTAAAGTGTGCATGTGACCTCATAAAGATGAGCACAGAGCCCAACCACATGCCATCTCTTCTCCTGGAGGGAGTATTGCCATGAGTACACTGTTTTGGATACTATGCCCTACTGATAATTTTATTAGAATTCATTATGTTTTAACAAAGGAATTTTAAAATCTCAGAGCATGTACCCTGAGATCATAACAAGAAGAATGGGGATCAATTTACAGTTTAGTCCATAGCAGTCATATCTTAGTCAAACTGTCTTAGAAAATAAAACTGAAAACTAAAGTTTCATGGGGAAATGTAATCCCAGGGAAGCAGGTGGAAAGGGAAAAAGGTAGGCAGGGAAAGAGGGAAAGCTGTTATAAAAAGTGGTACCTTTCCTCAAAGGCTTCACAGTGGCCTTGGGGAATGATTGTACTTTCTTACCGCTTACTGAGAGGATCGAAGGGAAATAATTTATTATATTTCTCCCCGCTTTCAGCGGCACTCGGTAAGCACAGATCATGTCCCCAGGCACCATGTCTCAGGGGCAGGCATTGGGAGATGTGTGGCTTGTGCATAAACCAAGGTGCCACCATCAGGATGCAACTAGAATGCTAGCGAACAGCTGCTGTGAAGGCACCTCCTATCTGCAGTGGCAGCAGTCACCTGAGCAGCCACCAGAACTGTGGGAGTAGCACAAAGCCCTGCTGAGGCCACTCCAGCAAGGCAAGAGCACAGCCCTGCAGGGATCGAGTATACCCAACACACACCATGTGTGTTATGCCTGTCTTATGTTTAACAAAATCCTTGGCTTTTAAGGAGCTCAGGGCTCTGCACCAGTGTCTGAGTCAAGTTACTGGAATCTCATTCCCCAGATCTCTGGTCTAGGCTGGATGTCAGGATTATATGCTCTCAAAGCATACATATGTGCCTTCAAAACCATACATTCATGTGTGAATTATTGGTGATATCTGTCCCCAGCTTGACTTCATGCTCTGAACATAGAGCCCATTTTGTGATCACAATTTTCCCACAGCCTCACAGAACACAAGGCAGCTACAAAGGATCAGGGTCCATTCATTCTCCAAACAGCTGAAATGTGTCAATGAGACCATAAACACTAGATGAACCTCATATCTGCATCCTCAGCCCCACCACAGCTTTCTCCACAATGTGATTGCAGTATTGCCAAACTCTTATGTAGGTGATTTAAAAGAAACACAGCTGGAAAAAAGAAAAAAAAAAATAAATAAAAATAAACAGCAACCTTTTCTCTCCTGCAATGTTTACATACAGATAAGAAACACAAACAGGGAGTTTTGAAAATTTAATAAAATGTGTCCTTTTAAAATAAGATGTGTTGCTACAAGATGGGAGGAAAAAAAAAAACTGCTCTAGGAATAGTAATATAATTATCTGTCCTCCTTTCTGAATCCTACTCAAAAAGTTCTGCAAGTTTTTTATGTTGATTATTTACCAGTAATAAGAACATGGCACAGTGGGTTTTTTGTTGTTGTTGTTGTTGTGTTGTTTTTTACTCATTTAAATTAGCTCATAGGCAATGAATGTTTCTCATTTTCAAAAATATGCTTTTGCTTCCAGATTTTTCACAGTAGGACAAGTTTGGATTTTGTCTAAAGAAAGACATACATATATATTTAATACCCAAATTAATTATTCACTTAATGAGATTCTGTTTTAGTTGATTTGGACAAGAAACAATGCATTCTGACTCTCACATGTAGTTGAAATAAATTCCTACAAAGGAGGACCTGCAGACATTTCTTTTAAAGATAGAAAAATGAAAACAGCAAAAACAACAAAATGTTTTTTTGTTGTTGTTGTTTACAGATGTGAAGATCAGCCTAGAGACCTTTCCAGTTAAAATACCATAGATAAGAGGCCCCAGATCATGACCAAGTACAGCAAAAAGAGTACGTGGCTCAAAACTTTCATAAACTCCAGATTAAGCAATTGTTGACAAAGTCAACTTCTAGATCTTTCTCTGCCCCCCCCCCCCACCTTTTTTTTTATTTTGTAATTACTTTTGGTTCCAGGTATTGAACCTGGGCACACTTAACCACTGAACCACATCCCCAGCCCATTTTTTGTATTGTCTTTTTAGAGAAAGAATCTCACTGAGTTGGTTGGGGCCTCACTAGATTGCTGAGGCTGGCTTTGAACTCACTTTGTGCCTCAGCCACCCAAGCCACTGGGATTATAGGCATGCATCACCAAGCCTGCCTGTTTTATAATTCTGGCTTTTCATTTGCATCCTTTCATTTGCCTCTCATCTGCCTACCATCTTGATAGCTCAACCTGATGACATCTCTTCTCACAATGCAGAAAAGGTTCCCATCCACCACAAGGTTGTCTGTTGAAAGGTCATAAAAGTCCACCATTTTCTGCTTCATTTCACAGGACCATGACCTACTGGCCTCAATCAGTGTACAGAAAATAAGACTATGCAAGACAAAAGAAAGAAGAGACATATCAAAAGATGTGACAGCAGAAAATAGTTAGAGGAACCTAATTGAGTGAACTACAACATCTGGGAAATTCTTATTTATGCAACAAAGTGGGTTGTATACCTATACTCTTTATCTATATCAACAGAAAATGCACCTTAGGCTTTGTAGTAAATTGTCTACTTCTATGATTAACTTCAAGAAGGAACTATTTGGTCAAACCCTTGTAGAGTAATCTCAAGTGAGTGCCATAGTGGGCAAATTTTTAGATAGTGTTTTACATGAGGTACATAAATGATGAAATAAAAAAAAAAACCAAAATAAGATTCAACAATATTTTTTGCACAACATTCAGAAAAGCATGATTACCCTCTAAAAAAACACAGGACTGGAATTAGACAGTTCTATGAAAATATTTCTGAATGGAAGAGAGAGGGTATGTACGCTAGATATCTGTGCAGAGCATGGTGGGTTCCGATAGTATTCTGCATAATCTAGTAGAAAAGTTGAATTTGAATATGTGGTTTATATACACAATGAAGATTTCTTCATCCACAAAAAAAGATCAAATTATGTTATTTCCAGGAAAATGGATGGAACTTCAGGACATTATATTAAATAAAATAAGTCAAACTGAGAAAGTCAACGGTCATATTTGCTCTCGTATGTTAAAACTAAAGAGAAAAAAGGAAAAGGAAGGTATGTTGGAGTGAATCTCATGAAAATCAAAGGAAGAGCAATGTTGTAAAGAAAAGGACCAGGAAAAGGAGGAGGGGATGAAAAGGGAAAATAATGGAGAATGATATTGGTCAAATTATATTGTTATATTGTGTGCATGTATGAATACGCAAAAATGAATCCCACTATTATGTATAATTGTAATGCACCAAAAAAAAACACAGGAAAAATAAAGGATTGAAAACCAGCAACAACAACAACAAGAAAGTAGGTAACAGGAAGGAGATACGGGAGGGAGGAAGGAAAGGCAAAGGGAAATTCTGGGAATTGAAATTAATCAGATTATGTTATTGCATGTCTGAACATACCAGCATGAACTCACTTTCATATCAATGTAATGCATCAAGAATCTCCACATAGAATCACTGGGTTAAAAAATTTAAAAATAATAATAATAATAAAAATAAACTCTGCTTGTACAAATTTACAGAGATATGGCCTTGGAGAAGTTACTTGAACTTGATGGGTCTATATCTTTATCTAGTAGGTAGACATAAGAAAAGCTACCTCACAGAAACTTTCTAAGAAATTAACAATAGTAATAGATTTCTAGTGTGTGTTAAAAAAAGAATCTTGGCCAGGGATAAATAGCTCAGTGGTAGAGGATGGCTTAGGCTGAAAGCCCTGGGTTTGATCCCTAGCACAAACATACAAAGACCTACTGAGGCCAATAGGTCATGGTCCAGTGAAATGAAGCAGGAAATGGTTGTTACATAATAGATATACAAGATTTATTGAGAAGAATGTATAACAAGTAAGATATTTTAGATCCATGTGACACATTAGATTTTAAGGTATGTATGTATGTATGTGTGTGTGTGTGTGTGTGTGTGTGTGTATATATATATATATATATATATATATATATATATATATATATATATAAATACCAAATGGAAAGACGGCAAATCTGGTCATGCATGGAAAGATAAAGTCATCTGGGTGAGTTCAATTTATTGACCTCCTCCCTCCACTTTTTACCTGAAATAAGTCAGACAATAAAAAATGGAAGGAAGGAGCTTCCTTCCCTCCTTGCCTTCAGTAAATTGCTTCTTGCACCCGACAGGTGGTTAGTTGCCAGTTCACTTCTGTGGTTTTCTTTGCAACCTCTCAGTTTTGTTTTAACTCTTATGGTGAAAACCCAACAGGCCCAGTGTTAATCTAGAGCACTCTCGGTTCTTACCGAAAAAAAAAAAAAAAAAAAAAAAAAGCAAAGACAAGACCAGACAGGGAGAATGACAGGTGAACAAGAAGTAATCAAATGTTGCTCTGAGGAAGGAAGGTGAGAGAGGAGCACAAATTCGGATGAAGGACAGCACAAAGTGACTTCTCCCATCTCTGTCCCCAGAAAATTTAAATTGAGACATAAAGACATTTATCATGGGAACCTTCTAAAAGGCCAATTAGCATTTACTATATATCGAAGTTGCTTACTGTGAAGGAATGCTAGAAGGAATGAAGAACTGTAAAAGCTAACAAGTTAAAAGTCAAATAATCTAAACAGGATGAAATGGTATATATCAACAATTACCCCTGTTGATGGAAAGAAAGGGCTTTGATTGACTTTAAACCAGTTAAAAGATTGCTAATCTCTTAAACCAGTTGTCTTTACAAATCTCTAGAAATAGGTTAGTTAAATGAAATCTCTAAATACCTCAGTAAGTAAGTTCATAACACCAAAAGCTCTTTAATGGAGACAAGGCTCCAATGTATTTTGACAGCTTCATTGGAAATAAAGACTGAGATTATATCATAGACAAGTAAATCTATATTGAAATTTATTCATATAACCCTGTCATCTTTCTCAGAATCCCTAGCTCCTGCTCTGAATAATTTGCTCAGATGTGCTTCCTAAGAGTGGTATTTGAATAAATCTGACTTATGATTTGCATTTTGTTGTTCTTTGCCAGAGGGGGAAAAAAGAAAGAGAGAAAAGAGGAAGGGATAGAAAGGAGAACAAACACAAAGACATGCTTTGGTCAGTTGGTATTAGCAATGTGAGTCTCAGGTTCACTGAGGAATTATGAAGAAGCACTTTTGGTTTAATCCTCATCAAAACACTTCCTTAAATATATTCAGACATGTGCAGGCAATTAATTCTAATGGAGACTGATCCCAGGAAACTCTTAAACTTTGTTGAGCTTTTTAGTTTGCCATGCAAATAATTTCCACATATGAGCTTATTTTAGTTTTTGTCTCTTTGTAATGTAGCAATATTTTTTGTTAGTTTCCTGATAATTTAATGGATGATTAAGAATGGGAGAACTCTGTTAAGTGAGCATAGTGTTTATCAGATTGAATCTGTGCCCATTTACTGTTGTAAGTTATATAGTAACACTTGACAGCTCATTGTAACATGGCGTGTAGAGTGTTCAGATGTCACACTTGCCTTTAATTTCCAGGTGACAAATAGTCAAGTTCTCATTTTCCATGACTACTCAAACTCCTAAATATTTCAGAGAGACCCTCATGAATGCTTTCATGATCTTCAAAATCCATCTCGGCTAGGACTCTTGGCCTTTTAAATGCATCAGAACCAGTTATCAAGATTCCCCTAGCAAATACATAGTCCCTGCTCACAATTCTCCAAGGACCAAACAAGACATAACTCCAGAAAAAGTAAAGAAAAGTACAACATAGGAAAGCTTCATATGGATTATTACATATTAAAGATCTAGACCTAGGCATAGTTCACCACCTCCTGCCAGTCTACCCTGATGGGCATCTCTCTCCCTCACCCACAGCACGCCACTGTAGCTAAGGCTCACTTGACTGCAGAATGTCTTAGAACAAATCTCTTGCACTCCAAAACCAGAGGCACATGCTTCTCCCAACTTACTCTATCAACTAATTGAAAGGGAAGAGTGCATTTCCCCCATCCTAAGGTCAGGCTGTGTGGGTAGGATCAGACTGTCTTAGGCTTCACCTCACTGGAACATAGATGTGGTTTTATTTTGGCAAAACCAGTGGGTCTGACAAAGCATTGTGCTTTATTTTCTACAAAACAAATGTGCAGTTTCTTCCTATATAATAATAAAAAAATTCTCAGCTTGAAGCTACCAGTTTGTCTTAATTTCTAACTATCAAGGTTTTAAGATGCTCAGGGTAGGTTAGAGAACCCAGTTACACTATTTTGGGGATGTCAATCATATTTATACATTTCTAATACTTGTTAGAATCATTATATGCATTCTCCTATCTTTAATAAAAGGAGAATAAAGAATTTAGAAAACTGGAGAAACAGAAATGATACATCACTGGACCGGCACAACAAATCCTGTTCCTGGCAGAGAGTGGCTTAGGTCCCCATGGACAATGTGATGCCTGACACATGGCATAAAAAAAAAAACAGAAAGAAGAAGGTGAATATTGACTATGTGATGAAGATGTGATGAAGATTTGCATTAGCAGGGACTCACTTTGTAACTGTATGACCTTCTCCTTTTGTCTTTATAATAGCCTTCAGACATTCCCAGTCTTGTTATCCCCCCATTTAACAAAGAATGATACAAGGCACAGAGAGGTAATAGCTTGCTCAGATCCCATTGTGGTGGAGAGAAGACTGAAGCCCATATGGATGACCTTGATCCTTCCTTTTGATGGCACTGTCTCCTTTGAAACATCTGCATCCTCCCTTCACACTAAGAGAATCTTGTATAGATTAAAATTCAGTCTTCATTGGAAAATAAATCGGGCTCATGTTGTGACAATTTTTTACTTACTATGTGTTGTTTCAACCAGTAATAACAAAATACCCCAGATTTTACCCCACGATAAATGCTGGGAAGAAATTTTGAATAATTTAATTTACTTCAGAAACAAAAGATCTTATAAAGGAAGCAAAATTCTCATTTATCAAAACCTGGAAATATAGAATGTTGGAGGTAGGTCAAGGTCAAATATTAAGTAAATGTTTAATAAATGATGCTGGGCAGATATAGAGGCTATAGACATAGTACAGGTAGGGAAATTATATATTTTAAATTATATATATTATATAAAAATTATATTATATATTATAAATTATATATCCCTATATTTAAATATGAATGCATTCTTATTTATGCATACATTAAAATATAAGAAAAATATGAAATATATATACATGGTTACATATAAATTCCTGCTCTGAAAAAGCTAATTCTCTCATAGCAAATTTCAGATATGTGTACACATAGCTATAATAGAAACTACAAACTCTTAAGCTTCACAATGGAGTTAGAAATTATGTACAATGATAGTTTTGAGGACGAGAAGTTATAACTCCCAAGAAGCAATGGTGTTGAGCAGAGCAAATGGAGATTTGCACAGGAGGACAGATCTGGGCTCATCTCCCAGTCACACAATGTGCAATCTATTGGACTTCCAGTTCTTGGTTTCCTCATTTATAAAATACATAAAAGCAGCATAAGACAAAGACTGGCATAAGAACATGTATGTAGATCACTCTCTACTCCAATAAATATTCTTGTCCTTTTCCTGGAAAATTAAGATTTATTTAATAAAGGGTCAGTATTAGACATATGTCAGAAGAACATTTATGGATTACATAATATATGGAACTACCAATAATAATCATGAACCCTTATATAAGTCATAGTTTATATCACAGCTTCATATTCCATGCTAGAACTCTTCTAAGAAATACCCAAGCATTATACGTCAGTGTGTATATTACTTAGAATAATTTAGTATGAGTTATCAGTGTACATGTTAACCAATGTATGCACATACATTCATACACATACACACATGTGCATGGAAGTGTACGCTCCTTTCAACAATCCCTTGAAAATGCATTTGTATCCCCATTTTAAAATTGGGAAAGTGGTAGGATGGAAAAGCTAAGTAATTGGCCAAATTCTCACCTGCAGTAAGAGGCAGAGCATGGGTATAATGAAGGCAGCATGTTCCAGGATCCATCCTCAGATCCAAACTAAAATCCCCAAAATGCATATCACAGAGCTACTATAACAAGATTGCAGATTATGTGTGGCCAATGATGGGGAGCGAGCAGCCTGATTTTAGAGTTTACAGCGCACGTGGGGATAGTGAGAAATAAGACACATCGAACAGATCAAAGCCAGATTAGGGGACCCTGTGGGTCAACCCAGGGGACTCAGAAAGCCTGTTCAGGTTGGTTCAAATATGTTCAACAAAGAAATCAGACCAGGAGTAAAATCATCAAGCTAGACTGTCTGAAAATCACTACTTAAACTTGGGAAAGAACCAAAATATGAACAAAGCCTCAGTACTCTTCCCTGCACCATGGTGCCAACACATTTATCCATCGTTAATCCTCTGCATTCCATGCTGACCTCCCTGGTTTTCCTGCAGGGGAGCAGCTGGAAGCATGATTAATGTCAGCAGTGGAAGCACTGTTGCAAGCTATTGGAGAAGGCTAATCAATTCTCAGTTCTAGGGGATCCTTTTTTTCTGGGGGGGGGGTTGTTTTGTTGTTGATAAGAAATGCTTCAGTAAATTTGTTTAAAATAACGAATAAAATTCAGGCTACAGCAAGCAATTTGTTTTAATTTTTCTTTCTAAATAATTTGTTGATTTAAGAATAGCTTTCAACTTAATAGCGTCAGAGTCTTGTTTTCAATTATATACCTTACCTAACAAATAGCTGGCTCTCGATGCTCTAGAAAAATATGGAAATGGAACAAAACTTCACTACATTTCTTAACTTAGTAAACTCACTGTAGATCTTTGTATAAATACATTAAATGTTTCTATTAACCTGTCAAGAGCAACAGTAACAACAACAGTAATAACTGCATCATATATGTTTGGAGTTAGAATCCAGGTTCCCTGACTGCCCCAGGCCTTTTAGTCTTTAACTCTACTACCAGTCTGCATGAATAGGGCAGGCTTTTAGTCAGGTACAGAGAGTGTAGCTTGGGCTCTTGACCACGAGATAGCATCTTCTATCATCTTCTGGAGTCTCAACCTCATACTTTAGGATGTCCCTATGTTGTGATCATGAAGGTTCCCAGGCATTTTTGTGAGTAAGGAAATTTGAGTGATACTCTGCTGATAAGAACTGCCAGAGGAGTTCTTTGACACTGAATTTACAGCAAGCTATTTTTAGATTACGTGGTTATTTGTCACAGGTTAGCAATTGTAAAGAACTTTTGTCTTAATCCGTTTAGGTTTCTATAAGAAAATAATGTAGAATGAATGGCCAAAACAACAGAAATCTTTTTCTCAAGTTTTAAGGACTAGAAAGTCCAAGATCAATGTGCTGAGATCCATTATCTGATGATGACCTGCTTGTTATTTGTAGATACGTATCTTCTCATTTTATTCTCATATGGTAGAGGATGGAAGGAGGGAGGGAGGGAGGGAAAAAGGGAGGGAGAGAGAAAGAGAGAGAGAGAGATAGCACCCTTCTTATAATGACACAAGACTCATCATCATGGGGATACACCTTCATGAAGTAATAATTTCTCAAAGCCTACCTCCTGATACCATGGCATTTGGTATTAGCTTCTTAATATACAAACATTGGGGGAATACAAACAATCCATCAATAACACCTTTATCCAAGTCATATTTTGGGATGATTATTACTATGCTACATGACTCCACAAATGAATCAACCATGAGTTATTTAATATGTATAACTCATGTTATATAGCATTTTTGTCTCCATTCAATAGATGAAGTAACTGAGATTCCAAAAGACAATATGAAAAGCCTCAGGCTATATATAAAATAATGGTTGTAGGTGATTTTCAGGAGTATCTCTCTTCAAGGTCCATTGGCTTCATATTGAATCATGCAGTGACACTTCTCAAGGGGAATCTTGGGATAGTGAGTAAAACGAAAAAGAAAAATGTCAGTGCTTTTATAGAGGCATTGGAAAAATACTTGCATACAACTTCACACATACCTTTAATTTAGAGGAACTAGCTCCATGATAATAGTTATCTGGATTAGACCAACGTTTTAAATTTCCTATGCTTAATAACAGAAAGCTAGAAATTTCTTTCAGTGACAAGTAATATCACTCTTTTTTGTATGTGGATGCTGTGGTTTGGATACAGTTCCATTAAGTTCTTAGAAAAAAGCATGCCTTTTTATTTAATTATTTTCTTTTGTAGTTCTGGGGATTGAATCCACATTAGCCAAGCACTGTACCACTGAGAACACCCCCAAGACCCAAGCATGCATTTTCTACCTTCTGTTTGCTTTTGCTTGAACAGGTTCTAGGGATACAGAATGAATGAAGGCAGAAGTCCTCAAGGTGCTTGCTGTCTAGAGCAGACCATGGTAAGGACATGCATTCCAGACTTTTGCTGACGTGTAGCTATGACAGAGGATAATGGGAATAAACAAGGACAGTGTCACCAGCTTAAACGAAGAGGTTGGTAAAGAGCACAGTAGAAAAGATGAATAAGGAATGAATTCACCTGTGTGTTTGAGAGAACTTCTAGCTGTTTGATATGACAGCAGGAGGCTATAATTAAGGAGAGAAGCAAGAAATGGTTTGGAATGCACAAGACTGGATAGGGCATACTACAACATTTGTACCTGTTCTAGAAGGCAGTGAACCCTTTGGTTGGATTGACCAGATGAGAGTAATATCATAGGTGGAAAGATCATGTGGATGTTACTTCTGTAATCCAGAAGGAGGCAAGGAAGGTGATGGTGGTAGTGGTGATGGTGGGAGGTAAACCATATGCCTGATATTTACTTAGGTTTTTATTCACTCAGGCTCAGACCTCAGGGTTTGACTCTGTCACAATTTATCAGCCAATTTAATTTCTTTGACATGCAAAACCATTTTCCCTCCCTTTCTTCCTTTCTCCTTTCTTCCATTGCATTTCAAAGCATTTAAAAGCCTAAATGCTGATTCACCTAAGGGAAGGCCATTGCTTGAACTACTTACAATTTAATATGTACACAAACAAACCACAAAAAAAGGAAAAGTCAGCTAAAAGTCAAAATCGAAGAAAGAAACAAAGTAAAGGAAATCATGAAAAACTTGGCTTCTTACATGGTTTTGCTGAAGGCTGCCACTGAACTTCAGTCTTCTCTGCAGAGTGCTGGTTTGCAATCTGAACCTCAGCAATATAAATGAGGGAGAAGAAGGGAAAAAAAGATACACAGTTGGTGCGTTCATGCTGCTCTTTCCAGTGAGAGTCTGCTCTCTTCTCAAAGGTTCTCATTCAAGGAAGTTCAATTATCTTTGGAGATAACTGTCTACATGAGAGAAGAAGAGTTTATTGGTATACTCACTGATGTCAGGAAGCGTGTCTGAAAAACTCTGGGGAGAAAGAAATGTGAGAGCAACCTCCTGGTCAAGATTTGGTCCTCACAAAAAGAGCACCCAGCTTAACCTGTTATCTGGCCAATTAAATGTAAAAAACAAAACAAAACAGGAACCAGACTAATGAGTGGTTAGCTTCTGAAGTTAGCAGGCTGACACTCACAGGCATAACACACCCTCAGAGAAGAGTCACAGACCAGCAAGTCCTGCCCATGAACTAGTTTTGAGAATTCTCCCTCAGTTTCTGACAGAGCAGGAGATGCAACATATGAGTAACCTTGAACGTTAAAACTTTATTTGATTCTCTGAAGCTCTCTAATCTGGGAATTAAGAGTAGAACGACCTAGCATTGAGAAAGTTTCTTCAAATTGCTATCGTTTGTTTTCCTCATCAAAATCCATGAGAAAGTTCTTCCATGATGATATCATGTTCACATTGCTCTGGAGCACGGTTCACTCATGGTGCTCTGTGAAAAACCACCAACAAAAACCATGAAATGGTTCTATAATAAGACAATTAACAAAAGAAACAAAAGCTGAGTATATTCCTTCACTCATTCAGCAAATACTTTTGGGCCATCTCTCTTCCACTTGTGATTCTAGGAGAATCTGCTTTCATGAAGTCATGATAAATAAATGTGTGTGTGTGTGTGTGTGTGTGCACGTGCATGTGTTTTCAGCTTGTCAGGTGGTGATAAGTTTAGGAAGGTAAATAAAACAAAACAAGGTATACGTAATGTTGGACAGGAAGAGTTGGCACAAAACCCTTGCTGAAGTCACTGCAATGCTCACTGGCACAGAAATGAGCTGACAAGCTTGGCAGCCTTTCCAACTTGGTTTCCATTTTTCCCTTTGCCCCAAGGCTTTACCCTGGACACAATAGTTATTCTCTTTCTATGTCTGGGCCTAACCCTTGCTGCAATCTCTGTCCTCAAACCAGGTCCTGCAGTAGAAGCCAAGACCTCCTGTCAACTTTCATATGTTAGTTCCCTTCTTTATCGGGAAGAAAGCGTTTTTATTTTTTTCAGAAGGGCAAACGTATTGTTTCTCTTTGCTTTACTGGAGTGTGAAAAGTCGGATTTTGCTAAGTGGGTATTTCAGTCTTCCCAGGCACGCACCATATGGTGGAGCTGCCATACATGCTGGTGTTATAGCTCTCGGCACAGAGATGGAAACATAAACATGTGACATGGTTGTCAACAGTCACTTTATTACCTCTTATACTTAACACAGCAGAAGTCACACACACATTTCAGAACTTCAGAACAAATACAACAACAGCAGCGGAAGAGTTTGGTGTCATATATATGCACTCATTTACTTAATGAATAGTTATGTTACATGCATAGTGTCTTCAAGAATTAGTATACTTAGATCATCCAAGTTAGCGGTCAATAAAACCACATTTCTATTTTGCTCTGGGTTGGTAGAAATGATTGCTTTATTTTCTAGTAATAAGTGAGCCAGATACTTATAATAATTGTCAAGCAGAAGCTGTAAGACTATTTGTATACATAAAGTTCATATTGATTTTGAAAGAATTTTGAGCCACTTAATTCAGAAGTTTCCTTCCAAAAAAAAAAAAAATTGTGATTGGTTCTTAAAGACAGAAACAGCCTGGCATGGTGGTGCATGACTATAATCCCAGAGGCTAAGGCAGGAAGATCACAAGCTCAAAATTAGCCTCATCAGCTTAGTGAGGCACTAAACAACTTATTGAGACCCTATCTCAAAAGTAAAAAAAAAAGGTTGGTGATGTGGCTCTGTGTTAAAGCAATCCTGGGTTCAAATCTTGGCAAAGAAAGAAAGAGAGTGGGGGCGGGGAGGGAAGGGAGGGAAGGGAAGGAAAGAAAAGGAAGAATGGAGGGAGGGAGGAAGGGAAGCAGAGGACATTGGTGGCTGAGGGCTCTTCAACTTCTACTTTAAAATAACTTTGTCAGTGTTCCTTCCTGGTTTGTGACTCATGACATTCAATGGACCCTACTTGTACTTAGGTCATTGAAGGAAGAAGTTCTAATGCAAATGCAAATACTTTACAGGGAAGCATACTGGTTCATCAAACTTGGAGAATGATGAGGATATTAAGTTAATTACTTGGATGAGAGGAATGGGCTTAGAGATGGAGATGCTCCATGCCCATGGGGAGCTGCCTGTATGGGCAGATTTCTCTGTCTGGAGCCAGGTGCTCATCATTCCAATGGTACTGGTACCTAGAAGTGGGAAAGGCACTTGATTGAAGCCATAACCCACAACATTATAGATTGTGATGTAATTTCTTCTGGCTAGTCCTAGAACAGCCTATCACTGTCAATGGAAAGGAATGTTTGGGGTGAGTAGGGATGGGGTACAGCAGTGTGTTTGGAGACCTTATATCTAATAAGACTTGTATCAAGATAACTTTTGTATGGGTAAAGTAATAATAAAGTGGTTAATCTTAGGATATCACTTCAGATATTATTTTCTGAAAGGTCTACACCAGGTTTCAGAAGGATGACTGACAGCTAAGATCCGAACAAGAAAACAAGAAGCAAAATGTGGCCACTTACTTCATGAGAGTTCAGGAGTTATAAAGGTTGTGGGACAGCACTGAGGGAGCACTAAGGTCCATGGGAAGAATTTTCACTACCAAACACTGAGGAGGAAATACATGGATGTTATGGTTGGATGTGAGATGTCTCCTAAAAGCTCATGTGTGAGAAAGTGCAAGAAGGCTTAGAGGAGAAATGACTGGATTATGAGAGCCCTAAATCAATCAGTTATTTGGTTGATTAATCACCTGATGGGATTATTTGGTGATTGAAGGTAGGTGGGGTGAGGCTAGAGGAAGCTGTGTATTGAGGGCGTGGTTTGGGGGTATATATTTTGTTTCTGGCCAGTGGAACGCTCTCTCTGCTTCCGGGTCATCAAGTGATCTGCTTCCCTCTGCCACACTTTTCCATCATGGTGTTGTGCCTCACCTTGAGCCTCGAGGAATGGAGCCAGCCTTCTATGGCTTGAGACCTCTGAAACTGTGAGCTCCACTACAATTGTCCTGGTTGGGTCTTTTAGTCACAGCGGCAAAAAAGCTGACTAAAACAATAGGTCTTTACTGGTACAGTTAAGCTACCTGAGGTATAGGAGCAGAGGTGGTCATGATTGCTAAGACAAGGGAACAGCCCCCTAACCACATGATTGTCTTTAGCATAGCTCCTCCTGAGGGGACAGAAGTGCATGCCCCACTCAGCTGGAGATTAGGATCATGTGGGACCAGAGTGTTTTTGTACAGGTGCTCCTTGATTTAACATGGGGGTTAAATCCCCAATAAAGCCAGTACAGTTTGAAAACATCACAAATTGAAAATGCTTTGAATACACTTCATCCTATAGGATAGTGCCCTATAGGATGTCTCTCGTTTTAGCTTTGTGCCACACTGGGAGATGAAGCCAACTGACACTGTCCAGACTCCTGAGAAAAGATCATATTGCACATCAGTGGCTCAGGAAAGGTCAAAATTTGAAATACTTTGCTAACTAAATCCATATTGTTTCCCGCTATTATAAAGTTGAAAACTCTTCAGTTGAACTATTATAAATTGAACCATTGTTAGTTGAGACTGACTGTACTGCTGCCCAAAATCTTTGCCTTATTCTGGAGGCCATAGCCAGGCAAAGGAGGCAAAGGAGGCAGGGTGGGAGCATTATGGATCAATCATCCTCCTTTGCCAACCATTATGATACAACTAATAAGACATTGACACAGCAATCAAGTTCTGAGTTGTTTCTCAGCCCAATTAAATAACAGTTCCTATGAAATGGCAGGCAGATATACTACATACATACTTGTGATCGTGTAATAGATGCTGTGTTACAAACAAGGAAGAATTAGGGAAAAAAAAAGAAAATACAATAGTTTAATTCTCCTTTAACCTCATGTAATCAACATTTTAGAGTCATTCTCAGCCACTAATAATAGTTGATGCCCTATATTTACCTTTCTCAGTTTTTTTTCTGTAAGTACCTATCTGGCTAAGGATGTAGCTCAGTGATAAAGCACTTGCCAAGCAAGGGCTTGGATTCAAGTCTCAGAACTATAAAATTAAAAAGAAAGAAAGACAAAAAGGCTGTCAGAACATACCCCTAAATATCAGTTGAAACACTGAAGCCTGACTGAGTTTATCGATTTTTAGTTTTAACTCTATAGTTTGCATGTAAATTACCCTTTGAGTTATTAAGTATCTCATTGAATAAAAGGGAATACATTTATAATTAGCTCTGAGCTTCCAGTCTTTCTTTCAACATCATTCAGAAAATTTAAGTATAATTCGCAAGTGCCTGGCATAGGCCTTGAGGGTATTAATAGGCTACTGTTTTTGGATACCTTCTTACACAGAGATATTCACAATCTTTTCTACTGAAACCTGGCTTTGAACCCCAACCTCTGACATAAGACTTGCTTGTATTGGTAAGAACTTCCCAAGTGCAATGTCATTTGCATATGCTCATAAGTAAACAGATTCTGAAAAGTTGGTTATGTTCCTGTTCGTATATGCTCTCAGTCATTCATTAAGTCTCTAATAACAGTATGAGCAATATTAAGACACGGTCTGTAAATTCACTGATCTTGAAACAACTAAAGTGGATTCAGTTTGGGTAAAGAAAATCCATGTTAACATGGAAATACTATGTTCCATGCACTGAGATAGACACTGCAGTCTGAAACAAGATGCAATCCATATCACCCGTGAATTACAGGCTAATTGCCTCGCTGAGGATGAAGAGCAGAGATCAGCAGGGTTGTTTGGATTAGCACCCAAAGCTCATCTTTTTTCTCTCCCCCACTGCTGCTTCTCTTAAAATGAACCCTTAGGCAGCGAGGTGTGTTTGGCAGAAACCCAGACTTGAAATATAGTCTCCCTGAGAATTTCCAGTAGTCCCTGTCAAGGTCATTGATGAGGAATTTGGTAATTGTACTTGTTACTTCTTGCATAGGTGGCAGTTAGGCAAATTAATAGCATCTGCCTGGTGGCGCCTAGAAGCTTGTAATCTCGCTGCCAGTCAAAGTCATCAGGGTGGGTTGACTGAATTCTGTGCAGTGGGTGAATTCAAATGAGAGACTCTAGTGGTTGCTATTGCAGAACTTTCACTGTCCAGTGTGAATGAAGCCTATCTTGGCCTCACAGTGTGTGCCCACTTCATCATCAGCCTAACAAGATGCGGGAAAAGGCATCGGCACGGCACCTTCGTTATCTCCACAGGTTCTTCCATTCATGACCAAAATGGACTTTAATGTCCAGGGATGACATCTGAAGGGGACAGAGCGTAAGGGTGATGCTGCCAATCTCCTTTTGCTTATTATATATCCTTCCGTAGTTGTGGATAAGTGTCCCCGGTGGTTCCCTTTTATGTGCTTGTGTCTGTTACAATATTTACACCCAATGTGGAAGAGTTCTCTGAAAGGGAATATGGGAGACTGAGGTTCTCCTCAATGAACAAATTTTATGCTGTGTGACAATTACAAGGAACTTAATTTCCCTCAGCCTTAAGTTCTTTAACTGTTGGATAAGAAAGATAAGCTCCTACACTCTTGCTGCATAGTGATGAGATTAATGAACCACTGATGTTGGGGAAGTAGCTCAGTGGCAGAGCACTGCTTAACCTGAGTGAGGACTGGCTACCATTCCTAGTGAACTACTTTGTTAGGTACCATATGCATGTTATTTAATAATAGTAGCAATCATATGTATGTCATTACAACTGTGCAGGCCTGTGCTCAAATTAGCATAATAAATGAGGTACAGCTGAGGAAAAGGAATCAGAACAAACTTCTGAGAAGTAGTGTAGGTAATATTGTTCTGAAGTGGAAATGTAAAGTACCTGCCCTGATTTTGCAATGTGTTCATGCGTTTAACCTCTGTAGTCCCGAGGCCTCCCTGGTGAGGTGGGGACATGATATCATCTCACGACATAATTGTAAGATGTATTACAAATTCAGAAAATTTAAGAGTGCATGAGTGATGAGGCACCTCTTTAGTGGGAAGGTTGGTGAAAAACCTTCCTCCATGATAAGTGAGGTGAAATAGTAATGCAAAGAACATACCAAGTGGCTGGACTGGAGGAGACCCTTGAAAAGGGTGTCTTGGCAATTATTTGGTTGTACAGAATTGATTGAATTTATATATGGAAGTGATAATGAGAATAAAGTAAAATAATTCCTGGAGTTTAATCAGAATCTCTGTACTTTGGTCTTATTCCAGTGAATTTGGTGCGGAACTGGTGGTAGCTTTGTTTAGACTCAGTCTGCTCCCAATCATCAAAGGCTTTGGAGGTGATTTTAAGCTCTCACTCCAGGAAGGTCTAGGGATAATGCATTGCAAACTTTGAGGTCTCAGTACTGTATGACCTTGTGTCTGCTTGGAGTTGAGTTTCTGAGACTGTGACACTGCAAATGACATGACTTGAAGACAGGAAGACTTTGTGACTATGAGTCTGCAGTTATAAGGCTGTGACATAGTGAGTCATAGAAAGATTAAGTTGCTTGCCCAATGTCACATAGTCATGCCAGAACACGACCTCCTTTGACTGAGAATCTAGGATTCACTCTCCTTAGAGCACACCATATATAAGGGGTAAACTCAAATAAAGCATTCCTACATCATAAAACTCAACTTTTTTAAGTTATACAATCAGAATCCAGAATGCTGAATGAGATACTCTCCCATTAGGTTGTAGAGAAATTCAAACTACCTGCATTCTGTTGGAAGCAATGAGAAATCACCAGAAACTAGCGCCCTTCCTTCACCCACACATATCAAAGAGTTTGAATATATACAAATTTAAAATGACACTCTACAGGGAAGATTTCTTTCTAGGTGAGTAAGGCAAGAAAGACATCATCATGCATGTGTTCATTGCTAAAGTTGGAAGCAGGACCTGTGGAAGATCAATCCTGCCTAACAAAATCATTCTTTCTTGAATAAGATAAAATGACCAAATCCTTGACAAGCATGTGGGATGAATGTTGGACTTGAAACTCAAGGAATTTCTTTCCAATAAATCATTCTCTCTTTTTTATTAAATATTTTTTCAGTTGTAGTCAGACACAATAACTTTATTTTATTTATTTATTTTTATGTGGTGCTGAGGATGGAACCCAGTGCCTTGCACGTGCTAGGTGAGCGCTCTGCCGCTGAGCCAAAACCCCAGCCCCTAAGTCATTATCTTTTTAAACAACAATTGTGCTGCTTGAGTAGTAGAATAAGAGGAAATAAGCTTCTTTCTTCTTTCTAAGCCACCTTTTTATACATAATGGTAATTATATCAATTGCCTAGTGTCAGAGCAAGTTGGCATTTTGTGGGTAGTAGAAATGTCAGAGATTGTTCAAGATACTCTAAGTCACAGGTGCTTTAAAAATACAAGGTCAAGAATGGAGTCTTTGAAAATGGGTTCCATTAAATACACAAGAACCTGTTAATGGGTGTTCACTTTGGCATTTGAGAAAGAAAAAAATAAAAGTCTTTTTCTTTTCTTGCTTTCTTTTTTTTTTCCCTTGGGGGTTGATATTAATTGTACATGAAGAAGCAGATTTTATCTGTAATTCTTTTTTTTTTTTTTTTTTGGTCCAAATTGGGAATTGAGTCCAATGGTGCTTTACTACTGAACTACATTCCCAGCCCTTTATTTAGTTGGTTATTTATTTTGAGTTAGTGTCTCACTTACTTATGGAGACTGGCCCCAAGCTTGAGGTCTTTCTGCCTCAGCCTCCCTTGTAGCTGGGTCCACAGGCATATACCACTACACCTGGTTTTATCTATAAATCCTTGAGGCTGAAGACAGAGAATGATTATAATAAAGCAAGCACATTGGTATGCCAGTCAATATCCTGTCCTAGTGATGAGGTAGGATTGAGATGATGAAAATATCCTGAGAATGGTCAGTGGTCATGTTTGCCCAACAATGTGAATATGCCTAATGCACTGGAATGCACACTTTCAAATAGTTAAAATGGTAAATTTTTGTTATGTACATTTGACCCCAGTTTTTTAAAAAAATAGATGAGGTGTAAGAACTTTGGATCTGATCTGTAGAAAAAATAAATTCTAGTAATCTTCATCAAATGAAGGTTATGAGGCACACTGTTAGTGGATCAAGTAGTTACTATGCTGTGTGTTTTCACTTAAACTGCTCCAGGAAATGTGAAGTTAAACTGCACATAAATCTGAGTTGTGATGTCTCCCTGCTGTAGCAATTAACAATGGGAGAGTTGAAGAGCAGGGACTGTAGAAACCACATGAGATTTGGAAAAGGACAGCCTTGGAATTGAATCTCAGACCAATTACTAGTCAGTTGGGTGATTTGAAGATTTTTTTTCCCTTCCCCCTTTCACTTTGTAGATTCCAGTTATTTTTTATCTGTAAAGTGGTGATAATGGTAATGGAAAGTGCTTAACAAAGTGATTGGTATCAAATAATGGTAACAATTGCTTTAATTCAAAGCTTTTCCTTTCAAGAGGAGATTGCATGGTGTCTCCCAGGTCATAGTGATTATGAACATTAGGAATGTATGCATTTCATTATTTTATTAACTTCATAAATATTTTAGGCTTTATGTCTTACAACTTGCTAGGATTGCTTTATTCATAAAATCTGGCTGCACATGAGAGTTGGGTGGAGGGATTTCTTAAAGAATAATGTATGATGTTTCTGAAAAAATACAACACATGATGCAACATTGTTACCCAAGTCAGATGTATATCAGAGAAGTAGAGGATTTCTTTCCTGAAAGAATTGGTAAATGTTATGTTACGGATATGAGGTATCCCCCCAGTGCTTCTGTATTAATGCACAAATATTCAGAGATAAAACCAGTAGATTACAGAAGCTATAACCTACTTTAATGGATTGATTGGGTGATGAATGTAGGCAGGTCAGGCGTGGCTGGAGGAAGTGGGTCACTGGGGTCTGCCCTGGCAAGGTGCACCTTCCCTGCAGCTCCTGCTCTCCATTCACTCATAGCTCTGCTTCTGGGTGGCCATGAGCTGACAGCTTTCCTCCACCACAACTTTCCACCGTGATCTTCTGCCTCATCTCGTGTCCAGAGTAATGGACTTGCGTATCTATGGACTAAACCTCTGAAACATGAGCTAAAATAAAATGTTCTTCTTCCAAGTTGTTCTTATCAATTTTTCTGGTCACAGTGATAAAATGCTGACTAACTGTGGTGTAACTTGGATTTCCGTTGATGTTTGCTGGTATTTTGGACCTCACTGGATCTCCTTTCTCCCCGCAGACGTTTGCAGGAAACATGAATGCTGACAGTGTAGTGCACCACAAGCTATTGCACTCAGTGAGGGCCCGCTTCATTCGCTTCGTGCCCCTGGAATGGAATCCAAATGGAAAGATTGGCATGAGGGTGGAGGTCTACGGATGCTCCTATAGTAAGTACCAGCAAACCAACTAACACTGCTGTGTGTTTGAGTGAAATTGTCCACAGAAAATCAGTGTGTCTACCTTGACAATGACAATTACTTAATTTTAAGGTTACTTCCAGACTTTAATTACCTTATATTTGCATAATTGAAAATGTGTACTTCAAACCAGAAGTAGAAAAAAAATCTTCTATGTAAGGCTGAAGGAACTTGGAGTCAATCATAGGATAAAAGATGAACAAAATGTTCAAAGTGAAGAGTGCTTGAGATTTGTCATTTGCAATCAAAGGAATAGGTAAGCTTGCTTTCCCCGAAAAAAGTTTGGTGTGTTATCATGTAGGTCTTCTCTTGGCCCAGCATCAAGAGTAGGGAAGGAGATCTCCTTCACATGTTCAGAAGAGGAAGATAATTTCACCCTGGAGTAACTCATGGAATGCTTCTCTCCTGGAGTTAGTGGTATTCATCTATGGGTCCGTGAGCTGGTTTGTACTGAAGTCAAAAGTCGAACTCCATCTTGCATATAAGGAAGGCTTTAAACATGGATAGAAATGGTGTTCACTTTAGAAGAATGAATTGCCCAGAGGAGGGTCCTCATTTTGATTGTATAAGTGCCAGATATGTGACCTACTTGTACTACTTTCCATAAAAGAAGCACCTGGCCACAAGCATCAGAATTATTTGAAATGCTCCAGAAAAACTCACTTCCCTGGTTCTGTCCTATACACACTAAATTGACTCACCTGGCAATGAGTGCTCAAAAAGCAAATGTTATCCAGGGACATTGACAGAAGCCTGTAATTCTAGCAGCTCTGGTGACTGAGGCTGTAGGATTACAAGTTCAAGGCCAGCCTTGGCAACTTAGCAAGACTCTGTCTCAATATACAAAATTAAAAACACTTGGAAAGTAGCTTTTTGTTAGAGTACCCATGGGTACAATTCCCAGTACCTCCCCCCCGCATACAATAGCAAATGCTAGTTCTTCAGTAAACTATGGATATAAGGTGTGTCTACTAAAAGTAAATGTTCTTCACAGAGATTTGTTGGTGAAATTATTGTATTTATCTTGAACAAGCACTTTCAGGAAGAATATGATATAGAACAGAAGCATCAACAAAGCATTAAACCTAGGAAGGACTCCCCACTCCTCCCCTAGCCTCTGGCATTTTAGATTCTATTTTTTTTTAATTATAGGTGGAGACAATATTTTATTTATTTATTTTTATGTGATGCTGAGGATCAGAACCAATGATGCACACATGCTAGGCAAGCACTCTACCACTGAGATGCAACCCCAGCCCCTCCATGTTCTTTCGATAATAAGTTGTTCCTCCTGGGCGGTTTTCTTTTCTCTTTAAAATACATATGTTTTTGTGTTAAAAAAAAATCAGCCTAGAAAAAGCTCATTCATATTATTTTGCCAACCATCTGCTTTGTCCTAATAATCTTATTACTCTCTAACATGTCCTCATTCTTTATCTTTCTCCCGTGGGGCCATTTGTCCTCATTTTTCACACCATTGTTCACCTACACTGTATGCTCACACAGGATGAACAGCAGTTCTAATAAAGTCATAGACTTTTGGATTGAAAGATATCTTCCAGCAGCACATTTAGATTTTTTCTGGTGATGGATTCCGGTAAGAAGGTGATGGCAACAAAAAAGCTTCTGCTCAGTTAAAGACCCTATGTACATTTTTAGTAGTAGAGGTTCACAGATGTGCTAGAGCCCAGTTGTGGAGCAGGCTGAGAACCCTGACGTTGGGTCCCTCTCTCCATCTCTCCATGTCCACTCTACATCTAGCACGTCCTCTAAGGGGATGAATTGCCTTCAGGTACACATGACCAGCAATGTCATGTACCCACTTTGGGGTTTTATTAGACAGAGCATGACTGCTCTGCTGTGCACCCAATACTGGCACCTTGTAATCTTCAACCACCAGCACATATCCTTGGCAGAGCAGGTGAAGAACACATACCTGAGTGTCTGTCTAAAACCAAGCCTTGGCATATCTTCTGGGTCCAATCCATCCTTTTCAGCATAATTTTATCTCTGTTTCCCTGGATTATTCATGTAAACATAAAACCTTGCTGTATACACTACCAATTAAATCAATAGTAATAAAAATCCTAGGACCCAACTTGAGAGCTACCTCCCCTTCTCTCCTCACCTCCTGTGCTCAGAATGGTTTCTCTTTAAAACTTGGCTTTCGTTGCTTTCTCCACCTGCTTGTCTCATTCCAATGAGACAAGCTGGAACTCATTCCAATCAATCTTTAGACATTTGAGTGTCAGTTGACTGTGTCAGCGTGACCAGGTCACAGTTTAGTTATTCAACCAAACATCTTTGTAAACATTGCTGTGATGTGGTTGATGTCTATAACCATTTGACTTTAAGAAGATGTTTCTAGATAATCTGGGTAGGCATGATTCAATCAGGTGAAAGTTTCCTGAAGCAGAATTGAAATTTCCCTGAGGAACAAGAAATTCCACCTGTGGACAGCATCTGCCACTCCTGAAGAGTTTCCAGCCTGTCCTTCCGGTGGCCTGCCCAGTGGAATTTGCATTTGCTTAGTCAGCCTTAGTATTACCTACGCAACTCTTTGCAATAAATCCCATAATTTATGTGAGCATCCTATAGGTTATGTTTCTCTTGATGAACCTTGACCAATTCAGAATACTTTAGAGATTTGACTCCATTCAATATCTTCTTGGTGCTTCTAAAATATACTAGTATTTTACTACCTCAGGATCTTTCCACTTTATGTTCCCTAGGCACATACCACTGACTGTCACACAGCCAAATCCAATAGACACTTGACTTTTCTTACCTCACTCAATCTGTCCTAGTATTTGGTTCAAATAGGTATTTCCATTTTTTATTTAAAAAATATATATTATTTTCTCCTTGTCACTTGCTATCCCTATTTTATCTCAGGTCTTAGTCTCAGGCCTTCTTTTTCTTTCTTTTTTTCCCATCTACACCCCATGGCTAGCTGGATTTATCGTTTCTTAAATTGAAACACCATCTGCATGCTAGTCATCTTCACATCTGTATCCTGTACATATGACCTCCGGAATTAATATATGCAATTGCCTACTTGATATCTCCACTTGAAACTATAATCAATGTCTCAAATTTAGTATAGTAAAAATGTAACTCTGATTACTAATAGCCTCAGGACCCACTCCTTCACACCCCTCTATCACAGTAAATGGAACCATTAGACCCTGTTCCTTTAGCAAAACCCTGGGTATCCCCCTTGCTTCCTCCTTTCCCATAATTTCTAGTCTTAACAGCTTGTCTATAGATCACAGCAGCTCTGATAGTTGCTTTTTACAAAACATGTTCTAAGCCCGTGTACTTCCAGAAGGCTCTCTTCTGTATTCAGCTGAAGGATCTCATTGGTTTCCTACCTGTGGTTTTCCACCCCAATCTCTCAAACCCATTTTTGCATAATCACTATTAGTGATCTTTATAATAAGAAGTTAAACGGTGCCATATCACTGCCTGATGCACTTAAAAAACTGAGCCTCCTTACTAGCAAGTAAAATTCCCGTGGAATTTTCCTCTTCTACCTCTTTAGCTTTCTTTTACTGCTTTCTGGCCATGTGGATCTTTTTGCTGTTTCTAAAACATACTAGTATTTTACTACCTCAGAATCTTTCCACTTTCTGTTCCCTATGCACAGAGCATAATTCTAATGTCACTTCCTCCAAGAAGTCCACCCTGGCTTTCCCTCTAATGTTGCCTGCCCTACTTCCTGGATACCGTTCAATTAAATCATGGTTCTATGATGTGACTATTTACTTTATAGTACCACAATTAGGAACCTCACTAGTTTTTCCTTGGTTGTCTTTTGTGTGTCTCCCCAAGTCCTTGCTCTAGAACATAAGTCAGGTACCATGAGATAAAGCAGCTTGTCTATTAATTGCCAGTACTTAATAGGCACAAATATTTAATAAACATTTTTTGAATGGACAGGTGCATATATCAGTCCAGCCCATTCTCTCCACTTAGGTAACCAGGTTCCTGTTGTTAGTGAGCCCACTGTATTTTCTAAGGAATTAGTTTTATTTCTATAGACTTTTAAATCTTTTCCTTGAAATCTATGAATATGTTGCTAAAGGTTGATAGGGATTTATAGATCTAAAATTTCATAAGTCATAAACTTTCATCATTTTGGAAAAATCAGAATTTTCATTAATTTATTTATTCACTTGCTCATTTCTTCACTGAGTTCTATTTATTTATTTAGCATTTGATATATAAGCATTACGCAAGGCTCTAGAGAAATGAAGAACAGACCCATTATTTCGTTTTTACAAGAATTTTTGTACGCACATTTGAGATTGGATGTTATCAATTAATTGTATAATTGTTTGTCTGATGTCCGTCTCCCCTGACTTGACCCTAAGCTTCACTAAGGCAGTAACTGTGCCTTCCAGGCATCCCAGAGCCCTCCTGGTGTTGAGTAGGTGGAATACTTGCAGTAAGGATTGGCAGAATGATTGGCATTGCTCAGAGTATAGTATTGGGTAACAAGCATGTGAATAAATCCATGTAATAATGGATGATTTGGGCTTTGTAGAAATTGATAAAGAGGGCAAGGGAGGCAAGGAGGAGAAAATAAGGATTACTGTTGGAATTAGAATGAGTCAGACAACATCATTTCCATTAGCTGAGTCTCAAAATTCAAAGAGTCACTTCCCTGGCATTATAGAGCCCCAGCAGCAGGAGAGTTGGCAGGGAGGAGGCAGGACCACCACATGGCTTTGTTATGCTCAGTGCACAAGAGTCAGTGGGGGAGAAAGAGAAATGGAGATACTTGCCTCTCTCTGTGATTGCATTTCCCACCTTGTCTGCACTTTCTGCTTACATAGAATTCACCTGGTCTGTAGGATTAGGGTCATAGAAGGGTCATACTCTTTTCTCACCTCTCCTGGGCGTCAACTTCCCCCTAAGAATTTCTACCCTCTCCAGTTTGGAAAGCATCCCACTTTATTGGGAAAGTGAGTCCACTGGAAAGTAAGGAGTTTAATTGCCTTCAGTCATCTGCAGAGTTTGTCCCACATGGAGACCTGCATTTTGTTTTGTGGTACTTTGTTTCACTCTCTTCAAACCTGCCTTAAGCATCCCATGGCCGTGGGCTTGTTTGATATCCTCAGTCAGTCAATCCTGGTTATTCCACTTGCCATGCACTTGCCATAGCTACCCATCCCTACCTGGATTTGTCCTTCATCTTTTCTCTCTTGCATTTCAGTAGCAGTTCTGCTAGTCCCTCTGTTTTCTAGATCCTTCTGCAAGGAGCAGAGGCTCAACCCTTCAGGGCCTCAAGGCCTTTGGAAGAGTCCATATTTCTCAATATCTTTCGTATTCCACCCTCTTTCATTTCCTGCAAACCCCATACTCAATTTTCATCCCGTGTTCATGATGCTGAGCTTCTTTCCCAATTTCATGTTATCTTTCTGCCTCTGCCTTCTTTGCAATATCATCCTTCACCTTACCCAGGAAGGCTCCTGGTTGCCATTCACCACTCAGGTCAAATATCACTTATGTTTAAGTTCCCTAACTCCTGGATCTGGTTATGGACCCCATTTCCACGTGTTGGGCCATGATCTAGGTCTGATCTTGTGATATGAGCTTTACCTGGTACTTCTGCCTGCTCATCAATCTGGTCTAGTCCCTATAAATATTACATGGCCTATATCAAAATATCATATGGTATTTCACAAATATGTACAAAGTTTATGCTTATATGTATCAGTTAAATATAAATAAATAAAAAGTAAATTTTAAAATGTACTGGGATCAAGTCCTACCTCTTTATTCTCTGGGAACAAACCAGGGTTTGACATCTGCTATGTATTCTGTGAATATTTACTAAGTGATTAGTTATTTTGGGACCTAGGATCAGCCATTTTTATTAACTTAAAAATTTTTAAAAATATTTCTGATGGACATCCTCCCATCTCATATGCATGTGTATATAAACATATTTTATAGGTGCTAAAATATGTTGGCCACAATGTTCCTTATACATGGATTTCTTGAAGTATCTCATTCTGTTTTTGAAATAAATGATTAAATTTATTTATAAATTCAGTTCCCAACTTGAGGTTGTTGGGAACTCATAAGTGTATGCTGAAATAGCTTATTTTAAAATCATTACTGATAGATGTAGACATCTATTTTCCTTAAGAATTCATGCTTTAAAGTTCTTCGTCTTTGATGAGATTATCCCATCTCAAGAATGCCAGAGTGACTTGCTCAACTTTAATGAGGTTTCTCTTTCATGTCACCAGGGCCATTGTTTTAAGAGGTCACAATGAAGTCCAGAGCAACAGATTCCTTTTGTGTATTCAAACAAGATCAGCTGGTCTCTTCTTAAAAACATGAGACTTCAGTGACAACTGAATATTTCATTCTGTATTTCAAAAAGCTACAGAAAAGGCTTTTCAATGTTTTCTCTATAAAGAAATGAAAATCTGAGATAGATATGGTTACCCTAATTCAAACATTACATGGTCTATATGAAAATATTGTATGGCATTTCATAAATATGTACAAAGTTTGTTTTTATGTATCAGTTAAATATAAATATATAAAAAGTAAATTTTAAAAAATGATGAGACTTCTAGCCAACCATTACTTGAAGCTCTCTTTCCTCCTATGTAGATGGCAATGGTGATGATTTTAAGACTTCTATGATAATTTGAGTTGTTATATATCAAGCACTTAGCAGAGTATCCAACATAATTCATGTTGGAAGATATTTGTACAAATGTCAGCACACACTCCTAGAAGAAATCCTCTATTGCCACTATTTGTTGTCATTTTGGGAAACATTAACAATAGCCCCCAGCAAACAAGGACCCACTCTGACACTTACATCAATGTCTTTGCTATTATTTTTACTTGGTTTGTCCTAGGCTCTGAGTTTGAGGCTTCCTGCCAAATCTAGGTTCTGTCCTTGTCTAAGAATGGAAAAGAATGGTATCTCCCACTGCATTCCACATGACCAAAAATTGTTTTCTCCCATGAAGGTTACTACAGCTGAATAATTACATGTAGAAAATAATTCAAAGGAAATGATTTTTAGCATCCTGACAGATAGTTATTCTGAGTAAGTTACAACCTTTTCTTGCTGAATTTCAAGTCCATTTTGGCTATTAGACATCTTCCATGTGTGGATATCTGATGACCAGGCTCACTATTTTCTCAAAAGAAATATTGAAGACTTACTTTATCACAGTGATGATCTTTAATCATCACTTATGTTTACAGACTGATTGTCAAACTTGCTCATCCTGATGAACCAAATTTTAAAAAAAGGGACATACTTTCTACTAAATTGTGAGTTGGGAAAAGAAAGATTTACACTAAAAATAAAGATGTCAATATACTATTGTGTGAGCAAATACATCTCATGTAGAGACTACAAGAGAAGATACGGGGAAATGAGGAGAACTATACTGAGAAGACATTAACAAAACACTTTCTGGGGGAGAGAGCCAATATTTTCCCAACTGTTAGCAACTTCTCCTTCATTAAATTAGCCATTTATTAAAAATGCTGCCATCAAGATCAACATTCCCTCATATTTTGCATGACATTGCGTAACACACATCCCACACCTCATAGCACTCTGCCAAGGTATTAATTCCAACTTTTATATATTTTAGAAAAGAAAACTAAAATTTATAAAGGTCAAATGGCTTTTAGAAAAGTTAAGTAACTTGCATCCTAAACCAAATACTTCTTCTGAGCTCTAAAAATTACATATCCATTTGCCTGATTGATAGCTGTTTGATTACATCACCAATAGCTCGAATTTAATAAATGCCATTAAGAACCCAGTCGACTTGGACAGACAGTAACATTTTGTCTTTTTTATATCCCCCGCCCCACCCCCCATCCCATGTCCCTTATTTCTATAAACTGGGAGTCTTTCTTGAAAGCTTTTCTCGCTCTCACTTCCTACAGCAAATCCATCAGCAAGTTTTATCAGTGTTACTATCCCAATCATCACAAATTTGTCCCTTTCTTCATCTTCACAGTCACTAGCCTAGTGCAGTTCTGTCTTCTATCTACTCAATTTTCACTTAGCGATGCCCTTTCAATCATTCCCTCTTTCAGTCCATTATCCTGCTGCAGCCGAAAGGATCATCATAAAACACTGAGTTGAGCTCCTACCTACTAAAAACCTTTCAATGACTTTTGACCACACTTAGGAAAAATCCAAAGTTCCATGCATGAAGCCTGGGTCCTGCAGGTATCTAACTACTTCACAGGCCTCACCACCCAGCAGTGCCTGCTCTCATCTGGACTCTAGCCCTACTGGCCATCTGCTCTGCTCTCTCTTGTCAAGTGCTCTCCTGTCTCAGATCCCTGCCTAGACTTCTCCCTCTGCCTGGAATGTGCCCTCTCCTTTCCTTGACTCATTGCTTAATTAACCTCAGTTTTAATATCAGTTTCTCAGGAAGATGTCAATTGATTTAAATTTAAATCAGACTACTCTTTGTTTTTCATAGTTTTTCTACCTTAAAACATTACTATTCTTTTCACAGCATTGATCACCCAATGTATATGACCTAATTATATTTATCCATTATCTATCTAGATGACCTAACTGCATCTATTATCTTCCTATTTATCCATCCATCTATCATCTATTTTAAATAGCTATTTATATGTATATTTTGTTGTGAATTACCTGTATCACCTACCAAGTAATGAACTCCAGTAAGGCCAAGTACCAGCATTCAGCACAGATTAAGACTCATTTCTATCAATAGGAAATGATTTTTTTGAATAATCAATTTCCTCAATATTCATACTACATGTAGACTCCCTCTGAGCCAGGGTCTTAACCAGTGCTCTATTTTTCTTATGTTCTTGGGCTTTCTTCCATGCCCTTTTATGCTTAAGCATTAGTATCTTAAAGTATCACAAGACATGGGAAAATTTTGTTGGCGGAAATAAACCACAATCAGTCTTTTCATACACAGATTACTATTATTTTATTCACAAAATCAAAGTCAGCAGCCTACAATTTTTGAGCTTATGCAGCTAAGATGCTCTAGGGATAAAGTTATTTCCAGCACCAACAACTCCTAGGCTCACATATCTCCACTCCTACATCCCTTATCTGACTTCTCAGACCTAATTTTGCATAGGAATCATCTGAGAATTTATCTTTAAAAATACCTACTCTATCTGCTCTGACCAGATCATAATCTCTGGGTAGGACCCCCAACACATTTTTGTTGGTGCTAGGTAGTTAGAATGAGGAGTCAGAACTTGAAACTATTGTCTCAAACTTACTTTTTTAACTGTGATAGTCAGGTAATTCTTAGCCTGAACTATCATTTTAATATCTCTGGTTGCTAATCATTAGAATTTTCAGTGAAATCTGAACTTTTAAATGCATGGTAATGCAATGATAAATGCATGGGCCCTGGACTCAAACTACCAGAGATAGCAACTTGGTTTTAGGACCTACTAGCTATGTAATCTTAGGCAATCGTGGGTCTTCTGTGAAACTCAGATTCCTTTACTCATAAAAAAAGAGGTAATAATAGTGTGTGTTTCATGCATCTAATTGCTTGAAATAGTGCCTGGCATATGATAAAGCACTCAAAAATTATTTCTGCCTTAGTTATTTAGGCTAAACTTTCCTTCATTTTGCTGCCTCCTTATTCAGGATCACATCTCCCCTGTACTTCCAAGAAAGGAGGTCAGCTTTCTTACACACCTGGTCCTGAAGGGTTTCAACACCTTCAATCCAGCCATCTGGAGACTGCAGGCTACATTAAGTTTTCTCTGGGGTCTTCTGTTTGAATTTCTTTATGTACAGGAAGCTAATTAATTTTAAAAATCATTATGAATTTTGATAAAGTATAATGATCTGTCAGGCTTCCCAGTCTCATTAAGAACTACAACCATCATTTTATTCCTCAGGTTGCTTCCTTTCTATATAATACCTTTCTCCTATTTGGTTAATTACTGCCAAGTAACATCATCCAAAATTTATCGCCCTCACAGCTGAAGTCATACTTTCTTTCCTCAAATAAATTTCCCTGTCATCTCTGCTTCTGCTGACCTCCTCATTGTTGTTCTTATCATTTGTTTTCATTTGTCACACCTGGTAGAAGCCAACAAGTTGTAAATTTCATCACTGATGGGCTAAGGCCCAAATGGCCCTATCACAGGGAACCTCTGAAATTCCAGCTTACAGCTGTTCCTGCCCTGGACCTGGTCTGGGGCTTGCAGGTTCATGGAAGCTCTGAATCCCACCTTCAGAATCCTGGTGTTTTTGAGCTGAAAACACCTCCAAGATAATCCATTACTATTTTTGTCACTCTAGAGATGAGAAAACTGAAATCCAGAAGCATCTTAAAATTAGGTCAGTCAGTGAATGGAGTCTGCTTTTAATCCACGAGTGAAAAAATATATTCGATGATAACAATTTGCATATCTATATGCAACATAAACACAGTAAACAAAAATGACTGTGATCTTCTATCCTAAATGAATGACTTCTTCATAACATTTCTAATTGAGGTTCTGAAAGCTCCATCAAACACTCATCAACATTCCTCACTAGCCCCTGTCTGCTGGGCTTGGGGATATAGAAATTAATAAGATCATTTCTGCCCTTTAGGAATTCTGATTTTCAGAAGCCATAAGAGTCAAATACATACTCAGATGGGGAGTCTGAGCAAAACACCTTTTGGTAGGTGACTATATTGTAGGGAGGACAGGGAGCAATTTTTCCTGAAGAATTAATGCTCTGTGTCCCAGTGTGTGATTTGACTGACCATATCTCTGATTGCCAGGATTCATATGCTAATGGTGGCAACATTAATGAAAACCTTAAAAGTGGAAATGACCTAACAGATCAACCTCTTTCTGCAACAAGTGGTTTTCCACATGAATGTCAAGGCCTTGCCTCTGACAGTTTGTTTTACACTTAACTCACTACTGAAGTAGTCACTGCAGTGATTTTTCATCATTCCATGTGGTCCTCCAGCTCTAAGTTCCTTAGATTGTGTCCAGGTTGAATCATGGACAAAGAGTGCTTGATTTCCCCCACTCATAACAATCTTTCTATAGAAAAAGTACCAACCAGTGTTAAACAGAAAAATAGCAACTCTCATTTCTAATTTTTCACTAAATAAGTGCTCTTCCAGGGAGCAGCTAGCTGTGTGTAGCATCTGAAGACCCCTAAATGTTGAAGTAACCAAGGGAAGTATCTGATAATCTACCTATGCTATTGTCACAAGGGTTGGCTGCCTGCAATCAGCCTTTGCCTTCATCATTCCCTTTCTTCTGTGAAGGTGTGATTAAGATCTCTGCAACATTATTCCCTTAATGAGCTCATTAGTTATCTCATCTACCTCTTAATGGGGGTGACCACTGACTTCTCACTTAACTGCCCACCCTGCTCCTGTCACTTGAGGTGATCATAGTTTTCCAGATTTTCTGCACTAAGTGCATCTTCATGCTTGCTATTCCTGTTTAGCTATTTACACCTCCCTTTTCACTCCACAAGGCACTGTTTAGGAAATGGGTTGTAGGGACCATAATAACACTTCCCTTTATTACATTCTACCCTGCCACTGGGATTCATGTATGTTGATGTTCATATGCATGATTCCCTAGACAACATGGCCTATGTCTTTCTGATCTTGGCATCTGAGAGCACAGTGACCAAAATGAATACAGGATGTGCCTTATACCCACCAAGAGACTCCAATTATGAATGAATGAAAAACTGAATACATTATGAGTGTAGTGAAAAGTTCAAATAAATTACACATTTTAAGAATGCTCACAGATATCTATGCATTTAAAAGAAACCTAACTTTGTAAGAAGACGAGTCTGGCAGCAGAAATAAAAAGTACATCTGCTGGGGCTGGGATTGTGGCTCAGAGGTAGAGCGCTCACCTAGCATGTGCTGGGTTCAATCCTCAGCTCTACATAAGATAAATAAATAAAGATATCCTGTCCAACTACAACTAAAAAATTATTTTTAAAAGTTATTAATAAAAAGTACATCTACTAAGGTGAGGATTAAGATTTTTAAAATTCAATCATTGATTTTTGTTTTTTTTTTTTCTGTTGTCTTCTTGAGGCCCATTCTGTTTTTTACCTGCTGTTATGCATAGGAATGTCAGAAAATTTGTGAGAACGACTATTCTTAGAAGTGGTTACAGTTGACTTGGAAACTTATATCCTGTTTATAGTTCATCTGAGGTTATCATAGTTTCTGACAAGACCTGGAAAAATCACAGAATTGGTAGGGGAATGTGTGCAAATTTGAGCTGACTGTTGTGGTTTGTGGATTGCTAGCCAAAGCCCTTGAGCCTTGGGTGGAAGCCTATGGTCTGAATAATAATCATTTTTTCTTATATAATGTATCATGAGAAAAGCTTCAAAATGTAATTGTACTGAAAATCCTGTTTACTGGGAACAACCAAACAGTCCGAGTGGGACTAATTGTCTCAGAGAGAATCGATAGTTTCTCCTGTCAACTTGGAGCTTGGGTTTCCAGCAGATGAGAAAGCAGACTCCTTCTCTCAGGCCCACACAGGAGTCTTCTCAGCTCACTGGGGATTTGAGCTTGAAATATTTTCTTCAGTACAGCCCCCCCCCCCCTTTTTTTTTAGCTAGTTTGATGACAAGCTACCAACATCCATCAAATATGCCAGAATTTGCCTCCAGAACTCTGTCTTTTCCAGAAAACAAGCCATGACAGCTGGGTCAGCAATTATAGGCCCAGTGGGAAATCTGGCCAGTGCTGACATTTCTCCATTCTGCTGGGAGGGTGGCAAGAGTGCGCTGGATTTATCTTGACCTAAATGGAGCGGCCATTGAGATGCAGGAACTGCCCTTATCCTGGGGACTGCTGGACCCACAATTGACCTATTCTTCATATTCTAGAGAAATCTGCCAATGCATCATCACCTTAATAAACCACCAATTGAATAGAATTGAGTTCACAATGATGAGATCTTAAAAATCAATTTTCAGAAAGAGGGAGAGACTGTCTACTCCAGGAAATAAATATCAAACAGCTGTGTTCTGGGTCACTGGCACTGTAGATGAAATAAAGAATTCTGAAGAACAGTCATCATGTATTAATGGCAGGGAAAAAAAAAAAAAAACTTCCATAAGGCCCAAATTAGGATTTCATTACCTTGACTACAAACAACAGAGCTAGATAATTCCACAGAGAAAGGGCAGGATAAAAAGCCAGGATTAGAACCCTGGCTAACTGTGCAAGTAAGCAGATGAGTTTACCAAGAAACACCTCTTTACAAAAATTAAAACTGATCATGCAGTGTCCCTACTTTAAATGCTTCAGGAACATTTTATTAACTTCAATGTTACATTAAAACCCATAGGATTTTATTTTGTTACAGCAGATTGAACCTAGAGCCTCATGCATGCTAGACAAGGGCTGTACCACTGAGCTACACTACCAGTCCTGATTTTACTTTTAATAGCATTCCTGACTTTGTGGGTTCCTCACAGCCTCTGACATTCTTAGGCTTCAGTACAGAAGTTCTCAGACCTTCATGAATGTCAGAATCACCATTGGCCTGTTATGAGTTCCCATATCCTATACTTAATTTTTTTTATTCTATTATGTTTTTAATACATTATAATCATAAGTAATAGTGGGGTTTACTATGACATATTTGTACATTCACATAACATAATTTTCTCCATTTTATTCCCCACCACCTCCCCTTTTCCTGCTTTCCTCCCTCTCCCTGGGCTACTTCCTCTTTTCTATTGTTCTCCCTAGTATTTATTATTTTTTATTTGGTGCATTATAATTATACATAAAAGAGTGATTCATTGTGATATCTTTGTATAATACCTAAAAACACTTGATGGATTTCATTACCGGATTCCTCCATGTTTTCTTTCTCCCATCTTCCCCTTGATCCCTTAACCTCTATTCTGTTGATCACCCTTCTATTTTTGTGAGTCCCTTTTTATTTCATTTTTCACTCTGTATCTTCTGCATATGAGGGGAAAAATTAGCCCTTGACTTTCTGAATCTGGTTTATTAAACTTAAGATGATATTCTCTAATTCCATCCATTTACTAGCAAAAGATATAATTTTATTCTTCTTTGTGATTGAGTAAAAACTCCATTGTGTCTGTACACCACATTTGCTGTATCCATTCTTCTGTTGATGAGCACATGGGCTGGTTCCATAACTTGACTATTATGATGTTTATTGCTATAACAGATCCTGTACTTGTAGCAAGCTCTTAGGATATACTAATACTGCTTGTTCAAAGAGCATACCTCTAGGCCACAGCACCAGCAAGACTGATGCCTCCCAAATTCAACATGAAGTTCCATTCTCTTTTCTCCTTGTTTTGAACACATGGCACCATCTTTCTGTTGGTAGCATCCTTTCCTGTCACCTCATCTTCCAGATTTCCACTTATCCTTCAGAACTCTATAGAAGCACTGCCTTCACCTAGATTATGTGGTGACTTGCTGCCCCACCTGTCTATCTTGGCAGCCCTCCTCTGGACAGCCTCAATATACAGTGCTCTTTTGCTGCCTACCAATATGGAATTTTGGGTTTGCAGTTCCATCTTAGTGCTTAAATTCAGGACCTCTATGGAAGGTGTCACTACACCCTGTTCTGCATTCCCAGTTCCTGCCCTGTTGTGGGCAATAATGTATGAATGAAACAAGACTATAAAAGTCAACTAGGATAGAGGCTTTGAGTTCAGTGGCTACAGTGGGGCTGAGAGGTCTAACTTTAAAGAAGCCACCATGTAATGTGATTTCCAGGTTCTCTCAGGAAAGGCCACTTGCTCCATTGAACTTTTCCTATCATGAAGGAGCAAATCCAGATGAGCAGGTTCCCATGGAAATGCATAATAACTGTAAAGGAAGAGAAATCTCCCCTTTCAACTTTCAACTTACCTTTTATTTAAATAGACATCTTATTTCACATACACACACACACAATTCTCCATTGCATGTTCTGTGCACAATGCACCAAGTCCTTTACCTCTCATGTAATCCTAGACAGCCCCTCCCCATCCATTCTTTAATGAGAAAAAATATATGGTTTCAGTGTCAAACAGCTCATTACCTTGTGTATCCCTTTGGGCAAGGTTCATAATCTTTCTGAGCTTCAGCTTCCACATTTTTTAAAGGATGGAAAAATCAGTACCTTGCAGCGTTGTTAAGAACACTAAATGAAGTGATATGTGCTAATTAGTCTCTTTATACCCTGAGGAAAAGATTACTTAATCCAGAGAAAGAAATCCCCATGTGTGTCTTACAAGAAGTTGTGACAGAGAAAACAGAAGCTATATTTGGTTTTGTTAGTTATTTTGTGAGTTCCCTTAACACTGCCTTCCAAGATGGTACCATGTTCTCCATCTGCCAGTAAGAGCCATTCTTTAACCTTCATGTACTTTTCAACACACTTTCCTTTCCCTTTTTCCTTTTGTATTTTTAAAAGGTAATAATCTACCAAGATACTTAAGTATCTTAAACACTATATCTTAAACACTTGAAGCATCTTTAACACTCCAAATAGTTTGATGTCCAAAACCAGATCCCATCTACAAATCAAGTTCCAAGTGAGATAATCAGGACAAATGATCATAATAACTCAGCATACAATGACTTTTTTTTTTAATTTTTGTTCAACAGCAACCAAAAGGAAAATGGGTCTTTATTATCACCATTTTGAATTTGCTTTATCCCAGTGAATTTGAGGATGATGAGTATTTCCCTTGTGTCTGGGAGAGGTATTAAGTATTCAACTTGGGAAATGTTTAATCCTCTTCAAAACCTTTCTTCAGCTTGTACTTCTCAATCTGTGAGGTGGCTGATGCATTCCATGTGTGATTTAATTAATATTGCAAATGTCCAGGGTGGTTGGCCAAGTTCTGGATATGTAAAGTGTTCTTTTTAGCTGTTTCCATTGTTCCAATGGGGAGGTCTATGCTCAATAAAGATATGTCTCTTCACTACATTAAGGAGTTTGTCTGAGGGCTATAGGGATCACAGCTCAGGTGGTTGAGCATGCTCCTGCAAAGGAAATTATACCTCTTAGTGTGAAGAGGCAGCCAGTACTAAAGGATGGAGAAGATGATGTAGGAAGTCAGAGGATGCTCAGGTAGCATTGCTCTGGTATACAGGTACCACAATTTGTCACTATCTTATTTCTTTAGTGTTTTGGGCCAATATAACTTTCTGGACCAAGTGCTAGACTTAGAAATAATGCAGTGAATAATACATATCTGGCACATGTCCAAATGGATGCACTGGCATTTGGGGTAGCTGGACTCTAAACAAATAAAGAAACAAACAAGTAACTAATGCCAATGTGAGTGTAATTATGAAGGAGATAGCAGCATGATTTGAGGGAAGCTGTTACTAATGTGGGATGGGGAACTTCTTAGGGAAAAGGATGGAATCTGATTGAGCCATGTTAACCAGGTTTCCATAGCTGTGACAGAATACCTGAGAAAATCAACTTAAATGAGAACAGGTTCATATTGACTCATTATTTCATAGCTTTCAGTCCCATGGTTGTTTTGGGCCTGTAGTAAAGCTGCACATTCTGGCTGTAGCACATGATAGAACAAAGTTGCTTACCTCATGGTGGCTGAGGAACAAGGAGAGAGATAGGAAGGGCCCAAATACTCAATATCCCACTTAAGGGCACACCTCCACCAACCTAACCTCCTTCCATGAGGTCCCATCTCTTAAAGTTTGCCCCACCTCCTGAAAACATCACAGGCCAGAAACTGAACCTTTATGGAAGACATTCCAGATCCAAACTATAAGTGAAGTGGAGCACAGGAGCTTCATAGGCAGAGGGGCAGCACTCACAAAAGAGCTCATCACACTCGGTACACTAATCTGATTAACACGGGGTCAGGGTGATTTTACCTCTATCACTTGCTCACTGCATAATTTTTCATCTCTGAGCCAAGATTTCCTCATTTGAAAAATGGGAATTATGACTATGATGTGAATTCTCTGGAACCCCAATCCTGGACAGAATGTCTTAATGCCGCATTCTTCATAGTGTCTTCATACCATGATTGAAACCCTTACTACTGAATAATTCTTTTGCACTACTAATAGAATTTTCATTTTCAGAGGTGAGCTTTTGCAGTTCTCAAAGATTTTGTAAGGTAGGTTTCTGTAAGTCCCATTGCACAGATAGGAGAACTAAAGCTTGTTTGAAATCAAGAAATGCTTCAAGTGTCCCAGCTTTTAAGTAGCAAACTTGAAATGAAACACTGGTCTCTTTGGTTCCAACAGTGATTTCATTGTTGTTTCTCAACATGTAGATGTATTTCCTTCACAGTGACCTATGTCATCAAGACATTTCATCAATTAAGTCACTAGCCTAGCCAGACCTTGGCGATAAGGATATGCAGATCAGAACAGTTGTGATGGACGGTGATGAAAATTCAATAGTACAGTTACTGGAGAAAGGAAGTTTCTGGAACCCAGAACTTGACTGAGAACTTCATGGTTTCATGAAGTATTTTTTGGACAATGCCACCATACTGTGAGATCATAAAATGGAGCAGGATGGGGAAAATATCAGCAAAATAATAAATATCGTGTGTGTGCGTGCACGCGTGTGCGCTCACATCCTTTTTGAAAGAAGCTTTCTTATTACATCATTGTTGTACTGCAATCTGTTGTAAGTTTAAATAAATATACTGTTTTGCACCACTTCACAAAGAATGAAAGTGAGGCCGATGTTTTTGATGCAGAGTTGCCTCATCCAGGGCCCAGGTCAGCAGAGGGGCTTCTCTACAAAGCATTCTTCTTGCCTTTGTTCAGTGCTGTTTCCAGGGAATAACAGGCAAGTGTGGTCCATGCTCTTTCACTATAACATCCATCAGGAACTTCCTGTCCTGTCCCAGACTCTGCTAAGTACTCAGCGCTGGTGGTTCTCAGGAGGTTCCTAAGACAGTGGAGGTATCAGTGAGTGAGTGTAAAACACACAATTTATTGATGGGTACTCTAACACAAAACAGTGATCCAAATTGTGGGGGCCTTCCTTGTGCTATGAGAATGCAAAATTGAGAGATTGTATCTGCCTGTGAGAGATGCAGTAAGATAAATGATTCCATGAATAAAGGTGGAATTTGAGTTAATGTTTAAATGGCACTCAATGTGTTGTGTCCCTAAGCCTACAGGAAACAAACACACTGGGAAACTGAGATATTTGTGCCCTTTCCCCTATGACCACTTTACCTCCTATAGTGCTGTGATGTACCTCATGTCCTCATCCTCTCATTCTCTTCCCAGAGACACTGGGTCCATCTTTTCCCACATGTAACATTCAAGACCAGCATATTTCTTGCTTCCTCTAAGAAAAACTCTCTGAACCTTCTCTGCTTTGAACTGGGTCAGTCTCCTCTGAGTGTGCATGACTCCGCACATTCACCTTTACAAGCTCTGATGGGCTATGTGTGGTTGTTCTTCTCTCTGATGGGCAGTAAAACTCCTACGAACTCAATTGCTACCAGAGTCTTGTGCAGTGGCAGACTAGAAGCAGAAGAGAACAAGAGTATACAATACACACATGTGCAGCATTACAACTAGCGTGAGAAGCTGAAATGTGGTAGAATAAGAAACTTGAGGCCAAACTTCCATTCCCTGGGCAGTAAGCCATTGAATCAAAAATAAAAGTAGCATTTGGGGTGAAAAGGTGGAGTTGTCAGCTGTTAGAATTGAGTACTTAGGAACTCGGGCCCTCTGTTTAACCCATTATGACCCATACTCCTACGACCTATTAATGGATTTAAAACATATATTGTGTCTGGCCCAATGTCCTTGCTTTCTATGTGTTGTCACGATATATGTATCAGACAATTAATTATTGAGGCATCCTTTTCTAATGGATATAAGTATCCCCATTTTATAGGTAAGAAAGAAATCAATCTTAAAGAGGTAAAGTTATCCAAGATGAACAAGCTAAAATTCTATGGCCATTATAGACCAAAATCTGTGCTCTTACCCATGCCAGGGTCCTCATTATTCTGAGATTGAGGGCAGTTTGCTTCCTGTAGACCTCATTTCACTTGGGTAAAACTCCAGTTTAGAAGACAGGCACAAATGCACAGATGGGGTGGGGTGAGAAGATTTTCAGAGGGGTAGGTGTTTGTAAAAATCTCTCTGCATTTGGGCAGTTCCTTTTTACAATCTGGAGCCATCAATGACCTTTTGGTTATACTAACTTAATTTCATAGAAATAAATTGTGAAGTTGTGTTTTAAAATTAATCATAGGCAAGTCTGACTTCATTTTTCTCTTCATTTCAGATTTTTAAATTTACAAGGATATTTCTTGATCTTGGTCAAAAAGTGCTTAATTTATCCTTATGTATGCTCAAGCTGAGGATGTTAATTACTTAGCAAATAGTGAGAAGTTGAGTTTTCCTGGGTAGTGGATTTGAAATATAGGCAATTGCATCCAGTTCAAGCCACTATTTGCCTTTACTTCACTCATGTAAGATAGTACATCATGAATCTCTTTTAAGTTATGATGAAATAGCCTTACTTTTGTTCTATTTTTTTTTTTTTTTGCTTAGCATTATTTTGAGAAATTTATTATGTTTTCATCTTGAGGTTAATTAATTCTCTTTGTTACATATTATTCTAATATATGATTTTTAAAATTGATTTAGAAAAATAAATGACAGCAGAATGCATTACAATTCTTATTACACATATACAGCACAATTTTCATATCTCTGGTTGTATATAAAGTATGTTGACACCAATTCATGTCTTCATACGTGTACTTTGGATAATGATGTCTATCACATTCCACCATCCTTGCTAATCCCCTGTCCCCTTCCTTTCTGTCTCACCCCTCTGCCCTATCTAGAATTCATCTATTCCTCCCCCGCTCTCCCTCCATACCCCACTATGAGTCAGCCTCCTTATATCAGAGAAAACATTCGGCATTTGGTTTTTGGGGATTGGGTAACTTCACTTGGCTATTATCTTCTCCAGTGCCATCCATTTACCTGCAAATGCCATGATTTTATTCTCTTTTATTGCTGAGTAAAATTCCATTGTGTGTGTGTGTGTGTATATATATATATATATATATATATATATATATATATATCACATTTTTTTTATCCATTCATCCACTGAAGATACCCAAAAGACTTAAAAACAGTATACTATAGGGACACAGCCACAACAATTTTATAGCAGCACAAGTCACAATACCTTCATTCTATTACAAAATTAATAAAAGCTTACCATAAAAATGTTTATGATAAAAATAGGAAAAATGAAACTTAAAGTCTCTATTAGCTTTTTTTGGCATATATTTGTCAGATGTGTGCATAGTACATAATTTTGTCTAAAAGATCTTATCTTTTGTCTTTAATAATACCCAAACCGGAGGACACTATGTTAAATGACATAAGCCAGGCACCAAATGACAAGCATGGACAAGATGTGATGCCTGTGTGGAACCCATAAAGTTGACCTCATAGAAGTTGAGAGTAAAGTAGTGGTTAATGGAGGCTGGGGAGGGGAGAAATGGGAAGAGGTACTAGGTTGTATTCAGACAAGAGAAATATGTTCTGGTGTCCTATTGCACTATATGGTGAGTATAGATAATAATAATTTACTATTTATTTCAAGAAAGCTGGAAGAAAGATTTTGAGTGTTTTTACCTCAATGAAATTATAAATGGTTGTGGAAATAGATATGCTTACTCTAATTCAAACATTACACAGGGTTCACATGTCAAAATATCACATAGTACCCCATCTGTAGTTATTATTTTATGTGAAAGAAAAATATCCCATAATTACAAGGTAAAAACTAATAATTAATAAAATTTTTTATAAGCACTATATTGTATAGCCAGCAAAGGACAAGGTGGGAATGGCAAGGATACAATGTATTTACCTTTCTATTCAAACATCAAGTCTTTCTTTGCTGACTGTTCTTTTCTGCTGACCTCAGAAGAATCCTCAGAATCCTTCTGAACACAGGTTTTTGGGAAGACAGAATGACCCAAGCAGAGTTGGCATAATAAATTATATCTCTTTTTGATCTCCAGCATCAAGACTGAGATGTGGAGATCAAATGATTCCAACTGTCAGAAGCAAATTAATAAGGAAGATAAATCATGAGAGGTTGTTACAAACCAGGCACCTGACAGTAAAGCCTGACATAGGTACTTGTCCCCTCAAGCAAAGGCTGACATATCACTAATGAGAGTTTTTTATCTCCAGTCTGATGATCAGTTCACTTTGACTCAGTGTGTGGTGGTTGCTTATAAATGAATAATTCCTCTGAGTCTAATTAGATTGGGTCTAGTCTATATGCTTCCTGTTGAGGTGGGACCTTCCAGAACACAAGAACATTGCTGTGAATTGGATAATGCTTAAGATCGAAAAACAGGAACAGGAATCCCAAGGATAAATGCTGATTTTTCTTTTCCTCCTCTCTTTTTGTGCCCAGAATCGGATGTTGCTGACTTTGATGGCAGAAGCTCACTTCTCTATAGGTTCAATCAAAAACTGATGAGCACACTCAAAGATGTGATCTCCCTCAAGTTCAAGAGCATGCAAGGAGATGGGGTCCTGTTCCATGGAGAAGGTCAACGTGGAGACCACATCACCCTGGAACTCCAGAAGGGGAGGCTTGCCTTGTACCTCAACCTGGGTAGGATCAAGCTCTGTCCACTCCCTTTCTATGCCTGTCAAAAAAACTGTTCTTCATAACAAGTCACAGTAGCACATAAACACTAGTACTTCCAGTACATCACAGGGAAATCCCTGGAGTTACAAGTACCCTATCACCTTTACCTGCCTGGGGGTAGAAAAGTACCATATTTTGAAATACTTAAATAGTAGATGGCTTTATTTGACAAATGGTGGTATTGCTATGTAGAGGGAACTACCAATTAACTATTATTTGTTATGTATCTCTTTGTCTATGTATCTCTTTTCTAGTTATTTCTTTTAGTAACTCAAATTTTAGCAAGTTTAAGCACATGCGTATTGTAATGAGCATGCCCCCATCTCTTTTATGAAATAATGATCATTTATGATAGTTAGATTTTAGGGGAAAGTGGAGGAGAAATATTTAAGTTATTTTTGGTTATTTCTTCAGGAGTGAGGGAGGGAGGGATGTGATATATGTAAAGCGGCAGGGGGATGTTAGGTCTGAACATTCCCTTGTCTTAAGGGAAACCTTGTTATTTTTTTTAATGTGACTTGGTTGTGCCAGAGTGAATCATAGTTGTCCAATGCCAGCTTGTTTAGTGCCAATTGCCCTCCTTCCTCCCAAGGGGTTAGGACTTGAACCTCCTGGGACCTGAGTTAGCTTTTGCATGGCTTTCCACCTCACTGCACTCAAGTCTGTATTTCATTGTAGTGGGCTCCCCTAACACAGGGAAGAAAAGAGCGGGGCTCAGACTGCTTCAAGTGATCAAGTGAAGAAGGGTAAGCAAAGTGCAGAAGGCAGGGGACCAGAGCTCCCCAAGATGACAAGGCAAACCAAAAAGGCTCATCTGTAGGTAAAAACAAAACCAAAAATAAAACAACAAGACTGCAAAATAAAGACAAGGTAAAGAGAGAGCAAGTGGCCATTTAATAAAAGAGTGCCACCACTTTGGCTTCAATTTGATATTTATTAACATTAAAGGGAGGGGAAGAGAATTGTCTTTTAGTATTTACTATCAGATAGCAGCAACAAAGGAAAGACATAACCGATTGCAGTTTGTAAACTCAAGTTGCATGGGAGACTAGAAATATAAAAATAGCAAAATATGTTCCAGCAATTAGCAGGACAGTCATAAGGATGAAGAGTGGTGTTCTCATCCATCACCCCCAAATCCAAACACATTGGGTCTTTATTTTGAGGCATTTCTGAGGGCCTTCTTGAGCTCTGTGATGAGCATGGTGACAGGAAGAACCTACAGAATCCCTAGTTCAACTCAAAATTGGCATCTTTAGTCAGATGCTTAGAGACATGCAAAGTGTGGTGTTCTTTTCAAGAGATACTCTTTGATGACTCGTATTTCCATTATCTAAGTACCAGTACAGTGTCTGACTTCAACAGAATAAGTTCTGCAGTGAAATTTACTAGGTAGTTCTCTTTGGCCTAATCTCTTAAGGTAGAACATTGAATTTTCCAGACTACTAAATGGGAAAGACATTTCTTCTTTCAATGCCTAAGGGGATTAGAGAGACTCCCCTTCCTAGTTTTTGCACATCTCATTCATCTCATTCAGATTGCCCATGGCAATCTTCCCTCTACAGAATGACAACAACCAGAACCCACATAGGCAGGTGGAGAATCAAAGAGCACAAGAATTACGTGACTCGGAAACTGTTGTAAGAACTAAACAAGACATCAATAGTGCACTCAGGTCACTCATCCTTACAAGAATTCATTGCCTTTGAACTGAGGCAGAATGTTTGGGCGATCTCTAATACGAACAGCTGGAATAGAATAAACATGTGCAGAGCTGATGTCCTTTGGGGCCAAGTGCAACACTTGAAGACCAAAGCCCTCAACTGCATGGTCAGATTATTGAGATCTCAGTAAAAGCTTTTCATAGCCTCCGAAGGGTCAAATGAACATTTACTCCACTCTTTTGAAATTCAGTCATTTTAATGAGTCAACTCACACATATTTAAGGAAGATAATTTTTTTTCAGATTGCCACTTTTAAGAAACCATAATCTTGCTTTGTATTAAACATTTTGTATGTCTATATATACATACGTACACATACACATCTATATATATACATTAACATTATATATGATATTATATATGAATATGTATACACACATATATATTTCATTTAAGTTACAAAGCAGTCCTATACATTATATCTAAACTCAGTAAGTGACCCCAGTCAGTTGCTTAAGATCACACTGCTGCATAGCTGTAGACCTGGGATTAGCACTCTCTCCAAATCTGTAAACCTCCATAAAAAAATTATATATTAAATATCAGGCAGACTACATTTATGAGTCAGATTGTGAGAAGAGAGATTGGGATGGGACATGTGCATCTAGAATTAACCTTGCATTATCTGAAGATTCAATTATGAAGAGGGGAAGGAGATTGGCATTGCAGACAAAGTGTCAGTGGGATGAGGTGTTCCACATTTCTGTCATTTATGTAATAAGAAGAGATTAAACAAGTACATTAAGTCAGGGCCTGAGCTCAGTTAAAAGTTGGATTTGCCAGTTGCAGCCTAGTGAAATAACTTTTTCTACTTATGTTCTAACTTTGTAGTATTTATAAAATTTGTAGTAGCTATGAATCATCAAAACCATATATCATAAACAGGTTAAGATAACACTTTCCTAAAGTAACAAAGTCACAGAGAATGAATATAAATTAGGATCCAGAGCTGAACAACTCCTAAATCTGGAAAGTATTTTTATTCACTGAAAAGACATGGATTTCATTGTTTTATTGGTACATAGAGATTTGCCTGACTTAAAGGTCAGGTTCACTGCAGTGGCTTATTTCCTGTTAGTTTCTTATTTTCTTCAGAGGTCTGACTTGGGTGCTTAAAAGACTGTTCATAAATCTTGCATACCATCAAGCAAGGATATAGGGCTAGCTTTCTGGAACTGTGTAGCCTATGGAGATAAAATTTGCCTTTTCTCTCTATTTCATATCCCTCCCCTTCGGTATGGCACCCTTTTCATCTGCCATAACTATCTGCTTTACAGTTCATCCAAATATTTTCTGAGACCCTGCATTTCTACTAAGCAGCATAGCTTACAATGTTCTTACAGTGGGGAGCAGATAGGAAGAATACAGAAAATAAAGGAGAAATACGAGCATTTTTTTCAGCAAGAGGAGTGGTGAGAATATTAGCTTTGAAATCAGATGAAGTGGGTTGAATCCCTAATCTTTGTGTCCTTGGGTAAATCATGTGACTTTTTGGAGACAGGGCTTTTGACAGAGTTGTGATCAGAAATAATTGAAACAATGTATGTGAAGTTTACCTTCTGGGAGATGCTTAACAAGTACAAGTGATTATTAGTATTGATAATCTGACAAGTTCAAGGTTGGGAGGTGGATTCTGAAAGTCTGGTGGAGGCAGGCATAGGGAGGTTCACATGAGTGGCCACCTGTTTTATCAAAGCAAATTAATCTCCTTCTAAGAATAACTTTGGCCAAAATATCATCTAAATAAATGTTCTCACCCCGCTTTTCTCAGGCTTTCTGAAATTCACAAAGAAAGTTAATGTGGCATTCATATTTGAACAGTTAAGATAAATCTAGAAAAGATTTAATAAAACAATGAGTTTAGGTGAAAACAGTTGTATATGTTGACCTTAATAAAAAGAAAAAAACAATAAAAAAAAAAAAAAATGAGTCCTAAAGGAAGTGAGGGGACTGACACGTCTATACACAGCACTTTAGGGTAAGGGACCGAATAAAAAGATGAACTTAAAATTGCAAGCATTTCAAGTTTCATGTATAAATTTTGCTGCTTAGGGTCTTAGATGTTACATATATCAATTCATTTTAACTCTATCTCAGACCAAGTTTTTATTTAATTGGAATAATTTTTCCTGTGCTTCCAACCCATAAGTTAGCTTCTTCATGATCTTCTCTCTTTTATCCTTCACAATTGCCCATGAGAATTTTTAATATTGCTTTAATAAATTGGAAACTAGTAACTAAGTAACAGAACTTCAAGTGCCACTGAGATAAAACTTGAAATAGATATTCGAAGATAAACAGTGTAATCATTTCCTGAGAATTGAATTTTTGTTGTAATGTCTAATAATGAAGATTTCTAGATGATTCAAACCCTTCTCAATGATTTGCAGAAATTCTCTTTTCCCAATTGTTTAACCAAACCAACATTCACTTAACTTGTTTTAATGCAAAATATCTGAGTGGTAGTGTAAAATAACTAAAGAAGAGGGGGAGTTAAATTCATTCTTGAGTTATCTTTTTTGGTTAATTTAAAAGCACATGTGATCTACTGGTGCAGTTCAGTGGTAGAACAACTACCTAGCATGCTTAAGGCCCTAGGTTTAATCCCCAGCACTAAGAAAAAAAAAAAGTAACTTGCAATTCAGAGATATTCAATAATTTATACATCACTGATGTATTATTTTCAATGAAGCAGCTATGCAGGATGAGGATTGTGTTTTTAATGAGATTCATTTTTTCCATTATCAAAACTAGTTATGCTCCCTCTAAAATATAGAATAAAAGGGGAGGGAAAGAATGTGTTGTGGTAAATGTGTTCTTGAATTATATCTGCTCATAATACTTTTCTGTGCCTTTTCCATAGCTGTGTTTAGGTTATATTTATCATGTTCTGTTCTGCTTTTATATATTTTAAATCAGCAACATATAAATTATTAAGTATTTTATTTATTAAATGTTACTGTTTATTTTATTAAAAAGGTTATTCAGTACTAAGTATATTTTAACATGATATAAATACTTTATAAATATCATTTGATGGTTCTATAATAGTCTATTTGGTGATTCTAACTTATACGTAAGATATTTTTCCTCTTTCCAAATTATTGGATATTATCTCTAGTTTTTAAATCACGAGCCATTTAAAATTTTCTTTACCACACTTTAATTGGTTTTCTTCAAATAAATTTCCAGAAAGTAGATGACTACATAAAATGTCATAAATATTTTCTAATGTTCATCAATACCTATTAACATTTTTTTTCAAAATATTGATGGAATTCAATTTTGCATTATCTTTAGGCAATAAAATATTGACTAAGTAAATTAACAAGATGAACAAGGAACAATCTTAACCTGTTTCCTTAGAAGTAAGGAAAGAGCAACAAATTGCTTTATGTGTTTGTAAAAGTCTCAGGAGCTATGTTGTATGAAATGATGTTTGTTAATTAATGTTTAGAGGTTCATTAAATGCAGTAAGAAATAGTCACCATTTATTTAAAATGTGTACTTTTATTGCCCTAAAATGTTAAAAAAAATAAGGAGAAGAATTGTTAGGTGGAATGACAGTAATGCCACTTTCCTAGTCTGGGTTAGGGCATGGGAGAGGAAGGGATGACCTTGGACCTTGAGAAGAATGAGGGTGGGGCTATGGATGCTTGCTCCCTTTCCCAGATTCACAGGGTGTTGATGTGATAATGGAAACAAGCAGCCTACAGTGGTAACAACCAATTCAAAACTTACTACTTGAAGTTTCAGGACTTAAAGATCTCATCAACCTACCAAGCTACTCATCTGACTTAGTAGATTTCTCCTTACGTTTTGCTCATTATGTTCATATCCATAAATAATCACCTAGGAATTTTAAAGTAATAGATTTAAAACAATTAGGTAATCATCTAAGAGCATAAAATAAAGATAGAACTGTGCCTTATGCCATATACCAGAATAAATTTCAAATTAAATGAACTGGAAGAAAATTTGGGAGAATTCTACAGTGATATTGGAATAGGGAAAATCTTTTAAACTATAATATGATTCCAGAAGCCATAAAAGAAAAATGAAATGATGGAATTTTTAACACACAAAATATATTTTTATAAAATAAAAATAAAATGAACAACCAACCAAAAACAGAAGCAATATCAAGAATAGAATAAAGAGCCACAACAAAAATGGTGCTGCCCAAATTGTTAGTACAGAGAGTGGGCTAAATACAAACTGATAGAGAAATAAATAGACATTAGTTAGGAGGAGACAGTTCACAGAAGAGAAAACACAAAAATGAGGAGATTTTCAATTTCATCCATATTAGGAGAAATGCATATTAAAATTACTCAGAAATGCTTTTTATTTTTTAATTTTTTTTTTATCTATCAGGCATTTTTTTTTTAAGCTAGAGCCTAATTTGTTGGGAAGCCCGTGGTGAAGGATTCTCATCCTTATCATCAGGAGTTTAAATAGGTACAGCATTAACAGAGGACAACTTGACATCAAAAATCAAATTCTCAAACAGCTGCCAAAATAACCCTTTCCTCAGTATTAAGATGTACTAATAATCTCTGATTTCCTGGTTTGTTCATGTTCCCATTCCTTAGAGATACAATATAAATCATGCAACCTAGTACACAAAGTTCTGGATCATGAGTTCTGGCTCTTCCAACCACGTCCCGTGCTTTGCTTTGGAGATTGCTCTCCCATTGCCTTGTGGCTCTCTGAGCCTTGGCATTTGTTTCTCCTGGCTGGGTAACAAGGCTCCTTCTTCTGCTCATAATTCTGCCCATTGCTGCTCTGTAAGTAAGAAGTAAGGAGGCTTCTCCAGCTTTCCAGGCTGCATTTCCACAACTCCCTGCACTGACTATTTGTCTCCAGAACACTTTTAAGATATATTTCATTGGGTCATTTTAATTACACATAAGAGTGAGATTCATCACTCATCGTGATATACCCATGTGTGCACATAACAAAATTTGGTCAATTTCATTTTCCCTTCCTTCCTTTTCTCCTCACTCCTCCCTCTACCTGGTCTCCTTCTTCTACTCTACTGAAGTCCCTTCTAATATCATGAGATTTCCCTTCTCCATATTTTTGTTCTGTTTTATTCTCTATCTCCCACGTATGAGAAAAAAAAATGACTCTTCACTTTCTGAATCTGGCGGATATTGGTTAACATAGTATTCTCTAGTTCTGTCCATTTTTCTGCATATGACAAAAACATCATTCTTTTTTAGAAGTAAGTAAAATTTCATGGTGTATATCTACCACATTTTTTTAATTCATTCATCTGTTGATGGACAACAGAGCTGGTTCTATAACTTGACTATTATGGAATTGTGCTTCTTTAAATATGGGTATGCATGTATCACCATAGTATGCTGATTTCAGGTTATTAGGATAAAAGTTGAGAAGTGGCATAAGTAGATCATATGATGTCTCATTCCTAATCTTTTGAGGAACCCCCATACTGCTTTTCACACAGGTTGTAGTACATATAGTCCCACCAACAGTGTGCAAGTGTTCTTTATTCTCCTCATCCTCACAAGTGTTTATGATTATTTGTATTCTTGATGATTGCCCAGGACACTTTCTCCAGATGTATTTGTGGAGGGTCTCCACACTAAGACCTTCAGAAAGGGCTGTACATCTTTATAATTCTTATCTACTTTACATATCAGCTGTCACTGTGACCAGCACAGGTAGTTTATGTTGCCTGTGGAAGGAACAGAAAGAAAAAGAAAAAGATAAATATCTATTCATTTATTAGCATAATCTATCAAAGAGTGAAATTTCAAAAGTTGTGGAGCAAATAAGCAATCGATTAGCAGAATTAGGTACTAAGTCGCCGGCTCTTATTTCCCAATTATTATAACTTTGGTGTCCCCATATGCACTCCTATATGAAGCGACACAGTGTTCTTAAGCAGTGACTTTGGGCCATACTGGAGGTGGGAGTAAACAGCCTACAGGGAGATGGCAGCTCCTGCCCCCTTAATGTCACACTGTTGAACAGGCTGCTGCTGCTGTGCTGAGAAAAAAACATGTCACAGGAGAGGAGAGACACTTCGTTTTCAGTTTCTCAGAAGACGGAACACATGAAATATTTTCCAAATTGAAAACTTACATATAAGTAAATGTTATTTGTATTTAGTTGTTCATTTTGCTAAGGCTGGGACCAAATCTGCCAAGGGCATGGGGCGAAGGATGCTGGGGAGTTGTGATCTATTTGGTGGGAAGATATATCCAAGGACTTCCCTAAAACTGGAGGAGGGAGAGGGAAAGGGAAGACAGGTTGACTTGACAGAGGAATTACTCTACATCTGAATCTCCCACATCATCCCACAAGCAGTATTGTGGTCCCAGTATTGTAGGCTGAATCATCACCACATGAGACCTGTGCCATGATCACTACCTGTAATCAGAGTGCAAAGGATCAAAGCCTCACTGTACCTCTGAGGCATGCAGCCTTACCTGGCTGAGCCTCAGATTCCTTATTTGTCAAATTTGGGTGATAAGAGAGAGGGATTAGCCTCATACTTAAATATTGTACGTACAATTGAGCATTGGAGAGTGTCAGCTAGAATAACTAGCTCCTAACCTTTTCCTCTGCCCACAGACTCATCTAATATGATGTGCCCACTGACCCCACTTCACCTTTTCCAAGTTTTCTCATCCTCCCAAGCAAGCATGGTTCATGATCTGCTTTCTCCACTACAAAGATTCTAAATTTCAAAGAATGGGTATTTTTTCTTAGAGTCAAAACCCTATTTTCAATTTCAATTTTGAGGCCCTTAAGATATAGAGTTCTTTTTACTATTTAATTGTTCTGGTCCTGGAAACATTCCTGTCTGAAAGCTGGGAGTGTAGGGTTTGAATTAGAATTCCGTCTCAGAATCTGTGGGCAAAATCTGTTACTCCTTCGCAAGTTCTGCACAGTTGTTGGTTTGTCAAAAGACAGTCCCTCTTTACCTCTAGGAGAGAGTGTGGGTCATGTTCACAGAAGGTTTTAGTCCTGGAAGCTACCCTCCCACACAGATGCCATCTTCCCTTCTTCCTTCCCCACAGATGACAGTAAAGTTCGACTTAGCAGCAGTCCACCCTCCGCCACCCTGGGCAGCCTCCTGGATGATCAGCACTGGCACTGGGTCCTCATCGAACGGGTGGGCAAGCAGGTGAACTTCACTGTGGACAAACACACACAGCACTTCCGGACCAAGGGTGAGGCAGATGCCCTGGACATTGATTATGAGGTGAGTTGACTCTCCCTGCACATCTCTAGGTCATTTTTCTCAAGAGGCATAAGAAAACCAGTAAACAGAGCCATTGAGAGACATGGTGCACTGAGGAATCTTGCCCTGGGACTTATCTCCCCTCCATCTATGCCAGAGGATCTACAAGGAAAGGAATCCAGGAATCTGAGCAGTAAGGTGATAATGGGGATCACCAGTGAGATGTGTTTTAAACTCTGAAGATTTCCCTATTACTGGGTGTACATGTGCACACACATGTATGTGCTCGCACATGTGTAGCCTTTCTGAGTTTTTGTCAAATCCCTTGATTAAACATAGTCAGTCTTCAATTAAACTTCAATTTAGCCGAGTCAATGAAAGACCTAGAAATTATAAATAAAATCTCCAGGAGTCTAGAACCTGGACTAAAATCATTAGCCTTTATGACCATTCCTATGCAGATGTTTGACTAATGCATGAAAAGCTGTTTCTCCCCGCTGCCTTGTAGAAGAGCCACAGTGAAATATACTGGATGAACACTGCCAAGGAGGTTGCACAGAGTTCTAAAAACTGGCAACCAAGAATTAGCCATTTTACTAGTAGTTGAGTTCAAGAAATGTCTATTGTACCCTTCCTGGATTACCAGGCTTCATGGTCAGCTCAGAGATGACTGAGTCTAATTCCTTGCATTGGAGAAGCTTATAGTCTATTAGTCAACATAAACCACTATAGAACAAGGAGGTGCTAACGGGGTAGGAAGCCATGGACACTGAGAGAATACTGGGGTCAGTCTGGGAAATGGCAGAAGGCTCCCAGCAGGATACACTGCTAAGTCCTGGACGAGTTAAGTTATCCTGATAGAAATGGTCAGAAAGGTACACCAGGGCACAGAGCATGATATGCTACTAGTCTTGTCCAGGATTTGTGTTATTTAAAGCAGTAGGCCAATAGTGGTTTGTTGGGGTCAGTTCAAATTATAAGGGACATATATTAGATTTTCAGAAATTCTGTGAGTTGGTTGGTAAACACAGTCATTATTAAAAGTTAAGTTGCATAAGCTGACAATTAAGTAAAATATTTTAAAAGGCAACAAATTATTACTTTCTTATTATTTTACCATATAATTATCTATCCATTATCTGTCTAAATGAACTCTTCAAGCTTTTTGTAATCATTTTACCAGTGCAGTGAAAATACTCTGCACTGGGTTACTATAGCATGCCTTCCCAATTTCACGTTTATTGATCTCCCTCTGATAGCTTGACATCCACAGTAGTGGAAGAATCTATACTATGGATATTATCAAACACGATGAATCAAAGTTTGATTCGTTTTTTTGTGGATTGTTTAGACCAGGGGTCAGAAAACTCTGGTTTGAAAACTATTTTCCTATGACTCCTTTAGGATTAATTTAAACATTTTTAAAGATTTGTGCAAAGAATAAAGAATATATGACAGAAACCATAGGTGACTACAAAAGAGTAAAAAATGTATATAAAAATCAATTGATTAAAAAAAATCAACTGATTAGATGAAACTTAATGACAAACCTTAGTGTATGGTTTATTATTTATAAATTGTGTATTGCACATTGCTTATAAGAGAATGATCTATGTCTATACACACACACATTTGTACACGTCTCTCTGTGTGTCAGTGACCCACCTTGGACCTCCACCTGTTAAACCTTTATCAATAGTCCACTCGAGGCAGGAAATAGTAAAAGATAAATTTTAATAATTAGGAAAGCGTGGGGTGGTAGAGGGCCATTTGAGCCTTGTTAATGATCTTACATTATTGAGAATGAAGAAGGACTGAAGAATTTTTTCATGATGGTAACATGGACAATTTCTCATTTTAGACTAGCATTTCTAAATGTTTGATTCAGGGCCAGTCCAACCAGAAACCACTGGAAATTCGCTGAAAGTGAACATATTCATGATCCTCCCTTTCCCAATGAATCAGAAATTGTGGGATAGGACTCAGCAATTTGCTTACAATTCCTCCAGGGAATCCTGAAGTTCCTGATGTCTCAGAACCACAGTCTCACAGCAGTCACTCTGAAGGTTATGTGTAGCTCGGGTTTGCAGATGGGTGGAAGGAAGGAGTTTCTGAACAGAGAGTAGGAAATCCTGTTTGGAGACAATTTCAGTTACCAATTGAGTAGATAACACAACAGTGGAGATGGAGATTGGTGCTTGAAAAATTAGGAGGTGGCCTATTTTTTTGTTTTCAATCACAATTATAAACTTAGAGAAAAATCTCTTCTTTTGATCCTAATGTTACTTTAGTACATTGTAGATAAGGCATGCCATTCATTAACTTCAAAAGAAAAGTTGTCATTTTTGACTCAGAATGCTAGATGCCAGAATGATATTTTTGAGTTGCTGAAAATTGGAAGTCTGTGAATATCCATCACTCTCCCTTTGTGTAATTGTTTAATTGATTGAAAACACAAAATGAACAAAGGGAACACACTATATTAAAATCACCTCAAAGCAGAGAGGTCTTTGATGAATTTGAAAACAATAATAAAAGAAAAACCTACAAAATTATCACTCAGTATTACAAGTCCCTCAAATACTTTCCCTTTAATGTCCAAGGGGATGGTTCTAAAATTCACCATTGCTTGACTTAATTGACTTGCAAGAATCTGTTTACCTATGATCTCTTGTGTATAGAATCTGTACGCAATCACAGCTGAGTGACATTGAAATGAATGTCAGCATTCCGGGAAATGAAATCCAATGATGTCACTCAGTTTATGAAGTTGGATCTGATTTCTTTAGGGCATGCATTGATGACTTATAAAAAAATATTTTCTAGGAAAGAAACACCTTGAAAAGTTTCTCCCAAGCAACCTTTGCTTCAGGGGATGTAGTCCTTTCAAAATATGTGTAGCCAGGTTGCTCTAATGATCATAAAAGAAGACAGATTGACTGTAATAGCATTGGGAGATGCTGGCTGTGCTGGAAAACAAGAGTTATATGCCCAGAAAAGTCTCTAGCCTTGCAGAGGCACTTGAAAGGGCATATTAAGAAGAGAGAGAACAGGGATGGGAGGGCCAAGTTCTATCCACCCTTATCTCACCAAGTAGTTGTGTTAACCAGGGAAATGAAAACTCACAACTCTGATTACTGAGAAGCAAAATTGGCACTATTATTGGAAAGAAGTCAAACAAGATATTTAAATCTAAGATCTGCTTTATTGCAGAATTATATATTGATCAGGTTTGGTTTATGCCTTGAGCCCTTCTGTGCACACATGAGGCCTGGGCTACCGCCAGCTAGAAAGATAGCTGAGTTCACAACCTCAGGCTCCAGTGACCCAACATCAGAGCATCCTCCTGCTGTAGAGCTGTTCTCTATCAAATTTTATGTGAAGTCTAACTGTTTGATATAAACCTATTTTTCCTTCTCAGATTTTACCATATTGTGAATAGTAGTTGACAAAGAAAGTACAGTGGCTTCTTCTTAGACTGTCTTATGGAGGTCAATCAAGTGACGTTATGACTTTGTATGAGGCAACTAGTCTGGCATTTGCCATGTAAGGCATGAGATTGTCTGCTTCTTGTCCAACCTAGAAGGTGAACACAGACAAGACTCAGGGAGACCTCTGTCAAAAAGATAAGCAGGAAAAAAGATATAGATCAAGTACTTCGTATTGGGATGTCTTCCTAGTTCACATCACTTAATCCATGTGACTTTTCTGAATGCTGTGAGAGACATCATAGCAGTTTTCTTTTCTTCTAGCCTGAAACAGAAAGACTTTAGAAAAGACACATTTTTAGGACCTTATTCCTCTGATACCCCTATAATTGAAAAAGTCCTTTCCTTTCAATAGTGCTAGGGGCCCTGTTTTACATCACTATATGTACCCAAACTCTAAAAACTTGTTTTTGAAAAAAAAAAAAAAAGATTTACATGTTTCTACTCTATAAATAACAGACATTTCATAAACTACAAAATGTATTTTAGTAAAAATCTTAGCTTAAGACATATATACAAAAGCCTAAAACTAGATTAAGATCCTTTCATGTTTAAAAATACATGTGTGGTGTATCTTCAAAAATAAGATTGAAGTTTTTTTTTTTTTTTTTTTTTTTGTTAAATGAGATATAGTTTCATAATCTAAAAATGTTTAAGGTCCTTCTAAGTATGATATGGATTTCAGGAACCTGGGAATAAAATATATGAAAAATTTTACCAATCTGAAAAAAATGTGCCTATATAAAATGAGAAATAAATAACTTGCACTTTTTGTAAAAAACTATGTTTAATAATGCCACATCCACCAAATAACTAGAAAAAGTACTTCAAAGTATTATAATATTACTAATAAACAAAGCCTCCCTACATTTTTTTTGGAAACAGGTATCCCACTGGGGAAAAAAAAAACAGGGAAAGAACATGAATATAAAAAAATACAAATGACTTTCATATGCAAAAGGGTCTTCAAACTCTCTAATTGAAAAAAAAAAAAAAACACGAAAGAAAGAAATATCAATTCATGCTCCAAATAACAAAGTCCAACACTATATAATCAGCCACAATAGCATGATAAAAAGAAACCAAAATGATATTGTATATTGTTGTTGGCATAGTAATTAATGCAATATTTAAGAAAGGATAATATCATTCAAAATTAGGAAAAACATTTCTTTCACTACAACATTCTGTTTCTAACAATTTTCCTATAATTATAAAGGAGTGTGTGCAATGGATATATTCTAGAAATTAAAAAAGAAAAATGAAAAATTTTCCCCAAATCCTTCAAAAGTAATTGATGACACATTATGATCATCTCACTGGAGGAGCAGCTCCACTTCAGTGCCTAGGTGACTTTGCATTGTTCACATAGGCCACACAGCCTGCAGTTCACAGCAGGGGGTCATCTAAGTCTTGGCAAGATATTCTGTGATCCAAGGAGACATGAAAGGCTGGGGATGATCTGCCCAGAGATTCTGTTTCACTCACCTCCCTGACCCAGGGAAGCTGTTAGGGTACAGTTTCTAATAACCTCCCCATTCTGATAATGTGTAAGGTTTTCACCCTGTTCTCCTAGAATACAGCTGTATCATATAAACTTGTTTAAACTGCAATTTACAATTACATACTGAGGAATAGGAACACGCACTTATTTGAAGGTCATCTCTTCCATTTTCTTTAGGAGCCATTGTTTGGGGTATGTAGGGCAGGGACCAAGGGCAGCTGCAAAGTTTGTCTCTTGTTTTATTGTCATCTGTGCAAATTGGAAGCTGTCTGAATCTAAAAACGATTCCTGTATCTTTACCAGGAATGTAAAGTAGTCAGATGTTGGCCTTCAGCTCACCTACTGTGAGGATGCTTTATAAACCTATACAAAAGTAGCACTCATTAATGACAGAGACAGTCCCATATGTTCTAATTTGAAACTTCTTAATATTAATTGTTCAACAAAAAGGAAAATCAATAATACACCAATAAAAATAATAATAGAATGTCCTAACTAGACAAAACTTTTCCAGTCTTAGAAGACAAATATTTCATGAGAAATGTAAAGAAGAAAAGAAAATACAAAAGAAAAATCAATGTGTAATGGTACAAATAAATAATGTATGTTTTAAAAGCAGAGATTACATAAACTTGAAAATGTGCAAATAGAAAAAATTTTAAGGTTACTAAAGAGACTAGTAAGAAAGAATCTGAAAGTGTGGGATAAAACAAGAAGAAATTTTTTTTAACTATATACTCTCCTTTAACCTTTTGAATTTTATTCCATGTGCAAATAAAGAAATATTTTAAGAAGCTGAGGCAATAAAAATAGTGAATGATTTAAGAAATGTTTCTTATATTTATTTCTAACACTATATGTTCTGATTTAATTCACAGTTTATTTTCAAAAGCACATTGCTTCATAATCTATAATTAAATTTACTTACTGTTTTTTTTTTTTGAGTTGTGTATCTTATCATCCCCACCCCTCATTAAAAAAGGCCTCATTAAAAAGGCCAAGATTTTCATTTTTTGTTTTCATTTATTTCTGTAGAATTGTATCTGGCTTGGAAAACACAGTAAGGAAATATTTGTTGAATAAATGAATGATTGTTTTTATGTAAATCCCAAATAATATGAATCTAAGGCCTATTTTTCATCTCCTAAAAAGGATGTAATAATTTCTCCATGCTCAGAGGCCACCTTTGATGCTGCCTTACCATTGCTTGGCATGGCCTAACGGAAACTTCTCTTACAACTAAGACAGTCATTTGACTGGATGGACATCATAAAAGTGTTTATTTGGTGATCAAAATAACTACAGATCACTAGGGAAACTGTTTTCAAGGCCATGAGAGAGTATAATTGTTATCGATCCTTTTCTTTCTTTGGAAAATCAGTTTCAAGGCTAACACAGGAGGACATCAAGGTGAAGAATAAACTGAAGAAAATAAAAGATAAAGAAAAGCAAAAAGGAAATGACAACGAAAAGATGAAAAGGAAAATTATTCCTATTATGTGTGGCAGTTGTGATTTTTGTTTTAACCTCTAAACAATCCCTATCAAGGAGGTTATCAACTACTACATCACAAATAAAAACCTAAAAGACAGAGCAAAATTGTTGAGTCCCACAATCCCTATTGTCCACTAACCCCTGCCACAGCAGTAGGGCCAGCATGTGAGACCAGGTCTGTAGCTCTTGGAGCAGGATCCATGGGATGGCCAAAATTTCTCACTCGGGGAGGAACACTTGGTCCCTGGAGGCACAGGCCCAGATTGTGAAGCGGATTCCTATCTGTGTACAAGACTTGAAATCGCTTTATGTGGTTCTCCCCTTTGCTTCTAGTCTTCAATTTAAGATTACTGTGAGTTGGAGACCTGCTAAATTTATATTTCCTCCAGTTTTAAAGCAAGGAAATGACATATGAACACTTCCTCTTAATATGTCTTAAAAGCAAACCAATTGCATTGAATATGAAGGAGAGAATCTTTCAAAGCCAGTATTATAGAAAAACATAATTGTTTTTCTTAACATGAACCCAAGGAGTGAATGATAATATATCTTCTTGTTTAATAGGTTTCTATTAGGAAAATGACAGTATGGTTTAATTACCCCACTTTTTCTAGTGGAAGTGGCTAAATAAGCATTTGAAAACTGGTTTTTTTTTTAGGTTCAAGTAATATAATCATCAATAAAATAATATACAGTTATCCAGGACCCTCTCGGCTGCTCCTAGAGCCTGATGCAATAGTATAAATGGAGAACTAGGTATCTTAAATCTAAAAATTTAAAGAGTTGCAAATCAAGCTAGCAAACTATTGAATTAAATATGTTCTACTCTACCAGCTTAGCAAATAGTCCTTCACAGCTAAAGTGCATAGGTCCAAATTCTATCTGCAATCCAAAGAGCTGCCCCTTGTTCACATCTCTCAGAAAGACAGATGAGGGAAGAGGACAGTGGAGACCCTGAAGTGGTTTCAGAGCTGTTGAGGCAGAAGTGTTGGTGCGCTGCTGGGGAATTCCTGGTCTGGATGGTGGTAGCAGCTTTGTGATCATCTCCTCTGGGATCAAAACACATCTCCCTGCAAGACAGGATGTGACCAGGGGATGCAGCAGGAACCTGAGTACCTTGCCTGAGTAACACAGGGTATGCTGAAGTGAGGCTTTCCATTGAGCTTCTTGCTTGAGTACTGAAATGGACATGACTGAACTGACTGGCCAAAGGATCTGAAGTGTGTGTGTGTGGTGTGTGTGTGTGTGTGTGTGTGTGTGTGTGTGTATAGAGAGAGATACGCATATAGAGATATATTTATATATAAATAGGCATATTTATATATAGTAAAATGTGTGTGTATACAAAAGTCATTCAGACAAAAAGATCTTAAAACGTATTAGACCAATTGGGCTAATATACCTGAGGTCTGCAAGTCTATGAAAAGATATCTATTTGGAAAAAGGAACTAAAGTTCTAACAGTTGATCTGATTTGGCCTAGGAACAACAATGGGAACTACAACAATAATAAAAAAAAAAATGTTCTGAAACATCCCTGGTGCAAAACTTAATAATAGATTGAGAACGCAGGGTTGGCCTGTCAGAGAAAATTGGAAGGACCTGATGTATGCTGTTGAGAGCACACTGTGGTTTCTGGTGCTATGTACCCTCCCTCTCGTTTTCTTCTTTTTAAAGACTGCAGCAGGACTTAGGCCAGGACTGTCAGTGCTCTGGGGAAATTTTAATTTTAAACAATGAGACAGTTTTAGGAAAACCAGAATATTGGTGAAGAGATAGTTAGATGCAGAATCCCAGTTCCTGTACTTCTGGCTGTGAGACCTCAGTTGAATAGTGAACTTTTTGTATATCACCTGAAAACTGGGCAGTAAGTGGGGAACAGGAATGAGGAGACAGTTCAGGCATTCAGTACTTTGTAAACAAGAACTGATTTTGAGACTAATGCTTTATTTTTACCCAATATAGGGCTGTATCTTGGTAAGATATCATCTATTCTCTGTCCCCAGCAAAATGAAATAAGATAGTCTTCATGCATAAAGAAGGGAACATTGGGAACTTATGAAAGTTTAGATCATAAAAGAAAAAAAACAAAGTAATTTTTTATGAAAACATTGTCAATTATCTTCGTTCAATTTCCAATTTCAATGTAAGGGGAAAATAGCACATCATGTGCAATGGAAGAACATTAAAGTTCTAGAGATCAGAAGTTCCAATCCTGTCACAGACTGAGTCATTGATCTAGTCAAAATAACAGAGTAGAAGTTACAAAATGGTGACCAAGGTGACTGACCAGGCAAGACTAGCACTGCTTCATCTCATTTGGCTTATCTGTTGTTTTTCTTTCTTTCAAAAAAAAAAAAAATAATCATTTGAATTCAGATTGATATTTGTAAAAATATCAAGTGATTTCATGAGAAAATTGGGATTTTTGCCTCATTTTTAATGGCAAAAATTCATCAACCTAGACTTAGCCCATGAGGGGCAGTGCCTTCAGGGAAGGGTCACATGACTCATTAACACCTAGCAAGGTGAGTTTCAAAGACTGAAAAAGAAGACAGCAGTTTAGATCCTTCTTCAAAGCCCTTCCATTAAAAAGTGGCCATCAGAACAAATGTGACTCAAAAATGTGCATAATATTTTGAGAAATTTCAAAAGTATCAGAGAGTCAAATTAGACAGAAAGTAGAATCATCAGAACCAAAAGATTCCAAATTTAAATGGGCCTAGAGAAAACAAGAAACAGTAAAGAAGGAATGAACTCGTTGCCATCCAAGTAACATCAAAGATCAAGAGGCAAGCATATACCAGACCAAAGGAGATGAATAGATCAAAGGAAACGAGAGTGGCAGATTCTGGGACCTCATACCTTTAACACCAAAGTGAGCTTTCTCCTGGGACTTACCCAGCTGGAGCACACCTGTGACACACACAATTACCTCAGGTTACTAGGTAGACTACCTTGTCCAAGACACACTGCCAGTGGAACTCTGGAATCTAATACTTAGTTTTGTTGCCCACTAACATCAGTGAAAGGTACACTCTGCAATTTGCCAAGACCCATAAAACAAGAACAGAATTAAAAAAAGGCAACATCATCAAAAGGGAAAAGGCAAAAGAAGACCTAGAAGAAAATTGCTTATGCCCTTTTTTTATCCAAATAAAGAAATATTTTGTTGGATCTATTATATTTAATCATAGCTTTTAGGGTTATGTAATAAAAAACTGAGTAAGATATTTTCTCTATCTTGAGAAACTTAAGGGATAAATTTCAAAATATTCACCTTAGTCCCTTTTCTGCTACCAAAGCAGATAACTGAGGTCATCATCTTATAAAGACAAAAAGCATATTTTGCTTTACAGTTTTGGAGTGTTCAGTTCCATAATCACTTGGATCCCTGTGGCAGGAGATTATCACAGAAGTATATAGTAGAACAAACTGGCTCACCACACAGACAGGGAGTGAAAGAGAGAGAAAGAAGAAGAGGCTAGGGTCCCAGGACCTCCTTCAAGGGCATGCATTCAATGACCTGCATGCCTTCTACTACTCCCTTACATCTAGGGACTAGTAGACATGGACATTTAAGGATGTTTCAGATCCAAAATGTAGCAATATTTATCAAATATTTATTTGGTATCTACTATGTGTCAGGCCTCCTTTTAAGTGCTTGAAATATATCCATGAAAAGACCAATGATTCCTACCCTGGTGATGTTTGGATTCTAGCCGTAGAGAAAAACTATTCAGCAAAAAACAACACAAATCAGTAAATTCTATACTAAGTAAGTAGACAACAAACTGCTGTGAAAAGAAAACTAAAAGTAGATCACAGTACTGGGCTTGGGAGGTCAAGGATAAAGGTTAACATCATGGGGACAGTCACCTTTGAATAGAGACCTAAAGGGAACAATTAAGTCTGTTGTGTTGCTATCTGGAGAGAGTTGACTGAGAACATAGGACTCCCAACCTAAAATAGCTGTACTGAACATTTTAGGTTCTGGGCCCTTCAGCAGAGGCTAGACTAAGCCTACTGAATCCAATCTTTGCATTCACAATTTAAGTGATATCTTCCTGAAGAGGATTAATATTTTCTTGCTGAAAATCCTTCAGTACTCCCCATTCTTCTGAGCTCTACATTCAGTGATTTTGGTGTGTGTCTCCAACTCACCTTGCTAGTTTTATTTATAACTTAAATGTCTATGATTACTTAGTTTTTTGATCACCAGCATAGTGTTTTTGGGGCTGTGGGGGGTGCCCTTTATTTTGTCCTTCATACTTTTCTCGATATGCTTTTCTGAAATGTCTGTTTTCCTAAATGTATGTCTCAAAATTCTATTATTCTCCAAACTCCAACTCTCTGGTTATTTTCTCCAGTTATTTCCCAAACCTCTTCTTTGTATAGCAGTTGGTCTTTTCTCATTGTTCTTACCATACCTTGTCTTCCATCATTCTGTTAGAGGATGGATTTTTCATTGGGAATGGCCCTACATTTCTACAGGAAAGAGAGAGTGCATGATTTAACTTCAATACCACCACAGGGGCTTGATCCATGCTTTACAGAAAGTAGGGCCTCAACAACTAGTTAGGGATTTGACTTGGACCAAAAAAGTGGAAACAAGTTTTTCAAGTATTTCTGAGAGCTGCTAACAGAATAGTTAAAACAAAAGATTTTTTTTTTCAGTTGGTGTGAAATAGAAATAATTGTTCACATATGACAATTTTGGAAGTTTATGACCACTATAAACTTCCAATGAATGGATGAAAACATGATCTAAGTCAAGCCAAGTTTCTAGCTCTGTCTTCCATATACCAAAGACCTTTAGGCACTTCATGTGGACTATGTATGCTGAAATATACTCTCTGTTCAGCATCATCAATATCCATCACATGATGAACTATGCCAAATTCTAAATAGAAACTCAGAATCCAAAACAATGAAATCAGTAAAGGAAAAATTTTAAAAAATGTTTGGAATTGTGAGAAACATACAATAACTGAATTCATACAGAAAAACAAGATAGAAAATTAGCACCTTTGAAAGGAAAAATTAAGATCAAAATATAAAAATCATTGTAAACTTTTCATTATGATCCCTTATTTAAAATATCTATCCTAACCACATGTGCATACCATATAAAACCTCAATAAATGCAAAAAAACCCCATTAAATTGCACATTTTTATACTACAAATATTGGTTAACACTGCTTTTCTGTGAGCTGAACCCAAATGAATGAACTAATGGATGGAGTCAAGGAGAAAAGCAAGTATTGGGAGACAGTGAATCAGAGTACAATTAGATCAAGTAGAACAGCTTGAGAATGGTCAATATTCAATTTTTTTCAAATAATTGGTACAATAATTTGCCAGCCTACGTCATTGCACAGTAGTGACTTTTATATGCATGACTTGATGGACAAAAACAATTTTAAGCAAGATTTTAGTTTTTATTACCAAAGTTTTGATAAATAAGATAAAATATAAATGCAAATGATCCATTGGCTATAATTACTAATATAAAATTAATAGTTATATACCAAGTGTTTATGAAATATTTAGAAAAACAACATTTTATAGGAAAGAAATACATCAATATATGAAGCAAACTTTTCCAATCTAACTTAAATAAACTAAATCTATAACTCAATACTACAATTAGAGCTGCAAGTTTCTACTTGAAAAATCAAAATGTATAAATCACTTGCATATATATATATATATATATATATATATATGTATATATATATATATATATGTGTGTGTGTGTATATATATATATATATATATATATATATATATATATATATATATATATCTCAGTTTGTACTCACACTCAAATATAAATAAATGCCATTTTACCACTTCTCTCTCACTTCATCCCATATGCTCATCATTCTGTTTCCCTTGATGGCAGGAAAAACATCTCTATTGAGTAATTAGTTAATACCTATTTATACCTTTGTGCATTATTGTATAAACACTGGATTATATTAATGTTTCCTGGGCAGATTATTAACTGGCTAGCGTTAGTACTATCTTACATCAAGGGAGGTATTCCATCTACTTGTCCCACCTGAAAGCATATCACCCACTAGTCCTACCTGGTTTGGAGTCTTGAGAACCAAGTGTCACCTTCTGCTGCTGTGGTCTGTGATACCTGGTATCACCTAGATCTATGAGATATAGTTACTTGTGCTCTCCCAGACTTCAAATGCAACTACCAGCCCTCTGTACATTTACTGAAAACCTCAGCACTTTCATTCCTCCCCCTGCATCCTGTTCTCTTAGGCCTATGCTAGCTAGAGTGCCCAGGTCAGTGAGAAACAGGTCTTAGGGCTCTCCTATATTGGAGCTCCACTTAAGCCACTGATAATCCTCCTGGCTTCTCTCCAGCTCTTTTGTTCTGGGGCCATACTGAACTTGAAGCAGCTCATATAGGCTTGCAAACATCACTGCTTTGGTAATCAGGATGATTTCCAGGATCTGACTTGTGATTTCTATCCACCTTCTCCAATGCTCTATAAGTTTCAGTCCCTCAGAGTGGAACAGAGAATAGTCTGTACACTACAACCCAACTTTCCCCAACAAATTCTTCTCAAAATCCTCCACCCAGACTAAAAGGAGTAATAGTTGCTCCCTTAATGCTGTAGAAAATTACAAGATTATATACAGTATTCTGTGTATTATTTTTCTTTGGATAAAAATCTTTACCCTGAATAACTTAAGTACTGTTTTTGCTGTGTAAAAGACAGTGCTTTTTGTTCTTTCTATTACCTTTCAAATTTTGTTCTGTATCTGCTGTTTTCCTAAATCACAATGCAGTGAAGTAGAGCATTAATTTTTTTTATTAGTAATTGAAGAAGGTGGTGAACATCAAAGTGAAAAGGTAATTTTGTAAGCTCTCAAAAATATTTCTTATAAAATATTTGTGGGATTTACAAATTTATTGTTGATGGGTTTTTGTTTTCTAGAATATTTTCCAAGACATATATCATGAAAGATAAAGCTTCTCTTGGGAGGCAAATATAGACTTGATCTAAATATTTGACAAAAGAAAACTAGGCTTTTATTCATTTACTAGGTAAAATATGGATATAAAACAAATGGTACCCAACCATGACTCAATAAGAGAGAATTTATTAATTCATCATCTAACAATGCAATTCAACACAGCAATAGATTGAGCATGAAATACTTAGTTCCATCCCACAAACTTTTTGAGAAACAATGGATAATGGAAAGTGTTCATTCTCATTTCAAACACAGAAACAAATTATATGTAAACTGGGAGTACAGGAATGTTTCCCTGATGTGAAGTCAGAATCAGAGTTATGTGTCCATGGTAAATGGAAGGGTTTTTTTTTTTTTTTTTTGTCTTCTTTTATTTCAGTTTGGTTTTAGAAGGTTCTATACCATTATTATTATTTAATATTTCTTAAATTGTGGCTCGATCCTAGAAAGTTTTGGTTACGATGACAAAATAAAGAAAAGATATGTACAAAATTGATTTTAAAAAGGAACAAAGTGCTTGTAGATGTAATATGATTGTACCCTTCACAAATACAAAGAAATTATCTTTAAAAAGTATATGACTTAATATGAAGTTACATACAAAATATTTTGTTAGAGAAAATGAACCAGCACCAATAATATGGGTATTTATATGATAAAATATTAGTGAATTAGAAAAAAATATAATGGAATTTTTAGTAGTATGAAATTCCTAGAAGTTAATTCACTGAAGAATATGTGAACTAGGGAAAGACATTAACAACTTAGGTGGAGGAACCTTATCTGAAATATTCTGAAAAAAAAAAAAAAAGATACTGAGTTCTTGGAAAGGAAAGTGAAATATTTTTAAAAATTCATTCTTCTCTGAATAAACTCTTTAATGAAGTAATGAATCCTCAATCAAAATTTCAACAATTTTTTTTCAAATAAAATTCTGAAATTGTGAAAAAAATGAAGGATAATATCAATTCTCTTACAAAAGTAAAGCATCAATAAGTAAAAGTGAGTAAAGGATTAATAATCCTTATCACCTCTTACAATTCATTAAGAAACACTTTTCAATAGTGTAGAACTTGTGGAAAAAAATAAATATCTAGAAGTAATCCTTTGCATATAGCTGGTATTCATATAAGGGAGAGACATTCAGAGTAGGAGAATGCGTGTGTGTGTGTGTGTGTGTGTGTGTGTGTGTTTGAGTAGAAAAGACAGGAGAGGTTTAAACATGGATATCAGATAAGTACAAGATTAAGGTGACATTTTCAAGTAGTAGAGAAAAACTAGGTTACTTATTAAATGATATTGGAATAAAGGTAAACATAGAAACTGTTCTGTTTTGTTTTCTTCTCATGGTAGAAAAAATATTCACAAAAGATCAAGATGCCAAAAAGTAATATATCCATTAAAATAATTTGTATTAGTATTTACTAGACATAAAATGGTCATGAAAATTAATATTCCATAATCTTCCCAGACAAATTCACTATAAGTAAGTAGTTTGGTGCTATAATCACACTTCACAATCAGTTACAATTCTTGCACTTTTCAATCAAATTTATAGTAATTTCCCATTTTATCACAAATGCTGAACAAGTGTCACTATTGAGAACTAAATAAAGATTTCATTAAATTGTTTCTTATTTGCATTATAAAACTGTATAAGGCATTTGCATTATTGTCTGTTTTTTTATTTTCATAGATAATGATTTGGGAAAAACCTTGTGCTGAGTTTTTTGGTACAATGCAGGCCTTTAAAGTAGGTCTCTCAGCTGAATAGAGTTATGTTTTGTTTGTCCCTTGGCTTTCTATGGACAATTTCTCTAAGATGCTTGTGTAAGAGATAAATATAAAGATGCTGGTTTTCTTTCTTTTTCTTTTTTTTTTCTTCTCCTTCTGTAAATTACTGTTTTATTTAGTATTAAAAAGGTTCAGAAAAGAAGTGAAAATGGTTTTGTAAAATAAGCCCTCAAGAAGCAAGCAATTACAGTTATTTTTACATGGGCTAATCAGTATCCTTTTAAATGTGTAATCAAGTGGCATCTATAATTATTTGAGTCACTTGGCTCATACATACAATTGAATCTACTGAATGTATTTGCTTCCTTTCCTTTTCTACTCCTTCAGAGTTTATAACTAAGAGTTGATTTTTATTTTTCCCACTATAAAGCTTAGTTTTGGAGGAATTCCAGTACCAGGAAAACCTGGGACCTTTTTAAAGAAAAACTTCCATGGATGTATTGAAAACCTTTACTACAATGGAGTAAACATAATTGACCTGGCTAAAAGAAGAAAGCATCAGATCTATACTGTGGTAAGTTATCTCATTTATTTTTATTTTTATTTCTTGATGTTTTCTACCACTCGGGGGTAAGTCTTGCTTTCACTATCGCACTCCTGTATCTCTTCATAGTGTGCCTGTGTTTATCTTGCACTCTTAAGAGGTCCCATCAGCCTCACTCATACTCAAGAGCAAGACTCCCAGCCAGGACTGAGTATGAATTGTGTTCCTGGAGAAAAACGTGTATCAAAGATATTTAGAGAACTCTATTTTTCTGGTTGTGGTTGCTTTCAGCTGTGGGTGAAATTTGCATTCTATAAGGGCTAACATGGATTTTTTTTTAATCTCTGGTAAACCAAAGCAAAGAATATTCCATTAAATTCAAGAGCTTGGGAGTTACATAGTTGTCTAGGAATTTGTTGAACTTCAAAAGAGGGCCTTTTAAACAAATGAGGTTACATTTTTTTTTTTTTTGTATTTTAGAGATGTCCTTTGTTACATGTATAATCCTGATAAGTTAAATAGTTAACATTTGTTTTTCCTAATAAGGCATGAGTTTCATTAGGGTCAGGTATATGTCTTCTTTTATCACTAATGGATTTTTAATATATAGCAGAGTGCCTTGCATGTAGTAGGTACTCAATAAAGGTGTTGATGTTTCCAGCTATAGTTAAGGATTTTTCCATTTATACATGCTTCCAGTGTTTTCAGTTTTCCCATGGCATATTTTATAGCTCTGTTTAGTACTGCTATTTGTTCCTAACAGATTAGCCCTTTAATCATCGTATAATGATATGCTCTTGCTCTGATGAATTTTTTGGCTCTGAAGTCTACTTTATCTGAGGTTAATGTTGCCATTTATATATTTTCCAATTAACTTTGCATGATATTTCCTTTCTCATCTTTTTATTTTTAACCTAGCTATATTGTGGTACTTGAACTGAGTTTCTTATTGACAGCAAATATTTGGTTCATTTTTTTGAATTCATTTTCCAGTTATGTTTAATAGGTATCTTTAGACCATTTACATTTAGTGTAATTAATGTGTTAGGGTTGCAATGTCCATTTATTTTTTATGTTCTGTTATCTTCTTTTTTCATGCTTCTCTTCTTTTTTCTATGTGTTGCTTGAATGATTTTTAAGAATTTCATTTTGATTTATCTAGTGGTCATATCTCTATGTACAGGTTTTGTTAGTGGTTTCTTAGTTACTATATTACATATATGCAAAATTTGATAACTTACTGGTTTTATTTTACCAATTTAGGTGAAATATAAGACTTCTCTCCTTTTAAATTTTGTTACCTTTCATGATTTTTATGTAATTGTCTTTATATTTCCTCTATACTTTAAACTGTATCACACAGTTTAATTTTTGTTTCAATTATCAAACAAAGTTTGAAAACACAAGAGAAAAAGGAGAGTTTCTTGAGTTCAGCCATATTTTTGCTTACTATTGTTCTCTCTCTTTTTTGTAGCCTGATTTTCTTTCTTTTGTCATTTTCTTTTGATTGAAATACTTTCTTTTAGCCATTCTTTTTGAGTGTATATGAAAGTGACAAATTATCTTATTTTTCTTCATCTAATAATGTTTTTCTCTCTCCTTCTACCTTTGAAAGATATTTTCTTTAGATGTAAGATTATAGGTTGACAGTTCTTTTTATTCAGCACTTGGAAAATGCTGAATCATTTACCTCTGGCCTCAGTGATAAATTTAGTTTTATTTCTCCAATAGGTAACATGTCATTTCTCTGTTGGTGATTTCAAAAATTTCTGTTTTTAGTTTTTGAAAGTTTGAATGTGATTGTCATGTTGTAGATTTCTTTGGGCTGACCTTGTTTGATTATTGTTTGATGTCTTGAATGAATGAATAGACTATGTCTTGGGCTAATCTTTACACATTTACATGTGGATAACTTGGGGAGTTTTGTGGGGTTTTTGCCATTATTTATTCAAGTGCTTTTATATCTGTCTCTTTCTTATCTTCTTGAACTCTGACAACATGAATACTAGATCTTTTGTTATAATCCCTCAAATCTTATTTCTTAGTCTTATTTTGTGTGCTTTGTTCAAATCATGTCATTTCTTTTGTTTTAGGTAGAAGTTTAGTATTCTTTTTCTTTTTTTTCTCTCATTCTGTTATTGAACCTATTATCTTTTAGGCTTGATAATGAATTTTCATTTCTAAAATTTTCATATCATTCTTCTTATCATTTGATATTTTAATTTCCTTGCTAAGACTTTTGATTTGTTACTAAGATTTTCTATTTTTTTTAACTCATATCAAATGGGTAATTGGCATTGAGACATTTTTATTATAATGGCTGCTCTAAAAATATTTGTCAGATAATTCTAACATTAATTAAATGTCATCTAAGAGGCATTTATCGATTATCTTTTTTCGTTTAGCTTGAGTTCTTTTTTGGCATAACAAAATATCGTTGTTGTTTTTTTAAGTGAACCTGCATATTTTAAATATTATGCTATGGCAAATCTTCTTTAAATTTTCTGTTTATCTGTCTTCTGCTCACGCTGTCCACTCAGGGGAAAGAGAGGTTTGGCCTTAATAACTCTGGTTTGAAATAGAAATCCCAATTCCTTTCTGAGCCTCCATTGACTTCTGTGGATGGAAAAGGTACTTGTTACTACCAAGTATGTGAGAGTTACTGCTTCCTACAAAAGTTTCATTGTTTCTTCTCTGAGTAGGCTGCATGGTAATGTCTCATGATCATCCTCTGTGTGACCTCCAGTGACATTACTACCAGAAGAAAGTGTCTTCACTTGCTATCATTGGACTGTGGTGAAGTCCACCAAGGCATCCTGACCCCATCTTTGTGAAGTGGATGGCCTCCCTCATTAGTGCTAAGTAACGTTGAAGTCCAGGATCCCCATGTAGTCTCCACTGACACACAGTGAAACACTTGATCTTTTCTGACAAAGATAGACTTCTCAAATCCCTAGGATTTTTCTTTTAGATTCTAGACATTCCCAGATTCATTTCCATAATGCCACCCTGGTTAGGATTGGAGACATTGTGATACAGCATAGCTAGATAGCTTTGCAGCAGGAGTTTTCTCTATAGCATTTATCTTGGGTTGAACAGTTATTTTAGTTATTTTCTAAAAATATTCTGTCTTGTTGCCCATTTCTTCATCCTTTGGCTGTAGAGGGCAGGCTTGGTATTGCTATTTTTTAAAAATTTGTTTATACCAGTTCGTCTGTTGGGGTGGTTGTTAGTTCTTCAGCAACGGGGCTAGGACACTAAGAAAATACAGAGAACTCCCCACCCTGTTGTGCTTTAGACCTTGAAGTTATTACATATGCTTTCTGTCCTCTCTTCATCAGTCAGCATCTTCTTAGGTTTCTTTTACACATAATTTTCAGTGTGGTTTAGTTATGTTCAGTAGCAGGAGAAATATGGAGAATTATGCTGCTTCCTAATCTCTGAATTGCAAGTTCCTTACAACTTTTTTTTTTTTTTTTTTAATCCATACAAGAGTAAGTCATTGTATCACTGATAGAAAAAAAACCTAACCCTCCGGCTGGAGTTGTAGGTCAGTGATAGAGCACTTGCCTAGCATGTGTGAGGCACTGGGTTGGATCCTCAGCACCACATAAAAATAAATAAACAAAAGAAAGGCATTGTGTCCATCTATAATGAAAAAAAAAAAAAAAAAAAAAATATATATATATATATATATATATATATATATATAACCAAAGAACCAAAAAAAAAAAAAAATCCCTAACTGCCTGAAGTCTGTCAATTGAACTATCTGAGGAAACTATATATGCAAATGAGCCTGTTTTACTTTCCCTTGATACATATAATTTACATAGTGCATTTTATAATTTGGTGTTTTGCCTTGACACATTTTTTTTCCAAATTGCCATTGGATTCCTAGGTGTAAGACACATTTGCTTTAGGAAAACCACACCAAGATTAAAGGTCACTATTGTTTAAAAGTTTGTCACCAAGTTTCTGACTCCTTTTGTTGGGAAAGGTTAAGACACACAATACTAACAAGGGCTCATTCCCTCCATTGGTTCCAGGAGTGACATCAACTGATATTACCTGACCTACCGTTTCTGGCTCACACAGAAGGCCCCTGACAATTCCCCCACTTTTCCACATGAGCTTAGGTTATCTCCTAATTTACCTAAGCACCATCTTGTGGATGACATTTTTCTTGAGTCTGGCTCAGAAGATTTAAGCTGTGGAAAATGCATTCATTCCCATCCTTTCCACAATACTATTTCCAAGAATCATTTCTAATATATCAGTTCCTGTATTAAGTGTAGTCTGCTAACACAAGGGCACTTACATTGGGTTCACGCCCTGCCAGAAGTTTAGCTTAGACAAATGTCATAAACATCAAAAGGCAGCTGTACTTGCCATTGTGCTCTGAGTCTGTAGAGCAAATTGCAACACAATAAGCTTAAGAAAACATCACTCACTCCCATTGTTTATAAAAGGTTCTTAAAAATAAGAGAGCCTGAGCCTCAGATATGAGTAACTAAGATCCCTATGGCAACATTCATAAAAGAAATCTCCATACATATTACACTAGAAAATATCTTTAATGACGAGATATTTTGAAGACAGTCACTGAATAAAAATGAGATAATGGAGACAAAACATGGATTTCTGAATATTGGTAGCTTCCATCTTCTTTTTTGAGAGAATCGTTTAATTGTAACCTTAACAAATGTTTTGGTGATGTTTTAACTACCATTGCATTTAGCAAGTTCCCTGAAACTTGGCTAGCGTACTTTATTCTTCAGGGTTTAATTGGCAGTGTCCTTAATATGAGGCTCAGAGAATCCATTTAGCACTAATGCACTTGAAAAAAAACTCCCAAGAATAGCGTTTTATTGTGTAGGGAGACAACCTTAGTTTTCACCTTCACAATATAAAGGGAAAAACATACACTATTTTTCTTCCAAATTGCTTTCATCACCTTGCTTAAATGAGAATTCATGTACACACACACACGCACACACACAAGCACACAGGCTTATATACCTGGTCTGTGTCTTTGGAATTCCTTGTGGGAAAGAATGGTTTGCATGGTCAAATATGAGTTACAAACTACTTCATTCCTGTCGCCAAGCTTAAAATTTCCCCCAACAGCACCAAATCAGCTGTACTCTAAGTCACTAAGTCATTGCAATGCCAAGTAAGGGTTTTTGAAAGGAAGGGTGTTTTTGATCTTTTCCAGTGTTCACAGATTCTCTCTCAACTATAGAGCCTTGGGAAGTTAATTTTATCAGGCGATTCAAGAAATCAACAAATCAGGCAGGAAGAGCATGGTAATGCCCATAAATTATAAAATGCGGATTCGAGGCTCACAAAAGCGCCAGCCTTTGCCTCATGTAGCACAAGCCTTTCCTACTGGCTGCATTCAGGCGGAATCCCCATTGCAATCTGTCATCCCTTTCTTGTGGGACCTGCCCACTCCCTGGAGATTTAACAGCTGTTCCATGGGGATAATTCAATTTAGTCTTTATAGCTCGATTTGACTACAGGACGATCCTGCACACTCTGAAACGCAGTAAAACTAACAGCTTAAAGTAGACATAAAAAATAACTCGCTCTTCTTCCTCAAATCCTCTATCCTATGCTAATATAGCACCATATAATAAACAATCAGAAAGTAAATGGCCCATTGAAGTGTGTGTACAGTACCTGTAATGTGGATTATAATATGTATAATATAAAAAATATATTGCCCTGATGGTTTCCTGAACATGATTAATTTCATACCTTGAATTCCATGAGAAATGATGCTTTCTTTTGAGCCATCCTTTCCTGAGCATCACACCTCCTCTCAAGAGGCAAAGAGAGGAACATGATTGTCTAGAAGTTGTCTGAGATCTCATTCACTTCATTATAGGTGTTAAAATGATTATTATTATTTTTTCAATTAAAAGAAAAGCCCAAAAAGGTCATATTACTCTATTTTGTCTTCAAAGGAGGAGGAGGGAAAACAAAGTGACCAATAACTCAGACTGTAGCTATAGAATTGGCTTTGGAGCTGATTGATCATGTCAAGTCATTTCTGTGGGTTTGTCTCAAATCATTGAAATCAAGGAATTGGGTGGGCAATAGCCAATACTAAGCACAACCTCATGATTAGAAATGAAAATTAATTACAAAATACCTTTCAACTTGCTCTAGAGTCAAACCTAATGATCTTCTCAATCCAGTGTTCAGGGCAGTACCAGATGTTACATAATGGTGGAGAGCATGGGTGTCTCTATTCCTAAGCCCTACTCCATTGCTCACTCAGCTAATGAACCTGGGTAAAGTTACCAAACATTGGCATCCTCATATATAAAATGGGGGAAAATTAGAGTGCTTACTTCAAAGTGTTAATGTATAGATTATATCTACCTGCCATGTGTTTGGTACACAGTACATGGTCCACAGTTAGCACATAATATACAGAGGAGTTTTTCCTAAGTAAAACATCTACCCGTCCATTCAACTGAAGTTGGCATGTAAGCCAATATTTATTCGCCATATTACATAGATAACTAATAACATCACATCCAGTTTCCAAATAATAAAAATATATTGGAAAGAGCTCATGGTCATTTCTGAATCCGGATTTTAGCTTACTCCTGAATTATATAAATCATAAATTGGGTTCAAAGTAAATACATTTGTAATTTTATCTATCTCATTCATTTGAAGAAATTTAGTGACAGTTCTAATCTAGGCTTGATCAAATGAGGGACTCTTTTAAAATAAGATGTTAAAAAAATTATGATGCACTGTGGAGTGGGTAAAATAAGACATCCAGATAAGTAACAGCAATAATGAGTTTTTGTGAAGTTTTTTCATTTTTGTTTGTGTCTCCTCCTGTCATGCAAATCATTGGAGCATAGTTGTTTATTTATCAAAATTCCACAGTCAAAAAAAAAATCTTCAAGAGTTAAGTGCATGTATAACTGAGAACACATACACATTCACATCTGTGCGTGCACGCGCATGCCCGCACACACACACACACACACATACACACACAATCTAGTGACAGCAACCTTTGTCTTACCTTCCTGTGACCCAGAAGCTCATGAAAATCTTTCACTGAAAACTCCCTACTGTCTAGTGAAGCCTATAATCTCTTCAGCTTGTCCCCAAGATCATGTTTCATCTCTGTGAGTATGCTCTGTGATAAATGATACTTTCCCTTGATGGAAGGAATCATTTGAAAAGCAGCTAATGTATCACGTCTTCTCTCTGCGTGTTCCTGCTGTCTTCCACTGCCATTTGACCAGTCTGACATTCACTTCACCTGCTCTGGGTTTTGTTGTTCTGATACCTTGGAAAAACAATTTCTAAGTTATTAGCTTCCTGAGCAGATGCTTCCTTCCTTCCTTTCAGAAAATTGAGATTAAACAGTTCAAGGTCATATGAAGAATAATGTAACTTAAAGTAGGAAAAATAAATAAATATGCTAACAGTGGCATGGTCATTGTCTTGATCTATTTGGGTAGCTATAACAAAATTCCATAAACCAGGTGGCCTATAAACAACAGTGTTTATATTTTCACAGTTCTGGAGGCTGGGAAATTATAGGTCAGAGTGCCAGCATGGTAGAGACTTAGAAGAAACCTCTCCTGGGTTGAACACTGTAGCTATCTCACTATATTCTCACACCGTACCATGGGAGGGTCTGCAGGCTTTTTTGGGCCTATTTGCTAAAGGCATTAATCCAATGACCTCAGGATTTTATGAACTTCTATAAGGCCCCACCTCTTAATGCCATCACATCATCACATAAGTCTTTCTCTTGGTTTTAAAGCTTTATTTTTCTTCTCTCTCCTCCTCCTCCTCCTTGTCCTCCTTCTCTCTTTCTCTCTCTCTCTCTCTCTCTCTCACTCACTCACTCTCTCTCTCCTCTCTCTTCTCTCTCTCTCTCTCTTTTTTTTTTTTTTTTGTGTGTGTGTACCAGAGATTGAACCTAGGGGCACTTAACCACTGAGATATATCCCCAGCCCTTTTTATGTTTTATTTTGAGACAGGGTCTTGCTAAATTGCTGAGGCTGGATTTGAAGTTGCCATCCTCCTCCCTTGGCTTCCTTAGCTGCTGCAGTTACAGGCATGTGCCACTGTAACCAGCTTTGACCTTATTTTCTGAGGTGATCAGTGTTATTTACTCACGTGACAAAAGTATTACTTGAAGTTATTTAAAAAATTACTTCAGAAAGTTTTGAAAAATGTTTTTAATGACTGTGGTTGTGGCTCAAAGATAGGTCACTTACTTAACATGTGCCAGGCCCTGAGTTCAATACCCAACTCCAAAGAGGGGAAAAAATACATTTTTGTGTGTATACACTCACACACACACACACACACACACACACACAATGATAGGGATTGGACCCACAGCCTGACACATATCCCAGCCCAATATATATATACATTCCTTAATGAAAATGCAAATGCAAAATGTACAAAACTGAACACCAACCAGATAAACATTGTTCTTATCCATATGCATTTCAGTTTCACATTTTAAATGAATGTTTTTATATAGCATAGACAATATTTTAATGATAATTTTATGTCTTGATTTTTCATATTAATACATTCTTTAGATATTTTCAATATCATTAAAATTTTCAATCTGTACTTATAAATGTTACTTAAAACATTAAATCAATTTACCATTGTTCATTTAAGAACCCAGTACATTAAAATTTGAGTTGTCTGAATGTCTACTGCTGAAAAACCACCTAAATGACAACTACAGTGTGAAAGTAATTTTCTGACATTTAAAATAGATGACTGAAAATGTAGGTTATTGGGTTATAGATTATGGATTTTGTTTTATTCAACTCTATTTTCTAAAGTCTTCACCAAGTTCCGTGCACCCCACAGTGTACAAGGAGTCTGCTTATTCTTCTAGTTTTACCAGATGTTGTCGAGTCATATGAATATTCAGGTGACTTTACAAGAATGGAGATAAGTGAAAGCCGAAATGTACCCAGGTGATTTTCTGCTGTGTACTACTTCCAACTAAGAAGCTGAGCATGTTTCTTCTTTTTGCTTTTTTTCCCCCAATATCTGCAGCAATGATAACTCCTGCATTTGAAGGCATGTTGTTTCAGAGAGCTATCTTATAGACAGGATGCCACGGACCACAATGCTCATGCCAAAGGCACAGTGAGTGGAGAGATGACTGATGGGAGCCAGGGTCATATTAGTTCCTCTGTCCCTGACACATCTGTGTGAGTCAGGCAGGGGGCAGACGTTATTATCCACACTTTATACTGAAAGATACTTTATAGTCGGGGCTAGAGAAAGCCAATGATATATAGTCAGCCACTGTGTCATTCACACTCTTCTTCCTTTTTTCCTGGAAAGCACTACACCATCAGCTTTTATTCATTTTTATTATACATCTATTTTTTTTTCCTAGAGTCCTGAATGACTTTCACATAAAAGTGAAGGAAAAAATATACTCACATACACACACACAAGGCTGAGAAAGTCCATGAGCAGAACTACTTCCCTGGGTGTTAGAGAGCAATGAGGTGTTTCAGAAATGGTCCCGTGTCATTAGCTAATTAAGGAAGAAATCTCTCCTGGGTATCTGTTGCAGTGAGCAAGCATTAGGGCACGATTTTTGCCTTATGTGAGGGGAAGAAAAAAAAGGGGTGGCGAAGGATGAAGGTTCCACTTGTCCTGTGGCACTTAGCCCCTCCTGTGTCTGGCATCTGGCTTCCAGGCTCTTCTTCCTGGATGCAGGAGATGGTGGAGAGTCCTATGCAGGGAATAAATGCTTCCCAGACTCAGCCCTGTGCTTCCAGTGGCTCTTGTATTTCTCCTAAGCTGATGTTGAACAGATGAGGACATCTGAGGAATTTTCAGGAAGCAGGTTTATTTAAGCTACAACAGTCCATAGGGGTTTAATGCCTAAAAAAGTCTCTGGATCCCCAGTCTGGAAATTCTTTCAGATTTATACTCAGTGAGGTGGTTACATGAGAGTGGCTGGGTATGTAACAGTTATTCTTTGTCTCATATTTCTAGGTTAGACAGAGGTTTCACAAATATCTACTAAAAAAAAAAAAACAGATACAATAACTTTTACACAGCAACAAGCTTGATTGCAGACCTAGCTTTTACCAAAAAGAGAAACCTGTCTTTTACAAGAAAGAGGAATCCGGAAACCACAATGAACTCTCTGCAAAAATCCTGCTAACTTTCTTTGTAAAAATCTTGTTGACTAGGAGAGAAGCTTCCATGTTACAATTTTGCTGGGAGGGGTCTCTGTGGAGAAGCTTAATTATGAAAATGGTCTTTTTGATGGGAGTATCTGATGGCTGCACCAAAGCAGTAGAAACTTGTACAGAAAGGTCTCAAAACTGTTCTTACAGTATAAAGATTTGTTTCACATTTTCTCACAAGTGCCTCTTTTTTTTTTTAAGCCATGCCCAGACTAGTTGCCATTTCTGAAGTTCACTGGATGGGTATCCTCCTCTCAGCCTTCCCATCTGTACGTCTCCTGTGCCAGCTACTTTCCTTTTTTTCTCCTTCACCTCCTCCTTGACCCAGTCTCCAACTAGTATCCTTCTGCTCACTCACAGGAGAATTCATATTATGAACTAGGGAAATAATAAAAATATTGAGTTGGTTGCAGCAATAAAGAAGTCTTTGCAGTCCCAAGGCTATGCTAACCATGAAACCTCAAGTTACTGCATTGTGGGGAAGCCAAAGTGAGACTGGAAAATAGGCAGCAAGTCCAGATATTAAGGTGCTTGTAATAGTTAATTTGAATTGCCCACTCAGTTGGATTAAGAGATGCAGAAGAGTTAAGAGGCTTCTGGGTGTGTTGATGAGGATGTGTCTAGGAATGATTGGCATGTGGAAAAGCAAACTGAAGAGGAGACCCTCCCTAAGTGTGGGCATCACTGTCCAATAGGTTGAAAGATTGGATGGAATAAAAGTTGGAAGAACAAGGAAGCAGCACCAGTTGCAAGTTCCATTTTTCTTGAATAGGTTCTTAATTGCTGCTGCGAATACCTAAGGACTTCAGACTCTAGGTCCTTCAGTCTTCCAAAGCAGACATTGCAGTGATACTTCAGGGAATTTCCAGAAGCTGTCAGTCCCAGACTGGGATAGCATAGTTGATCCCTCTTGTTTTCAGGCTTCAGCATCTTGGTCTGTACAGTTACTGGTTCCTCCAGCTCTCTAGCCTGAAGATGGCCATTGTGGACTATCCAGCTTTTGGTTGTCTAAACCAATCGAATTAATCCTCTTTTTATAATCATACCTCCTATTGGTTCTGTTCCTCTAGAGAACCCTGACTCATACAGAACCATTCAGGAGGTTTGGTCCAGTGACTATTGAGCAAAAATGTGGAGACTTGAAAATTAAAATATCAAAATGCCATTACGTCATGTTAGTGTAAACCTGCTATGTATGTATGTGTCCTGCCTTCTCAATTCCATATTAGATTTCTAATGTCTTCCAGGAGCCCAGTGTGGGGAATTATAGGGCCGTGTCTACCCTGGATCTGTGGTGGGTTAGGGCAAGGGGTCCTGTTGAATATGCATTCTGCTCACCCCATCCAAGTGTGTTTCATGCCCACCTTTCGAAAGCTGAGGTCCAAATGCTTCCCTTATTGTGAACTTTATAGACATGCAATATGACCCACCTTATCACTTATTCAAAATATAATTGTTAAGCATTTACTGTGTGCATTGCCAATATTACATGATTCTAAATGTGCAAAATCTTAGACTCTTTCTCTTCTCAGCATCTGCACATTGAGTGCCATGTTACGATTCCATTACTCAGAAATCAAAACTAATGCACTCCCTGGGCCATCCTCTTAGAACTTCCAGCCACCAGTTTAATAGCCCTCTCCTTCTCATGTCACTTGTCTTCATGATTTCACACTATTTTTTTGTTTTTTTTCCAACCTTGCTTACTTTCCACTATTATGTTTTTCCAGCCATCTGTTTTCTTATTTTTCACCATGTCCCTGCCTGTGTGGCCCAACTGTGCTTCTCACTACCATGGACCAGCTACTGACTGTACCCTGTGGGTAAGACTCTAACATAGTTCCCAGTGTTAAGGAAAATGGCTAGTAGGTTCAAGACTTCATTAAGAGTGTAGGAACTTGGCCTAAACTGTGAAGAAAGGGTATCTTCCAGATAATTCCAAGGAGAGAAAAAGGAAGTCCAAGCAGAGGCATAGTATTTGCAAACATCTCAAGGTGGAGACATAAGAAATAATGTTTTATTCTAGTCTATTTATTGCAAATAGTGATTCCCATAACTCTAAGTGTTTGGAAAGTTTCACATATTCTATACCACTCATAGTGTTGAATATTTGATAGATGTCAAGGAAATGTTTATGAAGGAAGAAATATCTTTCTGATGAAGAGGTTGATCTTTGAAGGCAGTAAGATAAAATCCCAGCATTATCTCATAATTGATACAGAATCTGGATAATGTTATTAAACCTCTCCCTGCTTCAAAGTCTTGATCTACATAGTAGAACTAATAATGCCTACTTTACATATGCAAAGTGATTCCTGGGATATTATTTAATTCACATCACTATTGTAAGTGATGTGATTCCACTAATCTTATTCTTCCATTGTGTTCACTGTTTCTTGTTGAATGTTCCCTGTGAAGAACATATTCCTATAAGTGATCTCTATCCTTATCTATAAGTGGCCTTCTATTAATATGATATTAAAGATTAGATCAGAAATTAATAATATCTTAAGGGTCACAAGAATATAATGAAAACTATAGTTACATTTTCTTTTGCAGAATGTTTTTGAGATCTTATTGCTACTCCTGAAGTCTACCTATGGATAGAGGCTAAAAACTCTAGGTTAAGTTTTAGATAAGAATGTCATAGGTATAATTAAACTTTTTATCTGTCTTTATAAATTCCTAACAATCTGCTATAAGTGTTCTTTGTCAGAGCCAGAGGACCCAATATGGAATCTGTTCCATGTGGGAATATGGACTGGCTTCTGAGAAACTGTATACTTTTTGTTACAAACTTTAGAAGAGGTATCTATCTATCAAGGCCCAGGTCATTTGAAAAAGAATATATATATACACACACATATATATATATGTATAATGAATTATATATAATAAATATAATTAATTATATATACATATAATAAATATAATGAATATATATATATATATATATATATATATATATATATTAGCTATTAGAAGGTTTTTCACTACTAAAATGGTTAAAAGAGTATTCTAAGGGGTCAAGAAGGAAAGTGGACAGTGGAGGAATAAGGACCAGGAAAGCTGCTCCTACATAGGGACTGTCCAGACTTCTTAAAGAGGGTGTGGTTACCACAGGAAAATGAGGCTTACAGTTATCAATCTTGCCAGAGAACCTAGCTATCTGGAGTGTCTGTCTGAAGTGGAGTGATCAATCTCCAGCAGAGAGAGTGAAATTGTAACTTACCTATGCACAGCCCTGGGCTTCCCAATAAATGATAAGAAGACAGGAACTTGGAAGTATTTTTCTGTCTTTTTCTCTCTTCAGCGGCCCTCTAGTGCCCCCTAATGCCTAACATTAGCCAGGAGTGGTGGGGAATGCCTGTAATCCTAGAGGCTCAGAAGGCTGAGGCAAGAGGATCGCAAGTTCAAAGTCAGCCTCAGCAATTCAGCAAGGTCCTAAGCAACTTAGCAAGACCCTGCCTCAAAATTAAAAAAAAAAAAAGGGGTGGGGGATGGCGCTGGGGATATGTCTCCGTGGTTAAGCGTTACTAGGTTCAATTCCTGGTAGCAAAACAAAAAACAAACAACAACAACAACAAACATTCCTAACACTAATGATCAAACTATCTGACAAAAGAGAAAAGAAATATTTATAGGATCCAACTCCATTATCAAAATCAGCATAAATACAGGTGACTTCAGGACTGAAACTCAGAAATGGATAACTGGCACATCCACAAGTTGCCTTTTTCCCTTAAAAAAAAAAAAAAATCTAGGTTTGGACATCTAAAGGAAGCACTTGGGAAAACAAAAGGAGACATACCTATATTCATAATTTCATATATCACCTGAACAGTCTTAGATAATACTAGCACATCTCACACATGTATGTAGGACAAAATCTCAAAATAGGTCTAAACTTTTGTGATTAGTAAAACATGATTTTTTTTTTTTTACTTTGTTGCTGTAGGTATGTTCAATTAAAAAAATACTGAAAGGACAACTCTTATTTATGAGCCCATATGATTTATTGCATTAAAAAGAACTTCTCACATTTGAAAACTTTAGGGCTCTGTACAAGTGCTTGTATTTGAAGCACCTGAACAATGTACCCTTCTATCTGAGGATCTCCTGTGTTACTATTCTCATAAAAACTACCTTTTCCTATTCCATCTCTCATTTCCTCAGGCAGCTCACCCTTCTCTTTTGACATCTTTTTGTCTCACAGCCATTTCAGTCTACATTTTCTCTAACCCTTTAGTTTAGCTCGTTGCTCTATTTGTCAGTCAGTCCATGGAGATATCTGGGCTTCTCCATGGTGGACAGTAATTACTTCAAAAAAAAAATTTTTTTTTTCCTGAAACTTTAAAAAGGTCCCGAATATGCCTTGCTTCAGCCAAGGAAGAAACCCTTTGAAACATGTTCATATTCATCTTTGTGGCATCAATATCATCTGGTAGTTAAAGAAACATCTTACCTTTGTAACTAGTGATAATTTAAAAATGAAAACTATAGAATGATAGGGCCTTTTAAAACATAACTTTGAGATCCAGAACAAGGATAAATGTGCATATGTTTATTGGTCATAAACCACTTTAGATGTGGTCAAAAAATATTTCCATAAACCACTTTTGATGTGGTCAACAGATATGTCCTTTTGAATGAGGGATGCTCTAAAGCCCACCATTTACTTCAGTTACATGCTGTATGGTGGATGCCCATCTGCACAGTGTATTTGCATACAACCACACTGAGAATTGAGTCATCTCAAGGAGCATCCACTGCCAGCTTCCCAAGGAAAATGGAAAAGTGGAAAGTTTCAAAAGATGCCACTATTTACTAGGCAGGCTTTGATAAAAAAATTCGCAACCATCTCACCATTGTTAACCAGCAAAGTATTGATTCAAAATATGAACCAATAAGATATCAAAAATATATATATATTTTATTTCTATTTTGCATGACAAAAATCAATATTTTCAACTCATAGGAAATTAGAAAAACACAGAAAAGCAGGAAAAAATGCTTAAATTCTGATCAAAGGCATCAGTATTATACAGGTACATATTTTCTGTTCTTTTTTAATGAAGTTTTCAATTCCTTTTTTCCTTGTTATTAATATACATTATAATGAAAATAATAACATTAAATATTTAGCATGTCCCAGATATTTCATCAAGTGATTTTCATATATTTATTTATTTTAATCCTTGAAATAGCTCTAAAAATGAATAATTATTTGTGGTTTTAGTTTAGACTTGAGAAAAATAAGGCTCAAAAATATTAATGTAGCTGGATATGGTGGTGCATGGCCTGTACTCCCAGTGGCTCTGGAGGCTGAGGCAAGAGGATCGTGAGTTCAAAGCCAGCCTCATCAAAAGCAAGGCACTAAGCAACTCAGTGAGAACTTGTCTCTAAATATAATACAAAATAGGGCTGGGAATGTGGCTCAGAGGCCAAGTGTCCCTGCGTTTAATCCCTGGTACCACCCCCAAAATTAAAGTGACTTCACCAAGATATATGACGAATAACTAACAGAACTTGGTCTCCATTCCTGGTTTACCTGGTGCAAATCCATACTTAACTACTGTGGTATGGTTTATACATATTTTATAACCTTTTCTAATTACTGTGTTTCTAAATTTTAACTAAAATAAAATTTCATTATGAAATGTTGATCAATACATACTGAATAAATTAATGATTTTTTTATGAGAAAAGAAAGGAATAATTTGAGTTCCCTATAGATAAGTGAAACAATACAAATAGAAGTTGCATAATAAATATTTCTTTAAACTTATGCAGTGCTAACTGTACTAAAATGAACTTTAAGGTCCAGTTAATCCTGGATCATCTTCTGAAGAAGGTTGACCTTCTCTGGACCGACAGATCAATGAACAACCTTAAGAGATACTTGGCCTCGTTTGGCTCAGTTGCCTGGAAATAGTGTTAAAAGATGATGTTTGGGTGCCTCTTCCCACTAAAATAGCCTACTTTCCCAATTCAGCAGAAATGATTTGTCCTCACTAGAGAGAGCACTGCTCTCTCTTTAATTGATTAACTAGTTAGCTCTTCCTATTCTGGTCTCATTCTGAGTTTCTAGGGGTTAGAACTTCAACGAATGAATTTTGGGTGGTACACAATTTAGCTTATAACAATTATTAGGGTTCTGGTGAACACTTAAAATGCTCCTATTCACTGTTTATGGAATCACTTTCTCAAACAATACAAAAACAGGACCATCAGTACTGTCCCATAAGTACTTTCAATCCTTCTAGATCCTTCAGTCCTTCTGATTGGCCATTTCATCCTCTTCCTTCATCCTAAGGTTCCTAACAAGCTACTCCAGTAGCCTACCTACTTCAGGTATTCCAGTAGCCTCTGTAGTTAACATAGCCACACATATATGCAAGGAAAGTGGGGATATGTAGTCACCCAGTTGGGCATGTTGTCACCTTAAGTTCATGAACATTCCACTCTCAAGAAAAGTAAAGAAAATGGATCTTGAGTAGATAGAGATTTCTACCACAATCTCTTTGACCAGTAAATGTCACTATAGGAGTCTTTTCATGTAAAAAGTAGTACAAGCCAAGCCCAGTGGCATACACCTGTAATCCAAGTTACTTGGGAAGCTAGGGCAGGAGGATCACAGGTTAGAGGCTAACCTGGACAACTTAGTGAGACCATGTCTTATAATGAAAAGTCAAAAAGGATTGAGAATGCACTTCAGTGGAAGAGCACTGGCTTTGATCACCAGTACTGGAAGGAGAAGGAGAAGGAGAAGGAGAAGGAGAAGGAGGAGAAGGAGAAGGAAAAAAAGAAGTAATACCACTCAGATATATAGTAGATCTATTTTTAAGTTTTTGAGGACTTTCCATACTATTTCCTGTAAGATTCCCCAATTCCTTTTTCTCTACACCTTCGTAAACACATCTTTTCTCATATCTTTTTGACAATAGCCCTATTAACAGATTGCAATGATATTTCATTGTGGTTTTGATTTGCATTTCCCTTGTGATTACCAGTGTTGAGCTCTTTCTCATGTGCCTGTTGGCTAAATGAATATTTGCTTTGGAAGAATCCTCATTTAGGTTCTTAGTCCAGTTTTTAAAATCAGATTATTTGTGTTTTTGAGGGGTTTTGTTTGTTTTTTGTTTTTTGCTTTTGCTATTGAGTAATATGAATTCCTTAGATATTTTGGATATTACACTCATCAGATATAGAGTTTGTAAAAATTTTCTCCCATCCTGTGCATGGTCTTTCCATGTGTTGATTGCTTTTGTTACTGTGCAGAGTATTTTGATTTTGAGATATTCTTACTTATTTATTTTACTTTCATTGTTTGTGCTTGTGTTGCCATACTTAAAGGCATTGCCAAACTTGGCATGGTGGTGTACACCTGTAATCTCAGCTACTCTGGAGTCTGAAGCAGGAGGATCAGACGTTCTAGGCCAGTTTCAGTAATTTAGTGAGACATTGTCTGAAAGTAAAAAAAATTAAAAAAAAATAGTACATCTGGGGATGTTGCTCAGTGGTAGAGCATACCTGAGTTCAATCTCCAGTACTGCAGGGGGAAAAAAATAGGAAAAAGAAAAAAAGAAAGACTTGTTCTAAAGAACAATGTCAGGGATGGGGATGTGGCTCAAGCGGTAACACGCTCGCCTGGCATGCGCGGGGCGCTGGGTTCGATCCTCAGTACCACATAAAAATAAAATAAAGATGTTGTGTTCACCAAAAACTGAAAAATAAATATTAAAAAATTCTCTCTCTCTCTCTCTCTCTCTCTCTCTCTCTCTCTCTCTCTCTTTCTCTCTCTCTTTAAAAAAAAGAACAATGTCAAATAAAGATTTTTTACTTTTAAATATTTAAATATAAGACCTGAAACTGCAATACTCTTTTTTTTTTAATCTACCTATAGTATTTAAGTGCTGAAGTTATTTTAAATGAATTTTTGTAAGGCATGGTTCCAATTCAACATTTTTGTAGGGGTGCATCCTCTTTTTAAACATTATTAAGGGGAAAAGATGTTTTCTTTAATAATGTTCCATTGGTTTATGTATGAGTACGCCAGTACCATACTATTTTGAGTAGTATGGCTTTGTAACACATTTTGAAATCAGGAAGTGTGATGCCTCTAACTTTGCTCTTCTATCTCAAAATTACTTACACTATCTGGGATCTTTTGTGGTCCCATTCCAATTTTTGGACTTTTTTTTCTATTTCTATGCAGAATGCCAGTGTAAATTAGTTATGATTTCATTGAATATATAGCTTACTTTGTGTTGTATAAACATCTTAACAATGTTGATTTTCTTGACGCTGTGAACATGAGATGTCTTTCCATTTATTTATGTGTCCTCAATTTCTTATAATGTCTTATAATTTTAAGCATAAAGATATTTTACCTCCTGGGTTAAAGTTATTACTAAGCTTTATTTTCAATTTTCTTTTTTTTAGTTTTGATAGACACAGTACCTTTATTTTATTTATTTTTATGTGGTCCTGAGGATCAAACCCAGTGCCTGATATGTGTGAGACAAGCCCTCTGCTACTGAGCCACAATCCCAGCCCACTACTAAGCTTTTTTACATCATTGTACATTTTCAGAGAGTCTTCTCTTAATGTGTAGAAGTGTAACTGATCTTTTTAATCTTAGTTTTATGTCCTGCAACTTTACTGAATTTGTTTATTAGTTCTAACAAATTTTTAGTGGAGTCTTTAGGGTTTTCTATAAATAGAAGATATGTAATAGATATAATATTAATTCTTTCTTTATGGTTTCAATGCCATTTATTTCTTTTCCTTTCTTAGTTGCTTGTGATGATGCTTCCAGTACTCTGTTAAACAGAAGGGGTGAGAATGGGCACCCTTACCTTGCTCCTGATCTCAGATGGAAAGTTTTCAACTCATTGCTGTTGAGAATGACATTAGACATGGGCTTGTCATATGAGTTCTTTACTCTATTGAGGATTATTCCTTCTATAATTAATTTGTTGAAAATTTTCATCATGAAATAACTGTGAATTTTGTCAAATGCTTTTTCTGCTTTGATGAAGATGATTGTGTGAATTCTATGCTTTCCTCTTTTAATGTGCTTTATTGCACTTGTTGATTTTCATGTATTGGATTATTCTTGTACCCTGGCCTCTGTTTATTTAATTTTAAAATTAGGATAACTCAGTGTTAGAGCACTGTCCTAGCATGAGTGAAGACCTGAGTTCTATTCCCAGCACCACAAAACAACAAACAATATTCTGTGCTTCATTTTATTTATTACTTATTTTTTTATTTGTTCTAATTAGTTATACATGACAGTAGAATGCATTTGACCCATCATACATGCATGGAGTATAATTCCTCATTCTTCTGGTTGTTTATGATGTAGAGTTAATACAGGTTGTGTAATCACATACACACATAGTGTAATAATGTCCAATTAATTCTACTATAATTCCTACCCCCATATTGTTTCCCCTCCCTTTATTCCCCTCTGCCTAATCCAGAGTCCTCTATCCTTCCTTAGCACTACCTCCCCTTATTGTGAATTAGCATCTGCATATCAGAGAAAACATTCAGCCTTTGGTTCTTTGGGATGGGCTTATTTTGCTTAGCATGATATTCTACAGTTCCATCCATTTACCGCAAATGCCATAATTTCATTCTTCTTTAAGGCTGATTAATATTCCATTGTGTATATGTACCACAATTTCTTTATCCATTCATCTGTTGAAGGGCATCTAGTTTGGTTCCATAGTTTAGCTATTGTAAATTGAGCTGCTATAGACATTGCTATAGCTGTCTCACTGTAGTATTCTGATTTAAGTCCTTTTGGGTATAAATCCAGGATAACTGGGTCAAATTCTGGTTCCATTTCAGGTTTTCTAAGGAATCTCCATACTGCTTTCCATAGTGGTTGTACCAATTTGCAGTCCCATCAGCAATGTATGAGTGTACATTTTTCCCTACATACTTGCTAACATTTATTGTTGTTTGTATTCTTGGTAATTGCCATTTGATTGGAGTGAGATAAAATTTCTGTGTAGTTTTAATTTGCATTTCTCTAATTGCTAGAGATGTTGAACAGTTTTTCATATATTTGTTGATCGATTTTATTTCTTTTTCTGTGAAGTGTCTGCTTAGTTCCTTAGCCCATTTATTGATTGGGTTTTTTTTTATGTTAAGTTTCTTGATTTCTTTATATATCCTGGAGATTAATACTTTATTGGTGATGCATGTTGTAAAGATTTTCTCCAACTCTATAGGCTCTCTTACATTATTGATTGCTTCCTTTGCTGTGAAGAATCTTTTTAGTTTGATTCCATACCATTTATTGATTCTTGATTTTACTTCTTGCACTTTAGGAGTCTTGTTAAGGAAGTCAGTTCCTAAGTCAACATGGAGGAGATTTGGGCCTATATTTTCTTCTAGTAGGTGGTGCAGGGTGTCTGTTCTAATGCCTAAATCCTTCATCCACTTTGAGTTGATTTTTGTGCAGAGTAAGAGGGGTTTAATTTCATTTTGCTACATAATTTCCCAGCACAATTTGTTGAAAAGGCTATCTTTTTCTCTAATGTATGTTTTTGGCACCTTTGTGCAGTATGAGATAACTGAATTTATAGATTTTTCACTGTGTCTTCTATTCATTGGTCTGTGTGTCTGTGTAGGTGCCAATACCATGCCATTGTTGTTACTATGGCTCTACAGTATAATTTAAGTTCTGGTATTTTGGTGCCTCCTGCTTCACTTTTCTTGTTTACAATTGCTTTCCAGATGAATTTTATGATTGCTCTTTCTATTTCGATGAAAAATATCGCTGGAATTTTATTAGGAATTGCATTAAATTGTTATAATACTTTTGACAATTTTGACAATGTTAATTCTGACTATCCAAAAGCTGGGAGATCTTTCCATCTTGTAAAGATCTTCTTAATTTCTTTCTTTAGTGTTCTGTAGCTTTCATTGTAGAGGTCTTTTACCTCTTTTTTTAGACTGATTTCCCATTTTTTCTTTTCTTTCTTTCTTTTCTTTTTTTTTTTTTTTTTTTTTTTGAGGCTATTGTGAATGGGGCAGTTTTCCTAATTTCTCTTTCAGTGAAATCATCACTGATGTATAGGAATGTATTTGATTTATTGTGTTAATTTTATATCCTGCTACTTTGCTGAATTCATTCATTAGTTCTAGAAGTTTTTTGGTGGAAATTTTTGGATCTTCTAAATATAGAATCATGTCATCAGCAAATAGTGATAGTTTGAGTTTTTTCCTATTTGTGTTCGTTTAATTTCTTTCTTCTAATTGCTCTGGGTAGCATTTCAAGAATAATGCTTTATTTTAAATATGTTGAAAATATAGAAATTTTAAACTACATGTGTAAATAAGCTTTTCACTTTGGTATGATCAAAATACTTGAAAGAACAAACTGAGAGGAGTGAAGATTTGTTTTGGTTCATGGTTTCAGAGCTTTCAATCTATGGATGGCTGACTCGATTGCCCTGGGCCTGAGATAAAGCCATCTTGGATAATCATGGTAGAAGGATGTGATGGAGAAAAATTGCTTAGTTGATAGCAGCAAGGAAGCAGAGAAGAATGAGGAGACAAAATGTAAATCCCAAAGACCCATTCCCAGTGACCTATCACTCTAGTCATATTCTGACTGCCACACTTACCACTCAGCCCATAATCCTTTCAAATTATCAATCCACAAAATGGGTCAATCCATGATTAGCTTACAGCTCTTTCTAATCTAATTGTTCCACCTTCTAACTATTTCTGCATTGTCTCACACATGAGTTTTCAGAGGACACTTTATATGCAAGCCATAACACTATGTATCACCATAATTCCACCAGAAAGAGCCACTAGTAAGCAAATTAATCTGTTTTATACACATGTATTTATGTTACTGTATTCTACCTGATTCATGTGTGCAAATTTGCATTTTATTAATTCAATTTGAAATTGTAAGCCATTTTTATGTTTACCATAAACCTCATCATTAGTGGTGGCAAATAGTATATCATATGTATATACCATAATTTACTTAACTATTCCCATAATTTTAGACCCAGTTTTGTTTTATTGCATATTATAACGTTCAGTATTGGTCCAATTTCAGATTATTTCTCGAGAATAGATATCTAGAATTCAAAATGATGTGTCAAAGGGATTATTAATATTTTTGGTTTCTTGATTTATATTTCCAAATATCTTTTTGTAATATTTGGTAACAAAACTTGAAGAGTTCTCAAAATAAAGCTTCAATTTTATCTTTCAGTTTAAAAACTTATAAGTCTTTAGCTTAATCCTGGGTCCATTTTCCATTCTCTCCGACGCTCCTCCCACCAACTCCCAAGATCCTTCTCTGGGATTTATGTGAAACTCAAAGTCAACACTATTTGCAAAAGCTAAAATCTTGGGTGGATTATGTTCCTCTCTAGTGCATAGGAAGGAAACACAAAGCACAGGACTCAAAACAAGACAGACACACACGGAGCCCAAACTGAGACCAGAGTCAAGATGCTGAAACTAGGAGGGCAGGTTTGAGGGGGAAAAGGAAGAGGCAGAGGCAGAAGAGGACCTCTGAAGCCACGGGCAGTGTGTGGTTTTCAGTCTCCTCTGTTCACTGGTCCTGCTGGGAGCTGCTGGGAGGAGAGGAGAAGGCTATGAGGAAACTGTCTTCTGACCTCCCTATGAACTTAGGCTATTAGTGGAGCCTTCCCTCCATTACTAAATATGCCTTTCTCTTCGATGTCCCCTTGATGAAACTCAAGAGGTGTGATTTCTATGCTTGAGGGCTTCCTTTAGCAGGAACAAACACTTGGCTGTGTATGTTAATGACAAGCATCTATTCTCCCTTAAATTTCTGAAAGTCATCATGGTCTTCCCAGTGTTTGTCCTCTCATTTCCCCTCTAAACAAATCCTGTTTCCATCTTCACTCCTGCCTACTTGTCCTGTAAAGCTCAGATCAAAATAGACTCTATTTGATAGCTCTATTGCATGCTGTCTCATCAACATGTATGTCAGCTTCATGGCACTTGATCACAGTTGTGATGACGATGTTCTGGAAGCTTCATCTTGTTGCTGTGAATGCTTGAGGTGGGCAAAGTCTCAGGCTGACTCCCTTCTGGTCTGTGTCCTGACCCATGAGAATCCAGTATGACCATTAAGAACAGTTTCGTAAATATCTTCTGAGTAAGAAAACATGCTAATATGAAGGAGTCTCTCTTCAAACGTGAAATAGAGTCTTAACTTTGATCCCTTACTATTCCCAAGTCTGTGAACCAGGAAAATAGTTTTGACACATAGGGCAGTCCTGCCTCTACATTTGCTGATAGCATGCCAGTCAGTCCTGGTAGTTTTCAGACAAATCAAATTAGAAATGGTTGTACTCATTTGGAAAATCAAGAACTGGCTTTGAAATCTTTTCCCACAAATTAGATTGAATCAAGATCATTTTTCCCCAGCTTATAAATGCTTGATTGCCTTTGTTTGATGCTTCATGATTGAAGCTCAGCCTTGCACGGCTAGCTTTATTTTTTTTTTTTACTCACCAGGGTGTTGTGATGTCTGGATGATGATTAAAAACAAAACAAACACCCACATTAAAAATTCTTTGTAAATAACAGCTCAGCACAGTAATATAACCCTTGGAAGTGGCACATTTAAGAAACTCTGAAACCAGTCAAGGTAAGCAGAACTTCAAGCTGGGTCTGCTCTATTACCTTGGGGTCTTAAAAATTGTACTTAGCTATCCTGGACTGGCTTATCATCCCCTCTCAGGGATGATAACTGAGGGATGGAGCAGGACTTCCCCATAATGACATTTGAGGATTCCTGGTGGCAGTGGGTAGTTTACACACCAGTCCATTTCTCTGGCCCATCCCTTGTAATACTTTTCTCTCATTTCCATCTTTGTCAGCAAGCTTTGTTCATAATTAATTACAAGCCTACCTTGATCTGTGACCACAGGCCCTATTTCAACAGAATGGTCACTCTCCTTTTTTTTTTTTTTTTATGTTTCCCAGATGACTTGAACCCTGGATTAGCTAGCCTTTTGTTGTTGTGATCAAAATCCCTGATTTGAATAACTAAAAAGAGGAAAGATTTATATTGGCTCATGATTTCAGAGGTTTTAGTCCACAGTTGGCCAGCTCCACTGTTTGGGCCTGAGGTTAGGCAGAACATCATGGCAGAGGGTGAGAAAGAAGAAAGCTGCTCAGCTCATAGAGACAGGGGAAAGGGAGTGGGGGTGGGGTAGAAAAGAAGGGAAGGGAAGGAAAGGGAGAGATGAAGAGGTGACAGGGGACAAGATGTTGCCCCCAAGGACCAACTCCTTCACCAAAGTTCCACCTTTCAATAATGCCATCAAAATGTTAATTTGGAGATGAGAACAGAGTCTTCATTGTTCAATCAGTTTCCAAAAGTCCCACCTCTGAACTTGGTTGCACTTGGGACTAAGACTTCAATACATAATCCTCTGGGGAGCATTATAGATACAAACCATAAGAAACCCAGACTAGTGTCTTACTGCCAAGCTGGTGAGCAGTGTTGGGGATGGTGAAGCCCTACAAGGGTTGAATAATAGGGATATCCATCTTATTGAGATGGACAAGAGACTACGGCCTTTGTATGTTCTTCACATTTCTCTTATTTATACTTCTGATGTTCTGGTTATCATTGAAACCTGAGCAGATGTTAATGTTTGAGAGTCTTCCACATATCTAAATGGTTTGATTCACCAAAAGTAGATATTACTAGAGGTCTTTGGGAAAGTGATATGAGTCCAGAAAGAATGCCCTTACAAATTCAACTACTTGATTCGACTGGAGGAAAAATACCAATGAATGGGAAATACTGATAATCAATACACCAGAAATGACACACATTAGCCATAAGCCATAGTCTACCAAGCCAACCCAAGTTTTACAAATAGGAATCCACTCTCTTTCAAAATTTTTACCTAACAGAAACATAACATAAAGGCAAACAGCTAAGTAGAAAATTCAGGAACAATTATCTTTTGCTGGTAAGGTCTGAAATTGGTCATATTCATCAATGACCTCAAGCAAAACAAGGAAAGGAATGTATTTAATTATGAAGCTGTGTATTATTTCCCATTAACCTATTGAAGAACATTTCTCTTCTCAGTTCTGCTAGCTCCATTTTCTAGCCTAATACATTTTGACATTTATGTCATAAATTGAGATCTGGCTAAAATACCTGGTAACCAATGAAGCTTTGCTGGATTTATATTAAGGAATGTTCTGCAAACACAGAGAGCCGTTAGCTCACTGCCCAAGACAGCTCCGTCTGTTCCTTCTCATACACTCACGTTCAGCCCACTGTGATGTTTCATTATTGCGTCTGTCAGCAGAGCAGCATCTTCTGAAATTGGTCCTTCCATGTAAAAGATCAGAGTCCATTTATTTGATTCATTCTGTAGTCACCTAACAAAGACTTAAACGGTATCGAGTTCTCCCTGTCAGAAGGCTTCAAGAAGGAAAGCCACTGTCATGATACTCCCACCCATCAGTCATGAGATGGCTATAATTATGTTATTACTGCAAGATCTCCTTTTTGATGAGTCCCTCTGTCACAGACAAAAGCTTTTAGTTGGATAAGTTTTATTGGATTTCACTCAGCATTTGACACCCTTCCGATGGGGTGGCACAATTGCCTGGTTACATTCAGAAGGAAGGTGCTGTTCACAACCTATATTCAGTCTCAGTGTTTTCCTATGCTTTGCATTGAACAGGCCTTGGAACCACACCCTGCAGATAGTTTCTCTCACTCCATCATCTCCAATAAACTGTTAGCCACTCCATAGTTTAGCATTAACCTAGCATTCTTTTTGTGAAATACTTTAGAGTATATTTCCAGGGAAGAGGAAGAATAGACAGTCAAAAATTGGTTGTCCTTCTCTGGTAAATATTGGGCTTTGATTTTTTATATCATTTTCTATGTACTTTAAAAATATCATTAACATTTTTGGTGATTCATGTGCTTTTCTGCATTGAGACAGGAATTGGTAAGAGAAGGCTTTGTTCTTCCTCTTTATGCTCTGATTATTCATTGGAAAAGAATTTTTAAATAAAAATACATGATTATAATTATTATGCCAACAAAAGATGATGACCAATCCCTCTCCAAAGAAAAGATAGAAGAAAAATATTCATTTTGAGGCACCCAAGAATGAAAGAACCTTAGGGAATCCTAGAAGTATCCATGCAAATAATCTTAGGTCACCAATAAGGAAACTGAGGCCCTGGAAATGACTTGTTTCTAGTCATCCAGAAAAGTGTCAAGTCTGAAGAAACAGAACAAGACAAGAGCAATGGTAGGCACCATGCATGAGGTCTTATGCTATCCTACATCAACCCTGTTTTCATCCTCCCAATTTGAGGACACAAGAGGGAAAGTAGGGCTTTCTCAGCAAATATTCATGAAAAGAATACAGTATGCCTAGATTTAGATACTCTTACTTTCTTCTCAGAATTAAAAGCAAGATGCTCTATACCAAATTACAAATGTCCTATTATGTAAGAGTTATGCAGTCATCAAAAAGTAGCTAATTATTATAAGCCATATTATAAGAAATATGATAAATTTCTGCAGGTAGCACATACCATGGAAAGCCAGTAGAGAATCAGCCACCTTGGGGGTGGGGTTGTGGGTAAAGCTGCAGGTGTACATTTAATAACTTGACAGCTGTAATGTACATTTAATAACTTTCCTGCAGGTGTGAACAAGGAGAGAGTTTCACTTGCCCTGGGGGAAGAGCATAAAGTTGTGTGCAGAGCTAGGAGGGGTCACTCCTGGTGGAGGGAAGAAGGCTCAAGTATGCTTAGGAGTCAGGTTATCCTAGGAGCAATGCCAAATGAAAACTTTGAGCAAGTTTAAGAGCTTTTTTTTTTTTTTTCTCTTAGTGTGTCCTCACACTCTATTGGGGTGGTGCCAGTGACCAGTTTATACCACCAAAGTATGTGATGGTCTATCAGCAATCAGGAGACATCTGTCCTTTCCTGTTGAAGTCCAATGTGCAAGTAGAGGACAATGGGAGCCACACTTGACCCTCACTCTTTGTCTGACCAGCACTTCCTATCAATTATGTCTGTACATTTCACATGAATAAGTTTCCTTTCCTTCCTCTCCCCCATTACTATTTGTATTAGTTTTCTCCACAGGAAAAAAAAATCAGGATATATATGTATTTATATATTCATAGTATATATATATATATATATATATATATATATATATATATATACATATATACATACACACATACTATCTATCTATATATGTGGTGTGTGTGTGTGTGTGTATATATATATATATATATATATATATATATATATATATATATATAATTTATTTAATAGGAAATGACTATTATGGAGGCTGGGAAGTCCTACCATCTGTCACTTCCAAACTGAAGACCCAAGGAAAAAACAGAAATAAACAGTGGTATAATTCAGTCTGAGTTTGAAAGCTTGAAAACCAGGGGAATTGATGGCATAAATTCTAGTCTGAGAGCAGGGGAAGTTGAAATGATAATGTCTCAGCTCAAGGGGGAAGCAAAAAACAAAATAAAAAATGAATCTTTTATTTCTCTACCTTTAGTTGCAGGTCCTCAGTAGAGAGTAATTTTTGGCACATATGAGAAAGAAACATAAGTTACTAAGAAATGTCATCTTGGAAATTAAGAGAGGCTCCTACTTAGGATACCTAGAGACCTGAGACGTTTGTCATCCCCGGGAGTCCTCATTATAGTCTAGACCAGCAACTTCAGTCAGATGCTGAAGACCCTCATTCAACCAGAACCTGGTGAATGTTGTCAAGAAAGAAACATTATACACTAAAGACTTAGTTCTTCCAATTTAGAGTAACTTTCTTTTGGATAGAAAACCCCTGTAGGTCTTATAAAAGATGGAGAGGGAAAAAGATCCATGCCAGTTTATTGAATTCTTCTTAATCTCTTCCATGAGGCCAGCACTAGTGACTTTACCTTGGAGAGCACAAGGTACCTTTCCTTTCCATGTCACTCTTCACACCAATTACAGCTGTAGTGTACATTTAATAACTATAGAACGAAAAAAGATAAGAGTTTTGCATGCAACATCTAAATTCCTATGCTTAGCATATCGTTTTACAATGCTTAAAAAAAAATCTTAAACGGATTTTGAAATCTTGAATGATTTAAGTGTATGTTGGGATGATGGGACTCCAAGAAATGGAACTCCCTTCTTTGGGAATGAAAGGAATGAAATTTGAAGAAATAGATGAAAGAGGTAGATCAGTTAAAATGCAGTCTTCTGACCATTTTCCATGTCTGTTTTGACACAATTCTAAAGCAAATTGTTTCCTTTCATGGCACTTCTAAATGGTTGGTGGATGCTGAAGACCCTCATTCAACCAGAACCTGGTGAATGTTGTCAAATTCTCAAATGTTACCTTGAGAAAGATTCTGTTATCAGAAATGGCACTATTGAAAATTATCAAATAGTCAAAGTTGATTTCAAAAGTAGCACTTCTACAGGTAGCTAACTAACACTTTCTTCTTTCTCCCCACTGGAGTGGATGGTGCTGATTATTGATACTTCTCAGTACTGTGTGGCACTTTTCATGCCCTGGCATCAAGCACAATGAAATGGGCTTAGAAGCAGAATTGTCATGCAGTAGCCCTGTGATGGGAAGCTGAGCTAGAAACACATTCAACGGGTCAGATTTGGGGTAGAGGGAATTTCCCATTCACTCATACCTTCTTGCCCTTGGTTTTGCCCATGGAGAACAGAACAAGGGCACACTCTTAAAAACAAAGACAGCTTCACCAGCTGCATGGGAACCGAGGAAAGTAATAAAAGGAACTGAGGGAAGGTAGAGAGGAGAGTTAACTACAGGGAGCCAGGAAAACCAGTCAAAGACAGAGAAAATACCCAGTGGATTTCAAAGTTTTCCTTTACCTTGTTGAGCAAATTGTTGATTACTACTCATGGCTTTATCTATGGCAGTAAGAATTCCTGAAAGCAGTTATTTGAAATTCTTGTTCCAAGGGTCTAATCCAGGGAGACTTTATATTTGGAGCTAACCTTGTCCTATAGTTCTCAAGCAGTTGAGGCCATTAAAAATAGGATGGAGGGAAACAGGAAAGGGAGCTGTCAAGTCCTTATCAGTGAACAGATCAAATAATGAAAGAGTCTCAGTTCTTCCAGTTTTCTACTGTCCTGACATCAGCCTTCCATTGCTGTCTTGGGGAAGGTACTCAGAATAAGACTTGAGTCGGGTTGAACTTTAAGTTTTAAATAAACAACTTCAAGTGGAGATTTTAACAACTTCAATGGTCTTTGCCTTCATTTTCTTTACAATTTCCTACCCATTATTCTTTTTACACAGATTCAAATTTGGGGTACAGTTGTATTCTGGCAACTTTGTTACAGGAGGTGATACTGACCTCAGGGAAAGAAAAAGGAAAGAAAAGTTACAACTATCCCCTACCTTCTCTGTAAAGTGCTCATGATTTTGGCTTTTAAAGATAACCTTGCCAAAATTAGTCCATCATCAGTGGGAATGTTTTCATTCTTTAAAGGAAATTTACCACAAATCCAAAAAACGCAAATGAAATAGTGATGAGATAACACTCAGAAGTCTCTGGTTCCATGGTGGCACCAAGAGCACAGAAGGATGCACCATGATGGTGGCTAGATGCGAAGTCTTCACAGTTTGAAAAATACATGCTTCCCTCCCATTGTCTAGCAAGACAAAGGGATTTTGTTAAGTTACTTATTGTATCTGATCCTAGTTTGTGTGTCATTTATTTATTTAGTTTTTTATGTGTGTGCTTATTTATTTATTTTTGTGATGCTAGGGATTGAACCAATGTGTACTCTATCACTGAGTTAGATCCCCACCATTTTTTTTTCTTTTAGTTTGAGACAGGGTATGGCTAAGTTGACCAGGCTGATCTCAACCTTGCAATCCTCCTGCCTCAACCTACCAAATAGCTGGGATTTTGTATATTCTTTAAATCAGTACTTGAATAGATGATCACATCACTGTGCAAAATTCACTGGCTATATTTGGAAATTCTAAGCCTACTATTTGACATGGTGGTGCAGTCTAATGTGTGGGCACTTTTTTTTTTTTTTGATGGATACCAAAAGTGTTATCCTTTGACTCATTAATTCACTTATGGGAATCTAACGTAAAGAGAAGAAAACATCTAAAGAACTACAGCAAATGCTTCATGCAAGAATATATTCATAGCAGTGTTATTGATGATTGGCTTCTTAAAAATGTACTTGTGTGTGAAAAAAGTTTGTTTTGGGATGAGTATTTTTCAGGCATACAAGTGTATCTTAAACAAACATGGTTGAGACCTAGGGATGCTTTTCTGGGAAAGAAGTTATTGGATTTGATCCATTAACTTGCTGTAAGATTGACAGCTGTTCTAGCTAATTCTGCCCTTTGGCCACCTCAGTGGAAATTAAATTCAGGCAGTAATTCAAGTTAGGGTGTTCCTCTGGAGAATATATCTCTCTCTCTTTCTCTCTCTCTCTCTCTCTTTTTTTTTTTTTTTTTTTTTTTTTTGCATTAAGTGGTGCTGGCTATGGGAGCAGGCTAGAAAAGGTCAAACCAGAGCATCTTGCAAAGGCAACTGCTCAGTGGCCTTGAAAAGAAACATTTACAAGGAATGTGATGTGTGTATGGGTATTTCCATGATTTTACCTGATGGAGCTCACAGTATTGTTGTGCAGATTAGTGTTTGGAGGCTAAAGGAGAGAAATGGCAGGGTTGAAAAGTAGGATGTAGTCAGTTCTGAAGTTTGTGATGTAAATTCCAAATGGCTCTCATAACACTTATTCACAATATAAGGTGTTATGCGAGCTTTCTCCTTTACCTATCTATTAGAAGTCACTACAGCCTATTGCTCAGTTGAGCACACAGATTTGTGTTTTTAATTTCTTATAACTTTATAATGTAGAAACAGTCTAGTCATTCTCATATAAACTTGGAGAAACTGCCCCCTTATTACACAGAGAATAATCTTATTCTTTCTGGTTCTGTTCTATATACAATATTCATTCACTTTCTATCTTATGCTATTGCAAATACTATTAGTAAATTAAAAATATGACCAATGTCATCTAAGTTGGAGTAAAAAGTTTGGGCAAGCACAGAAGGGCTTTTAAACTCTGTCTTAATTCTCCTTTCAGCCTCACCTCCTTTAAGCTGTCTGGAACTTCCTGCCCGACTCACTACTGAGAAATGCCAAGTTCTCTGTAGTTCCCAGGGTGTCATTTTGCCAACTTTTCCAAGCTTTTGCCCACACTTTGCTTTTTGCAGAAAATGTCAACCAGGCCTCACTCATTCCTCTCTTTTCCTACCTCCTTTGATGCAAGCATTCCTTCTCTGTGATAGCTTTTCTGATCTAGTTATTTCTTCTACCAGGATCCCTTGGGAGCTGATATCTATCTCTCTTTAAGCACAACCCACATTTTAAACAAAGTTTTTTTCCACGTGTATCTCTTTAAAAGCCATCCCAGAGCTTGGCACGTAGCTGGCTTGCCATATGGATTTATTCCATGAGTGAAAGTAATTATTTTTATATCTTTGGTTCCCTAGAAAATGTTGATGTTTCCATCCCCTTATCTTCCTGGAGACTCAGATGGCCCTCTTTGCAGATAGCACTGTGATCCTTAAAACAGGAGCAGAAAACAATCTTGCGAGTATATCTGAGCAAAGCTGACATATTTTTTCCTTTAAGATCTTGCAGCTGAATGTGGAATGATCCTGAAATTAAGGTCAGCTCCAGGTGGTTGTTTATATCAGCTGTCAGATTGCGGAATAAAAAATGGCTTTTATATGTTTGATTTTTATTGTTTTCCAGGGCAATGTCACTTTTTCCTGCTCCGAACCACAAATTGTTCCCATCACATTTGTCAACTCTAGCAGCAGTTATTTGCTGCTGCCCGGCACCCCCCAAATTGATGGGCTCTCAGTGAGTTTCCAGTTTCGAACATGGAACAAGGATGGTCTGCTTCTGTCCACAGAGATGTCTGAAGGCTCGGGGACCCTGCTGCTCAGCCTGGAGGCCGGAATCCTGAGACTGGTGATTCAGAAAATGACAGAACACGTAGCTGAAATCTTTACAGGTACTGTCTGATGATATACTTCTAGCAGAATTTCTTCTCCTCCTCCTTTTTTAAAATTTTTTTGGATGGTACCTTGTTCAGCCAGTGAGTCATGAGGGATCAACTTAGAAGTTCTTCATCACTTGAGCATTGGAAAAAAAAAATTACTTCAGAAGACTGTGATGGTCATTACATAATAGAATATATCTCACTTAGCAATGTTGAGAATCTTCTTAACAAATTTCCTTTGCTTCCATACTAAGTCAAGACCTATCATGAGAAGGGGCCTTATTCCATAGCGTCATTAAAGCTAAGAGAGAATTTGTGCAGTCAGAGGCGTTTTATAAAATTTATTAGATTTCCAGTAATGGGAGTGAGTTAATCACTTAGAATTATAATATTTTTTTATGTTCAGAGTTATAAAAGTTAAATCTCCATCCTCTTTATTTGGAGAAGAAAAATGTGAGCTGGCACTGGGCTGTTTCTCTCTAATCGGTGAAATGTTTGAGTACAGAGACTTGTAGGCCTCAGGTCAAAAATGCAGTTTTAATATAGTACAGGCTCTGGCGGCTCTTGGCTCTAAAGAATCCAGGTGCAGCCTGTATTATTAAGCACATGTCAGTCCATTAACATGCATTTATGACTGAGAAAGAGGCTGGTAAGAACTGCCACCTTTTCCAACTACAAAAAGGGAAAAATCATCAGTTATTTTAGACCTGTCTTTCAAATATTGAAATAAGTGAAAGGAAATTTCAAAATGTGCTGTTTGAGTTCCTGACATCTGTCTCAGAAAACTCTTGCATAATTCTGTCCCTAAGGAGAACTTCCTGCATTTTGGAAATTTTGCATTGAATTTCTTAATTTGTCTTTCAAATGGCTCAAGAGTTTGTGTTTTCTGGCATTCGCCTACTTGGGAAGCAGGGAGACAGCCAAGAAAAATTTTAAAAAATTATATTTCTGAAGGAACTTCTTTTGAAAGTATTTGAGATCTTATTGGCTTTATGATATGAAAATCCCACATAAGCAGTGAAAATATGATAGCTTATTGTCCAATAGTTTGTGAAGACCAACAGGGCTACACTTGATATATGGTTGTCATGTAAAATGTAATACAGCACCATATTTTATTATGAAATCCAATATTAAAAGCTTTACTTTTGACTAGGTCTGATGTTTTTAACATCCTGGATCTGTTGGAAGTTAATTTCTATGGATAGGTCAGCACATGGATATCTGAAACCTTCACTTTGAGCTATGTACAGTGTACATGCTTTGGAGAAGCAGTATATTTGGGTTTCTTGTATTGTGGATGATAAGGAGACTTGCAAAATAAATATATCCATACATTTTTAAAATGGAAGGCATCTGAATTTAGTTGTTTTAGGTGATGGTGCTTGGTAAGATGAAAAATTCCCTTCTTTGTATTTTTCTTCATTTTCTATTTTTGTTGTCTCCTTTCTTGAAAGTCTTACATATGCGTTTAGCAAGAAGGTCAAGGACCTCATTTCATTGTGATATGAGGGTAGAACCAACATCCATTGCAGGCTTCCTGCTGGTCAGGTACTTATCCTATAGGACTGTGACATGGGGGTCTGTCGGGGGCGGGGACGTAATGAAACTGACATGATCATAGTTATTCGACCAACACACATAGAATAAAACAGAATCAGAGGTAAGTTAAAGGGATCGAGATAACTGATAACCTAAGGTCTTTCCTTTGGATTTCCATTACATGATTTTCCTCTGTATCCTGTTGCTATATATATATATATATATATATATATATATATATATATATATATATATATATATTCATTGTTTATATTGTTTGTTGCTTAAATAACTCATATAAAAAGAGACCCTGCTTAAGATGAAGGGTCTGCAGACAAATATGCAGTAGTCTACAAAGAAGAATGGGCCATTTAGGATCCATCATTGTTTCTTTCACAAGCATTTTTCTTGAGTTAAGTGGGATTCACATAACATGGGGAAGCCATTGTCTTTATAGACTTCTAGTATACTTTAAGTAAGTTTTTGGTGTAATACAAAACAAATTATACATATCTAAGTACCAGTAAGCACAAATATTCACTGAGTATCATATATTTTACATGGTTTTTTTTTAGATATGTTTTAGCTCTTAGTATGTATTCTGCAGTAGGATTATCATCTAAAATGAGAACTAAGGCACTAGAGGCTGAAGTCTCTCTCAAAGGTTTATCCGCTTCCAAGGACTTTGCCCTGTGTTCCACAGCATTTCCAATGCTAAACACCCCAGTGCTCTTTGGCCCATATGGAAATTCAGACACTGCATGGAAACAGATAATATCTTCAAGGAACTTGAACCACAGTGACTAGCTCTTAGGAATCAGAAAATTTGTTTAGGCAAGTCTTAAATGAATGAAATAATATTTCAGCTTCCTGCTTTAACACACTTTGAACTTCCTGTTCTTTACTGCTCATCATGAAATACCATGTACAGTGGTGACCACATTCACAATGGTCATATGATCCTGAGGATCTGTCAAAATTCTCATCTGTTCCCTGATCAATACCTACCATAGTCCATTTTTTAATGAGGAAGATGGCTGCCATTTCAAAGAATCTTAGAAAAAATGCTTAGAATTGAGATTGGTGATGACCATGTCAATCTGAATCACTAAGAAAACAGGGCATTTATAAAGGTAAGAGACCACCTGGTTCATTTTCTTAGGAAGACTGAGGAAAAATGTTTTGAATGTCATGTAAAATGTTAAATAATGTAAAAAGAAAATTAGCACTGCTATAATTATTTTGAAAGTGATCTGACATTTTTTGTTTCTATTTTTTTCTGCTGAGAGAATGCAAGGCAGTAAGAATAGGAAATAAAGAAGTATGGAGTATCAGTCCAAAGATAGTTTTTAAATTGTAGTGCTTCACAAAATGTTACCACCCCACTGAAGAGAGTCTGAGCAAAGAAGCCGATGATGGGTTTTACTGGTCCAGGCTCCAGCTCCCCTGGGCACTTCTCAGGTACAAGGTAGGCATCAGTATTGCTCTGTTAAACCTCAGGTTCCTCCTGTTTTAAATGGAGGGCAGACGTAGAATCATGGAACCCATTCTAACCCTTTCAATAAATTCTCAAAAGAAAGCTATAAGTCAACTCTCTGCTTTACCATTTTTTTAAAAAAATCTCATCAAACCAAAGATCCTCTTTTGAAAATGGAATAAACAAAAATGCCTGGATATTCCCATTGATTGGGAACACCCAGGGCCAAACCCCTTACCAGAAATAATTCTTTTCAATTCTTTTAATTCTGGGACATTTTGCCACTTTGATGCCATGATTTGTGTAACTAATATGCTTGTACATCCCATAGAGGTTACTCACATGACTTTCAGTGACCAGTGGAAAATTAGAATACAAATCAGTGTTTGTTTGTTTTGTGATGCTAGAGGTAGAGTCCAAGGAAACTCTACCCCTGAGGTACATCCTAGCCCTCTAATTGTTGTTGTTGTTGTTATTTGAGAAAGACAGGATCTCATTAAATTTCCTAGGCTGGCTTTGAACTTGGAATCCTCCTGCCACAGCCTCTTGGGCCATTGAGATAATAGGCGTGCACCAACACTCCTAAGATGTTTTTTTTTTTTTTTTAAATAACCTCCTAGGTTAGCCAGTTTTCTGTCCCTGTGACAAAAATACATAAGATATTAAAGTAGCAAAGACTTATTTTGGCTCACAATTTCAGAGGCTTCAGTATATGGTCACTTGGATCATTGCTTTGCATCTGTGCTGAGGCAATGCAACATGGAGGGCACCCTGTGGTGGATTAAAGCTGCTCACCTCCTGGTGAGAGGGAAGCAAAGAGAAGAAAGGATCAGTCCCCATAGTGCCTTTGATGGCATGTCCCCCACCAGTGATTTAACTTCACTCAACTAGATCCCATCTTCTAAAGGTCCTACCTCTTTCTACTACTGGACCCATCAACTGGGGACCAAGTCTTTAATACGTGGGCCTTTGGAGGATATTGAAGATCAGAACCATAACCCTTTCTTTAAATCACACTTGAGTACTCTGTGCATGTGTGCGTGGGTCGGTAAAGTAGTATACGCACACTGGAACTTTCAGAATTAAAAGATGAATCGGCACTTTAGTCTCAGCATAAATTGAATGAACTCTAGAAGAAACAGGAAGAAAACTCCAAACTGAGAGTTCTCAGCCTGACAAATGGGTACCACCAACTGACGATAAAGATAAAAAGATAGAAGGTGAAAGCCCATCACCTGGGTTGGAACAGAATCTCTGAAAAATGGGAACCATGGCTAGCAAAGAGCCATACACAGATGCCATGACAAAGGCTTTTTAGTTGAAACAAATGCCCTATTGGAGCCCATTTCAGTTCGACCCATTCCTAGGAGAAAGCTACGGTGCTTGTTGTATTTCCTCAGACACCTAATAATTGTTCAGTATTTCTGTAGTTCCATGAATGGTACTAGTTGGACAGAAGGCATTAAAAGTATCAGTTAAGCCATCCATTCTATCGGTCAGTGATTTTCAATACTTGCTAGACAGTTGTGAGTGTCTTCCTTTCTCTATTATGAGATTCTAGTGACAGAACTTGGATCAGCCTTAAGGAATAGTATTTGATGTCTATTTAGCATTGAGCTCATTTGAATTAAGTTATCCTGAGCTACGGCCAACACCATCCTGTCTTGTAGATTTTATCTCAATTGATATTTTCTAAAGAAACCTTTCCAAAGAAGGCCAGGTGGCCCTTTTCAAGGTTTCCAATTGTTCTTTGTAGCTTTTGTCCCAACTGTGTGTGTGTGTGTGTATGTGTGTGTGTGTCTATATGAGCATGTGTGTGGTTTTCTAGGTCTTACATAACAAAATATAAACTAAGTAACTTAAATAGGAATTTGTTTTTTCACAGTTCTGTAGGCTATAAGTCCAAGGTCAAGGTGTTTGCAGGGTTGATTTTTTTTTTTTTTTTTTTTGAGGACTCTGTCTTGGCTTGTAGATGGTTATCTTCTCCCTGTGTTTCCACATTGTCTTCTTTTTTGCATGGGTGTGTCCTAATATCCTCTTCTATATATACCATTTTACATTAATACTTAAAATGTCTTATCTCTCTACATAACCATACTTTAAGAACTTTACCATATGAATATTGCCAAGACACAATTCAATTTAAAACCAGATATACTAATTACATGTCATATAATTAGTGGTTTAATGTGATCTCACCACTGGAATGTAAAGGCCATGGGAAAAAGAACACTATCTGTCTTACCCATCACTATTACTCCAAGGCCTAGTCCAACACCTTGCCTAATCACGTCATTGGTAAAGACTTACTGTAGTATGAGTGAATGGATGAATAAACCAGTTGAATTGACCTTCCAAACATTTCTGAAAGTTATAATTTTCAGAGTAAAAAAAGAATAGTGATTTTTAACATTCATGTTAGAACAGAATATGCTACAGAATGTGTCAAACATCAGAATGAGATAAACTCGGGGGAGGTATTAATTAACTATAGGCCAGTGGAATTCCAAAAGGTGGGAAAATGGCCTAGAGAGATCTATCTTGCAGAATGGAAGTGCTCACCCTGATTAATACTGGTGGCCAGATGGTTACAGGCTACAGCCCTGCAATTAAGAGCTGTTCCCCAAATATTGCCCTTTTTCATATAAGCCATTTGTAACTAACCACCATCTGCACATCAAGTAAACATGATGAGGCTGTGAACTTCATCCTCTGCTTCAATTAAGTTTTCATCAATGCCTCTGTGTTTTAGCTAAGATAATGTTGATGATAAAATCCCATTAGCAAGGGCAGACAAATAGATAGCCACAGGGCCATGAATGTCACAATAAGCTGTCTGCTTGAGCACAGAGTTCAAGTTTCAGAAAACAGATATGTGATGTGGCATTCCATTTCATGCAAAGCTGAGAAATGCAATTGTCTGAGCTTCATATCAAGCAAATATTAGAAATATTTACCAAAGTAGTGATCTCTTAATTATCTGCATTTTTTTTTGCATCCTGGGTAATAACCATGGCAACATTTTCTTTTCTAACTCACTCATGTTACTCTTTTACTCAATAGGGAACTGAGGGAGTTAGATTATCACTATGATAGCAGAATAATCAACTACTCAAACTTGCTATCACTTTCATTTGATTTCTTATTTTCCACTTTCACAGTTCTCTCATAAAATTTGCTTTGCTTTCCTTTAATGCAGCATTTTTTTGAAGTATATTCTCTGTGCTGGTCCTGGGCTGGAAACTGGAGGTGGAGACACCTCCATTCAGTGGCCTGTTGGTACTGTTGGAAGGGATGGTATACAGGCATTTGTGATGAGGTAAAATTCATACCCAGTATGCAAAGGAAAGAAGAAACAAAATGGTGAGAAATGAAGGCTTTCTTGAGGTGAGGACAATGTGGCATGGTTCTGTAGAGTGAATAAAATTTGACCAAACAAAAATTGAGGGAAAGGATGCTCCTTACTCCAGCTAGTCCAGTGAATTAATTATGCTTCAAGTCAACACACTTAACCAATCAGTACTTCTACTACAGCCTCTGCTCCAGTATATGGACTAGCTGGAGTAAGGAATTTGTGTAGGGATATTGGGAAATAACATGGAGAGGACATGGATTCTGACTTGACTACAAAAGGAACAAACTATCAAGTTTGAGTCTCATTTGCTGTATCTCATAGCTCACACAATGGGTGGGGCATTAATAATCTTGCTCTTTATCTAAACCAGAAAGAAGCAGAACTTGAGAAAAAGAGGGAGAGCATCATGGAAAAATCCAACTGTAGTGAGAAAGAGTAGAATAAAATTTAAAATGGAAAATTGAAAGAATAGGTCAATTCTATCTACCATGTGCAGAGAAGGGTTAATATAGTTTGATAATTGATGGACAAAAGATGTCCAAGAAAAACATAACTCAGGCTCTAAGATATAGCATAATGGTCTTAATAATTGTAATATGTTCTTTTACAATGTGATTGACATTTTAAAATTGCCTTACTCAATTATTTATATATTCCCTACTTTGTTCTCACAAAATTGAAACTACCTTTGTACTATTAAGTAAGGGTAGAGATGACAGGATGTGGGAAAAAACAGCCAAATTGGGTTTTCTAGGAACAATAAAGCTGAAAGTTCCAAGTCAAGCCAGTCAATTCTGTTTCTGTTTTACAGATGAGGAAGCAGGTTCAGTGAGATTAAGAAATCTAAATTCCTATAAATTATAAGTGGCAGGGCTTTGAGTAAGGAGTAACATGTGAATAAAGGTATCAAGGAAATCTGTAACCAGTTATTTCCAGCACTGAAAATAGAATTTTCAGGGGCTGTCTCTGGCCTGGGCTCTATCTCTCTGCATGCTTGTCTATGGTTGTAATGGCTGTGGCAGGCCATGGCTGACTGGCTGGCCCTGGATGATACATCCTGGGAGAGACTCTTACTTTCATTAACACCTTGCAACACAGATTTTGATCTTGCTTTTCCTTCTCCAAAACACAAAAAGAGCCACTACAATAAGATGAAGATTGACATGGAAAGATCTGTTAGGGATTTGACTGAGGAAAGAAAGAGAAAGTACCAGTGCACCAGGGCCCAGGAGCATGTCAGGCACCAGTACTCTAAAACTTTAGAATTATTGTTTTAAGCCAGGGTTCTCAGTGAGGGGAGATTCAGACTTCCATAGACATCCACCCTCACCCTTTACATCCCTGGCTAGGGAACTTTGGGCAATGTCCGGAGACATTATTGTTATGGGGTTGGGGTCTTGTTATCCATGTCTAATGAATAAGGGATGCTCTCCACATCTGCAGGCCAGTTGTAATACAGACACCTCACTCCAACTGAGAACTAGTCATTCTGAAAGATCCAGTGTCAGTCCTGCTTTAAAACCAAATTTCCCTTCTATATAAAGAGTAGACGCTCATGGTCTCACTGAACTTTTCTGAGTCTGTTTCATCAAATGTCTACTATTAAAATTGCTGTAAAATTAATTCACAAAAAAACAATTTAAGAGATGTATTAAGTGCTCCTATTTTATATTTTAAAAGAGAAAATAAATTTGAATAACAATTAGCTATAATTCCAAAGTTAGACCTACATAGGCATTTTGAGACACAAAAGTTGAAACTTTAGTCGTTTTTAAAAGCTAGATTAGTTGAGTACACATGTGTATAATCTGAGTGACTTGGAAGCCTGAGGCAGGAGGGTTGCAATTTCAAAACCAGCTCAGGGAAACTTAACCTGGGTCAAAATAAAAATAGAAAGATCTGGGGATGTAGTCCAGTGGTAGAGTGGCCCTAGTTTTAATCCTCAGTAACTAACACACACACACACACACACACACACACACAGAGTTTCATAGTCAATAAACAAAAAACAAGATCAAAGCTTTAACTTAGTATTGTTAAAAGCAAATTTATCTACTGAGAGTATAAGTTGGTGCAGTCATTTTGGAAATAGTCTTATAGTTCCTTAAAAAATTAAATATGGAGTTTCCATATGACCCAGCAATTCCACTCCTGGGATTCCAAAGAAAACTGAAAACCATGTTGACATTAATATGTGTACACAGATGTGCATAGCAACATCTTTCATAACAGCCCAAAGTAAAATCCACCCAAGTTTCCAGTGACAAATGAATTTAAAATTAAATGCAATATACCCATACGAGGGAATATTATTCAGCCATACAAATGTACTTATTCATACTATATGTATGAACTCTAAAACTATCATGCAAATCAAAAAAAGTCAGTTACAAATGGAGCATGTTCTATGTTTTATTTTTGAAAGTTTCAGAAAAGGCAATTAATTCATAGAGGTAGTTACTAGATTAGTGGTTGAGTGGAAGTGAAGGTGTAGGATGACAAGACGGGAGAATGATAGATAAAGTTTATGGATTTGGGGGATGATAAAATATCTTAGAATTGTTTGTTGTATTGGTTATCTGAATCTATCGAGTTGTACATTCTAAGTAGATGAATTATACCTTAATAAAGCTGTTATAAAATTTTTTAAAAAGGCAAATTAAATAGCAGAAACAAAAAACTTTAAAGAAACACTTGCTCATCACAGTGATTCCAAGAGCAGGGCAGGGCTCACTTTGGCATCTGATACAGAAGCAGCTTAGCCATGGTGTCAGATGCCTCCCTTAAAGGCTGATTCTGCCTCTAAGTAGTCACATGACCTGGGGCAGACTCTGGATTTCTGTGTTGGCATCTACAGTATGAGAGCAATTAACTTTCTCTAAGACTATCATGAGAATTATCAATTATACACTTAAAGTGCCTGGCATATTATACACATTCAATACTGATAATGTGTATTTTTAGCTATTTTTACAATTGGGATGTGTTTTAAAAATTTATTTTCAACATTGAGAACTGCCCCCTGATCTTGGGAATGGAGCTCAAGATCCCTTCCAGTTTTGGTTTGCTTCCTGAGGAAGTTCAGAACATCCTATTTAACTCTCTATATAAGGAACCTTTTTTTTTTTTTTTTTTATTAATGTCTTAGTTTGAATTCTGGGACCTATGAGAAGCAACAAGGACAAAGTGGATAAAGACTACAAGTTGCCCCATCCTGCATTTCAACTTAAATAGATTCTTATCTTTATTTTTAAGTGATTGCAAAATTTTTAGAGTTTAATTTTAGAAACTTTAAAATTGCCAGCACTCTATATAAGAAAAAACAAAAATACTCTGAGATTCTATCATTCAGTATTTTCTCCTTGGAGAACCTTCAGAACAAACTGTTTAGCCAGAAGTTTTTACTTACCAGTATGTCAACAACATTTTGGGACATTACGCTTTTTAATAAGTATATTATATTTCATATGACGAATATACCATATTTGATTTAGCTAACTTGCTATGATTGAAAACACTGATAGTTTTAAAGTTTTACTATTATAAATAATGGTGTCATGACGTATCTTCACCATACACTTGGTCTTTAGCATTTTTTATTTTAGGATTAATTCTCTAGAACCTATGGAAAATGAGGTATGGCATTCACAAGATTTTTGATGGCTATTTGGTATATTGCCCTCCAGAAAGAATGCATAAACATATGCAGCCATGAGCAACATACGAAATGTCCTCTTTCCCTCTATATCTGCTAATATTGAATAAGTACCAGCATAAAGTATGATCTCTTCTCCTTTCCTGTCACAAGGCTCGTCACTAACATTCTGATAACAGAAGACAGGTGAACATGAGAAAAATGTAACTAATTTACTGAATCAAAATTTTATGTGAAATGGGAGATTTCAGAAATGAAGACCCAAAGACCCAGGGAAACCGATCTGTTCTTAAACTAAGTTGGATGAAGAGTGCACAGCCATATAGAAGTGCAAATACACCCACGTCTATTACCATTATTTGATCCAGTGATGGTAGATGGAGTGGAAAACTCAGCCAGACTCTCTGCTCAGATTCATCCTGAACTCTCTGTGCAGCGCTCCCTCTCTCCCAGATTTGGGTCAGGGTCCTGCAATGACAATCTTCAAGAGATGAGGAAAAAAAGCGACTGTACTAGTTTTTTACTTGCTTTCTGGGTGTAGGATTCTAGTTTCAACAGTCCTCCTTAAGGAAGAAGAATTTATTTGTGTATGGCTCATTTTATGAAAGAGGGATAGAACAAAAGAGGGCAGAGGACCCTTAGACCGTCTTTATAAAATGCCCTCCCATGTTCCTCAGCTCAGAGTATTTAGTCTGGCAAGGTGCTATACTTTGGGGGTTACGAGTTCTGAGCTCCAATGTGTATAATCATGTTTTGTACTTGGTCAGATAACATCAACATCTCACTAAAGTTCAGAAACTATGTTTGTTATCACCCAACTCTTTTCAGAACTCAAATGCCATCGTTCATGCCTCAATTCCCAACGCACATAGGTGCTTTTTGCCCCAATATGGCCTTAAATCCCTTGCTTTTTTACTTCCAGAGGCATTTTCCCATCTGGGTTTTCCTAACCTCAAATCTTGCTTTTGTGTTTCCTCATTGAAAACTGCTGCTGTTTTAAAACTATTTATCTCAGGGAAGTTTGGAAGGAAAGCAGTGTGATAGAATTGATTCTCCCTAATTTGTGAATAATTTATAGCACTTCAACTGTACTTTTTAAAGAGTCTTCTTAATAAGCAATTATAGGAGAATGTCTAGGGGTATTTTTGGGGGGGTCCAATAACAGAATGAAGTGGAGAAAAATAATAGCCAGGTAGAAAAATAATATTTTTTAGAGGGAAATATGCCATTTCACTTGCCTTGGAATTGATTCTAGAGTTAGCTCCCCTGTGTCAGTTGAGTTTCTTCTGGCTGTTTGCCTTACTATTCTGAAATCTCTAGTGGAAACAGTTCTGAACCCAGCTGCATGATGGAATCCTTGGGATCTTTGAGCCTTCCAAGGTCTGGAACCACCCTCAGAAACCTGGCTTAATTAACCTGCACTGGGACTCAAATACCACCAGTTTTCTGAAACTCCCCAAGTGATTCTTACACCAGGAATTATTGTTATATTAAAGCTCCTCTAAAGAGCTGAGATTTCACTCAGGTTCCTCCTGCAGAGAACAGGAATTATTTAAGGTCCAATCAAAAAGAAAAGCAGACCCCCCACCCCTACAAATGTGGACTGAGGTTGTGGGTCAGTGGTACTATGCTTGCCTAGCATGCAGGAGGCGTGGGGTTCCATCTCAGAACAGCAATAACAAGAGGAAAAGAAAAAAGGAAGACAATAACCAACAAAATAAGCCTCAATAAGTGATAACTCTAAAGGCAAACAGACTGATGTGATAAGGGGGAAGAGGTAGAGACCACAACAAATGCTCTTGTTGTGCTGACTAGATGATAGACCTCAAAATAGCAGGACACTTCCTGCAGCCTATATACTTCTTCCTCACTGTGTTCTATACCTATCAGGACACTTGTCCTTTAGGAATACTTTAGAGTCTGTGTATTGAACTAATTGAACACTCTCAGCCCAAACCGTCTATAGCTTACGTTCAAATGACATCTCCTGGGTTATGCAGATATATGCAAATGATATGCAAAATAAGGGGAAAAGAAAAGACCTACAGTTGGCTGAGCCCCCCAAAGGCTCCTGAAAGAAGTCAAATGTTCTTCACAAGGAAACACCTGACAGAGTCTCTACCTCATTAGCAGAGTCCCTGTAGCCAGGACCCAAATCTTGGCCTTATCTGAGGACTGCTGCCTTTGGGAAAAAGTAGGGCCACCAGACTGAGAGCTTTCTCAGTTCTCCCCTCCACCCCAAGCAGATGTCCAGGGCTGCAGCAGAGACTGACTGCAGGGGAACTGGCTAAAGCTGCAGGAGGGCCCATACATCTGGGCTGCTCTGAGCAGATGGGGCACAGCTGCTTGGTGCATACACAGCTGGGCCCCACGCCTGGTGTGGGTCCAGTCTCCCTGGGCAGCTCATCTAGCCATCTAGAGCTCAGGGGCAGAAGCTCTGCACGTGCCAGTCTGAAAGCCTGGCAGACCTCTCATCTGATTGTCTGTTCATGCCTTCTTCCCAGCTGGCTGCTCAAGTGCAGTTCCAGTACAATCTACCGAGGCTGGTCTATTTTACCTCCAAAAATAGCTCTTAATACGTTTGTGGATCTCCATTTTCAATGCCATTACCTTGGCTGAGAACCCATCATTTTGTCCCCAGGGACTTCTGCAAGCAATAGCTCTATCAGGTCTGCCTCCAGCCTTGACCCCTCCCAACTCCTATCATCTGCTTTGCAGTCAGAGGATTCTTGAATATGCACATCCAAACTGGTCCATTCATTTCTTTCAAATGAAGAAACTGCCTGTGTGCTATTGTGATGGACAACTCTTTGTGACCAGATCAGTTAAGATGACTCTATTTCTGTTAGAAAGCATCTTGACCCAACAGGACAAAATTTTAATAGATGAAAAATGTTTTAGAAGAAATCATTAAAACTCTGGTGACTAGTTCCTAATACAGTTTTCTCAATCAGGCAGGTACGCATTATAATGTGCATCAAAGACAAGCAAACAGGAGAGAAATGAACTATACCTTCAAAAAGCTCTAAGAATTTTCCTGATGATCACATATAATCCCTTTAACGGTGATACAGAATTAGTATCTTAATATTTACAGATAAACAATCCAAAATCAGTGAAGATAGGTAATTAATACAGTGTCACATAATTAGTTGCAGGAAAAAAAATTAGAAATGAACTAGTTTGTACTATTAGTCTAAAAGGACACTGTCTCTGCCTGGTACATCATTGGAATCAAGCTTTCTTTGAGCACTTTAAAAACAGTTTACCAGGCTGGGGATGTAGCTAAGCAGCACAGCATTTGCCTAGCATGTACAAAACAGGGTTCTATCCCAACATTGAAGGAAAGAAAATTTACTGTTTACTAAAAATGGGATGTAAGTTGTTTGTAGAAAATTGAGAGAAAAATAAAATTGTCTGTAACCATACCATACAAAGATAAAACTGCTGATATTAGTTTGAGGGTTTTTTTCCCCCCTTAGCTTTTTCCTCTACAATTATATATCCATAGATCAGTTAATATATGACACACCGTTGGTTGAAATGTATATATAATGTTGTGTTTTACCCTTTTTTAAAATCAAATATATCAGAAGTGATTTAATTGCTTAAAAAAATAAAAGAAGAAAGGAGAACAGAATTAAGTGGTGAGAAGGAGAAAGATGACTCCCACATAGCAGTTGGAGGTTTGGTTTGAAGCAAGTGAGGCTGGGCTGCACAGAGCATGCACATTGACCACAGCAGGCTGGGAAATGAGCCCCACTCTTTCCAAACCTCCCCAAATCAATCATCCCTACACTTGCCCTTCCTGTTTCTCCTGCAGGCAGCAACTTGAATGATGGCTTGTGGCATTCGGTTAGCATCAACGCCAGAAGGAACCGCATCACTCTCACTGTGGATAATGAAGCAGCATCCCCTGCTCAGGACACCACCCGGGTACAGATTTATTCTGGAAATAGCTACTACTTTGGAGGTAAATTCTCCAGCCTTTGAATTCAAAAATAAATGGGCAGGGGGAGGGAAAATATAGGGGGCAATTATATCTCACTTTGTCAATTAGGCAATTCTTCTGAAGTATGTGTATGCACACACACTCACACACCACACATACACACACACACACAGAGACACACAAACACACCTAAAATAGTGTGAAGCAAAATCTTTCATAGCTGTGCAAATATAAATTATCTAGGACAGTGCTGAGGAAGAAAAGAACTTGAGCTATAAGTGCTGGTGTTACATAACACATCCAAAGGAGATTTTTTTGTAGCCATGCCAAGCTCTGTGATCGCATTGGAAAAGAGAAACTCAGCTGAAAACTTGGAGAAAGTGAACCAAGAGTCAGCAGTACCTGCAAGAGGGAAAATTCAGGTGCAGAGGCAAAGCCAGCTGCCCAGCCATCTAGGCTAGTTCAATGTTATTTTGCAGTCTTAACCACTGTCTTCCCTTCTCCACTTCCTCTGAGTTCCTCCTTGCCCATGGAGAGGGACAGCTGGGAGTGGGGGGGAAGTAGGAGGCTCTGCAACGTGAACCACTTCACATTCTATTCTCTCTGGTGTCTGGTGAATCCTGGAAATCTTTCTGATGACAGATACACAAGAACAAATTGGTAAGGGTAAATAACATATGATCAGGCATCTACTACATTTGTATACACACACATATACTCTTATTTAGCCTTTCAATGTTATTTCCTTTATTTTAAAAAATAATATCTGATTCCTTAGCCAGTTATTGGTATTCTAGAAACCATCCCTCAAAGGAATTTAAGCTTCATGGCTGTCTGACCTTGAGCAAGGCACCAATAATCCCTGGACTTTCTTATCTGAAATGTGGGAAAATAAGCTCAACTTCCAGAATTGCTAGGAGAGTTAAGTGAGAGCAAGGTTTAAATATATAGAATGGGAGCTGGGAGTGTAGCTCAGTGTTAGAGTGCTTACCTAACATGTACAAAGCCCGGGATTCATTCCCCAGCACCACACATACAAAAAATTGGGCAAAATGGCACCTGTTATATGAGAGAACATGGAAAAATTGGCTTCAGTTCTTATAGATATGAGCATGGGGTTGTCATCAAGATTATAGTCCCTAACTCTATTTCCATTACAAAATTGAATTATTATATAAAAGCATGCAGTGCATCCCCCTCCCCTTTCTTTCTCACATCTGTACACATTCTCTCAAAGTGTTGGGGATTGAACACATGTTAAGTGCACACTGGACCATTGAGCTACAACCACAGCATCTTTAGTCTCTTATCTTCACACCCTAGCATGTACAAATCACTTCTCTCCTCTTGAGGAAATGTTGTTAAAGCTTTGAAATACACAAGGGACTATGCAAGGTGCAGCATACATATTTGGGGGAAGGAGGAAAGCAGGAGGGAAGCGGTGCAGAGCATAAGAAAGAACGTCTGGTCCTTCAACCCAACTCTTCTCCATGTGTGCAGTTCTGTCTTACCTCATTTGATTCATGCAGCAATTTTGTGAGGTAGCTAATAGCATTCCCCATTTAATAGATAATAAGAGTGACATTTGCTGACATGAAGTATCTATCCATGTAAGGTGGCAGACCTAGTAAAGTAGTAGAGCAAGGACTCAAATACAGAACTGTGTTCTCCTCAGCCTGCTAATGAAAGCAGAGAGATAAAAGCAAATACAGAAAAGCGTATTGGGGTCCCTGAAGATGTACATCACAGACTGCATAATTCTGCCCCACATGCACTATTTCAGCAACAGAAAAAGAAAAGTGCTCTTAAACTTATTCTAGAAAAACTGATTTCAAATAATTATCATTAAATAAGTATCTGACCTGTCACAAAGGCAAAATGACTCCTCTCATTTAAAGAAGTTCTCTTAGAGGTGGACTCTTCAGGGGCACTGGGCTTAGGAGATAAAGATTTATCTGTGATTTGAATAGTGTTTAAACAAACGCCCCATGCATAGACTGTAAACTTGAGGTGAAAAATGAGTTTCAGTAATAATAGTCAACTTACATAAATTCTCTCTACAGCTTCAATTAGAACTTGTAGCATCTCTCTTCATTTTATAGTGTGTCTGTGAGCTGTTAACCAGCTGCCGGCTTCAGCCCAGCAGTGACTGTCTATTAGAGATGGCTGAAATAATTCCCAATTATTTATGGGTTATTGCCATGTTTTCAAGCTTGCATTCCCATATGCTTTGAACCTATTAAAACCATTGAGATGGAGTTTGTAAAGAGCACAAGCACTCCTATACCTGCTTTGCTCTATACCTGTCTTAATGAGAAGTAGATATGCCCTTATTGGAAGCTATGCTAAATCATTGCAATGCATTTTTCTCTTTAAAAAAAAAAAAGATACAGCATTAACCTTTCACAAATGCTATTATAGATCTATAACTCTGTGCATTTAAACCCTAGTTCCTTTAATGTCTGGATTTGCTTTGCACATGATTTCAAAATTCCAGTTACATTCCTGTGTGTACCTTTCTCAGAAACTAAGCCTGTTAATGCTAACAATTAACCAGGCAATGACTCTGCTGCCATGCTTACCCAAAACATGATTTCCTTTGAAAGTGTAATTCAGAACTGAATTGTGCATTTAGACATGTGTTTCAAGACAGAGCCAAGATTCCTGAGTAGTTACAATATGTTTCTTCCTTGAGATGAGTGACGGATGCCATGCCAAAGAATGACAAATAGCTTGTGAATAAGAAAAAAAATAAGAACAAGATAAATGTTGTAGTGTTGGTATTCCCTTTAACACCCTCTTTCCCCCTATAAAGTGATTGAGTATTCCCATTTTGTATCATTTCTGTCCCCTCCCTGAGAATGCTAGGATTTACAACAAAAGTACATGCACTGCGATGAATGAAAAAGTACCAAAATAATTAGACCTCAAGGTCTTCCATCAATAGGTCGCCAAAACAATGACTGATCATTTCAGTATTCTTCATCTTTTTTCTCTGTCCCACAGGGTGCCCCGACAATCTCACCGATTCCCAATGTTTAAATCCCATTAAGGCTTTCCAAGGCTGCATGAGGCTCATCTTTATTGATAACCAGCCCAAGGACCTCATTTCAGTTCAGCAAGGTTCCCTGGGGAATTTTAGTGATTTACACATTGATCTGTGTAGCATCAAAGACAGGTAATTATTGTCTCTTCTCCTCTGTTCTCCCACCCCCTTCCCATTCTCACTGTTCTAAATATGAGTTTCTTTAAGCAAAATTCTAATCCACCAACATTAGCCACATTAGACATAATTGAGTCGCCTAATGGAAAATATTTCTGAAAGGATTTCAGGCCCAGAGAAAAATGGTTTAAATTAGTTGAGTCTCTCTTCATGTTGACTTGCAGTAAATGGGATATGCAAATTAAATCAAAATACAAATTTGTGAAAGGATTAAAATTTTATGCATAAACAACATTTGATTACTTTGAAGTTAAGAGTAAAGCAAAAAGGAGGGAGGAATTGCTTCTCTCCTGAACCATTTCATTCTTTGCTGCACTGGGTATCTTTTCTATCACAAGCATCTAAGCATCAGGCCTCCTGGGAATCTGACAGCAAAAGCTTTGGGCAGTGTCAGACTGTGCACAGCAGTAGCCTGGGGGTGGTTGATCTTCACTGTCATGATCCCCTATGCGGCTTTGTTGACCCAGACCCTGGCTAGCAAAAATCAGCACTCTTATTCTGCAACCCATAGATCTAGCAAAAGCTTAGTTTTCTCCATCATTTCTCCTGGGATGTGGCTCTTCTCAGGTTGGGAATTTCTAGATTTAAAGATAAACTGCAGAAAACCGCAGAGAATGAATTCTGGATTTTCAGCAACATTTGCCATGTTCCCCCTGCAGCACCCACCTCATTTATTCTTTTAATTCTGCTCACCCCAGTCCAAATAGCATTGATCCAATATGCTGAATAAGATCTGCTAAGTGCATGGGCTGTGTGTTGGTGATAGAGATCCTCTGCTCAAATTCCATCAGGGAATTAATTAGTTATTACAATAAAGTGAGATAAATGACCAAGCAATGCACCCTTATTTGTGGGACACATGGCAGTGGCAATTTAGTCTTGCTCTAAGAATGAGATCAATGATGCTGAGTGGAATCTTAAAGGAGGAGGCAAAGTCGGGAATGGCCAAGGCAGGAGTGGGTGGGGATTGGAAGAACAGTGTCATGAAAAGACATGAAAACAGGAGATAGCATGGCTTACAAGTATTAACTCAGAATACTTCTTTTGCCTTTAAAATCTCTATTATTGGAACAAAAGCATTTTATAACTGATGGTATGTAATAGTTTAATTGACAGCACTTATTTTTCTCAGTGGTATATAATTGGTGGTATATCTTATTATTCATAGTGTCTTTAGATTCAATTAATATAGTTCATATAGAGAGGATCAGTGTGGTGAAACACATGGCTTGAACTAGAGAGGTGGACCTGTTCTTCAATCGTGAAGAATTCTATGTGCTAGTGAAATGTGCCTTTATGTTCTAGGCAAGAATCAGGAAGAAGGGCTGGGATTGTGGCTCAGTGGTTGAGCGCTCCCCTAGCACTGGCGGGACCCAGGTTCGATCCTCAGCACCACATAAAAATAAAATGCATTGTGTTGTGTCCATCTACACCAAAAAAAAAAAAAAAAAATTAAAAAAAAAGAATCAGAAAGAAGTGGTCAAATTTGCACAGTTGAAGGAGTATTCCAGAGCAAGTTAGAGAGTAAGCACAGATCTAGGAAGGTGACTGTCCATCTTTGTCTGGGGGAGCAATGAGGAGAAGTATCAGGTCTTCTACCAAGTGACATAGAAATCAGCTATGCAGAAAATAGTCTTTGCTAATGCTGGGAATGACCCATCAAATTTGGTGGAGCTTCATGTGCATGTTTTCCTGTTAATACCACAACTCAGGGAATCATCAATAAAGCACACAGACTTCCTGGTTTGTATGCTGTATTTTTTTTTTCTATTTGACCAGGTGAAAAAGTGGGTAATAAAATGTGTGCTTCGTTAAAATGCACTAGTTAAAGAACTCAGAAGAAAGGGTATTACAGGGAACAATTTCTCCCCTTTGGTCTTTAATAATGGTGAGATATAAGCATCCTACTTCATCAGGCAGCAAAGCTTTTTGCAAAGTGTGGATCAATACGGGGAACATTTATCAATAGGAATCTCTTTGATACCTTAATTTCTAATCAAGGAAGCTCTCATTATTTTTGATTACATGAAAGTCATTGCTATCTACACTGCATCATTACTTTTGTGTAATTGTAGTCTTGGGTAATTATATTACATACAATTGTGTTTTGGTTAATTGTATAATAAGGGATTGTGTTTAGTTTAGTGGGTAAATGGTATGTTTTTCTTGATTTGCCAGACACTTTCTCTAAGAGAAGGGAAACCCATGGCAAAATGTTTGCTTTATGCATTATTGATTGAACCTATATTTAACACTTGTTTGAGAAAGACAGGGGTAACAAGGAGAGACAGGTAGTTTCTGAGTTTGGTGTTTCATTTATAATGTACAATTAAATATGAACACGATTTCAGGGTAATTGCAAAGTCATTGCCTTCAAGGAATGGACAACTTGGTGGAGAGGGAGGAGAGAATAGTGTGGTTGTTACTTTCCTTATCTGTGTTCCTGTCTGAAAATTCATGGAGGATGGCCTAAGAGTCTCTTCTCCCAAACTTCTTCCTGTCTCTTTCCTCAGAGGCTACAGACACCCAGGCCTCCTCCCTTACCTTCCATAGCTCTCCTTCTCCTTCAAAGTGAAAAAGGATCATCCCTACCGGCCTCTCTTTCCCACTGGTCCCAATTATTACACATTAAAGGTCTTGGTGCTGGTCATTATGGGAAAATCAGATACGGGAAACACATGGTAGCGTTTATAGAAAAGGCATGATGGTTCCAATATCTTAAGAGGTTCTCCAGGGAGTCTCCTTTGAGATGGTGGCTGGAAACTCTGGTAGGTACTGACTGGTTTGAGCTGTTTACAGTCTGCTTTTGAGATATTATCTTAACTAAAAAATGGAAGGTCCTTTCTCAGGAATTAAAAAAAATTTTATTAATCTGCATGCCAGTAATGGGCAAATTACCAAATATCTTGCCTCTGGGAAGAAAGGAGGTGGAATAACTGGCCAGGCCTACAGCTCTAGCAGCACGGAAAGCATGGGTTTAGGCAGTTCCTGTGCCTAATTGTGCAAAGACAATTAGACAGAATAGGAAGAGACAGCTGGGATACCAATAGACCTTTCCAAGGAGACCCCACACCCTTTAATAGTCCCTATTAATTTGGGACATACAAAGTACAGCTCCTCCAGTCTCATGGTCTCTATATCCCAAGCTCTGGTTCTTTGAGCTACATTTGTTCCCTCCCTTGAAGGCAAGACATTGTATTCTAATCTCTCATTGAGAAAAGGTACTTTCAATAATTGCCTCATTTGAAGAACAGCTATTTATTACACTCTCTATAGTTCAATCTCACAGAAAGGCATTGAGTGAATAAGTGAAACAAACATGTACATTTGTGAATAAGATACTGAGTTATAGAACCCTGGAAGTATAGAACCACAAATATCCCTGCAGTCAATAGCTTTCTGTCACTGTGACAAGATATCCAGAAAAATCAACGTGAAAGAGGAAACAAATTATTTTGATTAACAGTTTCAGAGGTTTCAGTTCCTGGTCACTTGGCTGTGTTATTATTTCTGGGCCTCTGGTGCGGCAGAACATCATGATGGAAGCGCATAGTAGAGAAAAGCTTTTCTCCTCATGGTGGCCAGCAAGCAGAAAAAAATTAGGGGATATAGACAAGGTAAAGCCTACAATGGCTTGCCCCCAAGGACTTATTTCCTGCAACTACACCCCACCTCCTACAGTTTCTACCACCTCCCAATTGCCCATTAAATCATAAAACTATCAATGTGTTAATCCATTGAGAATATCATGATCCAATCACCTTCCAAAGGTCCCATCTCTGATTGGTGCATTGGGGAGCAAGTCTTTAACATGTGAGCCTTTGGGGGAACTTTCCTGATCTAAACCACAGTAAGCTCAATTTTCAAAAATGGGGTGACTATGAGCCAGAGATGTTTTTCAGCTTTTCTAAATTCACATACGGCTAAAGTTGCAGTCAAGAGTTGAACACTGCCAATGTTCTTTTCTCTGTACAATCTACTAAACAGGCACTGACCTAGAAATGTCAGTCATTGTGTAACTGTGACTCTAAATATGTAACACCACCTTTTGCTCAACCGGATAGATTTTTTACAAGTATGCAGTATGTCTTATTCTTTGTCATTTTTATGTGCCCAATGGGTGGTTCTAGTCAAAAGAGGGACAGTCAATTATTGTGCACTGTCAGGTAGGGTCTGAGTGGAGCAAGATGGGTCAGGTCCAGAGGTGGCCTGAAATCTAGTATCCTATGGAAAAGCCATTCAATGCCAGAAACAATCTGCAACACTCTGGAGTTCAAGTTATAGGACAGTAGAGTCAGATATCAAATGCCAGCCAAGAATTCAAAGAGAAGTTGGAATCCAAGTACAAAGTCCAACAAGGAGTGGGGGGGGGGGTGGTGGAGACAAGGGTGCTAATGAATGAGTTAGGGATGTCATACCCAGAAAGAAGCTTGGACCCCAGGGTAGGTGGCTACAGTTTTGAGAGGTGTTAGAATGCACTTAAATCCCAACCCACTGCTTTCCACCTTGAATGATGTTATGTTATCAATCTTTGTTCCATGTTTCTCCTCTTGAAAGACCCAGATCATAAAACCTCCCTTTATGTTGAGAGGTAAAAGAGAGTGTGATATCAACAGTTGCATATCTAGTATGAAGTAATATTCAGAAAATGTTCACCATGTTCATTCCCAAACCCAAAGTCTTTCCTGGAGAGAAAAGAGGTTCTGATCTCTTTCAATAAATCCTCAAACCCCACCAAGGCCAAATGATTCCCAATAGTTTCTGGGAGTGACTCCCACAGAAACATATCCTTGCATGTGCCCTAAATTGCTCAGTTTTACAACACCCTTTTTGGGTTTCAGTTTTCTCTAGTTCAAGGAACCTGCCTAGTTCCTAGGACCTCTAGTTCAGGCCACCAGCCAGTGCCCATTAGTAAATCACCCATTCATTTGAGCCAAGACTGTAGTCTTGCCAATTTTCTTAAGGCAAAAGTCTCAGAACCAGTGCTAGGATGAGGTTAGAGATCCAATTTTAAGGTGGTCCTTCCTTACAGATTCAGGCTTGTGCCAAGTGTGCATTCCCAGTTTAAGGACTTCCTTAAATCTTTTAAGCAATTTTGTGGTTGCATCAGAATCATCAAAAGTGCTTGTCTAAATACAAGTTTCTGAATGGGGGAGGGGGCATGAAGGTGAAGCCTAAAAATTTGAGTTTCTAATAAATTTCCTAGTTTCAGCTGCTATTGGTAAGTAGGGCCAAGTGACTACTTTTTTGATAATAGCAACCTTAAAGAATCTAATCCTAGAAACCATGGAATTGCTGGGAATCTTCAAGGATGATATAGATCTGGGGGAGAAAGGATGGTCCCTGCACCTCTTGAAACCACATGTAGCTTCTCTCCTGGCCAGAATCTCATGGGATCTCCAAAAAGTTCTAGGAGACCTGCCTTAATGTCACTTTCTCCAAAGGGGCATTTAAGTAAGTCCCAGAGGTAGTGTTTGGGGGGGGGGGGATGAGTTTTCTTTTCCTCCAAGACTTCCCTTGTCTCACCTCCTCCCTGCTTTTCAAGACAAAGTCTTGCTTATTACAAATCAAAATATTCAAATGCATAAATCATGGGGGATTTGGGTTGGATGGGAATGTGGTTTTAGAATAGCTGAGGGAGTCAACAGTTATACTCATGAGATATATATGAGTACAATTGATTGACTTTTTGGTCCCCACTGAATGGCATAGCTTGATCTTTTCTTCTAGAAAAATCACACAGCTTATAGATGGTAGTAGTACCATTATCAACAAAGTAACCCTTACCTCACATACTGACACCTTGTAAAAGATTGACAGACACTGGTTTCAAGACCTAGTACTGGAAAAGGGCTGGGATAGGTTCTATTTTCTGTGAACCTTCTTCATACAGTGATGCTATTGGGGAAAGTCCTTGGAGATCATCCAGCCTTAGTTTTGTACAGCCAGAAATGGAAGTCCCACAAATAAAGTCAGGTACAGAACCAGGAACTTCTCCCTGGTCTTTGCTATTGCATCTCAAGCAGAATTTTCACTACAATTCTTTTGAAAGTCAAACAATTTTTTTTTTCAAAGAATGGATCACATGTAAAACAGTGCATTGGATTTCCTATAGCCATTTTTATTATGAAATGTAGCTTCTCCCTTCACAACCACTTCATTTTCTCTCCACACATTTTCTCTAAAGAAAAGCATTTGCCAAACTTTCTGGTCAAGATTCTTACCTTCTGGTCTCAGGGTTTGGAGTGCTGTAAACATGGGGAGGAGGAAAGCATTATGTTGGATAACCTCCCATAAACAGACTCCTGCTAAAACCCACCCTGTGTGTGGGAGTTTGTCAAAAACAGTGGGTAATATAAAAAGATTACATTGCGGGGTAATACATATGTTTTAGTTCTCTCTCAAATTGAAAGCTTTTACATTGGGTGCCAGAAAAGCCATCCTAAGGGCAATGCCCACACAATCTGTGCTCCAAACTCTAAAGTGAGAAAAGTTGCAATATGGTATTCTCCCTTTATTCATGGGATGGGGCCAAAATCAAAAGATCACTTCTGCTTTTTTTTTTTAAGTTATCATTTTTGCTCTATTTCATGGAGGAAAAGGAAAGATTATATTTTATGCACTAGTTACTGAGCAAACATTCTCTAAATATCACTTCATTCAATTAATTCCACAGTCCTGCCAAGCCCACCCAAGTGGTCCTCTAAAAGAGTGGCTCACAGGTCACATAGCATCTGTGGTAACTTGCTAGAAATACAAATTCCCAAATTTCAAATCATACCTCCTGGACCAGAAACATGGTTGCAGGTGAAATCTAAGTATTAACAAATCCTCCAGGTGGTTCTCATGCACACTCAAATTTGAGAACCACTGTTTTTTTTTTTTCCCCCACTATCACCATTTTACAGATTAAATCACCAGTGGTCAGGGAGTTTCAGTAACTGCCCAAGGTCACATATCTAGTGATTGGGGGTACTGGCATTCAAATCCAGTTTTCCTGATTCCTCAATCCATATAAATATGGAGGGCCTATTCTCAAACTTCCAGAGAAATAGGAAAAACAGGCATGTTTTTTCCGGGGAAGGTGAAGGGAGGTGTCATTGAGGACTTAAGACTTTAGAAGGAGATCCAAGAATAGGCTCAATATGGGGAGACCAAGCAGAGTCTTCAAGATGCTCCACAATGGCCAACTAAGGCTGAGACTGAGAGCTGGTGAGGTGTTGGATATTTCTTTGCCTGGTTTAGAGGGGCTGCATTGGAAGCAGTGGGTAACAGAACTTGAGTCAGGATCAGAGAGAACTAACCAGCACACAAAACAGTCTGAATCTGAATAAGAGGCCATATTATTAGCTAAGTTTTAAAGAATGCTTACTATAGGCCAGGATATCATGAGAGATAGATAGATAGATAGATAGATAGATAGATAGATAGATAGTGTGTGTGTGTGTGTGTGTGTGTGTGTTTTACCCTAATGATCTGGAATAGATAATATCATTAATTCTGTATTACCAACAATGAAATTGAGATACAGAGACACTAAGTAACTTGCCCAAGGTTACTTAGCCAGTTTGTGGTAGAGCTTGACTACACATAAAGGAGTCCCATGGAAGAGATTTGGCCTGTCCTTGTATAGTACTACTTTGAATCCAATGATGGTCAAACATTTTGCCTTCTTCGGCATCATGGCAAGAAGAAAATGTTGTGTTTTCATCCAATGACAAAATCACAAAGTGGGCAGTATTGAGAAGAAGACAAGGGACGTGGAACATGAGAATAGAGCACCTCTGGAAACATAGGTTATCATCCATGCAGCTCACTGTCATAGCCTTGTGATGAACACACCAAGGGACACTGTGAGGGAGCTCATGCCTCCACCAGGAGATTTAGCTTTGCTAGTTCTTCAGGCTGGTTAGGAGTGGAGAAACTTCAGAACTAGCCTGGCATGACCATTCTGTGGCCATAGATTTTGAGCCAGTTTTGGTACGGGCTGTTCATCTGGAATTCCCTATAAAAAGTGCAGATTCATTTGTCTGCTCCTTAAGTGAAAGTTCTTCCCATCCCCATCTAACACCTCTTTGAATGTCAGTAGAGAAGAGAGGCTTGGGAAAAATACAAGGAGGTTTTGCTTGGAATGAGTGCACTTTAATGAGTGCATCTGTGTTCTGTTACCAACCCCATCTCTCTCATCACTTGTTTTCACACGGAAATTGGATGATAATGTTGGTGAAATGGTACTTCTCTAACTGTGCGTGAGGAAAGGCACCAAGGTACATTTGATTTATGGCGAAAACAGAGGGTCAACCACACTGAAGGTGGCATTTTATTCGGGCCCATCAGACAGTGTTGAGAATCTTCCCCCATCAAAGGATAATTTGAAATGTTCATGCTGGAAACAAAGCCAGACTGGTGAGCTGAGTGAAGTCTCATGAACACTTCCAAAGATGATGGATTCCGTCTAAGAGCTATTGCTTTGAGACTAAGGGGTGATGCACACTTTCAGGGAGCCGTGAGAAAGTGTCTATCAAAATCTGTAGGTGTCTGGATCATCTGTCCTGAGAAATACTGGCTAAGCAATTTAGATTTTAGACAACATAGAAGCCAAGGAAACTTTTGATCTTGGATAGAAACATGAGGAAAATATTAGTTTAGATTCTCAAGTTACTTTTGTGAGGCAGAAAACATTTCTAAATTAATAATTAGAAGAGATTCTTCCTTGTTGATCTCTTCACAGAATCAATATCTCAATGAGCCTTCATCCAAAATCCTGATACAGGCCTTCCATCTGTTTTTCCACATTCTCTAAAGGAGCTCCCATCTACACAACCAACACTGTGTTCTTTTTCTTCTCTACATTGATGTGCACTCCTTGAGCCCTTGAAGTCTGAAGACTTTTAACACTGTTATTCTCTGGTCCAAAATAAAATATAGGTAGCCATAATAAGCAGCATTTGTAGACACATTTGGAAGAGAAAATTTCAATGTTGTGAGACAATGAAAAACCAGATTTAACCTCCAATAACAGGTTCTCACTTATTGCTGCTACAGAAATTAATTTAAAATCAGCATTGTACTATTTTTATTTTGATTAGGAACTCTCACAGAAAGTTCATAGAGCTCAAATCTGGCCTTGTGGATTTTATGGTGACACAGACATGATTTTATGGTTACTAAGCTGCGTCCACCTGTAATTGTGTCATAGGCATCGTCGGCACCATTTACACCAATGTGTTATTAACTGGCAAGGAGCCTGAAGGTGACCTTGGCCCCTGGTTAGCAGATGAGGAAGCTTACATTAACTAAGTTTAATAACTTGCTTTAAAATAAAATCAAACTCCAGATTTTGTGGTGGTTTAAAGCCTTTGCATTTTAGCTCAAAAGGAATCTCATCTCCTTCCGTTATTACTGAGGGTGATGCATACACTTTATAGCCATAAGTTGTTAAAACAAAAGTCAGGTGATATTATTCCCTCATCCCTCTTGGAGTGTTGACAAGGATTGACTGAGAGTGGAAAGATGAAAGTTCTTAAAGTTAAAAGCAAGAGAGACAGAAATGGATGGGGCACTGTGCATATCAGCGGGCTGGGTTTTAGAAAATCTGCACGCAGGCAGCAAAGGATGACATTTCTTTGAATAATTTACCTACATACATAACCTATTTTATTTTTTTGGACAAGTGATTAATGTTTTCACTTGATTCAAGTTACAGATTTGAAATCTTCCCTCGAGGTTTAGCTTCATCTTTAAAAGATCTCTTGGACATGATTTAGTAGGCCTACTGCAGGGCTCACTTCTCCCAACACTGGGATATAGCACAGGCCAAGCAGTGGGTATCTTAACACCTGAGAAATGCAGAGGTAAACAAACAAACCTAAGCAGATACTTACTGAAGAGAATGCTGATTCAGTTGGAATTTTTGTGTTTCCAATATTGCATTCTTTAAATTCGTGATGTCCAGCACAACCAGAACACCATTAACTTTATTATGACAGAATGTTACAATCAGCTTGCTACTTGTTTTTATCCATGCTGAAAATTACACTTTTAACTGCAATAATTAGGTAGGGGGCTATCCCAGGTTTGGCCATCAAAATAATCCTTGGAGTTGTTCTTAAGCAACTCTGGCTCTAGAGATTTGCCCAGATAATTTTTTTATGAAAATTGCAGGACCTCACAATCTGAAATGGGTATTATATGTATCAATATTAGCCTTTGTGTGTACACACATGTGTGTACATATTCATGTGTAATATAACTGGACCCAATGTATCCTGATACACTCTTCTGGTTCCCAGAGAGATTACACACATTTTGCTAATGTTACTCTGAGACCCCATAATTCATTCATTGAATATTTTTTGAGTGCCTACTTTTGTTCCTGGAATATTGCTTTGCCCTGAGAATCCGGGAGTGACCAAAGTATAGAGTGTGTAACTTAAGAGCACATGCCATTATTTCTGTACTGCTGTGGCCTCCCTTGTGTCCTAGGATCACAGGTCTGCTTTGGTCATAATGGGTCATTCATTCATTTATCTCTCGAGTTTGGCACATCCTGGCTATACCAAGGGCTTGGGAAGAGGGGGTGATGTGGTTGGATGCTGAACGCAGCACACATCCCTGACTTTAGCAAACTCCATGGAAAGACAGGTTTGCCTAAATAATCATGGAGATGAACATATTCTCCCAAAGCATGATGTAAATAAACAGGCTAGTAGGAGGGAATCTTAGAGGAAGGCTGGTTTTTATTGGGGATGGGACAGTATGTCAAGAAAGGGGATTGTGAGTGTCATTGTCCTCAAACTCTGCATAATTAACTGTTCGGAGGCCACTGTAAATTGTTGTCAGTGAATTTCTCAGAGGTCTGCACTTCCTGATGCTTTCTACAAACCTCTGGCTGATAATTCCCATGGTCATTGTTCTGTGTGTGTGTCCTCTGCTGAAATCATTGCCATGGGGAGAATGGGGTGGAGAAGTGAAAGATTCTTCTCTCATTAATGGAAAGAAACCTAACTATAGAGTTTAGCTAAAAACAAATTCTTTGTGTTTCCCTAAAGCCATGTTTGCTGGGAATTTCTGTCTGACATTAGTATCACTCCTTTCCTCTTCTCCTTCACCTCCCCATTCTTTCCCTGACTGCCATGATTAAAGAATTTATGTTCTAGTAATTCATTCTTAATATTATATAGGCTACACCAACACTTATCAAAACATGACAAAAGTCTGTCTACAAAGTAAACATCTGTGTAAAGGTGGGAATGGTATTTCAGCTGGCAATTTGGGAAATCCCAAAAATCTGAAAGTGACAAGAGAATACACATTTTAAAGGTCATTCCAATTACCATGCTGACTCATGTTAAGTTTCAGGTCTGGAGATTCACACACTGAAGGATGAGAGCATGTAGCTTGCAGGGACTTAAGCATACAATGAAGAGAGTACTACAAATTACTATTGTTTTCAGTGGTATAAAATGATTCCTGTGCATCTGAGGCATTTGATTAGTACAGGAAACCAAGTATAGATAAAGAGCAGGGCATAGATCTAAAGCTTGATTCTAACCTACATTTGGCACAATGGTATAGGGACCTATCAGAAAAAGTCCCAAGGATGAATTCCCATCTTCATTTAAACTTCCACCTTCATTTAAACTTCTACATGCAACTGCTTTATTCTCCACAGCACTGTGAACTCAAAACACAACACTTCTTGATAGAATTTTCCCAAATGTAGGACCATCTTTTAGAGAAATACAATAATTGAAAATTTGCAGTCTTCCATCTCCCCAGACACATTTATTGTTATAGCCTAGCTATTGTGAACATCAGATTCTCCATGTGCTTTTCACATGACCTCCATCACACATTAGAGCCAGAGACATTACAGGCAAAGTTCCAAATTCTCCAGCTTGTGTTTTGCCATTTTTTATGGTCTTCCCTCTCCCCTCTTTATCTTTATCTTCTACTCTATTAATCCATCATTGCATCTATATGTACTTACTGAGTATGCAGTTTGTCACCACCTTCAAGAAGCTCAAGAGCAAGACAGCCACACCAGAACAACAACAAATAAAAACAGACATTTTTTTTACATGTTCATGGTACAGAGAAGCATGAGGCTATATCCCAGATACATATATTTAGTTAAGCAGAAATAGAAATAGGAGTGGCTAGAGCATTCTAGAAGTGGACCACTGTCATCCCCCAAGCAACCATTCCTGTTCCTGTCTCCAGGGAATGCTGCCATTTTGTTTTTCTGGAGTCCCCTTCCCAGTTCTTTTTACCCACATTCAGCCCATCTATCAAAATCTACTTCTTATCCTACCTACTCCGTGAATTCTCCCTATTTACATTGATTTGTGCCTATTTGAATGAAACTGATACTTTCCTTCTAGAATTCAGTATTTGAACGTCTCTTATACTTTTTTTTTTTTTTTTAGATTTAATTTAGCTCCCAAACATAATCATTATGTGTGTTTTGTATTCCATGAGAAACTTCTTGACATCAGTGATGCATTCATTTAATAGCAGGTGCTTTGTGATAATTTGTTGAATAATTTGAACATTTTAAATTATAACAACACTTGCTCTTAGTAGCTAGGGATGAACTGCCTACAAAGCTTATGAAACTCAACAATTAATATAGTACTGTCCCAAGATTTAGAATGAACTTGGAAATATTTAATAACTTTGTACCCTCAAAACTCTAGAGACTGCTGTCCAAGATTTAGAAATTAAAGCCCTTCACCCCTTTCTCATCTTGAAAACTTTCCAATGTGGTTTGTGCCAACTATCGCTCTATTTGAATAGCAAGAGTGCCTAATAAAAGCAACGCTGGTGCCAGCTGTCATCGTTCACATGGTGTTAAGTGCTCCGTCTGTAAGCACTAGCTAGCAAGAGTATTTTTGTTTAGCAAGGCCATCATAAAATTAGACAAGCAAACCATAGCAATGGATTTGAGCAATGTAGTCTATAAATAATATAGTGGAAGGAAGCATACAAGTACATTATCCTTATTACAATCTTGTGCTTTAAGGAAACAAAAAAATGGGGCAGCTCTGTAATAGAAGGCAAGTGTGAAGAGGAGGCAGCTCTAGAGAAATACACAAAATGTCTTTGGTGATTGTAAAGGATGTCATCAGTCTCCTGGTAATAAGATCTGCTGAGAGTAACCTCTGGATTCTGTGCACCTCTAAACAGCTCCTGCAGGGTGAGGTGGGCAAACCTGTATTTACCTGGTAGGAATGAGACCAAAAACAAAATGTCACTGAAGGGTGACAGGGTATCAATGTGGGCTATTTATCTGAAAGTGAAGTTATTGAAGAGAAAAAGGATTCCCATGAGCCCAGGAAGCAACACTGGAATCAAGTACAGACTCTACTGTGCCACTGTTTCTTTCTTTCTTCCTTTCTTTCTTTCTTTCTTTCTTTCTTTCTTTCTTTCTTTCTTTCTTTCTTTCTTTCTTTCTTTCTTTCTTTCTTCCTTCCTTCCTTCCTTCCTTCCTTCCTTCCTTCCTTCCTTCCTTTCTTTCTTTCTTTCTCCTTCCTTCCTTCCTTCCTTTCTTTCTTTCTCCTTCCTTCCTTCCTTCCTTCCTTCCTTCCTTCCTTTCTTTCTTTCTTTCTCCTTCCTTCCTTCCTTCCTTCCTTCCTTCCTTCCTTTCTTTCTTTCTTTCTTTCTTTCTTTCTTTCTTTCTTTCTTTCTTTCTTTCTTTCTCCTTCCTTCCTTCCTTCCTTTCTTTCTTTCTTTCTTTCTTTCTTTCTTTCTTTCTTTCTTTCTTTCTTTCTTTCTCCTTCCTTCCTTTCTTTCTTTCTCCTTCCTTCCTTCCTTCCTTCCTTCCTTCCTTCCTTCCTTCCTTCCTTCCTTCCTTCCTTTCTTTCTTTTCAAAAGGGCCTGACAGAGCCTTAAACAGCATTGTTATTATTCATTTGGCTTTGTCAAACTCTCCAGCATCTTCCAACATAGAGAGCTGCTTCTAGCTTTTGCCAAATGTCATGTAAAGGCTCTTTATTTAGAAAGAGGAGGAGGAGGAGGAGGAGGAGGAGGAGGAGGAGGAGGAGGAGGAGGTATGAGATGCATTTTTTCTTCTCCTTAGAAATTTTTTCTTCCTTGTTTCAACACTATACTCCAACTAATGTCACTTAAGTTCACTGAAATAAAACAATGGAGTTGAGGGTATAGCTCAGTGGTAGAGCACTTGCCTGACACGCAACAGGCCCTGGGTTCCTTCCTTAGCACTGAAAACAAAACTAACTAAATAAATGAATTAAACAGTGGGCCAAGTGCCATGATAGGGATTATTCCTCAAATAGTTACCTTGTTTAAATCTGTGGAGAGCTACGTTAAAATATACAGACATAAACTATTCTCAGTTTACAAAGGAAGGGACTGAGGTTCACAGGTATTAAATGACTTTCCCAAAACTATTTAGACAGCAATTGTTTGCATTAGAAGTTAACAGACCAGGGCTGGAGTTGTAGCTCAGTGGTAGAGTGCTTGCATAGCATGCATGAAGGTACTGGGTTTAATCCTTAGAACCATATAAAACTAAATAAATAAAATAAAAGTATTGTGTCTGCAACTAAAAAAAGAAAGTTAACAGACCAACAAACAACTAGGAAAATAATCAATCAATCATTCAATCAATCAAATAAATAAACGATTCAAGGAACTCTAAATAGGTCTTTTTTTTTAAATCTTTTTTTTTAAAGAGAGAGTGAGAGAGAATTTTAATATTTATTTTTTAGTTATCGGCGGATACAACATCTTTGTTTTGTATGTGGTGCTGAGGATCGAACCTGGGCCGCACGCATGCCAGGCGAGCACACTACCACTTGAGCCACATCCCCAGCCCTCTAAATAGGTCTTACTGGATCATCTTGAAGATACAGGAGAACATCAATGAAAGACTAGACTGCATCTGAATTAAGGCCAATATTTCCAAAGGAAGATAGTATCCGATTACAGTGGGATGGTGAGAAATTGAATTATAAATAAGGAAAACCAAATGCATAAAGATCATTGTAGCTGAAGAACTAAATGAAGATGTCTATAATATCAGACACTTAAAATAAAAACAGTTCATTCTCGGGTGTAACATCCAATGGGAAAGGGTAGAAGTGTCATCAATTGTACACTCCTATTTTCCCACACTACTCAGCATGCATTAGCACTTACTCCCCACCAGAGGAATGGATGGAAATTATAGGAATATAATATACATTTTTGCTGTAATGCATCAAACACTGCAGCTCTAGGTCAGCATAATGCATTTTTTGATGAAATTTTCTGTTTTATGCAATAAAATACCCAGTCACTAGAGGTGATCAAGACTCTGAAATATGACTATTATGATAAAAGAGATAAATATTTAATTTTATTTCCTTTTAACAGATTTAGATTTAGATTGACATAAAAACTCAGAAATCCTGGGACTATCCTTGTTCTGATTTCAAGTCTAACTCAGAGCCCTTTGATATTCTGCAACAGTATGAAGTTCAATTATAGAAAGAAAATATTACCACAGTCTGGTGAAAATATCAGGCCCTTTGAAAATCATTGTTTTCAAAGTAAATTTGTGAATTGTGATTCTAGAGTTATATACCAGTCTTTTATGAGATTTCTTTCACATACCATAATCCTGGTGACTGATGGTCCTGGGGATCTGTCAAGAGTCAGTTTCAGAGTGTTAGGATTAGTCTACTTGCACCAGATGCTTTCCAAAGTAAAGACCACCTCATGGGGGCTCTGTAGACAGCTAGTTGAATTCATTTGAGTCTTTATACTAGCAAAAATGTCCTCACAGAAAGACATATGCCAGACTATAAATGACGACCTAGAACATTCTTTAATATAATTATACTTTGGATATGAGGTGCCCCCAGAAACTCCTTAGTTAGTACAGGGATGTTTGGAGGTAAAAAGCCTGGATTGTGGGAATTGAAAGGATTGTCCCAGGATTTCTGCCTCACCTTGGGCCCAGAGCATAGGTCTCAACCAACTATGGACTAATCCTCTGGAATTGTGAGTCAGAATAAACTTTTCTTCCTTTACCTCCCCCCCCCCCTTGGGTATTTTAGTCACAATGTCAAAAAGCTGACTAACATAAATGTTAACCATGAGTTAATGTAATTTTAAAATTCAGCCTCAATCCTGAATTGGCTAGTAGCTTTATATTTTGGAAAGCATAACAAACATTTAGGAATCTCTTAAATGCAGATTTTTGGACCCCACAACTCCAGAAATTTTGATTGAGTCCATCTGGAATGGAGACTTAGAATCTCGAATTGTATGAAACACTCCAGGATATCTGTATATCAGTCCTTTAGAAATATTGAGTCAGCATATGAAACAGACATTTCTTTATTGAGCTCATCATAATATAGTCTCATCCAAATTTTTTCTACACAGTGGGGAACTAAGCTTCTAGTTCTGTCTAACGTTAATGGTATTCTACTGAAAATGGAGATTTTTTTTTTGTTCAAATAAGTTTGAGTAATGCCAGAGTATAAAAAGTTAAATGGATTTCCTTTTTTTTCAGCTTTTCTCTCTCCCCCCTCCTCCCCCCCCTCCTCTCTCCCTCCCCCCATTCCTGGTCTCTGCAGTGCTAGGATGAAACCCAGAATGCTCTGCATGTTGGGCAAGCACCCTAACCCTGAGCTAGACCTACTACCTGCCTCCTCCATCCCACAGAAATTTTCAGAATTTTTCAGCATTTTCTGAGGCCCAGCTGTTCGTATGTGTGTGTATGTGTGTGTGTTTGCACACATGCACTGAAATGCTTATAAAATGTGTAAGAGAGGATTGAAATTTCTCAAATATATGAGATCGCAAACTTTTGTTTGGGGCTGAGTAAGTAACTCAGCAGATGCATGAGACTCTGGGTTCAATCCTCTATTCCACAAGTACACGAACAAAACTATAATATGCTTTTGGAATCTCTGCCTTAGAGTTCATAAATCATAGTAAACACCAGGAAACTTTTGGATTGTTTGTTGTAAGCAGCAGGACACCAGCTTGGGGAGGTAGTCAGTAGTGTAGGTAGAATGACTTCTAGAGGTAGCATTAAAGAGAACTGGAGGGCTATTGATAGGCATTCATCTTAGCTTTTCCCACGTTTATAAAAAAGCAAATGGTTATGTGTTAAGGTCATTTCTATGCCAGTTTTTCCTGTTTTCTAGTAGGTGCTTCTGATTTATTTATACTCTGGTTTGTAGCTTGCCAGTTTAACTTCTGGGATGTTAAATGAACCACTTGACTTGTGAACCTCACTTTCTTGTAGATAGTGGTCCTTGTCTTAGAAGGTTGTTTCATTGATCTGTTAATATAATTATCACGATGGCCTTGCACTAAGTTCACCACACCAAGCCTAGTGTTTAATACATGATAGAAACATTTATTTTACATATTCAAGTTTCGGAGGCAAATGAAACAAAAAAAGAGAAGGAGTAGGATCTATCCTCCCTCCATCCCCACATCCTTTACAGGTTGCAAAGACTACAAGTTTTATACCAACTTCGATGCTGGCAATATTGGTGTCAGGCAATATGGAAATCCCAGGCATGGCTTGGGCTCAGTGAAGAAAAAGAACATTAAGAGAGAAAGACCCCAGTGACATTGTCCATAGAATTAGGAATAAAGATGACTTCCAACATTTTTCTTAGCCCCTTCAGGGAAAAATAAAAGGAAAATGAGATGTGACCTTCACCATCTCAGAACTAATTTTCACATGGTATTCAGTTTCAATGAAACAAAAATACAATTGAACAGTTACACACTGAACTTTGTGGTGTTGGTTATTAATGCTGAGAAATTATTTGGGAGATGGGTCTAATAAGCCTAATATTCTTGGGAATTTTTCAGCAAAGAGAAGAGGCAATATTGGTGAAGGTAGATTCTTCTGTTAAATTGGGAAGTGTAGGAAGATTTTTAGAAACTTGCCATAATTTTGTCTGTCCAGTACCTCTAAGGTTGCTCCTTCATTACATACAAATGGCTCTGTAGGAGTTTTACAGTCTTATATAACCTCTCACCTTGGCTCAGAGTGGACTGATTCATTCATCCAGGGCAAAAATAGCTTCTTTGAGGTATTCTCAAACTTAAAGCTAGAGAGAAAGGTTATTTTCTAATAGTGGGCGCCTCAGGCTGCAGAACATAGCAACTGGCAGTCGTATTTGCTACAAGGAAGGAAGCTGTAATGTAAGAGTGAGCCCTCACCCCCAGAAAAAAGCAAAGGACAGGAAGGCTGGAGGCCCTGGCTGGCTCAAGTCTCCAGGCTCAGCATTTTCTGAGGCCCAGCTGTATCCTGTTCTCTTACCATTGAGAGTTGTTCAGCCCTTGTTTGAATTCTATAAATCCATGTCTCATTCTTTAAAAATGACTTCAATTGGATTTTGAACATTTCTAACTAAGGTTCTCATTAATATGAGACGTATTAGACCACATCTTTCACACTCTTAAATTTAATGCTGAAGAATCCAAACAAGTTGAAGGAAAGAGACATAATTGCGAGAAGAAAGGATTTAGTGTTCTCTCTTTTGTTTGTGTTTTCTGTAATCACCATGTGCAAAGGCCATAGATTTTAGCTCAAATTGGATTCAAAACCTATTCTGAGAACAGACAAAAAGTCAGGAGCCAATTAAGTTGTTGACAGGCTGTGGCTGGAACAATCACCAACAACCTGTGGCCATTAGCAGATTTATCACTGGGTAGTGCTGTGCCAATGCGTGGCTCAGATCTCTGCCCTTACTTCTCAAAGCCACAGGTGCAGATCTGCAATGAAGCAAAGCAGTTGTGTTGCTCACTTCACCCCAGGAAGTCAGGATTTCTGCTCAGGTGGATAGAAAATGGATGAGACTTCAAAGAGCAAGCATGAAGTATGACCTTTCCTGGCAGCTATATGGTTAGCAACAGAAAATAGAAATACTGAATGGCTAAGCATGATGGTGCACACCTGTAATCCCAGGTACTTAGGAGGCTGAGACAGGATCACAAGTTTGAGGCCAGCCTGGGCAACTTAGCAAGCCCCTATGTCAAAAGATAAAGGGCTGAGGATATAGCTCAGGGGTAGGGTGTCCCGAGATTCAATCTCCAGTATGAAGTGTGGGGGAGATTGGGGGGGAAGAAAAGCTTAGTAATATGCAGCCCAACCCTCCCTTCCCAGAAAAAAAATACACAACAGTTGAAAAAGAAAAGAAAAATCATTGTCTGTGTCCTTGTAATAAGACATCTGCAAGTATAGATGACAATAATAATGAGGTCAGGCTTGTTCACATGCTATATGGCCCTATTTAGGCCTTCTCATTGATTCACATAGTGTTTTTGGTCTTGATTTCACAATCAAGAAAACTGAAGTTCAGAAAGGCAGAATAATTTCAAAAATTACATTGATGGAAAGTGGTGATTTGAGGATTTGAATGTGGGTCTCTGATGCCTGGATTATTTGAATGTGCCCCCATCACCTCTGTGAAGGAGTTCAAGCAATTCCTCAACTGGGACACAAGAGGTCAGAGGACAGACAGTTGCATATCAATCCTCACTCCATCATACCACAGTGGCCATGTTCAGTTAGACATGGCAGCCTCTGGCTCAGTACCTAACTCTCTCAATTCAAACATGAGCTCAATTGTAATCAACCTTTGAAATGAAACTTAAAGAATTATAAAAGAGATTGTCATCTTGAAACTATAGGACCTGCTGGTGTTGCTTTACTTCTTCTATGAATTCTGCAGCCACGCACTGACCTCAGTAGCAAGGGCCAACCTGGACAATACTAGTTTCCACTGGAGAATAAGGCCTCCATGAGTTTGGATAATAAAACCTGGAAGTATATTGATGGGCCAAGTGTAACCTAAGCCCTCTTGGCTTCTATTATATGAGTGTTTTAAATTATTTTATGTGCTAAAATTATTTTATGTGGTTGTTTTGTTTTTGGTACTGGAAATTGAACCCAGAGGCACTTAACAGCTAAGTCATATCCCCAGTGCTTTTTATTTATTTATTTATTTTTATTTTGAGACAGGGTCTTGTTAAGTTGCTGAAGGCCTCACTAAGTTGCTGAGGCTAGCTTTGAACTTACGATCCTCTTGCCTCAGCCTCCTGAGTTGCTCTTATAACAGGCATGCACCATTGTGCCAGTTGGTAAAATTATTTTTTTTCTGCAAAATTTTAAGTCTATCTATACCATATAAGATCAATAATTGAAGATTAAATCTAATGCTTCTAGTTTGGTCTCTGAAAATAATTATTAGAGACTTTGTCTCTGAAAACAACTATGCTTGGACCCCAGGGAGTAAGGAGTGTTACAGATTACAATCATATATGGACTTCAGTATCCATTTTATTTGGCTATACTGTTTTTGGTTTCTAACTATTGAGAAAAATCTTGATTCACATAGATGAGAAATAGCCCAGTGGTAAAAGTTCTGGATACTTTACCTTGCAAGAGAAGATATTTTGCAATAAGACTGATCCAAAAGCCTTCAAAGTAGGTCTAATTTCTTTTCTTTGTTTTATATCTGAGAACTGTGTGTTTTTATTAGAAATGTAGAACTGAAATTAATATATTATCAATGTTAATATTTCCTATATTATAGTATTATTTCATATGATGTTTACCCATTTACCTTTTCTTGCTTTATTAATATTCAGGGGAAAGAGCATGTGGAAGGCAGATGTTCTTGAGCTTGACTAGATTTACGTGGATGAGGCTTTGGAATAGTGGTGCCCTCCCCTCACCCATTCTCCCTACATGGACTTGAGCTGACTGAATAAGATATGGCTGGTGCTGTATAACATCTTGATAACATGCCTACTCAAAGTTCACATGTGCAAAGGGAAGGTGGAAGGAAATTTCCATTATGACCTCTAGAGTTAACCTGGAGTACAAAATGTTAGTGCATTGTGTTAAAATCTGATACATAACACGTTTGGAAGCTATACTATTTTAATTCAGAATTTACAAGATAATTAGAAATATTTATAAAAAGCCACCAAAAACAAGAAAAGGGAAAAAATAATACCTCAGAATTTGCAACTGCTCTGAACCATCTCTACAGAGTGTTTCTCACTTGCAGTCTAGCTCTTTCTTATTTAGTGTGCTCTGGAAACCTCTAGTTTGGAATCATCTGGAAGCTTCTGATTAATGCAGAATCTCAACATAGATCCACTCAGACTTATGTAACAGGATCTTCCTTGTATCAAAGTTTGAGAAACACTGAGCCAAATAGAATTAGTACCATTTATGGTGGATTCTGAGTGATGTTCTAAAATTTGAGAATAAAACCATTCAAGTAATTGGTGGAACATGACTGTGTATTTCCTGATTAATCCCAGTATTTCAAAAGAAATGCCCACTCTATTATATGAAACAAAATCATCCTTTTGTAAGAATCACAAAACCCTTTACCTAACTGAGGTGAGAGAACAACCAGACTAGATTGTTCTCTTGTGAAATCCAGAGTCCCCCTATAAGTTCTGTGGTATATTTCCATTCTGATAGAACACTTCCTTAGAAGTGAGAAAAAAAATGGATTGATTAGAGAAATTCAATTCATTTTAGTCAAAATGCCTCCCACCAGGCTAATAGGCAGTTATCTTCCTTTGAATTTTTGGTACATATTATTCAATTATTTGAAGGTAAATGGGATTTCAGTAGCAAAGTTTCACAGTCTTAGATTGCTTTGCTTATTAATCAGGGTAGGCATGACACTGATATGTTTTTAATTCTGAATTTTCTCTGTTTTGAAGAACTGGCCTTAAAAGACCCCCGAGTATCACTGCGGTTATAAACTAGATGTGTGTTTTATAGTGTAGGGAGGATATGACTGGTTTTTTGCTCAGTGGCCATCAACAGTCAATATAAGGAGAGGCACACAGGCCAGAGTATAAGATTCCGTCCTTTTTGAAGCCCAGCACTGTCACTGAGATTGGGATCACTGATGTCCACTGCAAACTCTTTGACCATCATTGCTTGTCCATTATCTGGGGATCTTCTCGCAACAATCCACAATTGACTCCCTGCTGGGAACTAGACACAGGCAAATTAGGAAACTGACTTCTGACACTTTTCTTTTTATTCACTTAATTCTTGAATGTCTGCATCTGCTGTAATTACAACAAATTTCAATTATAATGAAGATCCAACTGTGGGGGTAAAATGGGATTATGGTAATTGTTAGCATGAAGAGGCATAGAAATAGGTTTCAAAAGCTTTCAGAAAAGCTATCTGACCAAAACAAGATCAATGCAGTTGGCTGCTAATTAAAGCAAACAGACAAAGGAACGCAACCTAGCTGATTTTTAATGTGTGAGTTTCATTAAAGAGCTTACATTAGTCAGCTTGCATTTTGAGGACTATTGAAATGTTTTGTTCTTTCCTCTCTAAGGAAAGCCTATAGAAATTTAGATTGACCTTAAACTGATGAAGAAGAGATGAGAATTCTTAAAAAAAAAAGAGAGAGCATGGAGCATAAATGCATTCAGATTTATGGATAGGGAAGTGTTTATCTGAATATTTGGAAATTTCAGAGGCTTGTCAATAGGTGTCTTATTTATTTTAGTCTGTTATAAAAAATGCACAAGGGGGAAATTTAATAGTAAGGAAAAATAGTTCTATATTTTTTAACATAAACATGCAGTGGTTTTTTTTTTGTTGTTGTTGTTTTTAATGTTGATCTACCTCTTAATAAATGACTTCCTCTAGGCATGTTTAAGTTGAGAATTTTGCTGTGCGGGTTTCTATCTTATAGAGTGTGCATCTAAATAACTGTCATAGGAGGACAGGCACTCAGACACACACATTAACCAGTGTGTGCGTGTTCTTGCAGCAAAGCTCCTTTTCTTTTAATTTTGACAAGTGGCTTTTAAAATTTACACAGATCAATAGATGACTGTAATGAATGGTGATCATTAGGAGTGTATTGCCAGACAGGCTTTGTTCCAAAGGAGCAGAGGCATCACCTATTTAACATTATTTCCAGAGTTTAATGTAGGAGGCAAAATGGATTTGAATGCCTACTCTGCTCTAGCTGGGAAAGTGGGGACACACTGAGCCTTGGAAAGGTAGCAGAATACAACAGTTACTAATAGGGCATTATGTAAAAATGTGGATGTGTAACCGATGTGATTCTGCAATCTGTATTTGGGGTAAAATTGGGAGTTCATAACCAACTTGAATCTAATGTATGAGATATGATATATCAAGAGCTTTATAATGTTTTGAACAACCAATAAAAAAATAAATTTAAAAAAAAAATAAAAATAAAAAATAAATAAAAAAAAAGAGCCTTGGAAATTTTATGAGAAAAGAAGCCTTCACTGTGCACCTCTGTGGTTACTAAGAGAACTGAGTCCAGATAATGCTCATGGGATAGGTTCCACTTTGCAAGTCCACCGAACACTTTCACTGTCATACAAATTCAGCAACTACCTTCCTGGTCCTCTGCCCACTCCTCATTTACCTGGACCTCTTCTCTCATGCAGCTGATCTCATTCCCAGTATGAGAGTGTATCTGAGGATGGTTGGACACTCTCTTTTTAAAGAATATTTCCAATTTAAGATGACTTTGTCTTTGCTATTTTATAATCACAAACTTTTTTAAAAAAGTATGCACAAATATAATACATTCACATCACCCTGCACAATAAATGTTTTAGTCAATAATCAACTCCTAAATATGATGGTGGCCCTGTAAAATTATATTACCTGGTGACACTGTAGCTTGCTTTACTTTATGTAAGTACATTCACTGATGTTCACAAAACAAAATCACCCAGCAATGCATTCTCTGACCTATCACCATAATTAAGCAGTATGTGACTTTACGTACATATTTCCTTCCAGTTTCTCTGTAAAAATCTTAAAGCAAGAAGTCATATAGTTTGTGACTTGGCAGTGCCACTATGTCAGAGATGATAACCTTCATGTGTGTCATGAACAAACACTGTGGAACTTGAAACACTGGCAGATACCATAAGGGGCAATGCATAACACAAGGAAAAAATAGAGGACACAAGGAAAATATGTCAAGAGCACTAATGAAAATAGGATGAGGCAGCACTTTTTTTTTTTTCATAAAGCTTAAAAGTTAAGTGCTCTCCAAGTTTGAGGCAACAGTCACCTGAATTCTGCTTAGGGAAGTGGAAAGGATTTTAGAGGAGAATTTGGTTAAGAGATTCATCCTTACACCTGTTACTTTCACCAAAAAGTACTCACTAAGATAACAAAGATACCAACTGAGAGGGAGGAAATGGAAGAATTCAGTGCTCAGGCTGAACAAATGGAATTGGCTCCAAGGTCAGTTTCACAGGTGTTGCATAGATGGTGATAGAGAGTAAAGGATTAGCCCAGAGTTGAGCATGGTGAAAGTAGGATTTAGTATCTGAATCATAAGAAATGCAGGTGCTGATTTGAACATTTTTTTTATGAAGAACAGGTTGTTAGTAAGACTCAACTTTTGTTTTTTAAAAAGTGATATTGCATTTCTTAAAATTATAAATTCAAGATCCCGCTTCTTTATGTTTCTTTTCTTTTTTCAAAATTCAACTAATAATTTTTTTCTATTTGTAAGTCTAGCAGATTTTGACCTTTGAAAATGTTTAATCTTATTTATTAATTTAGTCATTTAAGCATATACCTTTAAATAGTTAAACTACATTTTTCTTCTTAATTGATTTTATTTTTTAAATACATGACAGCAGAATGCATTAAAATTCTTATTACACATATAGAAAACAATTTTTCATATCTCTGTTTGTATGTAAAGTATGTTCACACCACGGGCTGGGGATGTGGCTCAAGCTGTAGCACGCTTGCCTGCCATGCGTGCTGCCAGGGTTCGATCCTCAGCACCACATACAAACAAAGATGTTGTGTCCGCCGAAAACTAAAAAATAAATATTAAAAAAATTAAAAAAAAAAAAAGTATGTTCACACCAATCCATGTCTTCATGCATGTACTTTAGATAATGATATCCATCACATTCCACCATCATTGCTAACCCCTGCCCCCTCCTTTCCCTTCCCACCCCTCTACCATATTTAGAATTAAACTACATCTAAATATATATTTTATTTACTTTCCAAATTCTTTAATTTACTACCTTAATAAGCAGAATGCTGCAAGTTCTTATAAAACTTAAACATCCAGAAAATGAACTTTTAAATTCAGTGAACTTAATTCTACCTTAGATTCTATTTTAAAGTTCATTCAGTTGCCTCATACATTTTTAAATTGATGTTTACAAGGATCATACTCAAATAGTATAAGTTGTCTTAAAAATATAAATGCAAAAGAATTATTCTATATTTTCAAAGTGTCATTATCATTTTTCTATGAGGAAAAAGACCAAGAATGGGTCAATTGAAAGATTCATTTCTGGCAGGGGACTTTTTTAGGGAGAAAATAAGAAATAAATATTTTTGTTCAACATATTATATGAAAATGAAAATTAAAAACCCAATTAATGGTAATTAGGCTCCTTGACCTGATGAAAGATTGTTTAAGGTTCTAAGTAAGGTTCTTTCCTGTTTAACAACTGACCCAGAATCTTAATCCTGTTGTGATCTATAGCTGTTTTTTTCCCCAGAAAAGACTGCAAATTGAATCACAAGCAAGCCTCTGTCTGAGATAAGCTTTGGGATCATTTTCCTTTTTCCATATCATATTTCTTCTTTACTCAAAAATATTAATATTATTGTTTATTAGAATTATGATTTTGATTATTTAAAACTTTGATATTCAGAAATTTCTGAGATAAAACAATTGCGTGGCTGAGGAAGATGCTTCAGTACTAAGTGATGAATTTGGGCATGATGCTTATTGGTGACCTGTGAAACACCTTGTCCCTTATAGATGGGTCCTTAGTCAAGGGCTCCAATATACAGGCATTCACAGTGAGCTGCCCATGAAAGCCTGCATTCAAAGACCAAAGCTGAATCCTGACTTAACTTTCCATTTGCTTGATGAACACTGAGGAACTCTTGCATTTTTCTGTGTTGTGAAAGTAAATAACCTTAGGTATATTTTCCTCAATACGCAATAAAATTCCATGGTAGGCTAAATGGCTTGGTCTTACCTGTAATGATAACATATATGGTCCTTGTACTGAAAACATGCAGAGGTTAAAATTTTTATGTTGGTATTAAGTACAAGGAAGCAATCATATTAACTCAGGCTTAAAACACATATAAAACATCTGGATGATATGGAAAAGTAAAGTTCAGGGGTGGGACAGGGGCCATTTTGTGGCCTGTTTTAAGGATTTCACAAATTTGTGTTAGAGTTAAAATATAATTGAAATCCTTCCCCACTATTGAGAATTTTATATTATTATGTATATATAGAGAATTATATATTATCATGTTAATCATATAATAAATGTATGTTTTGTTATACAGTGTAGTTCTATTTATTCCCAATTAATCAACTTGTATATTGTTAAAATCCCTTTTCTACCAAAAAAATATCTCTAAGAAATATAAACTGAGAGCTCCAAGTTTACTACTATGTCTGCAATCAGTGGACAACCCACGTGAAGCCTTGTACCTCCTGCTTTGGCAGAAGTGAAGCCCTAAGATGAATGTTTAGATTTTACTTTTAAGGAGATGAGAATTCTGGCATGGTGTTTGAAAGGGGTAGACTTCAGTCACAAGTAGCATAGTTCACCTTGTTGACTCTGTGGCTTCCTACTTGAACAAATTATTCTCTGGTATCTAGTCTCATATTCTTCACCAATAAAACAGTGAAAATGGTATAAAGTCACATGTCAGATGTGATTATGAGCACAATTCAGAGTTCCATTTCAAGTTCATTGACAAAGTAAAGCCTTCAAGAAAACCAAGATCCAATGTTGTCTTGGTGGAGGTGCTGGTAGGAAACTAGACGGGGAAAGAATGTTTGGCCAAAAATGAGTAGAAGAGTCAGCTTACCCATCTTTGAATATCTGCTTAAACACAAGGCAAGTCAGAAAATTAAACTGAATTTCCCATCAGACTTTTCATGCTATTAAAGTCTATCAAAAACTGTGCACAGATTTTGTCAGGAATGCTAGATACTTCCCCAAAGGAGCTCTAAGTCACATGGTGCAACAGTGTTCTGCTTCTGACCCAATTTAGGGACAATTATCTTTCCAAGTACTTAGGTGATAAAGTTGTTAGAGCCCAACAATACAGCTCAATAGTCACAAGTAATCAGAAGGAATTGCATCATTTACTTGCATGCCTAAACAGCCACAAAAAAGGAACTCTTTCCTAATATGTCTTCTTTCTCTGCTCAGAGAAACTCAGATTTCTCTGCCCTTCCTTACCTGTCTTGCCTATGGCTTCCATGAGAAGTCTCTTTTTGTGCCATCTTTTCCTTACTACTTAAAAAAAAAACAAAGAAACATGAGGCTCTGTTTTTGTTTTTTTTTTTTTTTTTTCTTACCCTTTCCCCACTCAGAGCTCAGTGTGCTTCTAGGGGATAGGCTGGTGATAGCAAATGATTGGAAGTAGCTAGACCATGATTATCTGATAAGGCTGAATTTCCACTGACTGTTGTTCCTCAGAAATGTTCATTTATTAACTCCACCAACAAGCTTTGATTGTTTGCCTAATCCCGTTCTGAGGATGGATACAAATATCATTATCATAACAAAATAACTAACACAGGCTACTTATCAAGAAAAACAGGTTTATTGGACTCAGTTTTGGAATCTGAGGGTCCAGATGGTCTAGTGTAGGTTCAGTTAGGGTCTCTTTTGGCTGCATCATCTTTTAATGTGGAAACAGAAACATGTGCAGGAATAAGCAAGTAATGAGGCCTTGATCCCGTGGTAGTGCTACACTTGCCCGTATTATAACAACACTCTGGTGAGAACTCATGGAGTTGTATGAGAATGACTTTCTGAGAGCAAAACCCATAATGACCCAAGAACCTCCTGCCAGGCCCCACTTTCTAAAGATCTCACCACCTCTCAATAGTGCCACTCTGAAGGCAAAGCCTCCCATCACAATAGACCCTTCAGGGACATTCATACCATATCTCAACCATGACATGAATCAAACAGACAGCAATCAGTGTCCTTATGGAGCTGACATTTTTTTGCAAGAGGACACATGACACATAATAAACTTAAATGTACAAGCAAAGAACACAATGTATTAGAAGATAGTAAGTGCTAATGACAATTGAAAACAAAATAACTGGGCAAGAAAGGGGATTGGAGATGTCCAGTTATGACAGATTGCAACTTGAAGTAGCATGATGTCGGAAGCCTCCTTGAGAAGGTGAAATTTGTGAGAGTCAGAAGGAGGTGAGGAATGAGCTACTGTGACAACTGGGAAGAGCTTTGTGGGCAGAGTAAATGTCAGTGCAAAGACCCTGACAAAGACACATCCTTGCTATGTTTTAGGGACAACAAGGAGATCTACCTGGTGTCATGGTGTGAGCCGATGTAGAAAGTGTAGGGGAAAATTAAGAGTAAGTAGTGGTGCAGATCAGTAGAAACTGATAGGCAGTTTTAACACTGTTGCTTGTCCCCTGGTTAAAATAAGGAACCACTGGAGAGGATTTGAATGGGATCTTCCTCATATTTAAAAAGAATCTTGTTTTGTTCTTGAGTGAGAATCGACCGAAAGGGTCAGTGGCTAAAACTAGGGGAAGAGTTAGCTAATAGTTGCAGTTGTTCAGGTGAGAGATGCTGGTCGTTCACACCAATGCAGCATCGGCAGAGGTGGTGAGAAACCGTTAGATTCAGGACATATTCTTAAGGAATAGCTTGAAGGTTTTATTCACATCTCCAATATGGACTGTGAGAGAAGAGGAAGACCTTCAAGTTTGGGGGTGTGGATATGGGTGAAGATGGTCTTTCTATCAACTGTGATAGTGAAGGATGCAGGTGGAGTAGGTGGGAGAGGGACCAGCCAAGGAGATTGAAAAGTCATAAGCACACAAGTGGAGCTACCCACTGGTCAGCTGGAATATGGATCTTGAGTGTAGGAGAAAGGACTGAACTCATAATATTAAAAAAAATAAATAAATAAATTTGAAAGTCTCTAGGGGTTTAGTCTTGAAATTTGTGCTGTTACTCAGGGTTTTAGTCTGGTTTCTCATTGCTGTGATCAAAAGACCTTACAAGAACAACATAGGACAAGAAAAATTATGTTGACTCATGGTTTCTGAGGTTCTTTCCTTGTTTGGCTGAATCCATGGATCTGGGCTCAAGGTGAGGCAGAACATCATGCAAGAAGAGCATTGTAGAAGAAAGCAGTTCTTGACATAGCGAATGGAAGCAGGGGGTTAGGGGCCTCCATTCATTAGGGATAAAATGAAAAACCCCACATCATGTCCCCAGTGGGACATGTCGCCTCCTCCAGGCATACACCCTACCTGCCTGCAATACCAATCAACTAATCCATATCAGTGGATTCTGCCTCTCGTACTGTAATAATTTCACCTCTGAAAATTCTTGCATTGTCTTGCGTATGAGATTTGGAGGGAAACATCAGACCTAAATTATAGCACTCAGTAATCTGATTTTCGCTTAAGAGGAACCACAGATATTTATTTCTTCTGTGACCCTTTTCAAATGAAAAACAAAGCAATATCCTGCCTTTTTTGAAAGTAACCTGGATCTCTCTGCGGTCATAACACTTCCCTGTCCTTGCCCATGCCAGCAGGAAACTTCTGTTTTCTCTGGTTAAAGCTAAATCAGAAAAAAATCTTTCTCAAGGAAGACTGTGGAGGTCCTTTTGTTCTTCCTAATGCCAATTGAGAGTGTGCATTCCCTTCAAGTGTGCTTGCTTAGGATGCTTGAAACTGGGTTTTGGTTTCAATTTTCAGAAATGTCTGCCTCTAGTCTACCAAGTGGCTCAGTCTATAAAAATCCTTTGCCTTCTGTGAAGCAGCTTTTTGGCTGTCTCCCTTGCTGTGCATCAGTCTTCAAAGAGAACTGTTTTGTTCCTTTGTGTTTCTTGTGAGCAACCAAACACACCCTAAACAGCACCCGGGAAGTTGGAACCATAACTTCTGGACTATGACCATTGATGTGAACGAGTTCTTTGGACCACTCTAGGTGAACTTTCTTACTTCCTCTATTACCCAGATCATCCACAGCCCCACCTAATCGTTCTCCTTTGGAAGAAGTTTGATTTTTTTTTTGGAGGGAAATTATAAATAAATGTTAATAACCTTTGTCCTTATGACATCATCATTTTTTTTTCTCTTTCTACTTCTAACTCTTCTCTGCCATTCTTCAGCCCTTCCTTTCATTTCTTGTAAATCCCCACACTCTCTGCAAAATGACTGCCAATGTGTCTGCTGTGTGTTCCAAGTCTTTGCTGGGACCCATCACAGTGTTAGTTTATTGGGGCTCTTGGGAAGTACAGAAAGACTTGTCGTACTCATTCTGAAACATTGTGCTCTAAGGAAAGCCACATCTGTCCAGGTGGGGTTACATCTGCAACAGCAATAGGAGTTTTAGAGGATCTGTGTTCAGAGCAATTATCTCCTGGCAATTTGAATAGAAGGCGCATGCCTAAGATTGTGACTCACTTCATAGTCAGTGGTCTTTCCTTTAAAGGTCTCTAAGCAGTTCCCTTTGTGAGTCCATTTTTTTTTAAGTGTTCAGTGTAGGCCAAGTAGAAAGTAAAAAGAAACAAACATTAGTTAAAATAAACTGATTAAAGAATATGGGAAATTATACTCATAAAACTGCCCTTTCTTTAGGTAGAATGCGATGGACATCATTACCCTAAGTATATGTATGACTGCACATTTGGTGTGACACTACATCATGTACAACCAGAGAAATGAAAAGTTGCACCGCATTAGTGTACAATGAATCAAAATGCATTCTGATGTCATATATACCTAATTAGAATAAATAAACAAATAAATAAAACCCTGCCCTTTCTTTTTAAAAAAGCAAATTGGGCTTAGGCATCTTTTATTTTGAATGTCTACTTTACAGATGAGTTTCTCAAATCATGGTATGTGTTGAACCAAAATGAATCAAGCTCCAAGGCAGCCTTACAAGTGCTCATTCATTTTCTTTTCCCCTCCTTCTTGGAATATTAGATGTTCGCTTATTCAAGTATCCTTTTTCCATTCCAGAAATACATCATTGGTTTGTTCATTGACCGTAGACAGATGAATTTATAGCCTAGATTTTCAGTGGCAAATTGAGTCTATTAATACTGCAATGCAAGTTCTGTGTAGGACTTATAAAGATATGCTCAAGAAGCCAGTAGAGGTTATGTGCCCCTGTAATCCCAGCGACTCAGGAGATTGAGACAGGAGGATAGCAAATTCAAGGCCAGCCTGGGAAACTTAGTTAGTACTTGCCTCAAAATTAAAATAAAATAAAATAAAATAAAAAGGACTGGGGATATAACTCAGTGGTAGAGTGCCCCTAGGTTCAGTCTCCAGTACTGGTAAGAAAATGGAATGGAACCACCATTTGACCCAGCTATTCCCCTTCTCGGTCTATTCCCTAAAGACCTAAAAAGAGCATACTACAGGGACACTGCTACATCGATGTTCATAGCAGCACAATTCACAATAGCAAGACTGTGGAACCAACCTAGATGCCCTTCAATAGACGAATGAATAAAAAAAATGTGGCATTTATACACAATGGAGTATTACTCTGCATTAAAAAATGACAAAATCATAGAATTTGCAGGGAAATGGATGGCATTAGAGCAGATTATGCTAAGTGAAGCTAGCCAATTCCTAAAAAACAAATGCCAAATGTCTTCTTTGATATAAGGAGAGTAACTAAGAACAGAGTAGGGAAGAAGAGCATGAGAAGAAGATTAACATTAAACAGGGATGAGAGGTGGGAGGGAAAGGGAGAGAGAAGGGAAATTGCATGGAAATGGAAGGAGACCCTCAGGGTTATACAAAATTACATACAAGAGGAAGTGAGGGGAAAGGGAAAAAAAAAGGGGGAGAAATGAATTACAGTAGATTGGGTAGAGAGAGAAGAGGGGAGGGGAGGGAAGGGGAGGGGGGATAGTAGAGGATAGGAAAGGCAGCAGAATACAACAGACACTAGTATGGCAATATGTAAATCAGTGGATGTGTAACCAATGTCATTCTGCAATCTGTATACGGGGTAAAAATGGGAGTTCATAACCCACTTGAATCAAAATGTGAAATATGATATATCAAGAACTATGTAATGTTTTGAACAACCAACAATAAAAATTATAAAAAAAGAAAATGTGTTCAAAATGTAGGATATTTATATTTCTGGTGTCTTTCCCAAAGCTGTTCCTTCTCGAAACAGGCCCAATTGGATTTGGTAATTTCAAGATTGAAAGATATTTTTATCATGTATACCATAAGAAAAACATGTTTACATTTCCTTTTGTAATTCTAGAATACTATCTAACAAAAAGTTAAGATTCTGGGCTGGGGCTGGAGCTCACTGGTAGAGCGCTTGCCTCACAGGTGTGAGGCCCTGGGTTCGATCCTCAGCACCACATAAAAATAAATACATAAAAAGATATTGTGTTCATTTACAACAACGAAAAAATTAAGGTTAAGATTCTGTGAATTCAAAGTAATAGACTCCCAACTGGAGCTCTCCTGAGTGAAATGAGGATTTTGCTGGAAAGGTCTTGGTTTATCTCACAGAACCCAACACAGATTAAAATAGCCAGTTCCCAAGAGGTTCAGGAGGGCAACCAGATCTTGAGAACAGCAGGAACCAAACACAAAAATATCTTCAGGACTCTCTCTTTCCTTCCTGCTGAAGGCTGCATATTGGAAAAAAAATTTTTTTTCCTGTACTGTTCACTGCAGACAAACGTTCTCCTCATGTCTGAAAATACAGCTACTAAAACTTTCTGAATTTTTTATTTTATTGTGCCAACTACTGAAAAGAGGGTATGCTGAATTTATTTGGATCCAAAAGTAAAAGAACTAAAGGATAAACATCTATGTTGCTTTTTGCTCAGCTCTCCAGCCTTAAAGCAATAAACTTTTTGTTGAAGTAGGGGAACAATAATATCATCATTTGCTAATTTTGGAAAACTTGTTTTGGGGCAGACGGCAGTGGAAGGTGGTATAAAGAGGTTGTGGATGAACTTGGAAGGCTCAGGAGAAGATACAGTGAAAAGTTAGGTGATGCTGAACCGGGGAGATGCTAGGGTGAAACGAGCGTGTGGGGCAGATGGACGTTCAAAACAAAGCTAGCAGTCTAGCTTACAGGACAGGCTCAGAGGGAGTCTCCTTAGTTGCATTTTGTTAATAAGGGAAACTGTTGCTCCAAATTTATGTAGCTTCCCCCACAGAGTTGGTAGGGAACAAGGACTTCCTTCACAAGGACTTTGATCACAACAGTGACAAGTCTGCTTTAGTTCCTGTTCATCAAGTCTAGGAGAGTGGATAAGAGGAAAGGCAGAATTGGGTAGCAGGGAAAAGACTTTTTTCTATTTTTTTCTATTTGCTTTTTCTTTTTCTTTTTCTTTTTTTTTTTTTTTTACAGTTACATTTTGGTTTAGTTTTGATGAACACATTCCACAGCAAGATTCTTACGTTGTTTTTTTTTTTTTTTCTCTTTGTTTTTTTTTCCTGTTCTTTATGCCGGACTTGGGTGCCATGAAGTTATCAGCAAGTTTTCCCCAAACATAATCCCTGTCAGCACAATTTTATGTTTGCTGTGCTGAGCAGAAATTTCTAATAATACATCTGAACATACACAGGGATTGTACTTTCTGCGCTTTGAAACAATCATTGTTGGATGGTTTCCTACCTATCGAGGACACTTAGAGGAAATCATCCTGTGTTTTGCTGGCTTCCAATTCTTAGTAGTTCTCAATGAACCCATTTGTTGTTTTATACACCTTTGTAATTTCAGTAATTGAACCCTCTCTCTTTTTAAATTTGTGAGATTTTGTTTTCATAGCTCTCTTAGACTCATTGCAAAGATTGTTTTCAGAAATTACTGTATTTATCCTTACTTTTACATGTAATGTTATTCACTACACTTCCTGGGTACATCTCAGCAGCAACACTGGAAATTTTAAACTATGTGTGCAAGATGCAAACTACCATACAGTGAATAGATAAGCTGGAATCTAAACGCAGGCATATGTGTCCCTAAAGACCATGATTTCCACCTAGAGAAATAAGCATCACCTTTACTATCACTAGCCCAAGTAACTCTAACATATTTAAGACCCAAATTTTTGAAACTCATAGATTCTTTTTTTAGTTTCTGTGGCATGCTTCATATGTGGGATTTTCACCTAATCGAGTCTCAATCTGTGATGATCTTTTTGTTGTTGTTGTTTACATTATTTGTAGTCATTTTATGGTAGCCCATTAACCTTGTGAGCAACAGATCCCCTATGTAATATTCTAATATTAGATAATTACCTTGATTCACCATTGTGAACATCATTGTGAATAGCAGCAGTTAGCATACATTGTCTTCATATTTTGAACCATATTCTTAAACAAAGCCATCAAAGTATGATTTCTGCTTCAAATTACATAATGTTTTAAAGAACTTTTCATTGTGTGATGCAAATATTTCTCAGAATAGCCATATTGTTTTGACCATAACTAGTAAAGGCCTTATTTTAAGGACAGCGCTGGCACATTTAAAAATGATACAATTTTCTTGCATGTTAAGTGAGCAGGCATCATCTTTTCAAATTTCATGTTGTGCTTATGTATTTTAAAATAGTTTCCTGGCCTTCTCCCAAGAGAGAAGCATATGGAGAGTAACCTCAATTATCTGTCCCTTTTTCTTTAAAAATGCAAAAACTTTAAAACATATGAAATTACGATCTGTATACATTTTCTCTGTGATAAATAAAATACCACATCAGTTTAACTTTAAATTCAATAAGCATTCACCCCAGTGCTGGAATATTAACTCAAGTGCCTAATTTGGCTCTGAGACTTCCATTACATGGCAGCCTCTGGTGGAAACACCTGTTTTGGTTAAGCCATTATATTATGTTCATCATTTGAAATCTGACTTAGGTATATGATTATAGTGGATAAATTCCCAGAATTAATTCATTTTGTTGGATATAAGACATTGTTTATTTCTTCTTTATTTTAACTGACTTTTTAAATTTTGTTGTCTTTTTTTGTGCTATCTCACATTAGGTGTTTGCCAAACTATTGTGAACATGGAGGAAGCTGCTCCCAGTCCTGGGCCACTTTCTATTGTAACTGCAGTGACACAGGTTACACTGGTGCCACCTGCCATGACTGTGAGTAGATGCATGGGTTATGCACAGTGGATGGACAAAGCTACAGAATTGCCAGTGTTAACCCATTGTGTTCCTTAGTTCAGAGGTAGAACCCCTATAAAATCTTAAATTGAGAAAAAAATATACCACTCAAGGTAACTTTGAAATAATTAGTGTTTTTAGAGGGCTGATCTCCTGAGAAAAGTAATAAATGAATAATTATAGCATCTGAAATACGCAGATACACATATTATAAAGGATATGTAAGTTCTCGGTTATGGATTCCAACCTATTTTAATGCAACTGGGTCAATTTCATTAAATATTCACAGACTTGAAAAATTGGGACTTAATGGGTTAACAAGGTGCGTTTATTGTTGGAGGACACATTGTATTCATTCATTAAGTGTAAGTTTTTTAGAGGACAGCATAGGCCAAAACTGTGGTGGATGGGAGCACACATGGATGAAAGTTATAACCTGTGGTGTTCATAGACTGCTGGTAAGACAGGAAATGGGATAGTGGCAATGCAGTCACATACATGTTGAGGTTGGGACAAGAAAACATGCTATGGGCACACAAGAGGTAGCTCTAAAGTTAATTACACTGTCTTCCAGGTTGTGCTATGTTGCCATAGTAGAAAATTAGAATCTTGGTGGTTTAAGTAATGAGTGGCCATGTCCTGACCATGACACATACCCATCACACATCAGTAGGAGGTCTTCTTCCACATTTTCCTCTTATCATGGAGGTTTCATCATCTGGAATGTTGCCAGAGCAGAGAGAAGGACACACAGGGGCAGAGACAGGAAAGCAGGGGCTAGCTTTTAAATACCTTGACCTCTCTCTATGTGGCAAATATTACTTTCACTCACAGTCCATTGTCCAGATAGGGTCACAAGGGCACACACAAGAGGGCATGAAGTGCATTCCCACCATGGCTTGTGAGACAACCAAACCTGAGCACTGGCGATAAGTACCTGTCAATCCTGGCTTGGAGGAGGCTTCATATAAAAGGCCTGGGTTGATCTTTGGTGGAGACCTGGCTGAACAATGGCAACAACAAAAAAGGGATACTCAGAGCAAAGGAATGGATGGAGGCAGGAAACATAAAGTCTGAGTCTGCAGGTAGTAACACAGGACGGGACGATGGTGGTGGAGAAGATGGCAGGACAGGAGGTAGGCTAAATTGTGCAAACATAAGAAGCAAAGAAAAAAAAAGAAAGAACGAATTGGAGCCCTGAGTCCTGCAGTTTAATATTCTCATTGGGATCATCAAATAAAAGACAACCAAACAAATGGTTGCCCTCTAGAAAATTTTATTCCATGCTGAGTGATGGACTTAAGTATTAAGTGAGAAAGACACATCTGAAGGTGCTGGCAGTCATTGTGGGAGATTTCATGGAAAATATGAAATTGGAAATTGGAAGGACAGGTGGTAGAAGATATTATAGAAAGACACTGAAGCCAACCAAGGCTTAGATGTATTTTGAGGACCGTAGGGAGATATCATTCTGGGGCAGATCTCACCAGTTTTTCCTGAGTTCCTGACGTTGTTGCCTGGCCCTCAAAGATTACGGAAGGGGTTGGTAGATGTCCACTGGACTAAATTCACTCTAGTCAAGAAGGAACAATGTTGATGCTCTGATTTTTGTGTACTTCTCAGCCATCCCATGAACTCTGTTGTGCCACAGAATGTGGCATATACCAATGACGCCCATAGAAGAATATAACTGAATCAGAAAAGAATTAGTTCAGTGGTCATTATGGGATGATGATGTTATTGCTATTAGTTGCTTGGGAAATTGAGAAATGTCATCTGGCTATATTAGAATATATTTCATTTAAATATTGCTATTTAAAAACTTGGAATGATGAAGAGAACATGGGAATGAGAGAGAGAGATTGAAGTTAAATTTTACCCAGCCATTATACTTGACTAAGTACATAATTATATTATACTTGAATAAGTACATAATTTTATCTCTTTAGAGATCTTTTTTTTTTTTTCCTTTAAGATCCTATGAGGAAAAACTCATGAATTCTTACAGACCTATCTAGGGAGAAAATCATATTTTTATCAAAGACTCCAATTAATATCAATCTATAAACTTTAAAAGTCTGTTTCCAGAAATATTATCCTCACATAGTCAAGAGCAACATGCACTTGTACAGAAACATTGCAGGACATGCACAGGACTGTTGAGTTTGTATGTCAGTGTGCTCTTGGAAGAAGCTCAAAGGAAATTGACATGTTCATCAGTCTAATAGTAAAACAAAAGAGCCCTGGAGAAGATTTAACCCAAAGCAAACTAAATCCCAGTCAAAGCACATTACAGCATTCAAGGTTTATCTGTTCATTTTCTCCAAAAGTAACGTAGCAATTTTTTTTTTTTTTTTTTTGGTGAGGAGTTCATCTTCACAGATGCTGTTCTCCTTTAATTTTCTCTATCCATTAGGCTGAAAATAGAAGATTTCTAGTTTTTTTTTTTTTTTTTAAGTGTGAAGTTGAAAATTGATGGAGGTGAGGTGCTGATTTTTAAAGGAATGCTGTCAAGTCTTGTGAGCAGGAGACTCGGCATATAAAGTAGTAAAAATATCATTCCTTAATTTTTTTAACACCTTCCCATTTCCCTTTTTGTGAAATTGTACAGTTCCTACACTGTAAACTGAAACTCTGTGAAACTCTATCCTTCATTCTGGGCATGTAGCCAGAACAAATCAGAGCTGCTTGGGTATCTGTGACGTTTGGCAAGCACACCATGGATGGCGGTGTAATTCAAGGATCTGTCCTTCTTCCTCTGACTAATCTCTCCCTCTGCTATTTGGGTGACCCCACTGTTTTGAGTACTTCTTGAACTGAGTGAACCAGTTCTTGCCTTCAATACATATGTGCCTCATACCTGAGCCATGAGAATTTAAGAGTGGGAGCTGCCCAAATGCAGATGGTGGCACCCAGAAAGCCCTCGGGTCAAAATAAACAAACCAGCCCACAATCTTGCTCATGTCAAAATGGCAGGGTCATCCTTGGTGTGTTGAGGCATGTTGTATTGAAGAACTCATCATCAATCAGAACAATTACCTCAATTTTTTAGATTGATAAAATATTTATAATAATATTAAAGTGCTAATTTTTGAGTAATATTTTGTATTTTTTAAGCTCTTCAGGATATGTTGTTCTCATTATTTGTGCTTTGCAGCAAAGGTGGGCCAATAGAGCAGACCTGGGATAGATGGGATTAACTTCTCTAATTCTTGTGGATGAAACAGAGATCTGATTGAGGAAGGTAAAGGGTGACAATGAACTTCTAAGGAATTGCAACATGGAAATTTCCAGTCTTCAGACATTTCAGGTTGCTGCCGAAAGCACAGGGATCTTCAGTGTATCTTGATTTTCTTTTCCCCTTGCCTGATAACACATAAATAACTTGGGTATGCAAGTTATGTCACATATCAAATACACCTTGTTCAAAGCCACCTGTTTAGGAAGGAGATGACAAGTATGTCCAATTCCTTTCCATTTGTGGCAGCCTCTCCATAGAGAAGGTATTCAAGTCTATCATGTATCCAAGGATGTGCCATTGGACACTATTCCGTGATGTTTGAAAATTATTAGGGTGAGGAACTTTCTCCTTTAGGTTTTATTCTTTTTTTTTTCCTAGATGAATAACTAAAAGTAAACAATGTTTGTGATCCAGATGCAATTCTAGCTGCCAGCCAACATTTATCAGTTGGTCGTTAGTTTTATATAATCTATGAGTTCAGAAGTTTGTAAACTTGAAGCCAAACTTCTAACTCTCCAGGATACATCTTGATTATGGTATTTCATGACCACCTTATTAGGAGTACAAATTAAGATTTAAAAGAACATTTTTTTTTTTCATTGTAGAAGCTTAGCAGATAGTTAGGTAGATACCATTGCAATATAAGAATAAAATGAGCTGGATATCATTATTGCCTCCATTTTACACAGGAGAACATTGAGAACCAGAAAGGATACATAACTTTCTCAAGGTCACATGTCTCGGAGAATGGACATGAAGTAAAGGAATCTGATATGATATGCCACATGCTTAAGCCCTATATCTTATTCCTTATCTCAAACAAGTAGGACATGTGCAAAGTTCCATATATGAACTTAATGTTATCCATCATATGCATGAGACACAGTAGGGTATTGTGACGTCCTCATTAAAATGCTGTCCTAGGGGTCAAAGAGATGAAATTTTTGTGTGTGTTCTAAAATAATCATGAAAGCATTATAGAAGGAAGTAGAATGAGATAGGATTTGAAGGACAGCTGAATTTGAAATAGATGTAGGTAAAAGGAAGAGTATCAAAAGCAAGGAGACTGGCAAGAGTAAAGACATAATGGCCAGAATATACATGCTATGATTCAGAACAATGTAGGTGCACTTGCCTGGATCAAGATAGGAAAAATGAGCAGTTCTGTTCATTTCTTGCTGAAGCCCTAATGGGATTCCCACAAAGCACTTTCCCTAAGGGAGTAGAGATCACTTACCATTATAATCAAGACTTTTCTCACACTATTGCAACATTCGTAAATGCCACTTTGATACTACATAATAAATAATCTAATGATAGATTTATTTTTTATATTCTTATAAAATATAAAAAATACACTTTTATATTTTGTAACATTTTTATATATTTTGTGTTGTTTCCAAATATTCAATGTTATAACCAACACAATGGTGAGCCTCACTGTGCTTAAGTATGAACCCCACAAGTTCTAGTGTTTATATAAACTCATCTAAGAAGTGGCATTCTTGGGTCAAAGGTTATAAGTAATTTAAAGGGTCTTCATTCATATTACCAACTTTTCTAAAGTCTTAATATAGTTTATACCCTGATGACTATTTTCGGAGATCTTCTGTCACCATCACTGTCAGAATTATTTACTCATTTATTCAACATGTCTTTTTACTAAACAATTGCATATTAAATGGATATTATTTCATTAACAGTCCATGATAAGGAAAAGACTTCTTGCCACAACCTGAACCTTGGGCATGGCATTTTTTCCATAATTTTTTTTTTGGTCACTCAAGTACATTTTGAAAGCACATTTATTGTCAGTAACTATGCATTCAGTGATTGCTGTTACAGAGGGCTGACTTGCCAAGTGTGATAGGAGTACTTATCATCCTCTGTATTTATACTGTCTAGTGAGACAGTTCTTGACCTTCTTGATGTCTACATCTGATAACATTCATGGGATCCCTGTGCAGGATCCCTTTAGTGTGTCTCAGTGTTTACTAATCCCTTCTCACGGTAGGACTCTCTGACATCCTAACAATGCTTTTAGCTCATTTTTCAGCTTTATAAGCGTATGTCAGCTTTCTTCCTCTCCCAAGCTTGATATAGTGCTTCTTCCTTTGGGCAGTCAATAACCAGGTATTGATTGGAAGCATATCAAGTTGTCTGGCCATTGGACTGTACAGTAGTCATCACAGAGCAATATCGCTTTGCTTGTTTAACTGTAGGTAAATGGTCCTCTGACTGCACAGCATTTGGATGGTTAGAAGGAAAGGTTAGAGAGAGTAGGGGATGCTGGTAATAAAGACTTTAAAAAAATCATTGTTCATGTCTCTGAGTTCAGGTCAACTCATATCTTAATATTATTCTTTAAGTCTCCCATTAAGATCTAATCCCTAAATGCCATCAGCAAATTGTTCTCATCGGTAGCTAGATGAAGAAGGAGGAAGAAGAGGAGGAGGAGACTGCTGAATTGATACCCTGCTTCATTTTATGACATTAACCACAGTCTTCTTTGCTATTATTTTCTTCCATGTTAATTCTTCTATTGAGACTATAAACTCGTGGAGGGAATAACTATGTCTTGCTTTTAATTGTAGGAACCACAAATAAACCACTGGTGATATACAGGGTATATCATATAATCGATGAGACAAGTAATTAAGTAGAGAAGATAACATAGTGTGCCATTTGATGAGAATGCCATAGGACAGAATGGTGTCTCAATCTTTGCCAGCTCTCCATTGTCTTTTCTCATCCCTGTTACATAGTCCCTAAATGAATATGAATATATATATATGTATATATATATATATATATATATATATATATATATATACACATATATATATATACATATATATATTCATTCATATTCATAAGTGAGATTATGAGATATTTGCACTTTATGATGTTGTGTTGCTAGAATGAGAATAGTGGTATTTGCTGGGGAAGATGAGGAGGTTTTCAGAAAGAAGTTCGAGTGGAGATAAAGGACAAGTAGGAAGAATTGCAAGGAGAAGAGTCTTCTAGGAAGAGTGAACAACATCTGCAAAGGAAGAGAAAAGTGGAAGACCATGGAACAAAGATGGGTTATAAGACATCTTGCAGAGATGAAATAGCAAAAGATAGAGATACAGGAAGTCCAAGCATAATGAGTGCAGGTGACAGATTGAGAAGGAGTGAGCCTGTCTGCTGGGCAACTAAGATCCAGTCATGGTGTATTTTTTTTTTATTTTAATGTTGGAAATAGAGTTGCTAGTAATTATGTTATCATTGGATTTGTTATCAGATTCGTTTTGAAAATATAACTGTGGTGATATTGTAGACCATATACTGAAGTTAGAAGACGTGTATTTTTAGGGAGAGATATGGGGAATAGTGTTTGCAATTGGTAGGCAGCAAATGATGAGAGATGGAGCAAGCTAGAAAGAAAAGACCTGATGTAAAAGCATATCTAAAATTGGATCGAGAAAACTTGAAGACACACTGAACAAGGTAGAGAGAATGACTTAGCTTTTAGCTTGGAAGAGTTTGTGAATGAGACATGGAGTGACTGAGTCTTCAGGTCTGGCTTGGTGTGACAGCTTAGTATCAAATTCAGATCTGTAATTTACAAGATATATGACCTGGGTGGGCTATGTGAGCTATGTGCTTTAACTTCATCATCTGGGATCTGTCACAGATGAAGAAAAATGGCATGATAGCAATCACCTCATGGAAATATTAAGAGGATTAAATAAAAGAATAAAAGCATCTCCATAAAATTTTAGCATGGTATCTGGCACAGGAAAAGTCCCTGATCCATGTTGGCTACTATTTGAACAGATAGAGGACATGTAGGAAGAAGAAATTTAGTGGATACCATCAGCAGTTCTGTTTGGGGCACAGTATTTTCCTGGATATGTTTCCACTGTGCAGAAGTAACTGGAAAACTTTCCATTAAAGTCTGGGGAGAAGATCAGAATCAGTGGGTATATAATTACTGAACCCTTTGAGCAGATGAAATCAATAAGGCATGTCAGGTCAAAAAGTGAAACCTGGTAAGCAAAAAATTCTGAGGGACTCAAGAAGAGGTACATATGACACACAACCAACATGGAGTGGGAAGGAAAAAAAATAAGAGCTATGAAAAAGTGGTATCCTAGAAACCAGAAGGGCATGTTTCAGAAATAGACTATTAGAAGAGAGGTCTAAGTAGTATCCCCCAGGTTACTCTTTCATTATACTAGTTGTCAATCCTTAAATGACTGGTGGAAATTTAGAATAGAAGTTGGAGGAAGACAAAGATAAAGCAATGAGGAAAACTCATTTTCTACTGGCAGCCCTTCATGGTGACATTATTGGAATGCATCGGAATAAGCTATTCCAAGTTAATTTATTGACAAAGGACAGATCTAAGTGTTGGCAGGATCCAGATGATTCAAAAGCTTTACTTCTGAGAGTATTGCACTCTCAGGAGAGAAGTCCAACACCCACAAATCCATTAACATACAAGTAGTGCATGACCTTGGGTAACTAAGTGCCCAGGATTGGCTGTAGGAAGGTTGCTGCTCCGTGAAGGGAGGAATCCAAGTGGACTGAGATGGCCATAAAAGAGTTCTTGGAAGAGTGCTTGAACCTGCAAGTGAGGCCAGACCCAAACTTGAATAAGCAGAGAGTTTCAGGCAGTGTTTTTCAAGGATGACTAGAGAGAAAGGATCTGAAGAGAAGTGAGCATGGAGGATATGTGAGGGCCAGTAGCATAAAGAGAAGGGAGTGAGTATTTGTGGAACCCAGTTTAAGTGCCACATGCTTCAGCAACTGCTTCAAATACACTATTTCCCCCTTATCCATGGGGTTCAGTCCAAGACCTGCAGTATATACCTGAAATCACTGATCCCACCAAACCCTATACCCTAAATTTTCCTATGCATACATATCTTTGATAAAACTTAATTTATAAGTTAGGAACAGTAAGATATTAACAATAATAACTAATGATAAAATAAAACACTCAATAGCAGTATCCTTTACTAAAATTTTGAAAATGTATGAATTGTTTATTTCTAGAATTTTACATTGAATATTTTCCAGCTACTGTTGACTATAACTAGAACCTCAGAAAGCAAAATTGCAGGTGAAGAGGGATAACTGCATGTCCTCTTAAGCTGTGAGTCTTTCTCATGTTCATAAATCTGATTGGGTTTAACTATGGCGGATGTTTAAGCAACTCTGTCTATACATAGGCAATTCTCCTAACCAGAAAGACTTCTCACTTTTTTCCTTCAGATTATTTGTCAAGAGTATTCTCTGCAAACTTCTTCAAAACACTGCTCAGACCTATCTTAGATACCTCTTTGCTCCTTCAGTATCGCTCACACAGCACTTACTCTACCATAGCAGACGATCAATAAATGTAAACATTCTTTCACAGCCAAAATGATTAAAGCCACAGAACTAGTGGAAGTGGGATTTGAACTCAGTTCTAGATGGCTTGAAAGCACTTCCTTTTCTCATTATAACATCTCTAAGTGGAAGGAAGAGCAGTTGTAAATATTTGATGGAATACAACAGGATTTATAAACAAAACTCATGCAAAGACTTCCTAACAGAGAGCAGGAGGTGCAAGGGTACATATTCACCTTAGATCAATTTTCTTCCTTTTGAGTACATCTCAGTCATTTAAGAGCTTCCCAGAGTCATCTCCTATATGTTAAATTGTTCTATTTGTTCTTTCCTTCCTCTTTGTCAATATCTCTCCCTCCATCTTTCCCTACCCCATTGTTAATTGAAGCTACTTCAAATAATTATGTTGCATTGGCAAAGTACAAAAATGTAATCACAAATTTTGGCTTTATTCCAAACCCCTAGAAGCACAAAAGATTCCAAAATATGAGAGAAGATAATTAACTGAAGATAATTTAATTGTTGATGTTACCTTCCTTCAGAGAACCATTGATATTAACTTTGAACATTGAGCAAGAACAATGAGCATTTATTCCTAACGTATTTCAATCATCAGAAGACTAATTGCCAGAGAAATACAAAACTCTGGTTTGTCCCATGAGTGAGAAGTCATCTGGAATATACATACATATTTTAACTCACTTCATGAAAACTCATTTTCCATCTGTGCCTCTGCTTTGGATGTGAACGGATCGAGTTTATGGATAACACCTCAGTATTAGACAAATTACTTAACTTTTTTAGCATCAAATCATTTATCTCTAATATAATTATAACTCCATTACACAGTTATTGTGTTGATTAAAAGAGACATGGAAAACAACTAGCACAATATTTAAAATCTGGCATTTCCATCTTTGGTTATAACCATTTCATATCTAGAGTTATTTTGAATAAAATTTCATGAAAGAGACATCTAGTGATTTATCTTCCTGTGCTACCAAAGCATATGGCCAGAGGGATGCTTTTCCTCTATATGTTACCAAACAGAGATGAAGATTTTTGCATAGGCACTACCACCAATAATGACCTGAGAGGCATAATGTCACCCACAGAACCCCAGGCTGTGGTGAAGGGAGTGCAGTTCAAGTCTTCTCTGCCAGATGAGTTTAAGGAAGTAGGTTTGTGTAACCTGTGATTTCTTGTGAATGAAATGTGAATTGTACATAGATTGTACATGATCACTAGCAAAGATTGTTTTGACTTGCTCTTGCATGATTCCAATGAGTGTGTTTACTTACTGTGGTGTGCTGTAATCACATTGTACAGTTTATATTTCTTAGCCATTTTTTAAATGTTAGAGCCCAGAATAACATTTTTCCATCAATCAAAGAGCCTTCTCTCTTCTGTGGTTTAGAAAAAAACAGAGCATTCATTCACATTATTACTCAAAAAACCTTTAACAGTAAAACAAGACAAAATATAAGGGTCATAGATGTTCAAAACTCTTGCCCATTCTCCTTGAAGCATTGGGCAATGCTGAATTCCTGGGGTTTCATTTGGAGTGGGCAACTCAGAGAGTAATAAGAGTAATAAGCAGTAAGAGATTGAAGAGAGTGTGAGATTGCTCAATATAGTTTATCAGTTTTGTTTTAAACTATGACTGACTTCACCAAATAAATTGTCATCAAATAAATCCCCAGTTTGAACTTTGCAAAAATATTTTGACTGCGTAATTCAGATACAAAATTCAGGAAACATTTATTCATCCATTAAAATTCTGCAACACAATAATACTGTGACCTATGGCAAGTTATTCCACCAGTTTAAACTTCACTAGTACCACATGCAAGAGAAAAATAATAGAGTCCGCCCCTTATTGCTACTGGGATAAATTCATGAATCAATGGGCGTGAAATTTCTGACAAGTATGATCACAATCCTCCCTTATAAGTTCTTTCTTATATATTTATATCATTTTGTTTCCACTGCAACCTTGGTGAGGGACAAGGCAAGTATTCATTTTTTTCCTAATATATGGAGGAAAGATATGAAATTCAGAGCAGTTTAGAATTGAGAGCCCAAGGACATAGTTATAAGACCCAAGTTGAATTGAAAAAAAAAAACTGAATACTGTGACTACTCCCAAGATTCTTTAGCTATAGCATTCACTTGGTGAGATCTGTGGTTGTTAAGCAAAATTCCAGGGATAATTTAAAATTTTACTTTTTGTTTACCCCCTCCTAAAAAATACTTTGATTATGTTACTTCTCAGTTTCAAATTCTTTTAGTGTCTCTTCATTATCCTATTGAACAAAAGCCTTGCTATTTCAACTCAGTTAGCAAAGACCATCACGATTTACCCCCTTGTGCATGCATGTTATAGCCATTCTGATGATTATTCATTACCTAATTAGGTTCTGAGTTATTTTTATCATTCTCATCTTTTGGCCTGTGGTTACTTCTGCCTAGAATTTTCTTGTTCACTTTTCTTCAAGTAATTCTCTGTTCTACCCAACACCCTTCTTTAGCATCCCCTCTGTGTGTATATGTGGTTGAAATAATTGACATTTTTTTTTGTGTGTGTGATTCCTTGAGTTCAGGCATTATGACTTTTTCTTTATATGTTTCCAGCACCCAACACTAGGACTGGAATATTGCTTGTACAAAATAAATATTGAGAGAGTAGAATTCCAATTTTCAACATGTTGCATTTCCTCAAAGTATGCTTATATACCTTCTACACTGAGGCAAAGTAAAAAAAAAAAACAGCAAATTATGTGGTACCCCACAGCGTCTGCTATGCTTTCTTTTTAGCCACCATGTAGAGAAACATTTCATTTTTTTTTTAAATTTGGTGAAAGGAATGAGGCTTCATCTTTTTATTCAAAACATATTTATTAAAGATCCCACATCAAGTCCCCATTAGTTCTCAAACTGGCTTCTAAATCATCTTTCAGTTGGAGTAGCTGCAGTGCACAATATTAAGATACTAGCATAAATAGGGCATTTGGTTAAGTAAACATACACAGAAAACATAACAATGATATAAAACCATCCATGTCATAGCAGGACATGCAACTGAGTTTATTAGTCTGTCAACAGCAGAGTTGTCAAAGTCAGTTTTCAGTAGCACAGATTTCCTGCTGGCAGCTAATGTGATGATGGAGACCCTGGCAATCACTCCCCTGCTCCTGTCTCCCTGATGCCGCTGTCATTATGGCTAGAATAGGAAGCGAGTGTTTCCGTCTGCTAACGTTTGATTTCATTACTGCCTGTTGTCTAAATAGGCATTTAGACGAAGAGCTGATGTGGAACATGTGCAGAATAGGGATGCCTATGCTCACAGGCCACCAGAAGGAGAACCTATTTCCCTGGCTTCCACTTACAGGAGTCTTGTGTTTAACAACATCACGAGGGATTGTTCCAAAGGTCTAGAAAAAATTCTGCTCCATTGTTTTGTTTTTTTTTTTTTTTTTTTAAAGATAGAGCATGAAAAGTGAATTGCTTTTGAAAATTAGGCTGTCTTGGGGTCAGTTCCAAGCTCTACCACTTACCTAAATGAGTGACAGGAAATTTTGTTTAACTCGGAACTCTGATTTGTCTCATCTCTAATTATGGAGATAGTGATACCTATTTCTATGGATTTTTTGTAATTAAGTAATAGATCACACATAGAGCATTGGGTATAGTGCCTCTGCAAGAGGCACTCAGCTGCGTTTGCTTGCTTTGCTTCATCAAGACTCTGCATTTCTACAGTTTCTGTTCTTCTGTGGATAACTTTTGGATTAGTAGCAAATGCTCATTTCTATTGGGAATGAATTTTCAAATGTGTGTTTTCTTGCTTCCTTCCTCAAGTTGATGCTCTAGAGACAGGTTAACCACTTCTTCCTGCTGTCACTGCTTCTCTGGGAATTAGAAGATTTGTTTCTCTTAGTGAAATTTACCTTCTAACTTTGTTGAGTTAGTTGTATTTGGGTCCCCAGTGATTCTCTTTGGAGAAGTTATCATTTAAGTCCTCTTTACAGAGTTATAAGGAGTCCTCCAAAGAAGGGGTGTCCCTACTGTTCTCTCTCTCTCTGATTTCCTGTAATTGAAGAGAAAACCCATGTTTCTATTCTTGTCTTCTCTCTACTGATTTCGTATTTTAATCACTTCTACAAAATACCTTTAGACAATACATTGATTAGTGTTTGATTGAGTAACTGGATACTATTTCCAAGTGGACCCATAAAACGGGCCATTACATCTACCCACTTGTCAACTTGGAGCCCTGCACTTATCTCCTTTGACCATATATTATACTTCTGCCTAAAATGTCATACTTCACCTGCACAATACAATGTTCCTGTGTGCAACCGACTTCACTTAAGTTTGTGTAGTACCTTAAAGATTATACTGGTAATAGTGTAATCTTGCCTTTGACTAAGATGCAGAATATGCAGTCAAAACACAACTCTCTCTCTTTTTTTAATCTCCTACCCTGCTTTAAATTTTATTGACCCTTACCTCTGGATACAATCTTAGGCACAACTCAGTATTTTCCTTTCCACTCTTAGGTGATACACATTCTTCTAATTCCTGTATACCACAATGCAAGAATTAACAAGGCCCAGTTTAATATATCCATCTGCTATAGTTTGGATCTTGAATGGTGCTATTAGGATTTGGTGGAACTTCTAGGAGGCATGGCCTAGTGAGAGTTCCTTAGGTCTTTGAGGTATGCCCTTTAAGAGGCCTGAGGGGCTCCTCCTGTGCCTCTCTCTTTTTGCTCCTTGAGTCATGATATGTGCAGATTTGCCCCACCACAAGCTCCTGCCATTATGGGCTGCCTTCTCACCTGTCTAAATGCATTTGTTTCAATCAATCACAGACTGAAACCTTCAAAATTGTGAGCCAAAAAGAAAAACAAAACAAAAAACACTTTTCTTTACCAGCTAACTACTCAGGTATTTTATTACTGTGGAAGCTAATTAATAAATCATCAATACTTCATTCAGTCTTCGTTCAACCCTGAGATTTCTTCTAAGAATCTACCTCTAAATAAGGCTAGTAGGAAGTGAGGACTGAGGGAAGAGAATTTGTGGTTGAACTTTTTTTTTTTAATTCAGCATAATTTCTTGAAGATACATTCAAGTTGCTGAATTTTTTAAAAAAATTCAATAGTATTCCATGGCATGTACCAGAGTTTGTGTTTCTGGAGAGAACTGTGGATACTCAGGCTTCCTGTGTCAGGCTGCTTGCTTTTGTGCCAGCATCCATCCTACAGGTACAGCCTGGCTTCCCCCATGTCCTTAGGAGGGGAGACTACAGCTGTGCCCACAAGGAGCAGATCACCATGGCCACTTTCTGCTAGTGGGCTCCCTGTGGATCACCCCACTGGTCCTTCTTTATATACCTGGGGTTAGCAAAGGTACTCCCCAGATTCAATCTAGTATTTGTGGGGCATGGAGGGCTGATCCTACCTGGGTTGCCATCTGTTGCTAGAAGAGGGTCAGGAAAGGTCAGCCTCAGGTCACCATTTGGGTCTGTTGGGCAGTGTAGGTACACGGGTGCTGTACCACTTCTTCAGATTCCAAGGCCCAAACCACATCAGCTTCCCATCCACATTCCTGAATTCTTGACTGCTTTTCCTTTTACTTTATTCTGCAGGCTTGTAACAGGGACTATCAGGGAGAAAGGAGTCTATGCCATCTTTTCTGGACTAAAATCTTTCCATAGATTTTAAGAATCTATTTGCTATCTATGTATTTGTCTTAATACATAGTACTTGATTTTTTTTTTTTTTTGTGTGTGTGTGTGTGCATGTGTATGTGTGCTAGGAATTAAACACAAGATCCGATATATGTTAGGTAAGCATTCTACCACTGGGATATGCCCCCAAGCCCTATTTTTTAAAACATAATTCTTTAAAAGAGTGTTTAGAATTTATTCACTTATTACGAGATGGGTGTCTCACTCTGATACAGTCTGTCCTTGAACTCCTAGACTCAAATGATTCTCCTTCCTCAGTCTCCTGAGTAGCTGGGATTGTAGGCATGTATCACCATGCCTAACTAAATCTTTAAAATGAAAATTTTTAATAGATACTATGCTCAAAAGGGTCAAAAATCAATGCACATAAAAATAAGTGCAGTGAAGACCCATATTTCTGTCCCTGTGTTCTGTTTCTTTAGAGTTACCTTCAGCCTATTACAGGTAACTCCCACCTTCTACTTGAATTTATTTGCAAAGATGCAAGCAAACATAGTGCATATTACACAGCTTTGCATTTTGATATTTTATTGTAACAATCATCATAGATTTTTTACATATCCATACGTAAAGAGTTTTATTCTTAATTTTTTAGTTGTTTGAAATCCTATTGTAAAATTGTACCATCATTCAATTCATGTAACCCTAATTGATGAGCTTTTTTAAAGATTTATTTTTGGATCTCAAAAATCATTGTGGTTTTATTTAAACCACTGAATAAACTTGAACATAATTATTTCACACAGTAGCAAACATATCTGTGTGGTAAATTCACAGAAAAGCAATAGATGGATCAAAGTTTATATGTGATTTTGCTGTATACTATCAAATTAACTTCCAAAGGCATGGGGCCAAATTCACTCACTACTAGTGCAAGAGGACTAGTTTCCCCAGAGATTCATAAAAGCATTGTTAAATGTTTGGGTTTTTGCCAATTTGATAATTATTTTTAAAAAATGGTAATAACATCATTTAGGGACCTGGTGGTACTTAGCAAGTGATAGCTGAGCTCTGTGATTGCTTGGTCCTTCCTGTCACAGCCTCTAATATGCCTAATAGTTAAACTTTGTCATGTTGCTAGAAGGAAAGTTATCTTTCTCTCTCTCATTCTGTCTTCCTTTCATCTGTCTATATCTCTGTATCTGTACACACATAGATTATATGTGTGTGCTTATAAACATATATATGTATACATACACAAATGCAGTCATACATCACTTAATGATGGAGATGCATTCTGGTAGATGCATTGTTAGGCAATTTTACTGCTGTGTGAACATCAGTGTGTACTTACACATACCAAGAAGATACAGCCTAATATATACCTAGAATATAATGGTGTATCCTATTGTTCCTAGGCTACAAATTCATACAGTATGTTACTGTGTTGAATACTGTAGGGAATTATAACACAATGGTATTTGTAAAGTCACACACACCTAAATGTAAAAAAAAAAAAAAAAGTCAAGTATAAAGTACTGGACTATAGGAATTTTTAGCTCCATTATCATCTTATGAGACTACCATCATATTTGCAATTCACTGTTGACAGAAACATGGTTATATCATGCGCAACTCTGCGTGTGGGTGCTTAAGTGACAGAGACTGGATTGAAAATATGGGACATCCTAAAGTCAGGCATCTTTATCAAAGAAGTGAGGCGAAGCAAGTCCTTACAGGATGCAGGTATTTGCACAAGGTGGGGAGAACCTTGTAGATATATCATGGAAGTAGAGTGAATGCCTAGCTCCTCACAGATTGTCATTAGAACATTATGGAATATTGATGAGATGATAGAGGGAACACAAAAAAACTGGAAGCAGGCCAATAAAGAGACTAGAGTAACTGAGCAGTGAAATTTCTGCCTCTGGAGACAGCAAGCAACCAGACTGGAAGTGACTGGCAATTTGGGACAGAGATGTCCTCTTTTAACTTTCCCATTCTTCTAAACTCTCTGAGCAACATAGGTCCTCTTATTTCTTTATTCACAAAGATCATTTCAAGTTTCTTAATTGTAAATTAAAATCATGGTAAGGTGGGAATCAAATGAAAGAAGGAGAAAAAGTGAAAGTAGAAATAATGTCTTTGTAATAGTCTCTAGTCTCCTCATTCTTCCTGCTTAAGAAAGTCCAATCCTCTAATTAGAAGATAAAGCATGAAAGTGAGTGCACAGATTCCCTTATGTGATTCCTCTACTAAGAAATCAAAGCTCTTTAATTTTCAATTTTCTAGCATGACAACATAAAACAATCTCATTAAGGACGTTGTTGAATATTGGCAAAGGTTAGACAGAGTTCAGGCAGCAGTGAATGAGAAAGAATGTTTGAGAGTTTGAGCAAAAATTGGATAATTTCAGATGTAAGTTTTCATGAAGCTGAAAGTGAGTAGAAAGGCAAAGCATGCAGGTAATGACCAGCCAAGAGATGCTTCTGACACCCCAGGAACGAGCAGATGCAGAATTGAACTAATGCCCTGAAATGCATACTAGGAAGCAAAGCAAGGTCATGCCCACTGTGTTCCCAGACTGCTGAGGAAAGAAAGATTCTGATACATATATACATATAGTGGTTCTTCAGGAAGAGAAAGACTACTTCCATCATGCCAGCCCTCACACTAGCTAAAGGGGACAGTCATGTCCAGTGTGTGAAGAATTTTCTCTCCAGTTTAAGAAAGAAGAACATTTTTTTTTTTTTGGTATGGTGCTGGGCTTTGAACTAAGGCCTCATACATGCTAGGCAAGAGCTCTACCACTGAGTTACATTCTCAGCCCAAAGGGAGGCATGTTTTTATACACAGGGAAGAAGGAGCTTAGAGTATGTTTCTAAATTACTCATTAAAACAGTTGGTGATTTTTTTTTTCTCTGTTGTAAATCTACCTTGAAATGAATCTTGGAAGACTGAGATGAAAGCAGGCTAGAAAAGACATAGAACTGGTCACTGTGTAAATCTGGTGATGCCATCAGTGTCAGGAACTACGTGCCATCTGGCATGAGCTGGTTTCCTTTGCTCAGAAAGCCTTGTCTGCGTTTCTGCTCTGTGGGTTTTGATGCCGTGTGGTCAGACAGCAGACAGAATGTGGACATGAAGCAGCCTGTTTGGGGCAACACTCCAGCAGGAGTGATTGCGGCTGTCCTGCCTACCCTGGAAACCAGTGTTTGACTACAAGGCAGGCAGATTTCTGCTGCCAGTCATCCATTTCTAATCATTTCACAGGGGGATGTTTAACTAGAGATTTCTGACTTAAACAAAAAAAGAAGAACAAAAAGTAAGTCTACGGTCTGGAGGTCAAAGACAAAATGAAGATTCTAGGACACCAAGCAATCTCTGAAGCCGAGAGTCCAGGGCTCCTATTTACTTAGAGCAGCCACTCAGAAATATCCCTGCTGGAAGCGGCTGACAGCTTTGCTTAATGACCTTGGCAATTGTGACTTACCAATTATGTGCATAGCCTCTGTGCTACTAGTTAGGTCAGATCAAGTATCAGAGGACTCAAAATTTTCATAACTTGAAGCCAGACATGGTGGTGCATGCCTGTAATGCCAGTGGCTTGGGAGGCTGAGGAAGGAAGATCATGAGTTCAGAGCCAGGCTCAGTGAGACCCTATCTCTAAACAAAATACAAAATAGGGCTTGGGATGTGGCTCAGTGGTCGAGTGCCCCTGAGTTTAATCCCTGGTACCCCACCACCAAAAAAAAAAGAAAGAAAAAGAAATAAACAAACAAACAAAAACAAAAAGCTTTTATAACCTAAATGTCCTTATTTAATTTTTTCTGCATTATTTAATGTGTGTGTATATAACACACACACATACACATATTACATATATATATTTAGATGGGGTATTTCTATGTTGTCCACACTGACCCCAAACTCTTGGGCTCAAGTGATCCTCCTGCCTCAGCTTCCCAGTTATTTGGAATAACAGGTGCTTTTTGTTGTACCCAGCTTTCTAAATTGTTTTTAGAATAAAAAAGGAAATAATTAAAAAACAATAATTGATTCAAAAAATTAGGCAAGTACTGCAACTTTTAAAATCAAATAAAAACATATAATATTTTGATTAACTTTCTTACACAGTTACATGAAACTTGAATTTCCGTATGTTTTTCAACTACTATGACTTTAATTGCCTCCTTACATTACGAGTTTGTGGAAAAAAAATTACATAAGATAAAGATGAGATTCAGTTGTTCCTCTAGTGTGGCTGATCTGATTATCTTTCTTAAATTACATGGATTGTTTTGAAAAGTTTTTTTCCCATTTTCACATCTTAGTATTGATATTGTCACATAAGTTTTTATGACTGTGGTTGAAATTGGGACTATCTTGCCAATTTCCTCAAGTTGAGATAAGATTTAGAATTTCTACATAATTACATTTATTTCTGTATTTCCAACCCATTTTTTCCCCCACAACCTACAATCCTCTAGTGCTGTTTGCTTTGTTATGATGCTGGGTAAATTTGCATAGGAAACAGCAAAAATATTCATGGAAACAACTCTTAAATCACAATAGCTATTGACAACTTAGCTGTATAAGCCAGTGGCCACAAAGACATGGCTATATCCCACCAATCTAATTAAATATGTTTTCACAGCATAATTTCCCCTAATTGGGTATTAAATTTTCAGTAGCTTCTTTTTGTGCTGATATAAAAAGTGTGACAATGGGAAGAGCCAGAGAAAGAGGCAATTGTATTAGTTACAGTTCAATAACTTATTTCAACCAATAGCAATTAAAATAACTTATTTTTGCTCTTTAGTACCTTTATAGTGTGCCAACATGGTTTGACTCAACTTTATTCCCCTGTTGTCTTTCTAGTTATGGGGAACCAGAAATGAGAGATTTGTTGGCACTTTGAAAAGTGAGACAGAAGCAGCAACCCTTCTGCATTTTACATGAGCTGTGGCTGGTTTGGTGACTCATATCATTGTTACAGGGCAGTGGCTGAATGTGAAATTGCTCCACTTTTATCTGGATCCTACTTCAGCTTCTCTAACTCCTGAGCCAGGTCTGTGTATTTAACTGGGTGACAGAGAGCCCCAGCTGTTGCAGGATGCTCATGCCAAGGTCAAAGACCACAGAAAGGTTTCAGCCTGTCTTCCTGGGCTCCAGTGCTTTTGTGTGGGTTCCGGCTTGGTCTTGCTCCTCCACTCATGTCCTTTCGCTTCTCAACTGCGATTTTCAAGCTTTCACATCAAATGCAATGACAAAACCTTACAGAGACCACCAGCTTTCACAAACACATTAAGTCAAGTTCTATTACTACAGATGGATGGATATCTCCTGTCCACTTCTGTGATACAACTTCCATTGACCTATACAGTTTGCAAAAATATGTGACCATGTAAACACATTGCTAGGACACACTTTAGGACTTTGCAAGATGATATTGAAGCTTCAGCTTCATTAGTTTTACAAGAAAATCACCTCTAACCCAGCAATATATGTCCGCATATATATTTTGCTTTTCATGGCAGTCATGTTGTTTAATGTCAATTGATATTATTTAAATACCAGGATTATAGAAAGGAATTTATAAGCATAATCTGAGAGGAAGTATTATAGCATTTAAAAAATTTAGTCTGGATATGGATATCCTATGTTGCAGCAAGGTAGTAACAAAACTATTCTTCCCAAGAGTAGCACAGGATACTTTTGTCTTCTCCATCAAATATGATGTGAATTGCATATACTAAAAAACAAAACATTTTTCATCAAGTGTTGCTTTTTTCACAGCTTAAAAAGGCAGACATTTATGGTTGGAGTGGGCTCAGAGATAAAGCAATTACTTAGTATACATTTGTGAGGCTCTGTGTTCAATCTGCAACACTGCAAAAAAACGCATTCACTAATTTATTCATACAGAACTATAAATTATATATGGTTAGCAAATGCAAAAATATTCATTTATGTACGATTATGGCCTCTGCACAGAGAAATCTGGACTCAATAACAATGACAGTAAACAATATCTAAATAGTGTGCAATTATTTCCAAAGATGCCTTCAAAGAACTTTCTCTGCAATTAACCTTATTATTCTGTGTAGTTGATCCCAGTTTTAAAAACTTGTGACCACAGGATAACTATTTTATGAATTTTTGTTTGACTTCAGCCTTTAGAGGAGAGAGCAAGGAATTTAGAGTCAGAGAATCAACATCATATTCACAGATTCACCCCTTACCATCAGGGGAAGCTTAGAGCAAAGTTGTTACATTGTGTAAGCTGATTTGCAAACAAGAATACTCGACACTGGGATATTCCCCTAGAAATTTCCCAGTAATGGAGCTAAAGTTGAAGGAGCAAATATATTGGGAAGAGTAGACAAACAAAGATGACAAACAACCTCAAAAATCTTAGCGGCTTAGGAAAATAAAAGTTGTTTTGTTTGTACATATTTACACAGCAGAATGGCTGATCCATGAAGGTGGGCAGGGATTCAGTGAACTTGTACTTTATTTCTCCATTTTTTTTCCCAGTCCCTGAGAACCTCTAGTCAGCTAGTAGAGAGGGGGAAAGAGAGCGTCACTGATGGCAAATTCCTAAGGGCTATGCTTGGAAGTGGAATGTATGCCTCACTCCATTTCTGCTTAAAGGACACTACACAACTCGTAGTACTTGTGTCGCACTGTCCTTCTGAACCTTCAACTATTGCTGTCACCTCTTCAGGAAGACTGTAAGATTATTTGTCTGCCGGGGTATATGTACTTGGCATTTCCATCTCAACTCACACTCCATCTAAGGAATACTTTTCACAGACCTAGCTGTTCATTTTTGTCAAATGGAAACTAGAATTGTTATATGCCCTCATCATAAACCATGTCATAATACATTGCAAATGCTTACATATTCATCTCTTTATTATTGGAGAGCAGAAATTGTTTTTGCTAGATTTTATATCCCTAAAAAATAGTTTAGTTTTTTATTTTGTAATTTCATAGAAATGATATGCAAGTCACATAATACATGGTGCAGGTAGTACACTTACATTGGGGAGAGACCCACTAAATCAGAACACTTGCTAAATGTGAACCTCCAATGGAGGAGGACCAATGGAATTGGAATTGGACCCTGAGTACTGGCTGCTTATATTCTAGACTGGAATTTTTTTTTTTACTCCCCCCCCCAGAACTGGAAATGGAATCCCAGGGTCTTATATCACTGAACTACATCCCCATCCCTTTTAATTTATTTTTTACTTTTAATTTTGAGACAAGGTCTTGATAATTTCCCAGACTGGTCTCAAACTTGGAATCTTCCTGCCTCATACTCCAGAGTAGCTGAGATTACAGGTGTGTGCCAACGTGTCCTTCTGGACAGAAATGTTCTTAATAAATACATAATGCATAGGGAGTTAACTTTTCCATGAATGGGAAGCAAAACTAGGGGGTGGGATTTAACTGTTTTTGAACACTTACTGTATATGTAGCTTGAAATTTCACTAAAAACCTTTGAAATTAGTTCTATTCGTATTCCTTTATAAGGAAACTGAAATTGAGAACAATAAGCCCATGTTTATAAAATCCATAAGTAGAATATGCAGAATTTTAATTCAAAATTCCCCAGCTTAAATATTTCTGTTTTGGACAACACTCCATGAACTCTGCTTTCCAGAACATAAACATTTGGTTGGGAAGTTAAAGATTTATCTATGATGCAAGCCAAACATAAGATGTTTTGGTTTTGTACTGTATGGGCAGACCAGGAGCTGTCATAAGGAGGGAAGACTGTAGCATGGGGTCTGGAATGAGCTGAGGCAGACTGGATATGACAGGACATCTGATCCTCTCTTGTGCCTGGGGAAAAATAGTTGGCAATCCTAATTTAGACTATTAGACTCCCTGTTCATCATATAGTGATTTTAATAATGGCACGGATCTTTCAGTTAGCTCTGCTGATGTATTTCCACTTTATTTTCAAGTTGCATGAATCAAAGAGCAATTTGTACTTGTTGTCTAATCTGTTCCCAACATCCAAATCTACATTAGTGAGATGTTGTTTTCATGGAAGATGACAGGAATGATATGACTCAGGTCTTTGAGTCTTTAAGAGCTCAAGAGAGGGCTGGGCCTGTAGCTCAGTGGTAGTGTGCTTGCCTAGCATGTCTGAGGCCCTGGTTTTGATCTTCAGCACCATATAAAGATAAATAAATAAAGGTATTGTTTCCATCCACAACATATGTGTGTATATATGTGTATATATATGTATATATGTATATATATACATATATATATATATATATATATATATATATATATATATACACACACATACATATATACACATAAATATATATTTATAAAGAGCTCATGAGAGGCCAATTTAGCCAAAACCAAACCAAGTCAGAATCAGACACTGGCAAGAATGCAGGGTACCAGGTGATTTTATCTCTCTGAGTTTCAGATGTGTTTTTTTTTTATATTCATATATTAATTTGCTTTCTATGCATAAAGTACAGAGTCAAATAATAACTTAAACAGTTATTCTTACAAGTTAACTTCTTAGCCAACCCTGCTGGCACACACACTTTTAATCCCAGCTATTTGGGAGGCTGATTCAGGAGGATCACAAATTCAAGGCCAACCAGGGTAACTTAGTCAGACCCTGTCCCCAAATTTGAAAAATTAGAAGGATTTGGAGTATAGATTAGTGGAAGAGTGCCCCTGGGTTCAATCCTCAGTGTGGCAAAAAAAAAAAAAGTAAAAAGTAAAAATTTCTTACTAAGACTCTGCCTGTTCTCCTTTCAGCTTGAGATAGGCAGTGATATGTTCAAGTTGAGGCCTCAAGGAAATGCAAGAACAAATGACCTTATCATTGGGAGTGCTTGTCAAGAGTTAAGTACTATAATATTGAAACATCACACTGTACCTCATAAATATGTATCATTATATGTCAATTCTAAACAAAATTGAAAAGAATCAAGTTGTATTACTATACTCTGAAGGCTTTCTTTGGCAGAGTAAAGCTAGAACATCAGAATTAGATGGATGGACAGATCCTTGCAGGGACCTTGGAAGACTTCCAAGGTTAAGGGAAACAATGTTTGGAAAGTTAAATACAGGGGGCACAAGAAATTCTGTAACTATTTGCTAGAGATTGTGATATTGAAATATATTTCTGAATATCACACTTTGTTCTTTTGCATTAAATGTATTTGTGACACAAGAACTTCTCTTAGTGAAGTGGGGGATCCAACCCTGGCCTGGGGTTGGATACCAGCTACCCACCCACTGGTTCATGGGCTGAGAGAAGCCAGGACCCTATTCAGAGCCTCTTCCTATTCTGCTGTAAAATTGAAGCTGAAAAAGTTTTTCCAGACTAATATCCTATATATAAGGTGCCTAAGGCTGTGCCTAGCATAAAGTAGAAACCACAGCATTAATGGTAGCTATTATATCAAATAGTAACTACAGTGTCAAGAGGCAACTATTATATCAAATGGTAACTGCTATCATTATGTCTTTAACTCCAGTAATATGCAGTAGTGATCTGTTGCATTGCCATTTCTTTATTCTAGTTGTTTTACCCTCCTCAATTATGTGACTCCCTATAATACAGAAGCTTTGACCAATACAGAATCTTTGTGTAATTTGAAATGACTCTTTGAATGACATTCATAGAATGACACATTTGAAAATTCATTCTTACTCTGATATTGTGTTAATCTTTCACTGGGAAGAAAGGACATTTTCTTCCTGTTTTTCCCAATTGTGGGAAATGCAAGAACAAATGACCTTATCTATGGGAGTGTTCCCCAGTATTAGGAAAAATTCCATATGGGTGCCAGGTATATGAAGTCCTAGATGAGCTATACAATAATCATCTTCAAATTAGAGAGTGCATTAAAATGTCCCCATGGGGTGCTATGAACTTTATTATTTTTATTATTTTGTTGTTGTTATAGTTTTAAGAGACAGGATCTTTCTGTGTTACCAAGCTGGCCTGGAACTCGTGGGCACAAGCAATCCTCTGGCCTCAGCTGCCCAAGTAGCTGGGATTACAGGTGCACGTGCCCAGGCCTGTTTTTAAAAAGACATGAGATTGCCTCTTCCTGGCTCAAGTCTTCATTCTTCCTAAGGAGAGATTATTGCAACTGCTTTTTGCTCATCTTCCTGATGTTGAGGGGGATGTCCAATATCTCTAAAACCCTCATGAATTCATCTTTTGGACACACCTCTGTAATGCAAAAATAGATAACAAGAGAAAAACACAGAAATTTCTTAACACATCATGTGCACATCACACATGGGGGAAACGACTCAGTGAAAGGTGACTCAGGACAGTGACTGAGAATTCTGGTTTGTTTAACATCTTCAACAAAGAAAAATAAAGTTTAGAGAAGTCACAACACTAAGATTTGCTTTAGATTTCCAGAGGTGGAAATCTGTAGAAAGGTAAATATATGAAAAGAAACTCAGGGAATGAGGTTTGTTTGTAGATTGCTTTGGTGCTCTATCTGAGCTGATGGAGTTGTCTGCAGGGATGAAGTTCTGTTCTTTCCGATAGAGATGGAGTTGAGTGCAGCTTTTCTGCAATTGTTTCTTCTTAATTGTCTTTGATTCAAAAACGTCATCAGAGAGGCATATTTTGGGGTAGTATTTTCTGGTTCCATTCACCACCTTTTCTATTCAGTTCTATGCTGGCTTCCAGAGAAGCCCCTCAGAAGATCACATCTTTACAAGCCATTAGTGTATGAACTCAGTGTTACCAACTTCCAAGGATCCTTTCTACAAATATATCAGATGGTAAAAAGTCAACTGGGATAGGGTCCTTAAATAAGTGAATTGGGAAATCTTCTGGACTTACATATGTACATGAAGGCTATTAAAAGGAAACTTAAGATCACTGGGGAAGAAAGGGGGTGAGGTAGCTGGGGTTATGACTCAGTGGTAGAGCACTTGCCTTGCATGTGTGAGGCACTGGGTTCTATTCTCTGCACTGCATATAAATAAATAAAATAAAGGTCCATTGACAAACATATTTTTTTTTAAAAAAAGGGGGGAGAGAAAAAAAATACAGAGATAGCATTCTGAACAATTCAAAATTATGACCAAGGGTTATGCTGATATTTGAGCTTTCAGCACACAGGACAGAAAATGTAAAAGGTCAAAAAAAATCTCAATATCTGCCACCATTGAATCAATTTTTGTTGTTGTTGTTGTTTTGTTGTTGTTGTTTTGGAATGATGCCTTTTAAATTTTAACTTTCAGAAAAATGAGCTGAAGTTCTTGTAAAACAGTTTCCAGATACCTATCCTCAGAGATTCTGCTTTAATAGGTTGCTTTAATATGGGTTTTGTGAAGTTGCAGGTGTGCGGGAAGCTCAGGGGGCATGTGACTGTTGTGGGTCTGAGGATGCCCTCAGAAAGAGCATCACTGCATTTGAAGCTGGGTGTTCTCCCTGAGGTTTAATTCATCCTGTGCTTCAACCCACTGAGAGCTCTGCTTCTATGCATCCAATGTGCTATATGAATTCATTATCATTTTTTGCACTGTTTTCTTTTTCTTTCCTTTCTGTGTTTTGTTTTGTTTTAGATGCTGGGAATGGAACCCAGGGCTTAGCACATACTAGGCGGGTTCTCTACCACTGAGGTCTACCCCTACCAATTTATATTTTAAATAGTACACATTATTAGGAATAAGTATTGTGCATTTTGTAGATTAATTTACTGCATCACAGAAAGGCATGACGTGTAACAGAAATGTTAGACACTAAGATCTCCATGTATATTCAGAAACTGTTGATGCTTTCTATCTTAAAAAAGATATACTGTGGTTTCTCACAAGAAAATGATTACAGATGTAGTCCTGGGTGGAGGTAAAGCTAGAGGCAGGTAGAGTCTTTCTCATTCACCAGAGGTCATTTGCCTGGCACCTTGCCCTAATCAGACACCATGGTCAAAGTACAATAGACACCAGTCTTTGGTGCTGCATGTCCAGAGAACCAAAATCACCTTCTGAGACTTGTCCCATATCCAACACTGTACCCTTTAACCTTTTTTCCAGATTTATTGAAATTATTATATGTAACATAAATTTCACCTACTTAAAATATATGATTTGGTGTTTTTGTTTTATTTTGTTTTTGATACTGGGGATTGAACCCAGGGGAACACTACTACCCTTGACCTATATCACTAATGTTTTTTTGTTTGTTTGTTTTGTTTTTTGTTTTTATTGAGACAGGATCTTGCTAAGATGCATGGTTGGCCTCCAATTTGCAATCTTCCTTCCTCAACTTCCCAAGTAGTTGGGATTACAGGCATGTACCACCATACTGGGCTCCAATTCAGTGGTTTTAATATGTTCACACAGTTATGAATCATCTCCATTATCTAGTATTAAAACATGTCAATGTCCCCGAAAGGAACATACACCTTCACTGTCATTTCTTATTCCTGATGCTTATCTCCCAACACCTACCTCTAATAGTCACTAATCTACTTTCTGTTTCTATAAACTTGCCTAATTTGGATATTTCATACCTGTGAAATCATGCACTTTGTGGCTTTTGGACTGTTTTTTTTTTTTTGCTCAGCATATGTTTTTGAAATTTATCCATGTAGTCACATGGATCATTAGTTCATACCTTTTCATTGCTTAATATCAGTCCTGCTGGGAATAGTGGTGCATGCCTATAATCCCAGAGGCTCAGGAGGCTAAGGCATATAAGGTAGCAAGTTTAAACCTGGCCTCAGCAACTTAGAGAGGCCCTAAGCAACTCAGCAAGACCCTGTCTCCATATTATATATATATACACATATGTATACACATATATACACACACACACATATATATATACACACACATATATAATATGTAATATATATATATATATATATATATATATATATATATATATATATATCGCTGAGAATATGGCCTAGTGGTTAAGTGCTGGTGAGTTCAAACCCCAGAACCTCCCCCAAAATAATCCAATCATATGAATTATTCTATGTGATTTAATTTTTTTATCCACTCATCAGTTGATGGGCTTTTGAGATTTTTCCCACTTATTCACTATTCTGAATAGATAGCACTACGTTGAACATTCACAGATTAAGATTTTATGGAGATGTATGTTTTTATTTCTTTTAAGTATATACCTACAAGTGAAATTGGTGGGTTACACCCCCATTTCTTTTTCTGAAATTTTTTTTTTGCAATAAATTGTTAACAAAAAAGCTTTTGGAGATTTTGTGAACCTTTATCGAGTTTTTCCAATGATAGTATTTTGCACATCTGTCATATGTTATTACAAATGGAATTGACATGTTTATAGTATACAGAGATGAATCAAATTTTACCATTTTTACATGCACTCAATTGTGATGTTGTCTGTGTGCGTGAGTGTGTGTGTGTGTGTGTGTGTGTCTTTAGTTTGCTGCAGTTTTATACAATGTGTGGATTTAAATAATCATCACAATAAAGGAATGGAAGGTCTCATCACAAGAATCCTCCCTATTATCCATTATAGCCACACCTACCTTCTCTCTTCCTCCATTCTTAACCTCTGGTAGCCACTAATCTAGTTTTCATTTTCACTAACCTCCTTTAAGTAATGAAACTGTTGCAGAACCTGTGTCTATTTTCAGCCTGTACCAGCTATCTGCAGCCTGGGACATCAAAAGATCTATTTTCTAATTTAATCCCCTGACACATTTTTTGAACTAATTTCAGCAATCCCATTAGTTTTAACATATTTTTCCTGTTCTTCACTGAAACAAGGCCAAGGCAAAGTCCCACAAAACCACTGCACAAGGGGTTTGATAAACTTAATTAAATAAATGGCTACTAAATGCAAAATGCTTCACAAGCATTTACTTAATTACTAGAATTAATTTGATCTTATTTATGTCTGTAGGCTGTGTATGTAGATCTGTAACTAATTGCAATCATGTGGCAAATATTATATTACTGAGGACACAGGGAGCAAGGAAAGAAATGGGAATGAAACATTTTTAAGGCCTTAAAAATATGAACTGAGATAAGTTTCTTGTCTGTTTCTATAGTTTTACAATAGGAATATAAATGGCACAGCAGAAAAGCTACAGTTCTGACCTTGGTACTTGAAAAGGTGAGGTCTAAATAAAACTATTTTGCTGTCTGAATACTATCATTATCTTTAATGAGTGTGAGCATCACAAGGACATTTCAAATTGTACCTTAGGCAATAAATTAGCTGCCAGAACTATATTCAGACTATTTTCCTCAAATATGAAAACACTGATCCATCTGCTCTGTCCAGCTACATTATACATCTGTTCCCATTAATATAAAAATCTATTCTAAAGAGTCTTGATATGTCCACCATTGTCCTTTCACTGAGGAGCACATAGCGTTGAATGTACTCCTAATATTAGACCTTCAAATGACAGTAGGTTTATTAGTTGCTGTTTTTAAAAGAGACAAATCTTGCCACTGAAAAATTTATTTTTTTCCCTCATCCTCACATCATCACTATATAAAATGTGATGGCTCTTCTGTAGACAATTGAGAAGTTATAGAAAACACATCAGGTCGTTTTTACCAGCAGTTGATAGAAATTTATTCAACTAGGGCTCTAAGTGCAGAGAACAAAAACATTGCCACAGAATCTTTTAGTTTTGCTCATTTCAGCTTTTAGCAATAATGGGGATATTCAACTAATTTTCATTAAATGTTTCCCTTTTTGATTGAAAGAAAAAAAATCTCTGCATTCTAGGAATTCGTGGTCTTCCAGGGAAGACCAAAAACGGAATTCAAAGATTACTATAGACAGTGATGGAGGCAGACAGGAGGACTGCCTAATTCAGATGAAGAATACAGAAAGGTTACCTACAGGAAGGAACCCTAGAATTTAGTTTTAAAGAACATGCCTTTCATGCACCCTTGCACTGCATCTTTTCAGAGCTTAAACTGTTCTTTGAAGAGAAAGATCCATCCTACATCCACCTGGTAGAGGCTGAGCTCAGTGCTTCAGCATTTGCCTACTTTGTGTGAGATCCTGGATTCCACATCCACATAGTGAATACTTACTCGGCAATACAAAATGGGAAACTTCCCATTTTGTCCATATGTAGTTTTATTTTATTTTTGGCATATTATTTTTTATTCAAAAGGTTTAGTTTTATAATTTTGTTTTCATTTTTTTTATTTTTAAATGTGAGTTTATCTGGATCTTATTTTATTACTTCTGGCTTTTGAATCATTACTAAAAAATTTTTGAAATTTCTAGTTTATAAAGAAAATCAGTCAGTGGTCCTCTAGTACAAGCATATATTTTACTTTTTAATGTTTAATTCTTGTTTCATTTGTAATTTGATCCTAGCTTGCAGTATTAGGTGTGGATCCAATGTTCTTTTTCCTATGTGGTTTCCCAATTATCTCAACTTACTATATAGTTATATTTTTTCCTTCCAATTTGAATTGTTACCTTTACCACCTACTAAATTTCATATTCACTTGGGTAATAATGTGTTACTCAAGCAGTGTAGGAAGAACAATTCCATAAGCAAAAGAGCATGCTGTACTTCCTAGTAGATTGAATGTGGCTATTTACCTTCAGTTACTTCTAAAGTCACATATAACTAATAGTAAATGATTTTTTAATGGCTCTGCTAGCTGATCACAGGGGCACCTTACCACTTATCACCTCTAAATCTGCAAATTTGGAAAAGGGGGATTTCAAATGAGATTTTAAATGCACTTGTCCTGGAGGTAGCTAAAGTAAAAGGTAGTCCATCTGGGGGAGCTGCTGATTTGCTTGCACAATACCATGCACCAGAACACAGACAATAATGTGTATGATGTGCAATACTCCTTCATGCCCAGTTCCAGCCTCACAAGCATAAAACAAATATGTGTACTTACTGCAGTCCCTTCTACCTTCCAAATCTCATGTAAAATGTCCCTTGTGGAACATGCTATAAACTAAACTTAGGCAGGGAAAGCAATGCTGAAAATGTAGCTCAAGCTTGGCTTAAGTTGGTACAACTCAAGCTCCCCACAATGTTATAAACACAAAATGTCAAAAGAAGGCAAATATTCACATAGACACATACATACACAACACAACACAACACAACACAACACAAAACAGGGAAAACAAAAAGCAGAGGGAATAAAAGAGAAAAATACTAAAGTTTGGGAAGTGAGTCGATGAACAGTGTCCAAGTAGCTGATCTAAAAAAGTCAAATCCTAATTTACAATAGTGAAATTCAAGAAACAAAAATTTCCATTGCAAAATTCCCCAAAGGCATAGGAACTGGAGATAGCAGCTACTTTTTACAAGTGGAAGTAATGGTGAGTTTTAATATAGAAAGGGTCATTTAAGTTTGTGTGACAGGTGGATAGATGACCAGTCCTTCTCCAAAAAATTTGGATACTTGGAGATTCTCTCCTCATCCCTGAGAGAGAAGCCTGAAGTTTTTTTTTGTTTTTGTTTGTTTTTCTTTTGGGAGAAAACAGTCTCTGAAACTGGAAAAGAAAACAAGTATGGTTGAAATAGTCAGTACCACATTGGAAGAGGTGTACATATGATGACATTTATGCACAGAATGTTAAAACCTCCCAGTCTTCTCCATTCCAGTGGTCTGTTAACCAAATATGTGTCCTTTAAATGTTAAACTCTAATACAGCTGGGAGTAAAGACTGAAGACACTAAGATGGGATTCCCATGAACTCAGCTAGCTAGATACATCTACATTAATGTCCTCAGAGGGCAAGCCACAGAAGTTTGCTTATAATTCAAAATTGTTGTTTTAGAAACCACTGTTAAATATGAGAAAATTATAAAAGACATCCTAACATCCCAGGAAAGAGTATTACATGAAAGATAAGATAGAGAACAAAGCATAAGGCAAAATAAAGCAGGTAAACAAGTGCATACAGGTTGGAGTAAACAGCATGCGCACAGAGAAGAAAATGTCAAGAAAAATATTATGTCTGAATATTCTCAGAGATCTGAAGGAAATACTGCATCAATGAATGAAGAATCATCTGCTATTAAAAAAAAAGAATATTCAAAGGGAATAGCACTCTAAAAATTTTAAAATGCAACAACTGAAATGGGCAAAATCTGAATATGACCCAAGTGCTCTTCAATGGGCTCATGATTAAACAAAGTGTCATAAATCCATTTTGTGCAATACTGCTCACAGAAACATATTATTGAGACCCCAAGCATTTGGAATGGATCTCAAGGGAATTATACTAAATGAACAACAACAACAAAAAAAAAATAATTTCAAGACAGAATGTCATACATGACAGTGAGGGATGTCCCAAAGAAATGACTATGACTAGCTTGGGATCACCCTAGGCAATACTGCAGCACTCTCTTTATTTCCCTCCCTCCTTTGCTTTCTTCCTTTCCTCCCCTCCATCTTTCCTTCTTGGTGTGTTTGTCTCTGGATTGAAATAAGGTGTATATAGCATTTGATGTGTTTTGTGCATTCTCACATTTTCTTATCATTTATTTGTTGAAGATACTGAGTAATCATCCCCACATTCTAAATTTTAAAAAATTACATCTTTTTTAACTCTTGTTTTTAAATTGTGTTGTTCTTAGTTTTATATGACAGTAGAATGTATTTTGACATATTATATATACATGGAGCATAACTTCCCATTCTTGTGGTTGAACATGATATGGAGTTACAATGGTCATGTATTAATATATGAACACAGGAAAGTTATGTCTGATTCATTCTACTGTCTTTCCCATTCTCATCCCACTCTGTTCCCCCCACTCCTCCCTGTCCAATTAAGTGAACCTCCACCCTACCCTACCCTACCTATTGTGAGTCAGCCTCTGCATATCAGAGAGAATATTCGGCCTTTGTTTCTTTTGCAATTGGTCTATTTCACAGTTTTAGTGCTTATTTCACATGGGATAAAATGTGAGAGGGTTCAGAAGGGAAAGATCAGGTTGTGAGAGCCTTAAACTAATCAGTAAACTAATCCCTGATGGGATTAACTTTTGTGTTTGGTGAGTGGAGGCTCACTTTGCTTCCTGATCATAACACGAGCTGCTTTCCTCTGCCACACTCCTCCACCATGGTATCCTGCCTCTCCTCAGCCCCAAGGAATGGAGCCTACTATTTCTGGACTGAGATCAGAAACCATCAGCTCCTAAATAAACTTTTCCTCCTCTATGATTGTTATGGATGCGTCTTTTAGTCTTGGCAGAAAAAAAAAAAAAAAAAAACTGACTAAAAAATTCACTTAGCATGATAGCCTAGAATTCCATTCATTTACCAGTAACTGCCATAATTTCATTCTTCTTTATGGATGAGTAATATTCTATTGTATATATGCATCATATTTTCTTTATCCATTTCTCTGTTGAAGGGTACCTAGATTGTTTCCATAGCTTAGGCTATTGTGAATTGAGTTCCTATAAATATTGATCTGGCTGTGTCACTGTAGTATGCTGATTTAAGTTCTTTGGATATAGACTGAGGAGTGGGATAGCTGGGTCAAATGGTGGTTACATTTCAAGATTGCTGAGGAATCTCCATATAGCTTTCTAGAGTGGCGATACCAATTTGCAGTCCCACCAGCAACGTATGAGTGTGACTTTTTCTCCAAATCCTTGCCAATATTTATCATTACTTATACTCTTGTTATTTGGCATTCTGACTGGAGTAAGATGGAATCTCAGTGTAGTTTTAATTTGCATTTCTCTAATTGCTAGTAATGTTGAGCATTTTTTCATATGTTTGTTGACCATTCCTATTTCTTTTTCTGTGAAGTGTCTTTTGCCCATTTATTAATTGGGCTATTTGTTTTTTATAGTTTTAAGTTTTTTGAGTTCTTTATATATCCTTGAGATTAATTTTCTATCTGAGGTGCAGGTAGCAAAGATTTTCTCCTATTCTGTAGGTTTTCTCTTCATGTTCTTGATTTTTGCTGTAAAGAAGCTTTTCAGTTTGATAAAATCCCATTTATTGATTCTTGACTTTACTTCTTGTGCTTTAGGAGTCTTGTTGAAGAATTCAGTCCCTAAGTTGACATGATGGAGATTTGGGTCTACTTTTTCTTCTAGTAGGTACAGGTTCTAATGCTCAGGTCCTTGATCCTCTTGAGTTGGTTTTTGTTCAGATAAGAGATAAAGGGTCGAATTTTAATTTAATACATATGGATTTCCAGTTTTCCCAGCACCATTTGGTGAAGAGGCTACCTTTTCTCCAATCTGTGTTTAGGGTACCTTTGTCTAGTATGAGATAACTATATTTATGTGGGTTTGTCTTTTTGTTTTCTGTTCTCTACCATTGGTCTTCTTGTCTGTTTGGGTGCCCATACCATGACATTTATTTTACTGTACCTCTGTAGTATAATTTAAGGTCTGGTATTCTGATGCTTTCTCCTTCGACTTTTGCTATTCTGGGCTTCTTATTTTTCCAAATGAATTTCCTGACAGCATTTGACAAAGCACAGTATCAATTAATGTTCAAAACACTAGAAAAACTAGGGATAGTAGGAATATAACTAACATTGTAAAAGCTATACATTCCAAACCCAAGGCCAACATCATTCTAAATGGAGAAAAAAATGAAAGCATCACCTCTAAAAACTGGAACATGACAGGAAAAAAATTAAAAGCATTCCCTCTGAAACCTGCAACAAGACAGGGATGCCCTCTTTCACCACTTCTATTTTAACATAGTCCTGGAAACTCTAGTCAGAGCAATTAGGCAGAAGAAAGGAATTTAAAAGGATACAAATAGGAAAAGAAGAATGCAAACTATCCCTATTTTCTGTCTACATGATTCTACATTTATTAGACCCCAAAAACTCCATCAGAGAAGTTCTTGAACTCAGAAATGAATTCAGCAAAACAGAAGGATATAAAATTAACACCTGTAAGCCAGGCTCGGTGGCATATGTCTGTGATCCCAAAGGCTCAGGAGGCTGAGGCAAGAAGATTTTGAGTTCAAAGCCAGCCTCAGCAAAAAAGCAAGGTGCTGAGCAACTCAGTGAGACCCTGTCTCTAAATTTAAAAATACAAAATAGGGCTGGGATGTGGCTTAGTTGTAGAGTACTCCTGAGTTCAATCCCCGGTACCCTCACCCCCCAAAAAATTAACACCCATAAATCAATTGTGTTCCTCTACATCACTGATGAATCAACTGAAAAAGAACTTAGGAAAGCTATCCCATTCACAATAACCTCCAAGAAAATAAAATATTTGGGAATCAATTTAACAAAAAAGTGAAAGACCTTTACATGAAAACTACAGAACACTACAGAAAAAAAAAATGAAGAAAATCTTAGAAGATGGAAATATCTATATGTTTGGGGCAGAATTAATATTGTCAAAATGGCTATACTACCAAAAGCATTATACAGATTTAATGCAATTCTCATTAAGATTCCAATGACAAACTACATCCTTATAGTGTAGCATGTTTTTTAACCTCTTTTGTAAATCAGTGTTTAGGACTCAGAGCCTGATTAAACTCAGCTTCAATTTTTGGCAAAGATGTGTTTTAGGTGGGGCTATGGGCTTTTTGTTGCACCATCTTTAAGGTACCCTGTAATCACTTTTAAGAATACTAAGATTTACTCATGAGTTTGAGTGTTGCTAACTGAATGCATGAATTAAAATATCTTCTATTAACTTCTTACCTAATGATTTTAGCAGTCCTTCACTGGGTATTTTAAAAAGATGGTTTTCAAGTTCTATTAGGCTCACTCACTCTAGATTTAATTTTCCTTTGTTTCCTTGGTGGTCAACCAGTGCCCAAAACTACAGGAAAGTGAAATGGAATACTTTGAGAAAGAGAGAGAGAAATCACACTCACATACATATTATTAAAATATATTATTATTCTATAATTCTTTTATTATTATTTATTTTTGTAATCTCTTGTGCCTACTTAATAAATTAAACATTATCACAAGTATATATGTGTAAGAATTAAAGATATTGTATAAATGGGGTTCAGGACTACCCATGGCTTCAAAAAGCTTTTGGGAGTCTTGGGATATGTTTTCTACAGAAATGGCAAGTGGGCTATTGTATTCCTTTGCATTTTCTAGATTTGATTTTTCTCCAAACATTATCTCTTTGGATTGTTAGGTTGCTCTCAAACACAGTTAATACAACAAAAACAGAATGTGATCTGTATTATTTCTATTTTTCATAACAAGAGTTCATTTATTAGCAAGTTTGAAAGGTACCCAAAGGACTTAGATGTATAGATGAGATAGATACTAGGAAATGCATAAATTTAACAATTACAGTGATTACTATTATTGATACTGTAATTCTTCTATTAAATAGATTCTTCTGTTATTTTGACATGAATCCAATTTTTGATATTTTTCAAGTAATACAAGGTGTTCCAACCATTTCCTGCTCCAAACATGGAGTCAGTAAAACCCTTGTTATATTTTAATGAGAAAACGCACTTAGAGACCTTTGCACAGTAGATTGTTTATAGCGTTTTCAGTGATACAAATATGAAATGATGCTATGTTATTTAAAAATTAAATAATGAGTTCATGCTGATATTACAAACTCAAATTGAGAATTTTATGTGATTTTTGTACTACAGATTTTATCTAATAAAACCTTACTTTACAATCTCAAGAACATAATTGCTAGCTTTTTCTTGCTGTTTATACTAGTTTCATAATAAAATAACAATGCTTTTTAAAAAATCACATTATTCACTATTTCAAGACTTTTGTTATGCTTGTTTTTGTTTTTTTTGTTTTGATTTCCTAATAGAACAAACCCTACTTTATCCTACTTGTCAAATTACTGTGTAAATATCAAATGTTTTTAAGAATTTAAGTTCATAATAATTCTAAAAATATTCTCCTTGGTCACTTTTAGAAAATGCTAGGTAAACCCTTTATTGTTTTGAAACTGATGAATTAAAGGAAAACATCAGATATTTATCTTGCTTTTCCCATACAATCTTATTGTTAAGGGAAATCAAATCAGAGATGATTGACATTTGAGATTTATAAAGTATCCCCGCTAACAAATCAGGAAGAAGTGTGTGTGTTCGTTTTTTGACATCATAAAAAACTGAAGATAATGACCTTACAAAGACAAAAGATTTATTTTGGTCTATAATTTTGGAGGATTCAGTCCACGGTTGGTTGATCCCTTTGCTTTGGACCTGTAGCTAAGCAGCGTATCATGGTAGGAACTTATATAGGAGTAAAATTTCTCTCTTCGTGACCAGGAAGAAAAGGAGAGAGAGAGAGGAAATAGCTAGGACACCCCAGTCACTTTTAATGACATGTCCTCAATTACCTAAAGACCTTCCACTAGGCCCCACCTCCAAATAGCACCATCTGAAGATCAAGGTACCATAGACCTTTGAGGGATATTCTGGATCCAAAGTAGAGCACAGTGATAAACTTAGTGTAACCACTTGCCAGCTAGTTGTCTTTGGGCAAAGTACTTATATTTTATGAGCTCATGTATAGTGTATATGTAGAAATGCTTGTTACTAGGCTTGGCCCTTAGAAATCACCTGGTAACTGGGCCAAAGTTTAAGGAACTAGTGTTCAAAGAATAGTAGGCAACATGAGGGGATAAAAGATATCCAAATCCCAACATTTGTCACACTCTAGTGTGATCCTGCCCCATGAAGTCAAACAAAGATTTAATCAAGACCTAGCCTATAGTTGCAATTCTTTCAGACCCTTGAGATCAGTTCTTTGGAGTTTGACTGGCTCAGTTACTTGTTTTGGAAGCTGAGACATCATCAAACATCATGCAATCAGAGGTCTGGCAAGCACTTGCCCTCTTGCTGCTCTGGGAGTCTTTATTATGTAAACCTAGGTGCTAGAATATGAAAGACCACATGGGAAAGAACTGAAATTCCCATTTACTACCAAAGTCTTCTCTGCCTCCGCAGCTGATGGCAGATGCAATGTTAGCCCTCACAGATGATCTGAGCCTGGGCAAGAATAAACCAGCTAAGCCCAGCCTCAATGGCTGACCTGCAGAATCTTGCAATGATTGTTTTAACTGAAAATCCGAGTGGCTTATTTTGTATATGTCTTTGTTTTTATGAAAAAATAGATAACTGAAACATGGAGAATATAGATGACAGAAGATAAGTCAAATGGCACTGATTGCTAAAGCTGATATCAGGTTCATTTATTTCTCTCTGTGCTCTTCTTATGTATCTGGATTTTGTGATTAATAAAGAAGAAAATACTCAATCTCAACACCACTTGAAATATTTTCTAGTTAATTTGTTTTTATTTTCTTTCAGTGATTAAGAAGGGACTAATTTTTTTTCCTTCTGTTACTTATACTTTTGTTTGTAATTATTTGAAATACTTTAATGGTTTCAAAATTAAAAATACAAAACATCCAGGAAGGTCTACTTTTTATCCTTCTCCCTATTACCTTACTTTCTCTCTCCCCCAATAGATATCTGTTTATATTAATTTTATATGAATATTTTGGGATACATTTTATATAATTGTTAGAAAATTTAGAATCAAATTTGTGATATATGTTATATATGTATGTGTGTATATGTATGTGTATTGTGTATATATGTAAAATATGAAGAGAGAGGATAGAAAGAAAAACAAGGGAGTTAAGAGTTACTCTTTTTGTATAACAAGTCTCTTGAATAGTAATGGAACAGAAAAAAATAGGTAAAGAACTTATCAAAGGAAAAAGCAATAACATGAAATGAGGGCTATTAATTATAGTTCATATTAATCAAGTAACTTCTATGTGCCATACATAAATTATCACTTTGAGTACTTACTAGGACCTTATAAAGCAGACTCTTTTTGGACCTACAGGTAAATGAGAAAATCAATGCTCTGAGAGTTGCTTAGCTATCTCTTGTAATGAATCATGGCAAATCTTAGCTTGTGGAAACAACACATATTATCATCTCCTAGTTCCTTTGGTTTTGTGTGTAGTTAAGAGGGTGGTTCTAGCCGTCTTTCATGCAATTGCAGTCAAGATGTTAGCTGAGGTTGTTGTCACTTCAAGCTTTGACTCTGGATCTGCTTCACTGCTCACTCTCATGGCATTTTGCAGCAATGTCGGAGCTTGCTCATGTGGGCCATGTCACAGGGCTTCCCCATGACAAGGCATTTGGCTTCTACCACCAGGAGTGATACAGGAACAACCAAGATGGCAGCCACTGTCTTTTTACAATCTATTCTTGGAAATGACATCTATCATTTCTGTCATATTCTGTTTAGTACAACAAGTCAATAAGTCCAGCTCACTCAGGGGTAAAAGATGGATTTTTGAACAGGATATGAATACCAGGAAGCATCCATCACAGGAGTCACCTTAGGAGGTGTCTACCACAGGTGAATCTGTTTAAGCTATCACAGACAGGAAGTGGTAGTCCCACACTGAGAAACTGTCCAGTCTAACATGCATGTTCTTAACCATTATGCAAGCACCCACATGCTTCATGGGTGACATTTTATCTTTCATGGGACAATAGCCATTCCTTGCATGTGGCTCTCTCTGTGGGAGTGTGAGGGTATTTGTGGCAAGGTCACACACATACAAGTTGGCTTTCACGTGTATAACACATTCAAGCACAGGGGTTAGCAAATACAAATGAGCTATAGGTGACGTTCACTATGTAGGGCACAAATGACAACACTCTCATTTACCTCTTGCTTTAGAAAATGTGCAGGAATGAAAGAGAAATTTCCATGAATATAAGTATAACCTTGAATTCACTCTAATTTATAAAAAGTCAAACCCTCTCAGGCTTTAGAATTTTACTGGTAATGAATTATTTGAGACACCCCTCACACTTGATCATGACAAACTGCAGCTTCATATTTCTGGGATGGGGCATTAGTCACAAGGGGCAGGAGCTGGCTAAGTTGAGCAGTTTGTACTACATCTTGGAGGCTGTGAGGAGCTACTGAAGTGTTTTAAGCATGGTTGGGTGACACAATTGGATGTGTACCTGCTGCTCTGATCCACCACATTTGGGTCTGAACCATCAGATGACATTTTATATTCTCATACATGAGACACCAGATGATGCCTCTTTACACTCCTCCAAATTCATGCATCTTGTTTAGTGAAATTTACAATTCTCTAAACAACTGATAGATCAGTCAAAACCTTCTATTTGGGGATACCTGTGCCTGTCCTTCTTATCCAAGCACCAAAAACTTCTGTGGCTGCAAACAGCAGGGCTTTGAGTTTTCTGGGGCACAGATTGATTGCCTAATCCATGTTTTTGTCCTTTGATGGTAACCTCATCTGTTGACAAGAGTCAGGAAGTTAGTGCCAGTTCAGTCAAAATGGACTGAATGTGGTTTTTCAACTACTCTGTCAGTTACTGTGCTCAGCTCTGGATATATAGACATTAGACAGTAATTTTGTACATCATTAGTAAAGACAGATGACTGCATATATGCATTTTATTTTTCTTTGATTCATGAATCAAAGATTTATTGAACCAGCACTGTGATGCTGGAACACAGTGTAAAATAACACATGGCTACTACTTATACAGATTTGGTATCCCATAGCATTATGGGAGCCAGAATACTCTATGGGTAATTTTAGCTTAATGTACTGTGGGGGCAAGAGGGAAGGATATATAAATCATCAAAGAGGTATATAAGAGGTGAGGGCAGACTGAGGAGGTGTATACCCTGTGAGCTGAGTTTAGAAGAATGGATGAATTAAGATAAATGGAGGACAGGACTCTATCAAGTATTGGAAGGATAGTTTTTAAAGGCATGGGGTTCCAGCTGAGGCTATAAAAGAAGAGAAAGAAGGAATCATGCAAATTACATACAATAGGAGGTACTGAACCTACAGGGGAAATGCAGGGCCAAGCAAACTTCCCTGTCTCTTGCCTTTCTGTCTTTTCAGCCATCTACGAGAAATCCTGTGAGGTTTATAGGCACCAAGGGCACATGGCTGGATTCTTCTACATTGACTCTGATGGCAGTGGGCCCCTGGGACCTCTTCAAGTGTACTGCAACATCACTGGTAAGAGTGCAGAGTTTCTACTCAAGCATAAACTAGCCATTGGATGGTACAAAGCAATGGGAAATCACTGGAAGGAGCCTCTTTTGTGGCTAGAAACATAGAGAACCAACTTTTTGGGGGGTAAATTGTTTTGGTAAAGATAGGAATTATCAACAAGGTTATTTTCAAAAGAGAGAGAGCGAGAGGAGAAAATCTGTTAATGGTCTTCATAATGTTTCACTGAATCTAGAATTAATTATCAAGTGTTTTCTGTCAAGCTTGCCAAGGACATGATCTCTCTTAAACTCTGAAAATAGAAAAAAAAAGGAATACAAACAAAAAACAAAATTTAAAGACCAGTGGGAAGCCCTGATTCAATAATTAGGAAACCTTCATTTGTATATGCACCTGAGGACTGTGTATCTGGATGAATCTTAATATTCTCTCTAGGCTTCAGTGGTTCATCAGCAAAATGGGAATGATAGTTCCACCCCCTAGAGTTGTAAGGATTAAATGCAACCAGGTGTAAGTGTATTGGAGAAGCAAGCCAGGCTGGTTATCCATTAGATGCCTAAAAAAAATGGTGAGCTGTTTTTGTTCTTCCTAGAAATTTCATGATACCTTGAAACTTCTTTCTAAATCACAGAAGGACATAGAACAAGGCAATTAGTACATGGGTTTAGAAATGACATCTGATCACTAATTTTCTCTGAAATATAATTTCACAGTGCCAAACCTTGATTTAATCGTTAAATAAACATTCAACTACAGGAGCATTTCTACCATGTGGAGTGTCATTAATCGGCAAATACACATTTTTTTGTTGTTGTTGTTTCTCTTTCAAGTACTTCTCTTTAGAGATGCCAGCTGTATCATATAATTAAACAGGAAAGTAATAGGGGTTCATTGAGTCCTCATGCCCCAGGTTTCTCTGCAAAAAGGCGACCACATGTATGAAGCTCTTTCTGTAGCTAGACACTGTCCTGAACACTGGGGATATGCAGAGAAATAAGACACAGTGACTATTGTTCATCAGCAGTAATAACTGGCAACATTTCCATGCAATCCTACAAGCAGAAATGCAAGCAAACCATTGCAAGAAATGACAAGTAAGAACACTTAGCTATTTAAGAAACTGCATCCAAAGGGCCAGAAATATTCTGCAGACCATGTTAGAGACCTGGAAATGGATGCAGTTTTATTGCATATTCACAGTACTTCATCTTTCTAAAATGAATGTATGCTAGCTGTTTTTCAGTAGCACTAAAACATAATTAGAAATTGTATTATTGTTTTCTTTCATGGTTGTGATAACCTAGCTTGTTAGAAAACCTGGTACAGTACGAAGCTTCTCGGAGAATCTAGGATATTTTTAAAACATATGGAGTCTTGCTAAAAATGCAGGCTTCCCAGCCTCAGAAATTCTATTTCTGTAAATGCAGTTTCTCTAAGTTTTCCAAGCCATTCTAATGCAAATTCTCCTTGGTCTATACTTTACCAAAAGAGTAATTTGGCTGCAGAATTGAGCAAAGAACATAAATGCCTCCTACTGAGTGACCAAGTATGATGTGAAATAGTAGAATTGGTGGTGATGGCAATCATCTATTGAGCATCAACTACCTTTGGATCTGAATTGGAAGAGTACAAAGATTATACCTCTTTTTTCATATATGAATATATAACCAGTTTAACTCCACTTCATGTGCAACCACAAGAATGGGAAATTATACTCCATGTATGTATAACATGTCAAAATACATTCTACTACCATGTATAACTAAAAAGAACAAATAAAATTTTAAAAATATATATCTCTTTTAATCCTCACAATAAAGATCTGAGACAGATGTTCATTTTTTATATATTTTTTATATAGTCCTTACATGGAAGGAGAGAGAATATCAGAATTTCATGATATGCTCAAGGTAATAAGTTCTGCAATTTTGAGTCAAGAATTAGGAAATAATTCTGACTCAGTTAATTCATTTCACTGAAACTTAATTGGATATTTTGTATTGCATATGTTTTGTTTAAGTGGTATTTTTTAAAACAAAATACTCAGTGATAATAGTATGAAATTTGGGCCTAAAAGGAAAATATGAAGAAGATGTTAAAACCACCTAGAAGAAATAATCTAGACATTGCTATGTTATTATATTATTACAATTTGAAAGGAAACATTTTCTATGAACACATATGTTCTACATGTATGTTATGTACATACACAGATATAATAATCTTGAAGTTTCATAAAGTCCATATGTAGGCTTTCATCCAATTGTATGGATGAAAAACTTGCTATTTGTGATACTGAAGGATCAGAGACTGAGTTGTGTCTAAAGGTGAGTTGTGTCTAAAGGTGGGAGCTATGATGATCATGGGTTGGCATTTATTTTGCATATGATTATTTTGGTCATATGAAGTGGCAAAATAATTAGGTTTTACTTTTTTTAGTTTTATTGATTTTATTTTTTAAATACACAACTGTGGAATGCATTACAATTCTTATTACACATATAGAGTATGAATTTTCATATCTTTGCATATAGAATATGTTCACGCCAATTCATGCCTTTATACATGTACTTTGTTTTTTTGCATTATAATTCTTATTACACATATATACCACAATTTTTCATATCTCTGTTTATAAATATATAAAGTATGTTGACACCCAATTCATGTCTTCATACATGTACTTTGGATAATGATGTCCATCACATTCCACCGCCCTTGCTAATCCCCTGTCCCCTTCCTTTCCCTCCCACCCCTCTTCCCTACCTAGAATTCATCTCATGGGAAGATTAGGTTTTATTTTTTCATAAAGTATTATAGAAATAAAAACAAGGCTGTGTTGAGGCTGAATTATCAATTATCATATTTTATTGGCAAGCAATTTTCCAATGTACAAATGTAATGATGATTAAGTATGCATCTTTCTCTTTATGAGTTTTAAATCTTCAATGCTCTTAAATATGAGTGATTTATAACACTATGAAAAGTATGAAAAACTCGTCCAGGAAAGACAGAAAGGGAGTAATAAAGATAGTGAAGGAGAAGGGAGAGAAGAAATGGAATACAGAGGATCAGTCTGTCTTTAGCTCTGATTTTTGAAAACACAAAGCTACTCTTCTCTGCCCTTTTGGAGCAAGTGAAGTAATAGTGTTACTGAACCAGACCCATTTTGTATTCCGTGCAAGATGCCATTCACTGAAATGATGAGTTTTACCAGAGTTTATTCATGAGGTGATCAAGCATGTCTTCCATCCATCTCCCTAAGGACAAGGCTTAGTTGTATGAAGCAGGATGGTCTAAGACAAAGTGGAAGACAATTGGAGGTTTGGAAAGGTGAAGTACTTAGTGATCTGTGCATGCATAATCAAATTTCATGGCTCTTCATAGGATGCAGGTTGAGAAAATGGTGGCGTTAGCATACTCTGGAGGTGGAGTTTTGACTTTCTGAAATCAAAATCAACCAGCAGATAGATATTTGCCCAGGCCCAAGTGAAGGGCAGGTGGTTTCAACCAGTTGGAGCTGGACAAAAGGGGCCTCTAGGTCCCTGGAAAACAACATAGGCAACCATTACCATCATGACCCATGTGTCAGTGGTGTTATCTATAGCAAAGCTATTGGAATATAATAATATATTGCATAGCTACATGACCTCTAAAATCAGTGATTTAAAAAGTCATCTCAAAGAAAGTACAGTGTATTAAATTTAGAGGATTTATTTGAGTTTTTTTTCTCAGTCTCAATTACATAAAGAACACAAAGAATGCTGGAGAAAGAAAACCTGGGTTCTCCTTTCTGTGCCCATCAGATGAGCGCTTATGGCTTCAGTGTCACATTTCTAAAATATAGATCTGTTGCCCGGCAATCTTACAGCCCTTTCTCATTTAGAAATTTCTGAGATTATCTGTAGAATTTTTTTCCTAAGGAGTCTCCAGGTACTTTCAAATAGATGTCAAGTGGTTGAAGATGAGAAGCTTTCAGTGTGGAAGATAGCAAATGTGCTTCCCTCTTTATAAGGCACCCTAGGGAATGTTAGTTTCCTATTGCTGTAGGCAAGGTGGTACGTAACCTGTGCTGAGAGATTGCAGTCTGTGCATCTAAACTACTCTCAGGGTAATTTGGGGGAGGTGAGATGCTCAAATGCTCCAACGGCAACTGCTATCTTTGATTAAAGTGTCATGATCTCTGCATGGGGAACATAAGCCTAATAACATTAGCAACATGATGGAGTGTTTAAGTTTACCGATGAAGGGACTAAAGTCAAACCTCTGTAAACTTTTGATAGTGTGCCTTCCCTGGAACCCTGTTCTAAGTTGCTTTGCCATGGGACTAGTGGATGGGAGAGGGAGGAACCTCAGTTTTTGGATGGAGGACTTTGTGAAGTGCTGAATGAGAAAGATGAAGAGCAATTGGCTATAGGAATACACACAGGACCTACTTTCAACATCTTTGTACATGATTTTATAATTCATTTCGGCTCAGTATAATTTCACTCAAAATAAACTTGCACATTGCAGACACTATGCAAGGTGCCTCCGTTGTGAAAGCTTGTCTCCGTTAGTTTCCTATAACTGCTGTTACAGAACCACACCCTAGGCAGGACATGGAAATGAAGTGTATTATCTCACAGCTCTAAAAGCTAGAAAACTAAAATCAGGGTGTTGGCAGGATCACATTTCCTTTGGAGCCTTCAGGGTGAATCTTTTATCTCTTCCTCCTTTCTGGAAGAGGAATCTGCCCCATCCCTGGCATCCCTTAGCTAGAACTAAGTTTCTGCCTCCCAGAGATAGCCATGCTGCCTCCAGATGACCTTGACACATGGCTTTCTTCATTTTTGTGTCTGTGGGTCTGTTTTCTTTTCTTCCTATAAGGGGTACCCTTCATATTGGATTGAGTTCAATTATACCTCTATGGAGTATGGGCTCATCTTAACTTGATGATATTTGTAGAAAATCTTTTCCAAATAGGCCACATTCATGAGTTTTCAGGGCTAGGAATTCCATGTATAATTTTGGCAGAAAATGTTTAACCATGACAATATCATTTCAGCCTTTTTCACAGATAAGTAATGGAGATGCTACAGCAACAATTAAAGTATAAATAAGGACAGGGAAAGGATATGTATAGTGTGTGTTGGGTACCTACAGGAAGGGTCCATAACCTAGTCTGGAGTGCAGTGGAAGGGTTATTGGGCAGGCAAGTGGTACCTCTTAAGCCTGGGTGGGAAAGAGGGACTGACCAAGTGAAGCAATGAGAGAACACATTTTTGGGAAGAGAGAATGAATGGCAGGTAAAAAGTGCAAGTGTCTCTGTGGTCTACACATTTGTGAGGGCCACCAATTCCCTGTGCTGAGTCATTGAGTAGAACACTGAAAATCTTGTGAACAACTAGAAAAGAAAGGATCGAAATGACTTGACCAGGGGTAAGCTAAACTTATTGAAGATGCATAATCTGCCCAGCGAGGCAGAAGACTCGAAAAGGAAGTCCTATCATAGATGCTCCTTGAGCCTACCAGATTACTTAGCTGGCTTAGAGGAAAAGGCAAACCAAATCCTGAGCACTAACAAGATGTTCTCTTTATGTCATGCATGGACTTAGTGCTAACATTTGCATTCCCATCTTGGGGACAGTGAATTTGCCTGATGGTTAGTTCAAATCAGGGAGTATTTACAAATATACAAGCACATAAAAGGGATTATGGTGGTGGTGAGTTTTAAAGCTTATATCCCAGAGCTTTAAAAGTAACAAATGGGTGGTTCCCACCACCAAGTCTGGACAATTGAGGGAAAGATGTGCTATCAGGCTAGAAAAGAAGGCAGAGTGGAGAAGATGTTGCATGGGAGTGCTGTGACCTCTTGTTGGGAAGCAGCCAACTCAGTGGGAGTGACCATTCTGACTTCAATATTCCATTGCCCCTTCCAGTCACCTTCCTATTCTTTCTATTGACCAGACCCAACTAGAATCCAGAAGGTAAGAAACTTTGTTGATAGAATGTTTTTTATTCAGCCTTCTTGGTCACAGAGAAAACTAGAGATGGGTAGAAACTGGATCTACTGGGGCAAATGGAATCTATCCATAGCAGTATGCTTAAAGGAATATCCAAAGAAGTTTAGGAAAAATGATTATAGTTCATCGAAGATCAAGATGCTTGATGTTGATGATAGGGGCCATGAGGGTAATCTATAAACTGTGCAAATAAATGAATTTTACAGATTTTTTCCAATAAATTTCAATCTGACCAACAAAGGGTCTCCATTTTTAAGTTAAATGGGGTTAAGTTTAAAATAAAAATAAGAAATATGCAAGGAATAAGAGATGTAGAAAGTGAACTATCCCCAGGAGTTGATTAAAAGTTAAAAATTAAACCAAGAGACAATTAGACAACTAAGAGAACCTGTGACATACTAAAATGTAATGTTTTGTCAAAAGGGGTAAATGGGCTCCATGTCACTATCTGGTGATAAAGGTCTGGACTGACTCAGACCATTTCAGGCAATGATGAAGAAGCTTGTGATCATCCTTGCCTGCATTAATCTGATTGGGCATGTAGGAAAGCATACCTTTGAGACAACGAAGAGTCCAGAGAAGACTAAGAATTGTTTTACTGAAAGAAAATGCACATAAGGTGGGTTTTCAGGATAGGTGAGATACCATCAGGAAATGAAGAAATCCTTGGGGCTACAACCAATATGCAGAAAAACAAAACAAACAAACAACAACAACAACAACAAAAAAAAACAGAAGTGGAACAGAAAAGAGAACATTGTATGTGGTTGAAATTAGCAAACCCTTGAGTTCCCTGTAGAGGAAGCTTGGGTTGATGAGACAGAAGCATGAGGTTTCTCATTCTTCCCCCGGTTTGAAGGATAATTTCATATGTCATACTGACTGAGATTCAATATTGGTTTCTCCAGTCAAACATTATTCTGAATGTCTTGTGTGAAGGTATTTTTTTTTTAATGAAGCTATCATTTAAATCATTTTACTCCTATGAGTAAAGCAGTCTTCCCTCCATAAAGTGGGTAGACATCATGCAATCCACTGAAGGCTTTAATACAACACACACTGACTTTTTTCTAAACATGAAGAGGTTTTGACACATACATCTGGGTTCAAACTGCACCTCTTCCCAGAGTCTCCAGACTGCCAGTTTGTCCTACAGATTTTAGACATACCCAGCCTCCATGATTCAATTCCTAGCAATCTTTGTCCCTATCCCCTTCTCTGTCTCAGGTATACACACACACACACACACATACACACACACACACACACACACAAATCTAGTTCACCCAGGTTGTTCTGTTTCTCTGGAGAACCCTGAATAATTCAGTCAGGTACGCTCAGGCCCAAATGGATATCCATATTCAATTCTCCCCTTTCATCTTCTATAGATTTCCTCAATGAAACTGATCCCTCTGCGTAACCATCAATTTACTTGTGTGTTTCTATGGGACGATGATTTTCATATTAGAAAATAACTAACAGGATATATTCTGGTTTCAATGTGATGTGTTTCTCATGGGTTGGAAGTTTGGTCCCCAGTGTGGACATGTGAGTAGTGTTGTGAGTGCAAGAGGTGTGGCTTAGTGGAAGGTCCTTAGGTCATTGCGGGTGCTGTTGTTGAAAGGTCAGATTAAAAGAGTTCTCATGGGCATTTGCAGGTAAATGGATGGTGTTGGAGAAAATAATGCTAAGTGAAGTTAGCCAATCCCCCAAATAACAAATGCTGAATGTTTTCTCTGATATAAGGAGGCTGACTCATAGTGGGGTAGGGAGGGGGAGCGTGGGAGGAATAGAAGAATTCTAGATAGGGCAGAGGGGTGGGAAGGGAGGGGAGGAGGCAGGGGTTTAGCAAGAATGGTGGAATGTGATGGACATCATTATCCAAAGTGCAGGTATGATGACACGAATTGGTGTGAACATACTTTATATACAACGAGAGATATGAAAAATTGTGCTGTATATGTGTAATAAGAATTATAAGGCATTCCACTGTCATTTATTTTTTAAAAAATCAATAAAAAATAAAATAAATTAGTTCTCATGGGACCCTACTTAGTTCTCATAAAACGGTTGTTATATAAGAGCAAGAGCAGCCCCTCCCCTGTCTTTCTGATTCCCTCTTGTACTCCTTCCTGCCCTCTAATGCTGTCTGCCATGAGGTCTTTGCCAGGGCTGATGATATGTCATTTGAATTTTCATTCTCCAAAACTGTAAACTAAATACACCTTTCTTTCTACCCTACCCACACTCAGGTATATTGTTATTACTGTAGACAATGGACTAATGCAGAGGGAGATGAATCCTTGGATCTCCTTTTACACATACTCCAATGAGTCTAGTATAAATGAAATCACTGTCAAATTAAGACTTATTTCTAGCTTCTCTTTTTTGACTTTCTACTTTCCATAACTTATCCTAGATGCAAGCCCTTTCTTATTAAATCAATAATAGTTTGTAACTGTGCAAACAGGCCTCAATGGTTAGTCATTACCATTTGCATCCTCTTCTATAAGGTAAGGAGTAATTCTCCTAGTATTTCTAGTAATTCTCCAACTTATTTCTCCCTGTCTTTTCACTGCTGCCCAGCATCTCCAAATGCCTTTGTTTCTTCAAACATTGGAAAGACAAACTATTTTGGACACACAGTATAATTCATATTCTAGAGCAACACATTCTAGCAATGTGGCCTTGGACAGGCATTCAACGTTTCTGGGTCTTGGTTTCCTCATCAGCAAAATGATGATAATAAAAATGGCTGCCTTTAAAGATTAAAGTGAGAATTGGAATATATATGCAAAGTTCCTAGCCCCTGAGTAGCCATGAAACACGTACAATGTCCTGCATACTTAGTGGGTTGTACTGTCACCGTGCTCATTATCGTCCTAGTATGGATGATATCTATATAGACATCCTAGCTATAGACAACAACCAAATCACTTTCTCAACAATAAAATCTTTATCCTTTCTATGGATGCCATGATATTTCAGTGGCTCTAAAAATCTGGAGGGGGCATTTCTGGAGGGGACACTTTCAGTATGAATATAGCAGAATCAGAAGGATGAGGATTTCTAGCAAGGTTTTCTTTAGAACTCGACATTTAAACTCATTCTAAGCAGTTTAAAGTGTGCCCTTTTAAGTGTTAACAGGACATCTTGTCAATATATGAAAAGATACTTATTACCTACCTGCATGCTATTTTTCCTCTGTTCATTAAAATTGCATATTTACATGCAAAATTGTTTGTCTACTAACAAAACACGTTTATTTCCTATAGTGATAGATACAAGGCCAATTTCGTGTGTGTGGACCTGTAGGGCAATCATCAGACATTACAAGGAATTTGCAAGGCACATTTAGGTAAATCTCTAAAGCAAAACTTGTTTTCCATTCTCAAACATCTCCTAATCCATTTGCAAATCACCTTACAAGGCTCCATATCTTATCACCCTGGGTAATATGATGCTCCGTTTCTCACTGCTTTGGCAGCAGCCTCTGTTTTCATTAAAACTCATCAAAGCATGCATAATGGAGTAGGTAGAGAAGCTACAATTGAGGTCTCTCCAATATTCCTGCACAGAATTGTGCAGTGTTATTGCAGGTAATAGATTATCATCCCCACTATTGACAGAAAGTTGTGTGTACACACAGTTAAACCTAAACTGTTAGCCTTGCTTCCTAAAGTTAGAGTGATGGTTGTGAATTGCCTCTGGGTTGCATACCATACAGTCAGTGCAAGGGAAATTAGAGTTGCCCAGGACTTAGGATGGGGCCACTAAGTTGTACCATTTATTTCTTCCCAGTCTTATTATGTTGTTCATTCTTTGACAGTTGTATCTTATAGAAAAGTAGAATTCAGGTGTTTGTGTCATATGCATTTGTAATAGATTTCTGTGCTGGAATTTTTCTAAATATTTCTATTCCAAAACATTCCACTTTCAACACACACACACACACACACACACACACACACAGAGAGAGAGAGAGAGAGAGAGAGAGAGAGAGAGAGAGACTGTATTAGTTTGCATTGCCTTGCCAAAGGCTTACACAAGAACAAGCTGGAATGAAATTCTCAAGTTTGCTTTTAATCCTAAGTTGGGTAGTCATCACTACAGAATTACTGTTTCCAAAAAGTTATCACTTGATTATAGACTGTATAAAATCACGTTGAATATCTGCTGTGTACACAGCTAGTGCAACATGCATCACTGTGAAGTAGCTGGAATAAATTTGATTTTACAAACATATTAATGAGGCTAGTAAGTTGTAGAAACAGGATAGCAAGTTTAGCTACATAGACTGAGGCTTCTGTAGTACTTATCATTAGAGGAGTAAGGCTTGGGAAACAACCCTCCCTTCTTCTATTGCTTTGCACCAATATACATTAGTTGTCTGATCTGGCCAGGTAGTGATGAGCCACTGAAAATACAGAAATAAGATACGGTCTATTGCATGTCCTTATGGCAAAACAAATGCCTAAGTCTTCAGCTGTCCTAGCCATGACTCAAAAATTACACAAAACCAGAGTGGTTTTTTAAAAACACAGTTTTGGCTATGCCTCTTAATCCCTTTCCATCTTCGCCTGTGTCAATTCTAATATCTGTGACTTACCATTTTTGAAGGGCAATAGCTGTGAAGATATATAATTAATATCAATTAAATATCAATTCCTGTCTGTGTTTATTGCAACCTCTGAATTATTTTATTATCTATTTTACTTGTCTTCTGTGGGCCCACAAGGACCTTCACTTTGTATACCATAGTTTCTGTCTCTGTAAATGGAGAACAATGACGACAACTTCTTATGGTGGACCTGTAGTCACTTAGTCAATGAGCAAATGGGTAAGCAGTGCCAGAGAATGAATGCCTGTCAGGAGCCACTCTGGAAATACATGCCCTTAAGTCCCGAGCAAGAAATATTAAACAATTATTGCACCCTGCAATAGGCTTTACCCCCGCTTGGATAATGAGGCATGCCTCCAGGAGTAGGTGTTACCTGGTGGGATTGAGTTACACTCACCTGTTTCTTTGTAACCCCACCCCTTGCCTCATTTGAATGGCTTCTCCCCAATAAAACCAGATTTGGGGTGTGCTCTTTCTCTTTCTTGCCTGCCTTGCCTCTTTTGTGGGAGCCTGGTCCACGGAGCTGTCAGAGAACCCGAAGATAAAGGTATTTCTCTGTCTCTGTGTGATTATTTTTCATACCAGCCCCATTCAGCTGGAGTGACCCTGACTGGTTTAGTTGTGTATCACAAGTGTCCCAGAACAGAAGGTAAGGGTAGCCAAGGTTCTTCCCTTTACTATCTTTCCCCTTCCTCTGGAAACATGACCTGTGTCTTTATGGATGGCAGGCTCAGCTCATCCTGGGGAGGAGCTCAAAAGCTGCTTCCTATGGCAGCACAAGCATCATTTTCTGGTTGAGACTCACTCATGGGTGACAGATGTGCTGTGGCTCACTAGCAGCTTAATCAGTTGGAATAATACTTGTATTGTTGCTTATATTTCAGAGGGACAATTTGCTTTCTGTAAATGAAGTGTTTTCCAAAGGACTCTGTTGGGCTGCAGAAGAATTATAATTCAACAGTTTAGGGGCATGAAGCTTTTAAAAATATTTCTCTTCCTCTCTTTAATACATTATGCTGTCAACCAAAGCATGGAGACCACATAGGGCTTCCAGAAGGCTGGTCTCCTAGGCAAAGCTCAGGAGCGGATGGATCTGCAAGTGTTGAAGGGCTGAGCTTTAAAGTGGTCTCTCTGGGCTAGCACAGACAGCATAATCTCCTGCTAAATTGGGCCATTAAATAAAACTACTAAGTCATAAAGCTGTAGCATTACCCTGAAATTAAAGCATTGTCACCTTTGAATTGCCAAGAATTTTAACAGGTACTTAGAGAAATTTCTTTCACACACCCGTTTAGCATGGCCAGTTGACTCCAATCCACATGGATGGAAATAGGAGACTCTGATGATTGAAATGTGGTTTTCATTCATTCACCTGGTGATTCTTCTTGCATCCCCTTGTACTCATTGACCAAATTCTTAAAATTTTATTAATCTCTCACTTACTCACTCATTAATTCTCTTATTTATTTACTTCCTTAATTATTTTTATGTGTCCAATGATTTGTACATCATTCAATTTTTCATCTGGTCATTCAGAAATTAGGTCATGCTAAGAAACTTTGAATATTGACTGAGCTAAGCACCAAGGTTACAAAATCGGTAAATCTATTCTTGTCCTAAAGGAACTCACAGTTCAGAGAAGACAGGCAATGTAAACAGATACATTATATGTGGTATGGAAAATAGAACAGAAACCAGTAGATAATGCATAAATAGCACACATAAGGCAGGAGTTGAATGAAAGTGTAAAAGGGGACTGAATATGGTAGTCAGACAAGATGTCCTTGAAGTGCCACCATCTGAGTCGATTTTTTAGTAGAATTGGTTAACACTGTAGTAGTTACTAGTATTAGGCACTGTGCTAGGTACTTCACATTCCTGATATCACTTAGTTTCCCTAACAACTTTGTGAAGAAGCTGCCATTCTCTCCATTTTATAGAGGAAGGCACAGAAATATTAAAAGACTAAACATCATGACCAGAGTTAAAGCTGTGATTCAAGTTTTGAGGCTGTGACTTTCAAGTCTAGGTATCCAGGTGACATGGAGTCTCTGGGCAAGGAAAGACCCCTGTTTCCAAACACAGTCCCCTCTGGCCCATACTATCCCATTTACTGTTCAGCTTCCACCTGACAGTGTAATGGAAGAAAGGTCTTCCAGGAAATGACTACAGAAGAATTAGTTCTCTTTGGTACCCACCTCCTTTTCCTGATCAACACTTTCCTCATCTGGAAGATGAGGGTACTCACCCCCTGCCTTTTCAAGGTTTTTCTTGGTATTAGATGAAAAGTTTATAAAGCACAGGTTCTCAAAGCTTAGTTTGCTGAAGAATAAGCTGGGATGAATGTTTAAATGGCCAATTTCTAGGCCTGTTCCCAGAAGTGTTTATTCAATGAATGTAAGACAGTGATCAGAACTAGAATGGTCAGCAAGCACTTGAAGATATAGGACTTTGGAACATGTCTATAGAAGGTGATTAGCACAGTTTTTTGGCAGTTATCAAATCCTCTTCCTTTTCAACTCCACACTTCTAAAGGACCCTGAACAGAGACTAAAGGAGCTGTCCTTCTTAAGCTCTGAAAATAGGTCTTCTGACTCCTTCCTAATGGATTTTCACTGCACTTTTATTGCAGATTCCCAAGAGTTCCTTGTTCTTATGCCAGGGGATCAGAAGGCGGCACAGCCAACAAAGGCTTACTGAGGTGCTGCCTTGTGGATTGTACACTGCTGGCCCCTGTGCACAAGGACTTCCTACTATCACCACAGAATAAAGGCATCCAGCTCTTAAAGCAATTTCATCTGTGTCATTATCTTTAATTCATACTACTATCTTGTAGAGGCTTGATAGTCATGGAATGTTGGCCAGGTTGCTTAATATCTATGAGGCTCCATCTCCTTATCTGTATAATTGGAGTGGTCAGTTATTCTTACTTGATTGGGTTGATGTGCAGATTAAAAAAAATAAATGAATGGATGTATCAAGCAGAGCCTCTTTAATATCTGGCTTTCTCTAAGAGCTCCTCATATAACAATTGTCAATGTTCAGTGTCACCATCACAGGAGTTTCTAGAGACTAAGGAAATTCAAAGAGAGAATTAGTCAAGAATGGCTTCCTGGGAGTTATCAATCTTGTGTTTAACACAAGAAAACAGTGTCTCTGGGTTACACAAAAATAAATAAATAAACAATAGAAGAAAAATCAGTCTTGTTGAGCTCAGCAGAAGCATGAACACAGAGATGCAAGGAACAGGTGTCCAAGAGTTCTTTGCCTTCTTTAAGGGATCCTGGCTCACACAGTTATTCTGATACAGTTTGGCAGAATGAAGTTTTTTTTTTTTTTTTTTTTTTTCCAGCTAGGAAGAAAAAAAAATAACAGGTGGGTGTCAAAAGTGTCTACCAGAAAGGTTGCTTGTTCTTGTTCACTTTTGCTCTGAGCCCTGGATTTCAGGAGACACAATGAATCAAAGTCAGTTTAGAATAAAAGAGCCAAGTTGTACTGGCAGCAGGTGATCCCTTGTTCTATGAAGTAGGGAAAAAGAGGAACCATTCACCTGGGAGTTGTTTTTTTTTTTTTTTTTTCCATTACTCTTCCCCTTATGTGAACTGCCTTAGTCTGTTTTCTGTTGCTGCAGCAAAATAACCTAAGCCCGAGTACTTTATAAAGAAAAGAGGCTCACTTTGCTCCCAGTTTGGGATACCAAAAGCCTAAAATCACCTGGCCTCATCTGGTCAGTTTCTAATGAGAATCTTCTTGGCTAATTTATAACATGGTAGATGGCATCTCATGGTGCAAGTGTGTGTAAGAGAGATCAGATGGCAAGAAAGAAAGCAAAAGAGAGAATGAAGGAAGGGACATTCCAACCACAGCAAGGGTTCATGACACCTGAGCATCAACCAACCTTGCATTCTCCAAGTGCAAGTGTCCCAAGATGCTATGTTTATTATCTGTTTATAAGGAACAGCAGGAGATGACAACTGGCTACTGTCCCTGAGGACAGCTTCTGCATGAGTCTTTCTGTTCAACTTTCATATATCCTTAGATCCAGTTTTGCTTTTCTGGACTACCTCCTTCTTTAGACTAAGTACTCATTTCCTTCTCCTATGAAGACACATTGACAGTCAGAATTTTCATGGCTCCTCATTGAATTCATGAATTCATGTAGCCAATGAACTACTACTAAATCCAGGTTAGTTACTAAGAACATGAGTTTGATTTGAATCTCAACACTAACATTTCCTCTTTTTTTTTTTTTTTCGTGTTATTTGACTTACAGCAGTTACTCAGCCTCCATGGTCTTCCTGTTATTAATAATAGAATAATATTAATTATATTTATAAATATAAACCTATTTATAAGTTTGTTGTGAAAATTACATAAAACAATGTGAACCATCAGAAAAAATAATGTCTGACCTTATATTACCAAAATGTGGCACCTGTTATTAGGTATTATTTTCATTAATCTGTCCCCAGAAACCTGAACTCTTATTTCTTGGTGTTTCTGGGAATATGGTGAAAAAATAATAACTAATAACTTTTATGAGCGCATAACACTTGGTATCGGAAAGAACCCATGAAAATAAATACATATGCCTAAAAGTGGTTGAACTAACAGGGTATGATTGGTGGAATTTGTAAATCACTTTGCTTTTTGATAATTGTTCAACCAGTTAATCCTTATCTACATGTGTGTACCTGAGTGTGGGTGTGTGCTTTTGTTGGTGTCAGTATAAAGGCACCAAAGGCACATGCATATGCATTCTTGGGAGTACAGCATGATCATTATGAGCCATTACTACAGGTAAAGCATTATGGCAATCTCCAACTTGATATTCTCCAAGTTTTATTCTGAAATATCCAAACCTACAGAGAAGTTAAAAATATAATAAAATGAGTAGCCATCTAACCTGTACCAAAATTTTCCATTGTTAACATTTGCTACATTTGCATATTATTATGCTTGTCTCTCTTTTTCTCTTTTCTTTTTCCAACTTCTCCTATAGAATTTTCCCTCCAAACCATTTGAAAGTAAGTTCTAGATAAACTGATGGTTTAAACCTGAGGATTTCAGCTTGTATCTCCTAGGAATATATTCTCTCCTATAACCACAGTATTAAAACTATACATAAGAAAAACAATGTTTTGATTAATATTATTTTGGGACATGTTTTCTCTTAATATATTTTTTAGAAATGTCAATTTTTATATTTTTATTCAAGATTCAAATGGCCAATACTTTGGATTTGATTGTCATGTCCAATTAGTCTCTTTTAATCCCAAAATCCCCTTGCCTGACCCCATCTCTTCCTATTTTTGTTCCTTTGTTTGGTTTTCATGGTATCTTTTTAAAGAGTATGAGCTAGTTGTTATGATTGTTTTTCTGATTGTTTACTCATTGTTAGAACATCAGCAAGAAATTCTCTTAGGTAATATCTGTCCTGCTCAGAGCCTCCCGTGAGCAGCAGGTGATGTTGGTCCGTTCTTTTATTGGGGATGCTGAGCTTCTTCAGTTGGCCAAAGTGGTCTGCCAGATCTCTGCATTGTGAATGTGATTTATCTTCAGTGAGTTATCTGTGGTGTTACATGCGGACACTGAATGAATATCCTGTTCCCCAGCATTTCCTTCCAATCTGTGAATGGTCATGACTCATAAGTTATTACACTGAAATTTATAAAATGCTGGTTTTCTAATTCTGTACTTCCTTCTGCACTTCTGGCTGTCATTCTGCATTCTTCACTATAGAATTTTTTTGTTTTGTTTTTTCCTTGCCCGATTTATTTTGTTTATTAACTTATTTATTTTTGGTACAGGGGATTGAACACACAGAGATGCTTACCTACTGAGCTATAACTCCAGCCCTTTTCATTTATTTATCTATCTATCTACTTATTTATTTATTTTACTTTGAGACAGGTTCTCACTAAGTTGCTTTGGGCCTCCCTAAGTTGCTGAGGCTGGCCTTGAACTGCATCCTCCTACCTCAGCCTTACAAATGGCTAAGGTTAGAGGTGTCCACCACCACACCCTGCCTCCTTGCCTGACTTCTTACCTACTACCATGTCATTATGGTTTCAAAAATTATTTCATTTAAAAATATTGTGTTGCCTTCTTTATCTTTTTGATGCTCAGATATTTCTAAACATAAATAATAGCACCTTTAATTCTGCTTTATATCATTTTTACATTTCCACCTTAATCATGTAGCATCCCCTTGCTTTCTAACACAACATGTCCCAGGATGTCACCTTAAAATTTTCCTGCCCTAGACTCAGACTCAAGACTTTTTCCTAAAGAAGCCTTGTTTCCTTTGTCAGAAATGGTATTTGGAAATTCAGATCCAGGTGTTAGGTTTGTACATTTCTAGGCTTCTCTGATAGATAAAGATAGAATATGTGTGTGTGTGTGTGTGTGTGTGTGTGTGTGTGTGTGTGAATTTGAGTCCATAGTTATTTCCAATGCAAACCAAATAAAATTAAATTTCTTTTTCTCTTCTGTCTTGTCTCTCTTCACTTTGAAAACTCATTCCAATGAGATCAATATACTTAAGCATTTGCTCTCCTACAACACAAACAAAATAGTTTCAGAATCACATTAGCAATATCAGGATTAATAACAAAGTTTAAGATTTCCTTGAATTTTAATTTTAGTTCTTAGAATATATTCCACCAAGGGCGTAAAGTCTGACAGAATATTATTTTCAATATACTTGAACTGGTCATGGGGACAAACACCTGTAATCCCAGCAACTTCACAGGTTGAGGCAGGAGGACTGCATGTTTGAGCTAGCCTAGGAAACTTAGCAAGTCCTTCTGCAACTCAGTGAGAACCTGTCTCTAAATAAAAAATGAAAAGGGCAGGAAATATGGCTCAACAGTTAAGCATCCTGGATTCAATCCTCAGTACCAAAAGGAAAAAAAAAAAACTAATTATTACTTTTTCTTTTACTGTAATTATGTTAACAATATAATGCACAGTTCAGATTTTTGTGAATTTTAATTCTTGCCCTTCAACCATTTGATTCAAAAATTTATGTATTTATTGTCATACTGCAGACTGAGCCCAGGGCCACTCTCCAGCCCTTTTTATTTTCATTTTATTGTTTTTAATTTGAGACAGGGCCTTGCTAAGTTGTCCAGGCTGGTTTCAACCTTGTGATACATCTGCTGCAAGTCTCTCAAGTCACTTAAATTATATGTTTATACCACTACGTGTAGCTTGATTCAATTTTATGTCTTGACTATTTAAAATATTTTCATGTTATAAAATTTCAACACACATATACTCACACAAAATGGTTGACTGGAGATATTTTGTTTTCTTGTTGCTTCTATCCCATTCTTATTGTCTCTTCTAGATAACCATTTATATTAATTTGTCCTTCCTATGTTTATCCATTTTTCTTCTTTTTATAGCACAATATGCAGCATATGCCTTTGCACATCAATAATTTCATTTTGTCACTTGACAATATCTAGTGGAAATCACTCTTGATCAGTTTAGAGACGGTATGTATTATTTATTATAGCTGCATTGTATTTCAGTGTGTCAGTTAACCACACTTTATTCAGTGAGACACCTATTGATGTGTATTTAATTTTCCCAATATGCTGCTTTCTGCAATAGACAACCTCAGCTGCAAAGCAGAATTTCAACAACTTATCTAAACATCGTTTCCTATCACGTATCACATCCCTGCTGATTTCAAGAGCTGTCAATGAAGTCAGTAAAAATCCTGGTAGTCTGTTGAATGTTCTGTTCCATAGTCAGGGAATACCTATGGTGGGACAGGTGTTAGGCAAAGGTTTGCGAAGCAGTCTTTTCATTTGTAGCACTTACAGTTTAGCAGGAGGGAATGAGTAAAGAGTTTGTTCTTATAGAGTGAATGAGACAAGCACAGAAGTTGGTGGAGTTAGGAAAGGCTTCCCATCCGAGATGGTACTGGCACCCTGGCAATGTCATTTATGTTATGATGAGCTTCAGAGTAGAGATGCCAGCTGAAAGGTGAATAATTCCACTCTCCCCTTTGAGCTTTCTTTTTTTCACAGCCTTCTTCAGAACCAAAGTATAAATTCCATGAACCAGAGTTGACTCAGGGATGGGTTGTCATCTTCTTTGACTTGGTTAAAGCATATACAAATGTCACCCTTGTTTCTCTCTCTTAAGGCTAGCTATTTGTACTCAGTTCATAATCTCAGGAAGTCCTCTGAGCTCAATACTGACAATTTTTGATTTTTAAACAAAGGGATAGAAGTCTACTATTTATTATGTACTTGGGTCCCAGGTACTGGGTCATAAATTCTTAGAGTTTATCTCCTTTAGGCTATATAATAAAGCATGAGGGAGGGAGGGATCATGTGTCATTTATATTTGGAGAAAGCAGAAGCTGTGAGAAGTTGAGCTGAATGTCCACCATCACTCAACTAGTAAAAGTGACCCAACCTGGAATCAAAGTTAAGTTGAACTGAGTCCCCAGTTTTTTATCCTCAAAATTCACTAAAACAGTGTCTGCCACAAAGATCCTCCTCATGACCTCACAGAGGCCGTGCAAGATGGTGTGCACCTTTAATTCCAGCTACTTGCACACTGAGGAAGGAGGGATTTCAAGTTTGAGGCAGAGCCTCAGCAACTTGTTGAGACCCTGTATTCAATAAATAAATAAATAAATAGATAAATAAATAAAGCAGCACTGGGGGTGTACTTTAGTGTTACAGTGCCCCCAATCCTCAGTGTCACCCAGCCCACACACAAAATCACAAAATCTAGCAGCAATCAAACCCCATCACAGCCTCAAGTTCCTCTTTTCATCAGGTGATTAAGAGTTAGGGCTTCCTTTGCCTTTTTTCCCTGTTCTAGATGTTGACAGACTCAGCATCGAAGGAGGGAGGCGAGGTCTGTCACCACCCCTTCTGGCTGCCCATTTGCTGCTGCCGGACAGTCACCTCAATAAGAAAAGAATACCAAGTAGCTTCTTCCCCTAGCCACTCCTGCAAACTCCTTGAGCTGGGAAACCAGAGCATGATTCAACCTTCCATCCCTCATGTGGTCCCACTCCAGTCCCTAGCAGGGTACTCTACACACACTAGACATTTAAATTGCTTTTCTTCGATAAATTAGTGAACAGACAAAGTTGATACAGGATACATGGAATCCATTCCAAACCACCACCCTTCAGAATCATAAAACAGATTACCCAAACCTCTTTGATCATGCCATCTATTTTAAAATAAGGGAAAAAAAAAGAAAAATTATCCCCCCAAAAAGGTATATAAAAAGTAAAGGCTAGAGCGAAGTGGAGAGGATAAATCACAGTCAAGTATGTTGTCTGGAAGTCGTAAAGCGCGGCCCAAGCAGGCAGGTGGAAGAGCGGTAATGGATGGGAGCCTGATCCGCGCGCCTGCCGCGCTGCGGTGTCTGCATCCCCGCTAATGCACAGCGCAAGGTGGCTGTAAACCGGTAATGCGCGCTCACCCAAACAGCAGAAGCCCAGCCTTTAAAAGCAGCTGTGCCTGCAGTGGTTTTCACAAGGCACGGATGGAGTCTCGTGCAGGCAGCTGGGCTGGTACGCATGGGAGGAATAACAGCTCCTGTGGGAATTCTTAGCCTTTTAAAGGAGTTGGAAATCGCTTTACAACAATTGACTCCCTTCACTTTGAAGGTTGGGGGGAAGGTGGCATTGATCCCCTCATCACAGATTCCTAGAAGTGTTTCTAATAGTGAAATTACCTCATCAGATCCTCCTTGAATTTGGGAGAGGTCATATTAGGCTTGAGGTCTTGGTTCTGCCATTACCAGTCATGTGACCCAGTACAAGTTGTTCAGTTTCCATGACTGGAAATTGGTGCTGGCCGAGTTGGCTATTGGAAGCCAGGTCTGACTATGACAAAACCCAAGCTTTCTTCTAGCACTTCTGCCTTTATAACTGTGCAAGTTCTTTCTAAGCCGATATTGACTTAGCAGTCACTGTCTGTGATTTAAATGGGGAGGAAAGATACAAACATATGAAAAATTAAATAACTATAAATGCAAAATGACATATCCTAAGACCTTACATGAGTAGATGGCAAATGAATGGTAGAGACAGTATTTTGAGGATTATTTAAACTGTCTTTACCCTTGGCATAGAAAATTCACTTTGTCAATAGAGATAACTGTACCAGAAATGACCCTAAGGAACTTAATATAGACTTATTTTATTACAATAGGAGTATAAGTGAATTGGCACACTGTTCAAAGGAACATAAGCAGCTCTCCACAGTGATTTCAGTTCAGTTAAGCTCAGTATTGACAATCTGTAGACTTCCCTTCCTTCCAAGCATTGCAATAGAAAAAAAAAATTGCTTTTTTTTTTTTTTTTTTCTGGCTCTATGTGCAGAATGAGGTCTTATTAATCAGTTATTTCTTGTTTCTGTTTTTTTTTTTTTTTTTAACTTTCCTTGTGTTTGTTCTTCCTTCTGAGTCTTGATTCCCATGGCAACAATGGAACAGTATACAGGATCTGTAATTACTATTTATTAATAATACTGATCACAATAATAATACCAATCAGATATAATGAGAGAAACAATTTGAAAGAAAATTAAATTGTGGCTCTGTATGTAAACAGTTTACAGTTTCTGAAATGAGAGGCAGAGGAACCTAGTAGGTTACCAAGAGACCCACAATAGAGGGGTGTCAGAGCACTTTCCTGGGGTGATGACCAGGGAAGATTTCTCCACAAGGATGATGATACAGAATGTTCCAGAATATCTATTCATGGCTATTCTACCAGTTCTTTGTGAAACCTCTTTTTAGTTTGATCCTGCTATATTTGTTGTTGTGTGTATGTGTTTTGATTTTGTAACTTGAAATGTCATTTAAATTTGCACCATTATATAACACATATATAGAAGAGCTGATTTGGAAATACTGGAACTAACAGCCTGAGATATTGTCATTGCTGTATATGTAACTTCCTCCCCCAAATGATAGCAAACTTTTGGAGGAATTAGATGGTGCCTTATACTCCTGTACTCTAGTGGCTAACATAGCACTAATGAGGTAGAAACCTGAACACAAGAATGAAGGACACATTGTAAATCTTGGACTATAACATAGTCTGTGGGGAAAAAAAAAAAAAAAAAAAGATCGAAAGCTGAAAGTCCTAGTGTACCTTAAGGAATGTTTTATTGGTCTACATAATACTGCATGGTCATATCTATGGAATAGTGCTTTGGAAGTTGATCATGCTTGCTATATGATGACCCTTATCCTGTGACTTTTTCATACATAAAGCTGGCATGATAGCTGGCTCATGACATCATTCACTCTCAAACCAAACCATTGGGATGAATGTTACCTTATAAAAACAATTTTTGAATATATATAATAATAGTTTCTTTAAGCTAAGTTGGATGTTTAGTGAAGTGACCCTATTTCCTTCTTAAGATAATAATGAATAAATAGATTCCTGTATGTTCAAAAATCTCCTAATGCACTCCTCTCTTAAGCAAAATGAATTGGTCTTAGTTAACACACTCACATGCCTTTGAACAGTAAGAGATATGAATCTGTGTTTCTAATCATGGGATTGAATAGCAGCAGACACATCAGCCTACCAGACTGATGAAAGAGAATGGACAGGATAGTGCAATGCAGAATCAGACAGCAATATTTTTTGAGGTTTCTGGATCTGAGCTCTTAAAATATAATTCTGTTAAAAAAATTTCAGGAAATGTAAGAGACACCAGTAAATAGACATATGATGCTATTCCACTGTTTATGGATAATTGAATAAGGTAGTAATAATTTATTGTGTACAGCAGCAGCTATGCATCAAGAAATTACAATCCATGTTTCTTGTTAACCTGATTTGCAGAATACACTTCCCACCACTCAGTTCTCTAAGGAATGACATCCAGCTCCTCATTCTGATACAAAGTTCTAATGTACAGATTCTTAGCTGTTGAGCACCAGATAACCTGTTATGTATTCCTGTGGATCATGGCACCAAATCATGATGTTACTATCAAGAATGGAAATATTGATTATCAAATAACCTCATCTTCTTTGTTTTTGTGTTTATTGGTGATTTTATGGTGCTAGGGGTAAAACCCATAGTTTCATACATGCTAAGCAAGCACCCTACTGCTGAGTCACATCCACAGTTTAGTAACCTTGTTTTCCAATGAAAATATTTCAATGATGGGCCCAAAATTACTGCCAAGGATTGGAAAGCAGATTCCAACTCAGATAGGCTTATTTCTCAAACAAATAATACTTTTCTCTATTACTGGTTGAGGAAACAGGGCTTTAGAGAGAATAATTTGATCATGGTTGGTTAACCTGGAAGCATTGAGCTAGCATACAAAGAAAGAGTTTCTGGCTCTAGAACACAACTGTATCTACTTATTTCCATTGTCCATTGAACAAATAAATTCCCTTGAACTTTTAACTTCATGGATCCAGTTTTAGTTAAAGGTAAATAAGATGTAAATCCATCTATGGTCCCACTTGGGAATGAATCTTCCCTCCTCCTTAGCCTACCAGACTGTTGCAAATGAATCCAGCTCATTTGGAAATCCCTCAGAGCTAAGCTTCTCTACCTAAAGCTATCCTTTCCCACCCTAAGCCTGGCATCAGCAACATCAGTCAGCAAAGCTGACTTTTGCCATGGTGACATGGGTATACCTGGCTTCCCAATATTTAGCCAGGTTGCAGGTATTAGTGTGAATAGCTATAATATAGCTGAAAAAAAAATAGAAAGTGAGATAAAACAGGATTGATCATCTCTTTATTTTCAATTTTATTCTTTTTCCAGAAGCAAAAGTATTCAGAGAACATAGGGTAGGTTTGAAAAGAAAGCCACTATGACGTTCTAGGTTTGAACCAATCTCCTTTTCTCTTCTCTTGTGTCCTGTGCTTGCAAGTAGGGCTTGAGATGTGTATTAAGTGAATTGTGGGATATGCTTTGAATTTCTAAATTTTCTATTGTTTTTCCCCCACATATTTCATGTACTTAAAAGTGCTTGTCAGTGATTGAAATATTAAAGGCAAAATTCACCCTTGCAAGCCAAAAGGTGGAGTTATCAATGTTATAAGTGGCCTTAAGACAAAACTTGACTTCCAATATAACTTCCTTTTACTTCTTGCCAAAGATACAATATGATTTTGGCAAAAATCAGTTGATGGGTACATTCATCAGTTAGATGAATGGATATAAGAGTATGAATACTTACACTTATATATGTATGAATATGAATACTTATACTTAGAAGGAAAATGTAAATACATGCAATTTAATGATGTTCACATTTGTATATCAGCTTGGATACATGGAGAATAGGGGATGGATGGATAGATAGATAGATAGAAAAAAAGAAATAATAGTATCTAATTACTTTCCTTATTTTTATTCTTTACCTATCTACCAGGGCAGATTTGAAATAAAAACCTGTAAATAGGCTTGAGGTTTCAAGCAATCATCTCTCCTATTGTCCCTTACAATATGTTTGAATTTTGGGGTTGTGGTAGATGTTTGCTAATGAAGGAATAACATGTTTTAAATATCCTGGAACAAAGCAGTAACACATCTTCTGTTATTATAGACTAGACATGGTTTTCCTTTTCTTCTTCTTGTAAGCATAATGGCTATTTCAAAACTCTGCATCTTTATTCCTCCCTTTATGACATTTCAGTATTCAGTGATAAGTTTTCTTTGCTTATTTATATTTGTCTAAATGGTTGCCAAAAATTTTTGAAGCTTTATATTAATTACCTTTGTTATAATATTATCTTTACAAATAAGAATCATGTCCTATTATTATTTTTTAAAGTGAAAATCTAATAACATTGACTGTTTTTGCATTTTAGAGAAAAATGCAATCCTGGCTCAGAGAAACATTGGGGAAATGTGGGTTATCAAACAGACTTAAGATGTGTCAGACTGTTTGAGCATGATTTAATTATATGGTCCAGGAAGCATTTCTTTTGTAGAGTTGGAAAATGCTTTGGAAATAATTAAAACTGAATCTTTTCTTTCTACTTTTAATATGTTGAAAGTGAGGAATAGGGAGATGAAATAACTTGTTGCAAGTCATGTACAGAATTGATGGTAGAGGAAGAAGTAATCTAAGGTTCCTAGGTAGTCTCTTCTGCATTTTTTTCCTGTTAAATTTTGCCAATAGTCCTCACCCTGCCTCTGAGTAGTGAGGACTAATAAGTAGTGATACTTTGAGCATGTTTGCCAGTCATTAGTGTCTGGTAGATATGCCTTGAGTTATTTCCTTACTTTAAGGACCTTAGTTTACCCATTTTTAAAACTAAAAGGATGGGAAAGGAAAAAAAAAAACACTTGATTTCTATGTTAGATTTCTTTTCAGCTCTGAGAATCTATGAAGAGTAATGATGCAATTATGTGGGCAAGATTCTCACATGACAAAAGCTTTTCAAGTCTTCCGATTTCCTCTTTTGCTTTGTGAGGATGTTCAGAATTAAATTGCATGTCCAATTGCAGTAAATATTTGCCCAGGTTACTGTAACAGACTGTTACAGACTGAATGCCTCCAGACAGTGCCTTATAACTGCAATTTTTTTTTTCATATTAACAACCCTGAGGCCTGTGTTGCAGGTGTTACTGTCCTGATTTTGTTGTAATTGCTGTCATCTTAACTGACTATAACCTTGAACTTCAGGATGGTGAAGTGACTGATTTGTTGGCAGAAATAGGTTTCAAATGCAGATATCTAAACCTCTAAAACCCAAATTCCTCTCTTTTCTCCTTGGCTTCCATGCTTTCCTGTCTTATTGTTTCGCTCTGATTTAGAGGTCTTCATCTCTGTGTATTTTTTATTGTAAAACTTTTAAATTATTTTTGTCCAATAGAGGTAACATGGAGAATGAATAATTAAAATCTGCAATTAAGCACCTGCACACGCAGCGTTGATAACATCGTTTCAGCCTTCGTAATGATGTTGTACTTTACAGATGCTTGTTATGTATATGTCTTATTTTTAAATAAGATACTGACAGTTTTTTGAGAAAATGATCTATGTTGTCATTTCATAAAGGATATATTGCAACAACTCTTTGCAGCATTTACATTGAATTAGGTATTATAAAAACCTAGAAATGATTTAAAGTCTGTGGGTGGATGTTAGTGGGTAATATATCAATACAACACTTTTTTAATAAAAGGGACTTAAGCACATACAGATTTTCGTATGGTATTCTTGAGGATATCATGAAACCAAGTCCCCACTGATGTGGCAATAAGACTCTATTATTAATTTTAAATGACATAATGGACATTTAAGGCTTTGTATAAAGCCTGTGAATGAGAACTTCAAAAATTTAGCTATTTAGATAATTTGCTCTGATACTAAGTCTGAGGTAGGGTTCTATAAGGAACAAAAACTCTCTGGTGACACTCTATATAAGTAAAGCATTCAGGTAGTGTTTACTTGTTGTACTTTGCATGGGATGGCGATAAAGCGTTACACGTTTAGTGACTCATTTATACTCTTTGCATGCTCTTCTTTTGACCTTCCTTGTAATGTCTTTTGCTTTGGGTTATTGTCTGAGCAGAAGACAAGATCTGGATGTCAGTACAGCACAACAACACAGAGCTGACCCATGTGAGGGGTGCCAACCCAGAGAAGCCCTATGCCATGGCCTTGGACTATGGTGGCAGCATGGAGCAGCTAGAGGCTCTGATTGATGGCTCTGAGCACTGTGAGCAGGAGGTGGCCTACCATTGCAGGAGATCCCGCTTGCTCAACACACCTGGTAAGTCTCACCCTGACCTTGTGCTTCTTCATAGGCCAAAGAGGGAGGTGGCTTCAGTAGAATAGATGAGTCTCCCAAACCCAGAATATTTAAAAAAAAAATGGGTGTTTATCCAAAGAGGCTTTGTAGTTGCAGTTGTTCACTCTACAGAGAGAGTTGCAGCCAGGAAAGGACTGATTGTCTACAAGCATTGGATTTGATATACAAGGTATGATCTGGGTGAGTTCTATAGCTTCACAAGGTTCCCCCTCATCTCCAAAAAGAAAATGTGGACGACATCCTTCCTGCAACAGTGGTGAGAATACAGAGCTTCTTGAGAGAAGAGGTACTGAAAGAGAATATTTGCACTAGCTTTCTTGGTGATGGTGGTAAGAGATGCTCTTTCTGAGAGAGGGCATAGAATGTGATGGCACATCAAGAATCTTAGCACATTTATCCAAGAGTGATGAGCTATTCCTGGTGAAAAGATGCACACAAGAGAGCATTGTTAGGCAAGGATGCCAGCAACACCGGCAGGAGCCATGCTCTGTGTTCACAATAATTATGTTACCTGAAGAGTGCAGACCTTAACAGAAATGACTCCTTTAAAAATAATTTCATTTTAGCAAAAAATGGACCTATTCTTCTTACTTCTTATTTTGTCTGTGGTTGATTTTTTTTTCTTTTAGAATGAATGATTTACTTAGTTATTAACATGTTTTAAAAAGAGAAAAGAGAAAAAGTCTAGGACTATTTACCCAAACCAGCTTCTTGTAAAATGTCAAGAGGAGTCTGTCATCAGTTTGTGCTTGCCATGGGAAAAAAATATAACACCTATTGGAGGGAATGTCAGTCCATCATGTGTTTCAAGGCAGCAAAGCCCACAAGGTTATCAAGAACCCAAAAAAGGGATATCATAGTTCTTTGTCTCAGAAGCTTAGAATTTGGTGATTAGAGGTTAGGAATTTCAAAACGGTGGAGGAAAAAAAAAAAAAAAAAAACACAGTGAAATGTCAACAAAGGGGAAGAAAGAGAAGCCTAACTAAAACAACGTACTGCCTGGCTGATCTAGAATCTTCAGGGAAGATGCTGTTCCACATAAGTGAATTTTCCAGATAACTGTCACTTATCCTTCTAAGCACCAAAAATCTTTTCAAAGAATTTTTAACTGTTTGAAATGAAAATCTTTCTCAAATGGATTACACGCTCCCTTGCCTTCTTAAATGGAGAATTCTGAACATAAAATGTAACCTTTTCCTGATGACTCAAGATCATCATTGTGAAAATCAATTATTGTACTCTCCTTGGATGCAGTCATACTTTCAGAGCTGATTAGATTGTAGGCACCTATTGGTGCCCCTTTTAAGGATCCTCAGACATAATACCCTGTGGAATTCAATGTTTATTCATATCTCTCACCTTTGGATGTCAAGGCTGCACTTGCCAATATCAGCATCTTGTCAAAACATTTATCTCCAGAAACTACTCTATCTACTTTTGACTGTGTAGTCTCTAGTTATCTAAGGATTGGGTTTTGTAGAATTACATGGAAGATGTGAGCATGCTCATTCTAACTTTGGAAGGTCCTTTAAAATACTCCTTCTGTGATATCCAGTTGGTTACACCATCCTCTTTGTGTGTGTGTGTGTGTGTGTGTGTGTGTGTGTGTTTCCAAAGTTCAACTGTTTTAAATTCTCTCAATAGGAAGGGTGTGGATTTGGTAGAAGCCTTACTGGGAGTCAGGACTTGATTCTGTCCTTATCAGTCCTTGTATAAATTGCTCATTTTTGACAGTTCACTTTTACCACCTAAAAAATTTACATTTCACCTGAGCTCTTAAGCCTGGCGAAAGAGCTGAAGGAAAGATCTAGTCCACCCTCCTTGTTCTAGGCCTGGTTTGTGTTAGGTGTCCAGCAAAAACTAAGGTCCACATCATTCACATCTTCCATCCCAGCAGGGAAGGTCCAAAATCTGGGTCATAATGGTCACTCTCAAAGGAGAATTTTATTTATATTCAAATTGTGAAAATAGAAAAAAAAACATGTAATAATTATATGGTGTCTGACTTGATTAGGAAACTCATACGTGCAGATAATCTCAACTCATGAAGATGACTTCTGTACCATTCTGGCCTGCATCCTTCCAAACAATTTTCCATGTGTGTATTCACAGAAATATATCAGAATAAAGTATTGGAGCTTGATGCTTTTCGTTAGGTCTCTTTTTACCCATGGATTTTGAATCAAAGGAAGGAGATAAAGGAGGACCCTGGGCACATGCAGTATTTCCTTTGTCCTGGAGGGTTGGCTTGAAGATTGCAGTATGGGCACTTATGTCCCTCAGCTTCCAACTCCAGACTAGCACTGCTAGTGGTAGGGCAGTAGAGCACTCATGCAGACAGCATCATAGGGAAGTGGCCCTCGCCTCACCCTCCCACTACTGGGAAAGAAGCCACAGGGGCACATTTACAGAGGAGCTCACCTTGTGAAATAGGTAGAGACAAGGAGAACAGTGTGCACAAAGCAGCCACATGGATCCTAGAGCCAGTGCCCAAGGCACATAGCTGCAGGAGCTTTCCCCTGGGATCCCTCCATGGCAAGCACTCCCATCCCCAGAGAAAAAGCCAAGGCCAGGAGATAAGAAGGGGGGAGATATCTCTCCCTCCTCTACTGGCAAATCTGGAAGCATTAGGCAAGTTTCTGTTTTGTCTGTTAATTCAGGACACATTTAGCAGAGATTCCCAACCGTGGGGTACTGTTTTACAGCCTGCATTTGTCACACAAACTCACACTTTTTCATATCAACAAATAAGATTTCAGACCATGATTTTTATTAAGGGAAGAATATTCCCTTATATAGATATACTCCAATTAGCAAATCCCCTATTTGGACATGTGCTTTACTTTCATATTTTAAAATTAATACCAGTAACACTACAAGAAAATTTGCATGTAGATCTTTATGAACATAACTGATTATCTACTCAAAATTTACTCCTTAAGGTACCATTGCCAGAGCAGAAAGAGTGTGTATTTTTAAGGCTTTTGCCACTGTAACTTCTGTAGCACATCAGGGTTGTACCTATTTATACTCACAACAACACTGTAAGATGAGGAGCCCATTTCCCAGAAATAGTTATTATCAGTTTACTTCAACTATGTCTACCTGATAAATGTAAAGGAGCATCAAAGACAATTATACATTTTTTGTTGTTGTTCTTAATTTTTTTAAAAAATAAAAATGTTAATTTTAGGAGATTTTCCATAGTTTTTGGGCTGCTACTACTAGTATCCAGAATTAGTAGAAGCTATAAAATATTCTAAGTTGTGTATTTAAATCAATAAGAGGATGTGGAGGATGACTTCTTGCCATAGATTCCTTTGCATGGTATACATAATAGATAATAAAGGGAGGAAATAAAGAAAGCAAGATGGGAGAAAGGAAGAGAATATTCAAATGGCCATCAATGACAGAGGTTTCTTCTGCCTAGGTTATGTGTGGGGTACTGTATAATCATTATGTCTAACCCAAACAGACCTGCACTGTGTAATTCTCCCCGTCTGATATTTCAGAAAATAAAATCCAGGAGGATTTTATTATCTCCTTCTTATCTTCTGGAAAGAAAATGTTTGCTCAATGCCTCATAGCTGGGAGGGGACAAGTCTCATTCTGGCACCTACTACTATGCTTGAAGTCAAACTACGATGCTACTTCTTGCACTCTGCAAAGCTCCAAAAAGCCAAAAGTTATAAGGAAATGAGGAATTGCATAGGAATTGAGAATTTGCATGAATTCCCTAATTGTGTAGAAAAATAAGGGTGAAGAGAGAGAAGAATTGTCAAAGCAGTCTCCACCAAAGCTATCTAGTTGAGTGCATGGCCTGAAATTGGGCAATTTTTTTTATTTTTTTGCAGCATCAAAGGGTTTGCACTAAGCTAGCCAACATGCAGCAGCTTCTACGTTCACATCCCCTTCAGAGGAGCCCTGTGAATCCCACAAACGCATCCTCAGAGTCTGCTGTCTTTTAATTCCAGTTGTTGTTCAGGTTTCCTTCATCTAGCAGCAGGCAGGTAGAGAGGGAAGACAAGCAAGATAAGGTTATGCATGGTTCACCACTGTGTCTTTTTCATTCAGTGTGTGACTGAACCATGACACTGTCATTTTCTGACAGATTCTTCTGATATTCTTCCCCAGAGCTACTGATAAGTACCAGCCAATTGGAATGTGTCATGTGTCTCTTTAACTGGAAGTGTATTCTGAAAACTCTGGAAAGGAATAAAATTCCAAGATGTTGATTGAAGTTTTTGTTACTTGAGGGAATCTTTATGTTATTCCCGTTTAACTTTGTTTTTCTTCACTGTGATTGCTAACTTCCTACCCTGCCCTTTATGTAGGCCCTGAAACTGCTACAGAGCAACTTCCAAATCCAGGCCAGGAATTACTAATCTATAAATGCTTGTCAGCTCCTTGTTACCTCAGAAGCAGGTGGCCACTTGTCCCCAGGGAGGAAGCCTTGACCTTTCCTCAAGTATCAGTACCTATGTAGGAATTTTCCTGAGGCCAATCTCCTGAAAGCAGCATGTGATAAGGATATGAAATGAAATAGAACCCACTTGGAAAAGGTTTGCACAGAGAACACAAAAATTAATATTGAGGCCACAGTCAATTAGCTTTATAGTCTATCACTTCCCCCTAGATGGATGACAAAATTGAGAAGGACATAGAAAGGTGCTCTCATGGGGAAGCTTTGTGCCAATATCCCTGGAGGGAATGAGCATAGAAAGTCCTGCCTAGCTTCAAATTCTCTTCCAATACTTGCTATGTGTTTTAGTCAGCTTTTTGCTGCTGTGACTAAAGGACCCAACCAGCACAATTGTAGAGGAGAAAAAGCTTATTTGAGGGCTCATAGTTTCAGAGGTCTTAGTCCATAGAAGGTTGGCTCCATTTCCTGGGGCTCAAGATGAGGCTGAAAATCATGACGGAGAGTGTGGTAGAGGGAAGCAGCTCATATCATGGTGATTAAGAAGCAAAAAGATTCAAGGACAATCTCAGAAACTTTCCCTAAAATGTACTTTTTCAAATGCCTTCATCACAGTGGTAACAATTGCATGTTATGACTTCAGGCTGTTGCTGTATTTATTTTGGACAATTTGACTAGGAAAGCCCAGGTCACTTCTGGCAATGAGGATAAGAAGAAAGAGTCAGACAAAGTTCTGAAAAAGCATGTAGGCTGATTATTCTCTTAGCTGTCTAATTCAGTGTCTGACACAGGTAGGGACTGAATAGATATGGTTGAATGAATTGAGGTATGGTAGAAATAACTTCTGGGTGATTAACCTCATGGTTGTAGTTTTGTTGCAGTGTGCACTGTGTACATGGTGTGTTGGTTTTTAACCAAAGGGACCTGGATCCCAGTCCCAGTTTTGTCACTTGTTAGTTCTGTGACATTTGACCAGACACTTTGACTTCTCTTGAGCTCATTTTCTACTTGTAGAATATGAACAGCAAAGCCGTCCTTCTGATGTACATGCTTATCATTTACACTAAATGAGATAATGGACATAAAGGTAAACAAAGACCCTAAGGTGCTCTACAGATATAACCATCTTGAAAGCCCTGGACTTTGTAGAGAATTGTGTGAATTGATGTGTATTGATCAAGACATACATCTTGTTAGGTAAAAACTGAAAGTGAAACTCATACACTTAAGATATGAAAATAAATATAGTATATTGAAAATAGTATTATATATATATATAAAATAGTATATTCAAGTCAGTAGGGTAAAGTAGGGAAGCATGATTCTGCTCTGCTCAGAAAATATGATTCACTGACATAATCAGATGATATATTTAGTATAATGATTATTTTCCCCATTGTCTGAATAGCTAGACCTCAAAGGTGACTTGGCAACCTCCTTCTATTTGATCTTTCTGGGTCCATGAATAACAGTGGATTCTCCCACTCACCTACCCAGGTCTGAACATCTAAGCAGCACCATTTACAGAGTTGCTTTCCAGAGAACTGAGAATGCCATTCATATCCAAAATTTCTTTCTTAAATATCACCATTAAGTTTTTTTTTTAATTTTACATTAAATATTGCTCTCTGTATTCAGTTTAAGAATATAAATGCTGTCAGAAAACATAGTCTGAGAAGTTTCTACTGCCTTAGTGGGAATTTGTTCACTATGAACGTTCTAGAAAGGGAGAAAGAACAGAGTGACCTGATTTAACTGGGGTTCTGAGAAGAAGGAGCCTGTAGAACATTCAGAGGCAGAAGGGGACCGTAGGGGAAGGTTGACGCAGGAACAGTGCACAGTTTCACCCAAGGAGCTCTGAAGCTAGGTATTCCCTTGTCTTCTGAAGACAATTATTCTTCCTTTGGCCTTTCACTTATTTATTCTTGGGATAAAAAATATCAAAAATATTGAATCAGTTTCTCAAAGAAATATCTGCACCCCTGCGCTCATGACATTATTCATGACAGGCAAGGTGTGGAAACAACCCAAGTGCCCATTAGAGATAAATGGATAAAAAAAAAAAAATGGTGTGTGTGTGTGTGTGTGTGTGTGTGTGAAAGAAGGAAATCCTGTCATTTGTGACAACAAAGATGAAACTAGAGGACATTAAGTGGAAATAAACCAGACAAATGATCTCAGTTATATATGGAATCTAAAATGTCCAACTCGTAGAAACAGAAAGGAAAACAGTAGTTCCAGGGACTGGTGAGTGACGGGAAGTAGAGAAACATTGATCAAAGGATGCAAACTCTCAGTCATAAGATGAACAAGTACAAGTTCTGGAGGTGTAATGTACAGCACAGGTGGTGACGGAATGTTCCTTAATTTGATTGTTTTGATCGTTTCACAACATGTACGTATATCAAATCATCATGTGTTGTACCTTGAATGCATATGATTTTTGTCAAATAAATATTTTAAAAGAGTATTTAAAATAATGAAGCAGAAAGAGAGAGACTCCACTCACCAGATACAAATATATACCCCAAAGCCATGCCCCAATTCCCATCTCCCACAACCACACCCTGCCACCTCAGTTACTCCCATCAGGGATCAATTCACTGATTAGGCTAAGGTTATAACTCAGTCATTTCTTTTCCAAACCTTCTTGCACTGTCTCACACCATGTGAGTTTCCAGGAGACATCACAACCAAGCCATAACACTATGCTACACAGAATGTACCCGCTAGATATACTCATTGGAGTATCAATATATGTGTCGTTTTGCCATTACCACTGTTACTAAAGTCTACTTGGGGTAACCTCCCCAATAAAGCTATAGTTCTTCAAGGTATAGGAAAGAAGTCAGTATTGAAACGTGATTTTGATTTTGAATATCCCCCCAAGGCCCATATGTTAAATGCATGGTCCCCAGTGCTGGTGCTATTAAAAAGCAGTGGAACTCATAAGAAGTAGGGCCTAGTGGGAGATCTCAGGGCACTGGAGGCATGCCTTTAAAGGGTACAGTGGGCCCTGGTTTCTTCCTCATTTTTACTTTTATTACTTCCTGTCCTGAGCAGTTTTTCTGCTCTGTGGGTTCCCACTCTGGGTTCAAAGCAAGGGGGTTAACTTCTCATGGACTGAAACATCCAAAACTGTGAGCCAAAATAAACCTTTTATCTTCATAAGTTGATTATCTCAGAAATTTGTAACAGGGAAGGAAAGCTAACTAACACCACATGAAGCCACTGGAGATTCAGACTCCATTACTTTGAAATCTAATAGCTGTAAGACAGTCTGAGCTGGAGTTTACTTTGGTTTTTCTGAACAGAAAGCATTTGCAGAGTAAATCAGTCATGCAAACAAGATTGCTGTGAGGATTGTTTAAGTTCTTCAGTAGAGCTAAGAATCCAGTGCCTTCCAGCACTTCAAAACCTCTATTTGCCTATAAGTAATGGGTGATTCGAAGTCATTCCTGTCCATTTGTTCATGCTGGTAGAGAAGTGATTTTTATCTGGATTCAATTGCTCTACCTGATCATGTTCTAGTGAAATTTAAAGGCAAAAAAAAATCATATTCTTTAAAAGTATCCTAATATTCTCAATTCTTTCCTTTTTTTTTCAATTATTTATACTTCAGTAAGCATGCAACTAACTGGCTACATACATAAAAAACTTACATAAATAAAAACTATATTTTATAACCATATATATTCTATGTGGTATTGTATTATAATTTGTATTTATAGGTTCTGTATCTTCAAATTCAAACAACTGCAGACTTAAAATATTTGAAAAAAAATGCACCTATTCTGAACATGTATAGACTTTTCCCTTGTCCTATTCCCTCACCCGCAAAGTATAACAACAACTTATATATTGTTTATATTGTGTCACATATTGCTCTGTCTGTGATTTTAGGCATACAGGAAGATGCAATTATGTGCAAATAGCATATCACTTTGCATAAGTCACTTGAGCATCCCTGGGTTTTGATATCTCTGAGGAGTCCTGGAAGAAATCACCTGTGGGATCCTGAGGAATGACTGCACATGATTTATACACTACCTGTTATACCATATACATCATGTAATGGCATATATACTCATGATAATTTACTTTTTGAATGTCCAAGTAGATCTTAAAATGCACTTGTGTATACACCTTCATAGGCATTTCCAGTATTTAACTCCTCATGTTTTCAAAACTAATGACTAGGTTCAGAAATCTAAGTAAGGAATTGTGATGAAGAAAAGCCTCATTCCTTCTTAGAAATGGAGCAGCACATCAAGGTACTCTGGAGTTTCCGACACTAAAAACTCTTTATCACCACTCTTTGTACCAAATAAGATTAATTAACAGAATTTACATTTTATTTCATGCACTAAGTATGTGTTGAGTATTCATCCAGGTTGCAGGCACTATTCTGGATGGTCGGAATAAAACACTGAAAAAACAGGGTTCCTGAGCACATCATTAGAGTTGCCAGGACAGAAACACACACACACACACACACACACACACACACACACACACACTCCCTGTCACACACACTCAGAGTCACTTCACAAAAACAAAGTGAGGCAATGAAGTCCAGAAGACTAAGAATGGAGAGTGGTCAGATATGGGGGGCTGCATTCAGAAAGGGGTGGTGAAAGGTCTCCTGTTGCTCGGCTGCTAGAAGATTCTGCAGCTGAGCCCCATGGGTAGAGGAGGGGGTTGCAGGAGAGCATGTGCCTCACTGGGGCTGAGAGTTCCAGCTTGAGGAACAGCATAAAGGATATTGTAGCTAGAGGACTGGGAGGCAGGAATGAGGGTGGTAGGAAAATGAGGCAGTGGGGTATCCAGAGATCATGCAAGACTTCAGACGGTGTAGAGAAGTCACTGGAACATCTTTTGAGTCTTAATGTTTTTAAATCTTCCTATTTCAAATCCAAGATCTGGTGTCAGTTTATGTGAGTCACGTTGAACCAGGTATCCATATTTGCTAAGCACGTGGACATTTTGGGTCACTCCCTCCCTCTGCCTGGTGAAATGGAAACAGCTTTGAGCTCCCTGAGGACAGATGCATGTTCCCATGGAGAGGGTCTCAGAATACCACTCCATGTTCAGGGAAAAGCTCAGTTTTAGAGTTTGCCTCTTTCTGGCTTCTGGGCACACTTGCTTTCTAAAATTCACTTGTTTATAAATGAGGTGTTTATCTACCCCTCGTAACACTACTGGGCATGTTAGAGTCAAGTCTAGCTCCTTCCTGTCATCAGCCATCCATCCAGATTCACTCATCCATCTAGTCTTCTTATTTAAATAAAGGGTACTGTCATCTGCTACGTTTCTTAAGGTGAAAACATAGGCCTTTTCTTCTCCTCACCATCTCCATTCCATACAACAACAAATGCTCAAACTCTCCAATCTCTTCTCTAATTCTTCTGCTACCCACTATCTTCAAATTACCATCTTTTCCAACACCAAAAAAGCACAGTAGATTCCAGCTTCCTCTCTTATACCAATCTGCCCTCACTTCTTACCCTCTAGCCAAAGGGATGATATTTTCAAAATGAGTTTATATTACCTTGTTTCAAGCCAGGTTATATAAATAAAATAAATAAATAAAACCCAGACTCCTTCCTGTGGCCTACATAGCTTTGCCAGATGGACCCCTTGCCAGCCCCTCTCTCCAGCTAAGCCACTACACTTGACCTTAGTTTCTTTGCCTCTGTTCCTGGTAAAGGTTGCCTCACCTCTTAGAACTGATGCGTTCTGATGTGACTTATGTGAGTCCCATGTGTTCTCTCCCCTCAGAAACCTCAGTGTTCTCCCTTGTTTAGTTTTATCTTGTTATTCAACCCTCAACTCAAATTTCACATTCAGTTGTAATATCCACTCCATTACTCTTTGACTCTCCATCCTATTTTCATATTCTGCCTAGAGATGATTACTATATAGCATTTTCTTCCTGTTTATTTGTTTCCTGTATTTCCTAATCAATAGAATGTAAGATCCATGAAAAAAAAAAAGGGCCTCTTTTGTCTCATTATTTATTTCCAAACTGCTTAGACAGTTCCAGGCACACAAGGAATTTTTAATAAATAATCACTGAACGAATAACAGGGTCATTCTCAATTAATAACAAGTATCACTTGCTTCCTATTCATATTATGTCAGAGGACGAGTGATAAAATAATTGCATTTGGCTGAGACTCCCGCCCTGGTGCTTGTGGGTGGGAATCAGATTCACAGGGTGGAAACTGCTGGCCTGGGAGGTGGGCATTGCTGTCTCACTCCTGGATCTGCCATTGAGTCTCCATGACCTTGAGCAAGTTACTTATATTTTATGGGTCTCAAGTTTCTCCTCTTTAGTGGTGGAGGTTATATTTGATGTTCCCCGAGTGTCCTTTCCACCCTGACACTTACTAACCAACCAAAGTGAGTGAAAACACATGTCAGAGCTTATTACTTTCCTGTCACAGTAAGGAACCAGAGAGTTTGGTAAAACAAAGGAGGGAAAAAAAAAAAAGACTTTTGAGAGTCTTTAGCCTATGACAAAGGACTGATGGCAATGAGTTTTATACCTTCAGGCATTTGATCGCCTCAGAACATACTTTCTATGTGGTGATACTGATTGACTAGATATTATAAAACATTGCCAAGGTCATAAGTTACGAATAGCAAGAAATATAGGACTGTGAAGTAGCTTAGTGGTGGAGTATTTTCTTAGAATATGTGAGGTCCTGGGTTCAATCCCTAGTTACTCACCCCCACACACAGACACAAAGAATAGAAAAAACAAAACAATTTCTTACCTTGAAGTATGTATACATCTATGATGATATTTATATTATAAACACATCTGGTAAATTCTGGAGTAAATATGGAAATTAAGTCTTGGAGACTTGCACCGATGAGGCTAATGGGTCTACTCAGACTTTGTGCTCTTGGTAGATCTAGGGCTGGCACTGGATTTCACTAGCACCGTCCCAAGGAAAACGTAGCAGAGCAGTGGTGACAGGTTCTGCTGGGTTAAACCTCACTCTCATTCAAGCACTTCGGCGACTGCTGTTGACCATATGATCTTAGATTCATCTCCAAGCCTCAGTTTCCCCATTCATAAGAATGAGGATGGCAAAAATATTACTAGTCACACCCACATCACTGGCAGGACAGGAAATGTTGGAAAATTATAGTCTTTATGACTTCAGCTGTCAGTGCCTAAATTTGTGGAGATGAGAACGTTATCTTTCTAAATATAATTTTCACTGTCCTCTTTTTTTTTCTGAGAAGAGGAAGTGGATGAACTATGGCATTTTTATTTCTTCATGCTTTATTCAGTATGTGCACTTGCATGTGTGTATGTACACACACATAAGATCTGATGAGAAATAAAAAGCAATGTGTTTTCCATCTGGTGATACTGATTTTGCAGAGAAGGTAGGCAACTTCCTAAGACTGGCAAACCTATCATTTCAGTATGGTGCAGTGAAAATGACCGGGGCTCTAAAGAAGAAAAATAACTACTTTATTCCACTCTTCCACTTGTCAGGCATATAACCAGAATCTCTGCATCTCATTTTCTCATCTGCAAAATAAGTAAATGTTGTAACTAAATTGTAGATTTTTTTCAAGGATTCCAAATGAGTATGGGGAAAAGGCTCACTGCAGAGCCCACTATTATTTCAAAAGTTTCTACCCTGGGAGAAACATTAGAGATTATATGAATGCTAGAGAAGTGTAAAGTACTCTGGAAGAGAGAAAATATTTACAGTTAGGTGAATCCCAAAGGTCTTTTGTGGAAAGGCATCCCATTTTTAACTTAAGGTGGGTAAGAGTCACTCTGTGTTGAAGCAAGTGATGGGAAAAGTTATGGAGGGAGGTCAGTGTGATTCACTTTGAGGGAGTGGACGAGAATTCCTGGGAAGGAGGAAAGTGGGGTTGTTGCTGGTTATTTCAGATAAGTAGAAAGAGAGAACAGAGAGAAGGATGGGCAGCATGGAGCGGGGGTGGACAATGGCAGCCCTTCTTTGTTTTAGATACATTGAAGCAGGATTCTGTAGAAACTCACCTCCTTGCTCCTTTCACTCAGTGGATAAACACTTAAGGTGGATAGTGATGCCACAGAAAATCAACCAGAACTAACTGGAAGGAGACTAGAGACTGGTAGAGGAGTTAGCAAGCCTAGTAGTCTAAGAAGAGATGATGAGCATGAAAAACTATAGAAATGGATAATAAAGACAAGAAGAACACTTAGATGGGAGCCCCAGTTTTATCTGGTGAAAGAGCGGTCTCAATGGAGAAAGAAGACTCTACAATAATGTTGTCCAGTTGGAAATATAGTTCAAGCCACATGACAATTTAGAATTGTCCAGTAATCACAGGAAAAATTTAACAGTAAACAAGTTAAATTAATTTTAACAATATTTTATTTCAAAATATCTAAAAATAGTATTCTTTTGACATGGGTTTAGCAAACTGAATATAATCAAAAGCTATTTTACCCGGGCACAGTGGCACGTGTCTATAATTCCAGCAGCTTGGGAGGCTGAGGCAGGAGGATCACAGGTTCAAAGCCAATCTCAGCAACTTAGAGAGGCAAAGAGTAACTTAGCAAGATCTGTCTCGAAATAAAATATAAAAAAGGACTGGGGATATGGCTCAGCAGTTAAGCACTCCTAAATTCTATCCCTGGTACTAAAAACAAAGAAAAACTATTCAACTATTTTACATTTTTTTATGTTGAACTTGCCAAATTTGGAGTGTATTTTCCATCTACAGCACATATTATTTTATATCAACCTCATTCATGATCTGAATAGTCTTATGTGGCTAGTGGCCAGCATGGATCACAGATATCTTTAATCCTGAGCAAGTGTGACGATGAAGGGGCCATTAGCAGAAAGAGCAAAGTCAGGAAGCTGAAGGGAGATTTGAATCTAATATTAAAGAAGTTAACAGATTTCATTAATTTTTTTATATATAACAGCAGAATGCATTACAATTCTTATTCCACATATAGAGCACAATTTTTCGTATCTCTGGTTGTATACAAAGTATATTCACACCAATTCATATCTTCATACATGTACTTTAGATAATAATGATCATCACATTCCACCATCATTTATAACCCCTCCCTTCCCCTCCAACCCTCTGCCCTATCTAGAGTTCTTCTATTCCTCCCACACTCTCCCTCCCTACTCCACTATGAATCAGCCTCCTTATAACATAAAAAAAAAAAAAAAAAAAAAAAAAAAATTGGCATTTGTTTTTTGGGGATTGTCTAACTTCATTTAGCATTATCTTCTCTAACTCCATCCATTTACCTGCAAATGCCATAATTTTATTCTCTTTTATTACTGAATAATAGATTTTATATTGAACACACTGATTTTGAGAGATGGGGTACAGTCAGGACAGAGGCTAAATTAAAGCCTGAGGTCAGAGGTCAGAGGTGACAAGGTAGATGAGAGACAAGAGCTGGGAAATCAGAGACAGCTAGCTCCTGCTCTTCAGGGAGCAATTGGGGAAAGGATTAAGGGCTATAGAAGAAAGCAGTAAGAACTGAGAGTGGAGGTCTGGAGATGTGATAAAGAAAACTTAGAAATGCAAACAGTGGCCAAGCCTTGGAGTTCACCTGGTTGAAGAGAGAAAAATTCTGAGCAGTGGCCTCAGAAACACATCCAGGGATCTCCCCAGTTCCAAGGATGGCTATAATTAAGATCCATAATATTTCTCTCTAAGCGGTGGATATGAAAGCACAGAGGTGGTCTAGAGCCCCTGAAGCCAAGTGTCCAGGACCAGCCAGCAGAGAATCAAAACCCTACCATTTATGATTGTCAAAATACACCTCCACTAGTTGTGCCAACAGATGCCATGAGCTTCCACTGAGTAAGATAGGCAGCACCAAAGTAAGATAGGGGGATGCACATTTATCTATATTTTATATTTGTATGATATCAGTCATAACAGTGTTATATTTTTAAAGCCATTAAAGAATAGTTTTATTAGTCCAGTATTTTAAAGGAGGAGATAGATATTATAAAGATGAAGTAAATTGCCCAGGTCTTATAGGAATGACACAAATCCAGGTAGATCTAATTTCAAAGTCACAGACAACTGTCAGGAGAGAATGGAAACAAAGCAGGATCAAGTTAAAGCCCTCAATCCAAATATCTTTTCCAAATATCTTTCTTTTGTCTGATGTTTCTATCTAATGAAAAGAGGTATGTTTACCAAAGAAAACATGTTCATAAATGACCTATAGAGTCATGTATATGCATATATAAAATAAGCACATACTTATGCTTGCCTGAATATGATATGTATAAATATAAATATATAAGTTTGTGTATTATACACATAGGTTTTTTCCTCTAGATACTAAATCCCTAAGTAAGGGAAAAGGAATAGGAAAACTGTTCACATAAGCATAGCATTTGAATCCATCACTGCTGTGTACCAGACCTTGTGATTAAATATTTTCAAAATTCCTTGTATAGACAAATTATACAACCATCTCAATTACTCCTTACAGTCCCATGAGGTATTGAGGATTACCAATGAGCAGACTGAGGGTTAAAGAGATAAAATAAAATGAAAACTACATGACCCCAACTGTAACTGTGGGATTAAATCCAGTTTCATGGGCAGGTAAAAGTAATCCTTGCTTGAGTCCTCCAGGTCACTAGCTCCCCAGATGACATGGGACAACATGCTCGGAACTGAGTCAAGCCTAGACTGGATTGTCTGTTATTATGTAGATATAGTCAGAATCCACTCAAAATCTATCTGGGGAATCATTTCACAAGATGCTTTCCAAAATAGAAAACTAATTCTTTTGGGAAATACGTCACTGTCAGGGAAAGGAAGTCAGATAAGGAGAAAATCAGAAATGAAGTTGCTGATGCTATTATGATCCATCTATGTATTCAGCAGAATTTTTGGATTGGAATTTAAAAAGAAGATGTAAGGATAGTGGAGCAGTTGCAGAAACTACCATGAGAGGAGGGAGTTGTGGATGGAGGACAAGTGAGAGAGAGAGAAAAAGGGAGGGAGGGGGAGAGAGAGAGAGAGAGAGAAAGAGAGGGGGGGAGGGGAGAATAGAGGAGAGGAGATGAAGAGGGCAGGGAGGAGCATGCAAGAAGGAAGGAATGCAGGTTGGGAGGGAAGGAAGGAGAAACCTTTCGGAGAACTGCCTCTGAATTATGACCCTGTGCTGTCTCATTTTTCATTGTCAGTGAAATTGAGCAGATTCTCAACATGGAGGCATGATTTTGGCCACATAACCTTATTTCATTTTCCCAAGACCCTGAACATATTGATGATGAGAAGCAAGTGAGAAGCAAGAGTCCATGACAATGGACCCAACTATTCCAAATGACACCATCCCACAATGAGCTATAAAAAATAAAGGGGGGGGGGCATGGGAACTCTGGATTGGCAGTTTTTGTTGGCATGGATTATCATGAAGGTAAAATTGAAATGAGAATTCCATTTCCAAGTGAAAATCTTCCAGCTCTGCAATTTCTTCAAAAGAGCCAACTGAGTCATATTTATTTCTTGAGACTTCTAATACCACACTTAGGAACTGGCACACAGTAGGGGCCAAAAAAACCCATTTTTTATATGTAAAAATCATGTGAGACCATGGTAAAATAAATTTAAAAGATAATAATCAGCATTCCTACATCAGATAAGCAAACGAAATTTTGCTGGAATACCAACCACAAAATAGAAATTCAGAAGATGTCAGTGGTTTAAAATGACAAGATTTCACTACTTATGGAGACCAGCTATTTATTATGGATTGGCTGGAAGCTCCTTGTTATATCTTCCCCCTCTAGCACCCAGAGGAATGCAGTAAATTCTCTCTCAAGTGCTACTAGTCAGCATAGCAGAGGACAGGTAGACTCTGAAATGCCTCCAACTTGCTGCAGCTTTGGGGTGACCTATTGCATTTCTGCTTATAACCCGTTGTCCACAATGAAATATATGCAACACCAAGGGGACCAGGCAGTATGGTTCTACCAAAATAATCAGTGCATAACCTCAGTGATCATCAGCCATTTAACAAATGGACAAATACAGAGAGAAAAAATTAAAATCAGAATTAAAATTAAAAGGCATGTTTACAATGTTGAGTTTTACTTCTGACATAATATTAACAAAGTCTGTGTGTGTGTTTGTAATAATGGGGATGGAACCCATGCCCTTGCTCATGCTGCTTGAGTACTCAACACGGAGCTTCATTGCATCACACAAAAAAAGTGTATTTTTTTTTTAATGTAGAGCACACTGAAGAAAAATATGAAATACCTCTAAAGTACTATCATCAAGCTATTTTTAAACCTGTAAATCTATTTGTAGATCCTAATATGAGCATGAATATGTATGTCCTCAATTTTAGTTTTAGCTAAAATCAAATATTTAGTTCAAGTCAAAATTGGCTTTACTATTTAGGCAATATTATAATCGCTGTGGTCGTTTATACTAATGTCAACATAAACTGAAAAGCTAATGTTTGGAAAGTATTATTTTATTGCTTTTTTTTTGAGAAATCAAAACAAGTTTCCAAAATTATCTTTTTAATAGTCACAGAAGTCTAACATACATGTGTATAAAACTATTTCTGTATGCTTGTATTTGTGTGTAGCTAATAAACACTACTTATCTTTTTGATTCCCATAGACATCCCATTGAATATGGCTTTTGTAAGCCTGTTGCCTGGGGATTTTGAACATCTGTGTGTATCTCTGCATATATGTGCAAAACTCAACATCCACTGTTGACATATTTTGTCTCATGGTCTGAAAGTTGTCCCCCTCTCTGGCAATGGAAGAGCTGATAAAGCAGAGGGTACCAGACAGCCTTGGCCATTGAGGTCTCTTTCCCACAGTGGCCTTTTCTCCTGCTGTGTATTTGATCTCTGAAGGAGGTGCATTGATTTCCCAAGACTTTCAAGATGTTATGTGAACTACATCAAAGAACCAGGGAGATTCTTACCCTGGACAATAAAATTCAAGTAGTTCCCTTTTGTCCACAAGGGACATGTTCTGAGCCTCCCAGTGGATGACTGTAGTATAATGTAATAGTTTGGTCCTATTTTATTATATACATATTTTATTATGTATATATTTTATTATATATATAATGCATATTATATAATGTATTATATAAATATACAGTATTTTCCCTATACAAATAAACATACCTGTGATAAAGTTTAACTTATAAATTAGGCACAGTAAGAGAGTAACACATGAATGAATATTAAAAGTAGGAAAATGTACTCAAACTGCAATAGTTGCAGTGATATTGGACCTGGCTACTAAGTGACTACTGGATGGGTAACATATATACCTCACAAAGGGATGATTTGCCTACCAGAGAGAATGTGCAAGATTTCATCAAGCTATTCAGAACAGTGCACAAATTAATATTTATAAATTGCTTGTTTCTGGAATTTTCCAGTTGACATTTTCTAACCTTGGTTGGATTGATGGTGGGTAACTGAAACCTCCCAAAGTGAAACTGGTAAACTGGGGATTACTGTATGCATTTTGTAGCAGCTTGAGGTACTTTCTGAGAAAAGTTTGAAGAATCATCTTAAAAGGACTGAATATTTAGTAGAAGTCCTTCGATACAAGGAAGAACTTTAAGCATCTTGGCAGCTAGGAAAGATTAACAAAGGAAGAAATCTGAAGAGCTGGTCTGGTGCAGTTTGTGACTGCAGGTGATTTGAATGCATCTCTGTAGGATCTATGTTCTCTGCTAAGAACATTCCAGAGTTGATCAATTACACCAGAAAAGAACTCCTACTTCCTGCTGAATGGAGTTTGCTGGCTGTGTGCTGCTCAGAGAGTTCTTTAAAGTAGAAGTGTGTGCTTTGGCTGCCACAGATTTCTTTGTTTCCTTGATTTGATAAGCTGGTCTCTGGTGTCTTAGAGCTAATCCTGGAGTTTGAGGGCATCTTTGTCACTGAGCATCTTTGTTCACATATGCAAGTGAGCTGGGTCTCACCTGCTGGGTGGTGTTATTTTGGGCAAGGTAAGCATAGTGCCTCCTGCAGTCATTCATCACAACCCACTGGTCTTTGGTAGGTGTGTTCTTTCCTGCCTTGGGGCAATGCTAATTTCATTTCTCATCCTCCCTCGCCATGCCTGAACACACAGTTTACCTAAAGGTTAAAAATTATGAGTCTAATTAAGAGGATGGAGCAATTCTACTACATTAACATTAATCGTGCATGGAAAGTACTCCTCATGGCTTCATTTTTTAAGCAGTAGCCATTTCCATCTCTATTCTCTTTTCTATTTTTTTTTCTCCCTGCATCACTTAATGAAGATCTAATAACAATGGCTATATGTTCATGAAAGAGAAAAACCGATCATTGTTCCTGCTTTTCTTTCTCATTTCCACAACTAAGGGTTGCTAAGGGCAGTATCCTTAAGACAGGTTTGCTCTGCTGATCAAAGGCAGTCCTTGGGGAAAGAAGCTGAATTGGATGGGGAAATGTCAAAAAAATTTTTTTTTGCTGCAGAAAAAATATGATGGAACTTGTTCATCAAATGATCAAATGTGAACTTTTCTTTTATCTTGGAATTGAAAGGTCATTACAATAGACAGTGAGTTTTATAAAGGTTAAATGTAAGTGACTGATGGTGATGGATCAGGGAATTCCCTGGGCTTATAACACTATCTGGTATAATCTGTCTTGGCCTGCTTGAATTTATGCACAACCATTAGAACCTCCCACCCATCAGTTAAACAGAAACATCCATGGGGCATCAGGGACTCCCATAGTTTGTAAGACCAGAAGTTCTACTCAGTTAAGGATTTCCCTTTGGACTTTTACTTGGGAGCTCTTCTGAGAGGGGCAAATGCAAAGTAGCTGAAAGATCTCAAGCAACTAATTAGAAAGTTTGAGAGCAATTGTTTAGCATGATATGAATTTCAGAGTCATTGGCGACCATGAAGCAAACTGGGCTTGTATTGGGGTCATTACAAAAAGAAAGAAATTAGACGGGAAATGAAGTGGTATGGAGTGAGGACTCCATAAATACTTAACTTATCCAGACTTGGCAGATTTCAGGTTAACTTTTCCTGTCTTATTGTATCAGAGGTCCCTTTCATGTAACAGGGGTCCACTTTATAATTTGACTATAAGTCTTCCAGACTTATTTTAAAATTGACATTTTTTATTTTTCTTTCCTCTTCTCCCTCTTGCCCCATGTAATTGTGGAGAAAATGGGATGAACATTCTTCCTGTCCTGAGTTCCCAATCCGTTGGTTCACTGCCCACCTGAGCAGAGAAACTCCAGACCTGTAAATGGTACAACAGCTCTTTTAAATATAAAGTTGGACATTAATTACATACAGTGATAATATCTAGAAATAGCCCTTGTAGTTCCCTTTTCAAAATCCTCTGATTCCCCCCAAATTTAGAATGGCAGCCTTGGTCACTTGAGTCTGTTCTTCTCTCCTTTGCTAGCGAAGACTTTTTCCTTTTTGTCAAATCCTTGTCCTCATTTTGGTCCAGCATCACGGATAAGGACTCAGCTTTCTGTATCATCATTTCCCTCCACTGGCCTTCCCTGATATTCTAGGGTTGAATATAGGGATCCCAAGATATGAAACACAGGAAGGACATTTTAGAAATGTTATTTGGGGTTGTGGGTGGAGCTCTGTTGTAGAATGCTTGAAGAGCTAGTGTGAGGTCCTGGGTTCCATCTCAGATACCAAACAAACAAACAAACAAACAAAAAAAAAAACCCAAGTTGTCCTTTCATCTTATTTGGAAAAAAAATGTATGCAATGAGCACACTTCAATTATCTTGTTACTAAGAGAGTAGTGTAAATGAAAAATAAATGAATAAATGTAAAGTTACTTCAATAGAAAAAATGTTGTGAAACAAGTGATGGTGCAGGTAGCAATGATAGCAGAATGGAAGCTGCTTCTGGAACTGTCTCCAGCAAGGGTCTGCTCAGGTCCCAGAGATGGGGACCTCAACTCAGGAATACAGGGTTCTTGACAAGTTTCATAGAAGAGAGTTTCTACAAGTGTCAGATATTGAGCCCAGAGATTTACTTAGGACAGCAAGAGAAGCACATCCAAGGGAGAATGTGGAGCTTGTTAAGAATGAGAGATGCTTTGGGGTACTTTTGGGGTTCTCCCTTCTTTTAAAGGGAAGTTGGTGGGTGGTGGGCACAGGGAGGCATATGGGGTTAACATCAGTCTGCTGATCAGAAGGTGGTTTATGATGGCCTGACAATTCTCGGGATTCACAGGTTGACATCTTTTTCATTATGTGATCAAAAGGTAACATTGGGAAAGTACCCCACATGAGTGGTTTCCTATCTCCCTTTGTCCAATAACTTTAAGATTGCAAGTGAAGATTTATAGGTTTCCCAGGAATCTGCAAGTGACAGGCCTGGAAGAGAGAACTGACAGGGGAGGAAATGGAGGAGGAAGGTTAGCACAAGGCTTTCATATTAAAGTTGTATTTTTTCCCTTGGCCTTTCCCGCTTACATTTCTTCTTCCCTGTCTCAGAACAAAGGAAGGTTCTTTTTGCTCCTCAACACCTAGGCTCTTACTCATACTCAGTCCACTCCCCCAGGGGCCTTCTTCCCACACTGCCTTTGGTGACATTGCCGCTTCATTTGCCAGCTATGCCTCCTGGGTGAAGCCCACTCTGATTCATGCAGGCTGGTTCAGTGTCTCTGCTACCTTTTTACCTGGTTTGTACTTTCACTTACATGCCCTTTGTATTTAATCAGTTTCATACCCAGAGTTGGTATGCAAATGGTATTCAGTTCTGTATCCTCAGTGCCCAGATCTACATTTATAACATACCAGTTGATTAGTTTTAGACACACAATTCCTCCAGAATTTCTCTTATCAAAATTGCCAATGAACTTCCTAGGGGCCAAATCCCTTGCAATATTCAGAGCTCATGTCTTGCATTTAGCAATGTTTGACCCAGTTAATCATGTCCCTCTTTTGGAAATATCTGCTTTGTTTGACTTCCACTCCCTAGTTTATTCCTGCCTTCCTGACTGCGCCTTTGCTACTTTTCTCTTTGGTTCTTTCTTTGGTCCTTTCACCTAGTATAAGGAGGCCTCAGGGCTCAGCCCATGGCTCTCCACCTTGTGCTTTGTCCTCTGGGGTTTCCAGTTTAGTCACACGCTGGAGGTTCTCGAATTTAGATCTCTGCTGAGATTCTCTTTTGTGAACAAGATTCTTGCTCTTCCTTCCGAGTGGCATTATGATGTCCAAAAATCATTTCTTGATCATTTTTGTTTTTCAAAATCTGTTCTTCCAGCATTTGTTCCAACTTTGTAAATGGTAACACGTTCTACTAGATCCTTAGTGAGACACATGAACTTTGTAGTTATTCGACTCCACTCTTCTTCTTGTGTTGTCTCATAACATTCCTAATCCTGTGGGCTATCCTCAAAATTCAGCCCTCAATTTAACTATTCTGGCAGCTGTCTTGGCCACTCCCCAGTTTCAAGATGCCTCATGTTACAGTTTGGATATGAGATGTCGCCTGAAATTTCATGTATGAGACAATGCAGGAATGTTCAGAGGTGCAATGATTAGATTTTGAGAGCTTTAACCTCATCAGTAGATTAATCCATTTGATGGATTAATAATTTGAGAGGATTCTTGGGTGATAACTATAGGCAGGTAGGGTGTGGCTAGAGGAAGTAGGTCACTGGGGGCTGTCTTGAAGAATTATATTATCTCCTTGCATTCCAGGGCTCTCTGCTTTCTGGCTGTTACAAACTGAGCAACTCCTCCCCCTACACACACCCTTCTGCCATGATGTCCAGCCTGACCTTGGCCCAAGAGCAGTGGAATTAGCTGACCAGGAACTGAAACTCTGAAATTTTGAAACAAAATAAACATTTTCTCCTCTAAATTGTTCTTTTTTTTCCCCCTCAGTCATAGACAGGAGAAACTGACTTACAGGACATCTCTCATTTGTATTATTATGATTGTGTCTATAATGGATTTCCTTGCTTTTTTTTGTTATAATGGATTTCCACAAAGCCCTGTAGTTTGTTCTCAGTTTAGAAGCCAGTGTGTGTTTCTTCCTGACTGGGAGATCCAATGGCTCCCCATCTCATCAGGACAAGACTAATGGAGTCTCAAGTCTCCCATATTTTTTTCTCTACTCTTTTTCCCCCCTATGGTACTTAACCTATTTGATGTAAAGTGGTATCTCCTTGTGGTTTTGATTTGCATTCTCCAATAATGGTATCTAGCATCTTTTCATGTACTCGTTTGGTCATCTATTTATCTCCTTAGAGAAATGTCTGCTCAAGTCCTTTGCCTTTTTCAATCATCTTTTTGTGCTGAGAGTTCTTTTATTCACCTGGATTCTAAGCTCTGATGAGATATATGATTGCAATTATTTTCTCCCATTTCTGTGAATCATCTTGTCATTTCACTCATATTGACCTTTGATGTAAAATGTTTAGTTTTGATGAGGCACAATTCATCTGTCTTTCTTTGTAATTTGAACTCTCCATGTCAAATATCAAATCCACTTTCCAGCTTTTGCACTTTCTGCTTTCCTGCCTATACCATTTTAATTTACTCTATGCCTTATTCCTTTATTGCTTTTAAAACTCTGTACAAACACAAGCTTCTTAGCTAGGTCTTCACTATTAAGCCCGGAACAGGAACTTTTCACTGTTATCTGTGTAAGAGGGACTTCAAGGCTGCTTTTGCTAAAAGCATTGGCTCTTCACTTGGCTGTGTTCTTTGCTACCTTAAGCTTTGGGTCAGATTCCTGCTTTAACTCTGCATCATTTCCTTTGAGAAGTGTTCGTCTAAGACATAGTAATACAAGATTGATTTGACCTAAATTTACCTAATCTTTCTTGTCTCCTTTCAAGTCTGAAAACACCAAGGTAAGAGTCACTAATATATTTGCAAGATTCCAGAAATAACAAGTTTTGCAGTCAGAACACCCCATGATGGAAACCAAGACTGCCCCCCTCCATGTTGGAACAATAAGCCCCTGATCCACTGGATCTAGGTTGCCCCCCAACCTGAGTGGGGATAATAATCTTAAAATGGTAAACAAACTGCTCTTCAAGCAATAGTGATTTTGCCTAGAGTCAGTAGAACCTGGCAGAACAGCATAATGATCAACTGGACTCTGGTATGACTAAGACTCTTGTTATTATGCATGCAGCTCTTCCCAAACTTTGGTCTGTATCCTGAAGACAAGGCTTAGTACACTGGTCTCCTTGCATCTTCCCTATGTGTCCACAGTGAGTAGTAAATTCCCTTTTGGCTTAACTGCTGCTCATCTGTCTCGGATTAGTCTTTGGAGGGCAGCTACTGGCCAAATCTGGTGTGTTAGTACCCTTCACCCCAAGTCAGGCAATGACAGCACTCAGGGAATAGCCCTGTTTAAAACTGCAATCCTTTTTGGCCTCAGCATTATCTTGCCCCTCTTCCTGTTTATTTTTCTTCAACACTTATTTTCATATATAATTTCCTTCCTTATGTATGCCTGCTTATAGATATAAACTCCATACAGCAGGGATTTTTGTCTATAATATGTTACTGTATTTCACTTGCTTATGGCAGAGCCTGGAGGTAAGGTAAGATAGAAGAAATAAAAAGACAGGTAGAAAGGAGACAAAATAAAGTGCAAGGAAATATAACTTGAATCTAAAAGCCTTGTACTACCATTTTTTTCCCATACCTTTCTTTCTCAAGCCAGTTCTCTCTTCCAAGTTGTCTACTCCCAAACTTTTGGAAAATCTACAGATCTTCACTTAAAATCTTAAATTTACAAAAAATTTACTCATGTTAAAAAATTACCTGGTGCACTGTTCATTAGCCTACATAATAAATAGATTGAGAAAAATAGATAAAATATTTTAAGAAGGCTATAATCTAGGGTACATTTCAAAGTTGTCTCCTGATCAAATATGGAGACCATGTCATATAAGGATCCTGAGAATTGCCAGGCCACCAGACTGATATCATCCAAGCATACCTTCCCATGCCTACCCCTCACCATTTTACTTTAAAAGAAAGCCCCAAAACCCCAAAGCATGCATTCCTCTGGAGATTTTCATATTATATCTAAAATATATTTCTTTGTCTCCTAAATAAGTCTCTGTGATGCTACTGAGATGTCCTTAATTTAATTTCTGAAACTTTTGTCCGCAGCCCTACTGACCCTGAGTGGAGGTCCCCCTCCTCAGGACCTTCTTGACCCCCTTCAGGGCTGAGGTCAAGGAGGTACTCAACACACCTGACAGGTAGCCTATTGCCAGAAGTCTGATGGTTCCTGTGCAAAGACGTTTTCTGTTCCTTTCCTCACCTATCCTTCATTTCAACTGTTATTTTATCACTGGGTCATTTTCAACACAGTCATCACTAGTAAGCATTATTTAGAAAGGTTCCATCTCCTTATGATGCTAAACTATTTATAGCTATTGAAGCACCCTTCTGGGATTTTCCAGGATAGTTTTTTGAATTAAAAATAAGTTTATTGGATAATGTAACCCAAATTTTACCTAAAAAAATCCCCACAGGCATAAGAAATAGCAACTCTGTATTTATTGCTTAGAAGCATAGTGACCTTATGTAAATGTCATGGTCATTCTGAACCACAGTTTCCTCATCTGTAATATGAGGTCATTGTGAGGATTAAAGAAAATCATTCCCAAGTGACCACTCACATAATGCATGTTTAATTTCATTTACTAGTAAGCCTTGCATAGAGTATTTTAAATACTCATTATTATTATGAGCATTGATCTTATTGTAACAATACTGGTATTGTCTTAGTTTAAATGTTAGAATACTTAAAGCACTGCATCACCTTAGAAAAATTAAAACATCTTTCAAAAATTAACATGTGCTTTCTGAATGGATTTAACTTGCTAATTACAGTTATGACCAATGCAGGGATGATGATGATGATGATGATGAGCAATAATGAATTAACAATCTTTCATTCCTGATAGGGTAGTGTCTGGTGTGTTAGAGTAGTAGTAACCTAGTATCCTAAACAATGTCAGGGATGTAGTGAGTTAAATTTTTGTTTCTGGCTATCAGCCTAATTTTCTAAAAGTTTAGTTAATTTATGTATCTTGAGAATCAAAGTATGAAGGTGTATGTTAGTGTTTTTGATAGATTTTGTTTGTTGGGAATCTGCTTTTATATATCATATAGTATCTGCCACAATAATAAAGCAGTATTCACTTATTAAATACCTACTTTGTGCTAGAAATCCAGGCTAATTACTACGGGCTATACATAATTGAACCATGCAGTGCAGAGAATTTTTTTCATGGTATTTAGACACACTGGAGAGAATTTATGATTTCTGAAGAGTCACACTGCTATTTTGGCAAAGATGGAGACTTCAACTCAATTTTTTTTTCATTCCACATTCTTAAAATGTTTTCACAATGATGAAGTGCTGATTTTAATGACTTTATTACTATATATTTAACTTGCCATAAAATTTATCCACTAAAATGTGTAATTCAGTGGTTTTTACCTTTTTTACAGAGTTGAAAACATCACCACAATCTAATCTTAGAAAATTTTTAACACCGGAAAATATACCTCCTACCTGTTATCAGTCATTCCCCATCCCTGTTCCATCCTGCTCCACCTCACAATGCCCCAACCCCAGGACAGATACATCCTCTTTTATTTCTGATTTTCTTTTATTTCTGATTTTAATCTTCTCTCTCTCTCTCTCTCTCTCTCTCTCTCTCTATTTATTTGTTTTTTTCTTCTTTCTCAGGATAGCTAAAAAATTGTCAATTGTTGAAAATTTATTGTCTTGTTTTGCGTATGTCTTGGAGAATATTCCATGTAGTCTTAAGTTATGTTGTCAGCTGTTATGGGGAATGTCCTATTGAAGTCTAATAGGTATAGTTGATGTATAAAGATATGTAAGTCCTTAGTTCTTGTTGACCCTTTGCCTTGTTTAATTTAGTATTAACACTAGGATATTGGATTGTTCAACCATTATTTTGTCTATTTCTTCATTCTCTTTTGTTTTTCCTTATGATTTGGGGGCTTGATTGTAGTTATGAATTTTTTTAATCTCCCTGATAATTAGTCTCTCTTATCATGATAAAATGCCCTTTCTCATCTTTAGGAACAATTATTTTCTCTGATATCAGTGTGGCCAGTCTAGCTCTGTTATTTATACTTGCATGGTATTTCTTTTGCCATCCTTTCATTTCCAACATGTTTATGTTTTAAATACAACTTTTATTTATTATAGACAGAATATATTTGAATCATATTTTTAAAATTTATACTCCTTTATTCTATCTATTATTATCTTTTGATGGTTTTTTTTTTTTCCCATTGTTATTTGATTTGATTACTGATGGGATTTCCAACTGCCATTTTTCTATTTTTTTTTTTTAATATCTTATGCTTCTCCCCTCAACTCTGACTCTTGTTTTCTTTTTTGTTAAATAGGTGTGTGTTAGTCAACTTTTGATCACTGTGACCAAAACACCCAACAAGGACAACCTGTAGAACTTTATTTTAGCTCATGGTTTCAGAGGTGTAGTCCATAATGTGCTGACTTCATTGTGGTAGAGTAAGGTAAGATATCACATCATGATGGAAAAGTGTGGCAGAAGGAAGCTGCTCAGAACACCCTGACTTATGATGTCTAGAAAGGAACAGGGGCGGCAGGGAAGTGAACCCTTCCAGAACATGCCCCCATGAGCCATCTGTTCCAGCCAGCCCTCACCTACCTACCTACACTTACCACCCAGTTAATCCATTCAAACTAAGATGGACTGATTAGGTTACAGCTCTTACAATCCAACCATTTCACCTCTGAATATTCTTGCGGTAAACACAGCAGCTCTTTAGGGGACATCTCATATCCAAAGAATAGCAAGATATTTTCTAGTATCACTTTAACTTCCTTTGTCACTTCTATTACCATATCATTTAAGTCATTTTTAAAGATTATTCTGTGATTAAAACTGGCATCTTAATTTAAAACAATCTTGTTCAGACTAATACTAATTTAATTTCACTACTACATAAAAAGCTTGTTTACAGCATACTTGGATTTTTTATTCTCTTTATATTTTTACTGCAATGCAATTATTTCTTTATATGTTATAAACTCATCAACCATTTGTGTTCATTGTTTTATCTAGTTGTCTTTTGTTTATTGAGATATTTTTGTTAGATTTTTCTTTAATTCTATAGATGCTTTCCTATATTTCTTTGGATGTCTTTTTGAAAGGTCATTTAAAGTCTTTGCTTCATTAGTCCAACATTTGGGCTTCGTCAGGGAGTTCTTACTGAGTTTTTTATAGATCAAAATTTCCTGTTTTCATTTTATGCTTTTATTTTTTTCTTAAAAATGTGAAATTTTAGATGATATATTAACTGTAAAATTTATATTCCCCACCTCTAAATTCTTTTATAGTTATTTGGTTTTTAAAAATTTTTTAGTGTTGTTTTAGTTTTTTTAATTATGTTTATTCATTTTACCTTACTAATCCGAAAAAAAAAAAAAATTTGTTCTTTTCATGTGTGGCCACAGTAGTTTCTATTCAATTGACATTCTTTGAAGCCAATTAATGGACAGATTACCTGAATTTTCCCAAACTAATGAGTGTTCCATGTTTTTCTGAGAGTCTCTGCATATAGATTGGGCATTGACTTAATGCAAAAAGTTTACAATTGTTCCTTAGATTTCACATCCAGCATCTGTAAAACCTTAAGGTCTCTGAGTTCTTTCTTCAATGGGGACAATCCTGCACATGTGCATAGACTTAAAGTTTCTCCCCAAAACACTGGAGTTTATTATAAAGTCACTTGCAGATATTTCATTCCCCAATTGTTCCTTTATCATATTTAGTCAGTCTCTTTACAGTCTCTATTCACATTGTAACAGTGGTCTACTTTATGCTTTAAATATAACCTTGGGGCTCTGCCACTGCAACTTATTTTTTAAATGTACATGTTTCTTTCTCTTCCTCTCTCCCTGCTTCTCCCTAATCTCTCCCCTTCCCTAATCCTAGGGGAAACAGGATTACCTTTCTTTCCCATCCCAGGCAGAGTCATCTGACCCTGAGTACATAGCCACCAGAGGAACGAAGTAATCCAGACTTTGGGGATGGTACCAGAACATCTCAGAAATTACTTTCTCCCAAATTAACAAGAAAATTACAACTCTAGACAGAGAACACGTGGAATGTAGCCTTTGAATCACCTCTTCTGAAGCCCCCATTCCTGCTGATAGGCAGAATCACAGCCTTTGGGACAGGAGTCCTCTGTGTGTCTCCTTTGCTAGCAAAGCAATAAACCTACTTTTTCCTTTTTCTTAAAACCATGTCCTCGTTATTGGATTGATATCAGGGACAAGGACTGAGCTTTGGGCAACATCAGTACTTCAGCAAGCTGCGATATTATACAGTTGTCACTGATTGTTTTCATAAAATGCTGCAGGGATAAGGCTATACCATGTGAATGAGGTGTAAGTCAAGTCACCTATAGTCCCTAAAAGTGGAGCTTGTCAAAGAGATATAAGATGGGTTACATAGTGAAATTTTTCTGAAGTGGGCTTAGGGTGGACACGAAACCCTTTCTGCTCCTTTCAGTGACTCTTAAGCTACCACACTTGTGAGACTGTTGTTTTTAATGCTTCCATATAGTTGAGAAGAGGAGGATGTAAATAGGGCAAGTGAAAACACCATAGAGCTTGATAGTATCATTGATAATCATCTAGTTTTCACTAATAAATTGTTATGGTATACATATGGTGTTCCCCCAAAATCTCACATGTGAGACAATGCAAGAAGGTTCAGAGGAGAAATAACTGGGTTACAAGAGCCTTAACCCAATGAGTGAATTAATCATCTGACGGGATTAAATGAGGTGTAACTATAGGCAGGTGGGCTGTGGCTGAAGGAGGCAGGGCACTGGGGGGCAGCGTTGGTGTATATATTTGTGCCTGGCAAGTAGATTGTCTCTCCCTGCTTCTGATCATCATGTGAACTGCTTTCCTCTGCCACACTCTCATGCCATGATGGTCAGCCTCACCTTGAGTCCCAAGGAATGGAGCCTGCTATTGATTGAGTCCTCTGAAACCGTGAGTCCCTAAATAAACATTTATTTACAATTATTCTGGTCAGGTTCTTTTGGTCATAGCAACAAAAAAACTGACTAAAAAACAAATGCTCCTAAACATTGTTACAAAACTTTGGTGACTTTCAAAGTTTTGAAAAAAGATTATATATAAATATTTATATATAAATATATAATATAATATAATATTATATATATATATATATATACATATATATATATATATATATATTAACAATGTTAAAATTTTTTTGGAGGTGCAGGTTTTTGGAGCTCCTTCCTCCACTCTTCTTTTCTTGAAACAGCTTCAGAACATGAGAGTTTTGGACCTAGTGTGGGATCTGGTGCTCGGCCTTGTTAAATGCCATCTCCTCTAATGGGACCTACTGTTGCACCAAGCATTCCTGATGTGAGGATAGAAAAGTAGAAATTGCATTCTGAACTTTCTGCTGATCAAAGAGGAGGCTAGGATGTGACTGTGCCAGATCTCTCACAGCCTTCTCTGACTGCTCTTGTGCTGCATATCTGGTAAAGTTTTTGAGCTCCTTTCTTATCCATGCTTATCTTTACTTTAGCCTGATTGTCCACTGTCTTGTCAACTGTTGGCTTCTCTATCCCTTCACCAGAATATAAACTTCCTCTGGGACAGAAAGGTTTGATGGACCTGGATTATCCCTATGGCTTAGCACAATGTTTTGTATGCTCTGGGAGATGTTCAATCAATGTTTATGAAATAAAGTGATCTGCAAACACTTTCCTTATAAAATCCCAAACATAGTACAGGCGGGGCATGCTAAAATATCTGTCACACAGGAAAGCGAAGAAAAAGCACCAGCCACACCCTCTCACCTCCACCCACATGTTCCTTATTAGAGGAATGAATGGCCAGAGGCCAAGCCACTAAAGAGAGGCAAGGACAGAGGTATTCAGTTCCTGATTTGGGAGGCATCTCTGTGGTAATCAAGATAAAGAAACCTGGTAGATGACAGATATGCACAAAAAGCTGACCTGATTAAAAACTGGCCCCAGCTGCTGGGTCACCCCTGAAAAAGCAGTGGTTGAGACCCACATATCTTATTCATTTATTGTTTGAATAGAAACAGCTTCCCATGCCACCTCAGACTATTTCTATGGGAAATAATCAGTAACACTGTTATTCTTTTTGTTTCTAAAACACTTCAGGGTTTATATAGAAACCATATATGGTGAGCTGCAGCCTGTGAGGGTCACAGGACACATACTCTTTAATCTCCATTTTCTGGGGATTTCCTCACATCATTAATCATGATGAGTTACTAATCTGATCCTAGAACCCAGGTTTCTGGAGAACACCACCATTTTTTTATTCCTGTTTCAGTTGAGTTCAAAACAAAGTACATTGCTTTGGTACTTCCTCGTGGGTGGATGACTGGCTGTGGTTCTCCAGTGGTTCTGTATCAGTTCAAATCTGTGGCTGGCTTTCTCGGTCTCCACCCACTTCTTACTTTGTGGAAACACTGCTTCCTACAGTCTCCAATTTTGAAGCTTTGAAAAAGTGGGAATCATAACCTGGCCTTCAGAAGGACATTTAGAAAACAGAAGTGCATTGTTTTCCCTCAGATTCCCTCAGGGATTCGTGGTCAAATTTTTCATTAAGGTGGGAGTCAAGCACACTCTTTATTGTTCCTCAAGATTCAGCAGAGATGTCACATACCCTGGGACATCTCCTGGACCTCCCTGGCCAGGTTAGGTTCCTCCTTTGAAATCTTCCACAGCCTCCACTAGGTTCCTTTACAGAAATGTTAGCATCACTTTCTGCAACTTCATTGCAATGGACACGTCTCTTCATAACAGTGTATTTGCGGTCCCTTTACTGGTCTAAGTCACCTACAAGAGCACAATGTCTAGGAGATAGAGATGGCTTATTATCCCCTGCCACCTTTTTGTTCTTTGCAGTAAGTCTGGCATATCATGGGCACCTGTGAGCAACATCCAGATGGCAGACTGATTATTGAATTAACCAGACAGGGGACCATCCTGGCTAGGGTTCTTCTAGACCAATCATTTCTTCTTTTGCTAAGTCCAATATTTGGGTGTTTAAGGGACATTTTCTGGTGGTTCCTTTTTTTTTTTTTTTTTTTTTTCTATGTGAGCATAGCAGACTTTCTTTTCTCATTGGATGTCTTGGAATTTTTCATTGGACATTTTAGATAATATATTGTACCAACTCTATCCAATTCCTGTGTACCCTAAGGCTCATTGCTATTGATGCTTTGTTTGTTGGCGGTGTTGCTGCTGCTGCTACTTATTTATTTACTGACTTCTCTTGATTAATTCTGTATATTCTATATTCCCAGTTGTTTTAAGCCTCTAAAATTTTTTTGCTAACTTTTGTTTTTCAAATCTTTTTTTTTTTTTTTTTTTTTCATTTCTAAACCTGAATTCCTCTGAGTTATTTCTGGGTCAGTATAATTTAGTGGTCAGTCAATGTCAGAAGATAATTCTTAAATGCCATGCCTATCTATCCTTAGCCAAGTGAATTTATGGGGAAAGTCGGACTTTTGAACTTCTGGTGTGTTGTAAGACATCTTCAGTTTTCACGTGGGCTTGTGCAGGGGCTCAAAGTAAGCCGGAGGTGAGTGAATGGTGCTCTCTCCTTTCCAAGGTCTTCTCGAGGATATAAGCATTCTCGCATGTTTATGCAGCTTGGAGATCACCCAACTGCACATCCATGCAAGAATTCACTTGCCAAGAGGTTTTCAAAGTTTCTATGGCTGTCTGGTTCTCCATTACCTATTGAATTCCACACCAAGCTCTTGTTTGCTCCAATTGAAATCTTAAGCAGTTGAGAGGCTGCCAGCAGTTTGCTATTATTTTGGCAATGCCTCGGAGTTAGCGCTTCTTGCTTTCCAATCCAGCTGAGCATTGAGTTAAATTAAATACCGATCACACTGTGAGAATAGAGATTTGCCAAGGGAAATGTGAGTTTGGACATAATGTTGACTGTGCTTTGTGATGGTGCTTTGAATGGAGCCCCAGATGTCCTCAGATCTTTCCATTATCTGCAAGATTGCAGGTTTCTGGCTATAGGGCCACAGAACTGGGGGTGGGGGGCAAATGGGAACATCACATACCCCACCCCACTGTCTTCTTGAGATTCAGGAGTTTTATTTGGGTAGGCAATTTTCACTTCCTTCTGTACCTGAGGTTAATTGCTAGAGTCCTGAAATGGTTGATTTTAGTTGTTTTGCCTGTATTTTTTGGTTGTTTTAGAAGGAGCATAAATAAACCAAGGTGTTCAATCTGTAATTTGGAAGATATCCTAATTTATTTATTTATTGTTTGTTTTCTTTTCTTTTTACTTTTTTGGAGAAAGCGGGTCTCACATTGCCAGTGCTGCCTTTGAATCCCTGGCTCAATTGATTCTTCTGAGTCAGGCTCCTGTGTAGCTGTGACTCCAGGCATGTGCCTCCATGCCTGGGTCTTTTGTCTTATTTTGTTTTTGCTAGGAACTGAACCAAGTGCCTCACACACACTAGGCAAGTGCTCTACCACTGAGCTGCATCTCCAGCTCCTGATTTTATAATTGAGAACTTGTGCATACAGACAGGTTTTGAAATGAATTACACCTTTTCACCAACTATAGAAAAAGGAAGCTGTATCCTTAGTGATTCAAAAATAGGATGTGACCTGTTTATGTAATTGAAAAATAGGTTGTTTTGATCACTCTGTAAATATTGGCTTACATGTGAACAACTACAGGAATCATCATCAAGAACTTTCTCATCTATCTAAAGTGATTTTTTTTTTTTTTTTTTTAGATTTTCATTGTAGTTTTTGTTGTTGGTGGTGGTGGTGATGGTGGTGGTGGGAGTGGTGTGTGTGTATGTTTGAGGTGCTTGTTTTATTTGAAAACATTTCATTTGGGTAAAATCAACTATTTTTAGAGTCCTAATTCTGTTTCCCCCAGTTCATTTCAATTCTGAGGAGCCTCCATCAGCACAGGGTGGCTGAAGTACCAACACCAGCTGTTGGGAGCTCAGAGTGTCCCCCCTTCCTCCCCCTGCCCTGGTGCAGGTTTGTATTTTAGATTGCATAGTTTGTTCACTGCAGCTTTAAAAACAAGAAAACCTGAAAGGTGTTTGCCACTAATTTCATTGATGTTTATTTTTCTGTTTCATTAATTATCAAAAGAAAGGGAATCTTTGTGGCTTTGCTCATGTTAAATTCCCATCGAAGTCTGGACACAAGTAGCTCTTTACCATTTTCATGACAAAAAAAAAAAAAAAAAAAGAAATCCTCAAATATGTTAGGGAACTACCATTTATTGACTGACTATTTGCCTAACTTTATTGACTGAGCGATTGTTTCATCTGCATGATGCCATTGGGAGGTAGTAAGTTGTGAAATGCCACCTTAGACAATTCATTTCTATCTCTGCGCAAGGCCTGGGGATCCTGTGAGCTGGATCGTACTGAAGAATGTCATGTTTCCAAAGGATAAGGTTTATCTTCCGTGAAACAGACCATTTGCAAAATTAATAGGTAAATTAGCAAAGTGTAACAGCCCATTAGACCCACTGTCGTAGTTTAGAATCTGGGTTGAGGAAGGAAGCCAAAGCTAAACGTGTAAATAGAAGTTCCCTGAAATGACAGGAACTCTCAAGTCTGTGGTGGAGGATTGTGGCCACTCAAACAAAGCCAGAAAAAGGCTGTTAGCTTGTGGGTGCCTCAACCCATACTCCTGGGCTTTAACAACACCGCTGGCTATCTTTATTAGTAAGTATATGCTAAATACATGAGATTGAAGCAAAAATGCCAGAGCTGATTTCTGCTAATCATTTCTTTCTTTAGACAAGAAAACATTCCCATCCCACTTGCTTTGTGTAAATTCTTATAGCCTTTACTTCCTTCCAAGGAAGTAGACTGGAAACAGCTGCCTTCCTAGCCAAAAGGCCATCAACTATATTGGCTTAAAGTATGGACTCTGTAATCGAATAAAGTATTTGATGAGTTTGTGACCTTGGGAGTGTTTGAGGTTTCATTTCATTATATGTAAAGTGAGGATAGTGTCATCTTTTGGGGGTAGTTTTGATTATTATGATTAAATGAGAAAAATATCTATGTAATACTAATCCTAGATAACATAATGATTCCTTAGGATGCTTGTCAGATACTGTGCAAAGGGATTAATTTGCATTATGTCATCCAATTCTCACACACACACACACACAAAAAAAAAACCCTATAAGGTGGAAACTATTATAATCTAGCTCTGACATTTGGAGAAAATGACATTTGAGAGGTTAAACACCTTGTCCAAGGTCGTTGACCTACTGGGTGAGGGAGGTGGACCTTAGAGGCAGGTCATCTGACCCTGGGGCCTTAACTGTTAATTACTAGGTGTTACTGCACCTGTAGTAGCCCTCAACAGATGTTGGGTTCCTTCCTTAGCTCTTATTTACCACTTCCACCCCTCTTATCTGACATAGGGATCTATTTGAGTTTTCTAGCCAACCTCTGAGGTACACATTCTTCACATTGGTTAATAAAGCCTCTTGATCTTCAAAATGTAAATTACTAGAGAACTCGAGGTAGTCTCTGATGAAAATCCCCTTGGATGCTTCTTTTAATTCCAACTGTCAAAGTGCAAGGGTTCATTTCCCTTTTGCCTCTCACATAAATTAAAGAAGACACATTATTTCCATTTCCCTGTCTCAGATCTTGCCTCCTTCACTATTTTGGAGGCTGTGCAAAATAAATACTGTAAAATGGCTCATTTCTGCTTACACTTTATTTCTTAGTACCTACATAGATCATCTCAATCACCTATAGAAATATTTGTGTCAAAGGCTAAGGCAGCTGATAAAATTTTTCCCTTGTAGGTTATGAGCCTGAGTATCCCAGCATCTCTGCATTGAAAGAAAAATAGTTACAGTTGGTGTTTGTGATGACTTGAGGTAGTGAAAATATTTTTACTGCCAACAAAAGCAGTTTTATGGCGTTCAATCCTGAATCACTAAAATCTGGATTTTCAGTAGAGTAAATTGCACTGCTTACAACGGGAGGTTTTTTAAAACGAGTGCAATTTATTATGTAGGCAGTCTTCATTGGCAAGTTTGTCTATGTGGTTAATGTCTTTAAAGAGTCTGGAGACACCCAACACCTAAAGAGGGTGTGTGTGTGTGTGTTTATGTGTGTGTATGTGTGTGTGTGTGTGTGTGTGTAACTGAGTGTTCCTGTAAGAATAGGAAATAGCACATAAGCTAAAATATTGAGCAACTAAGCAAGGTGAGCTTCCGAGGACACTTGCTATAATTCTCTAAGAATTTGTATCTTTGCCATTGTGATCTGTAATTTTTTTTTTTAATTAGCTCTTAATTCTTTAGTTAACTTTCTATAGATGGAAGCCATCTCCACAGTTTCATGATGAAGATCTACACAAGCAATAGGATTAAATGGAACCTATTAATGAAACCTGGATCTGGGCTTTAAACCTTGTCCTTATAACTACCAAATTTGACCACATAATTTTTGCCATGGAATCAGTGTAAATTCATAATTAGTCTATGCATTCCAATCATGCACCAAAGACAGTTTAGCAACAAATGATTTTTAAGCAATACTGACACAATATTTTTTAAAAGTATTTAGCTTTGCCTAATGGTTGTACCTCATTTTTTTTTCAAAATAAATTTGGCATAAAATCTGCAACCATTAAGTGGTAAAATATGTCACAAAGTTTACTGTGCACTACTTCTAGAAAATAGTGGACGCTGTTACACTTTTGAAATGAGAAAGTGGTGTCTGGTGTGGAAGGGAGATCCAATTCTCTTATTTATCCATGGCTTAATTTGTACCTGGCATTCAGCTAAATGCTGTCATTTGGAGAGAAGTACATAGATACCACATACAAACAATTCTTGACATGATGGTGGTTTAATTTATGATTTTATGACTATATGATGATGTGATGGTGATAAACACATACTTAGAATTTTGAATTTGGATGTTTTCTTGAGCTAGTTCTGTATGGTACCATCTTCTATCACTATGCTGGGCAGTGATAGTAAGCCACAGCTCCTGGTCAGCCCCATGGTCATGATCACAAGGGGAAATGATGGATACTTCATAAAGTGCATTGCATTGCTAACCTAAGATGTTGGGTGGGTTATGAATATTCAATGCATTTTCTGTTTAGGATGTTTTTAGTTTACACAGGTTTAACAGGTCCTTATCGTTAATTGAGGAACAATCATATTAGGGCCCTGTCATATCTTTCAAGAAAACGTCACACATTTGGGTTTAGTGGGGTAAAGAGGAAATCATGAAATCAAGAAATATTTGAAGGACAACATGATACAAGGACACTGGAATGCTAGAAGCAAATTAGTACTGAGAAGATTTAGAGAACTGTGAACTGAAATGGTAACACTTTATAAAAGAGTGTGATTTTAGTGGAGGTTTCAAATATTTTCTACAGTTAGCCCATCTGCAGGTGAGGAACGAGAGAGAGAGAGAGAGAGAGAGGGAGAGAGAGAGAGAGAGAGAGAGAGAGAGATAATACATTAATATGAATAAATGCCTTAGGCTCCAGATGGGCCTAGCCACTCAAAAGTCCCTTCTATCATGTCACACATGGGGATCTAGTCATCCAACCCCAGTTACCACCTGACTGCAGAAGTTTGACTACAAACTTTCTAGTCTGCACAAAACTGAAAAGAAGCATCTCATTGAGACCCAGCTAACTTGCTGTGTCTCCAGAAATAATAAAATAGTTTTTTAAAGTCACAACGTTTTGGGGGCGATCTGTCACACAGCAGTAGATAAAAGAGACACTGGAGGTTTGAAACTCAGATAAAATCTGCATAAATACTTAGGCTTTATAAGTGCCAGCAATGATGAGAAATAATAAGTTTTATATCAATTATTTGAAATCCCAATACATTCTCTAAATTAGCACTGTCCAAATAAAAATGACTGCAATGGTGGGAATGTTCTCTAGGCACATTGTCCAGAGTAGCAACTTATGTGATTATTATCACATAAGGATTATGTGACAATGGAGCACTTAAAATGAAAATATTGGGATTATGTGAAAATGGGGCACTTAAAATGAAAATATTGGGAACGAGGAACTCAGTTTTTAAGTTCTATTTAATTTTAATTAAGTTAAATTTAAATTAATGTCTTTATACAGCTACTCTGTTAAACACCACCACTATAACACTGAGAGTGGATATATTTGATTGTTGGGTAATATGATTTTATTTACAATTCCTTTTGCAATCCAGAATTTTATTTACAATTCCTTTTGCAATCCAGAATTTTATTTACAATTCCTTTTGTCTGGATGGGAATAGGGGTTGACTGAGTTGATGTATGTTGTTGACTAAATTATTAGGGCTGTGGGGGAGTGGCAAAGCTTTCTATGTCAGTAAGACTCTGTACATCAGTATCTCTCAAATCATGGGATGTAAGAATAAGAACTGTTAAAAATGTCCCACCCAAGTCCTTCTGCTTGATGGACTCAAACACTATATTATAGAAGGATCTGGCTCATGTGGGTGCTAGTACAGTTCCTAGGTGCAACTCTTTGTATAATTAATTTGTTCAGATGGCTGTTGGCAATACTAACAGGTAGATTTTCCTCAACACTTACTTAGAATTTCATTAGATATGTTTAACACTCTTTAATGCTCATCAAGACCCCTTATATGTCATCTTTTCTATTTAATTTGAAAAGAACTGCTCTATAAGGTTCATCATGCTTCATGAGTTTCCTTTCACCCAGAATTATACTTTTCTTAAGTTCCTCTTGAGTGCTTAGAGAATATTGATGTGAAAGGTGGTTGGTAATCACAGGAAGCAGTTTCTATATTCAGAAATGTCAGTACTTCTGTGTATGGAAACTACAGAGAAGTCTGTAAATTGTAGGCAGGAAGATTCAGTTGAGCTACAAAAAGTCAGCATTTTATTTTGTTCTCTTGTTCTGTTTACTTATAATGAAGCAGATGTTAACTTATCAAAAAATCATAAATAAATCAAAAAATAAAGAATTTGTTATTACCACTAATTCTGAATGATGAGGTACACATTTATGAAGCTTCCATAATCATGACACATATACTGGATTCCCAGGGTCTCACACTCTCTAGATCTTAGGTTTCTTCTTGTAGTTATGGGAGGAGACATTACTGTCTATAAGACACTCTTTGCTAAGGTCTCTCCATAAATCTGCACCCCAAATCTCATACTATAAGTAATCTTTAGATCAGTTGCCACCACAATCAGCTATGATGTTCTTTAACTGGAATTTTTAAAATTCATTCTTTGAGATGGGCTTTCAGTGTTGTCCAGACTGGTCCTGAACTCCTAGGCTGAAAGGATCCTCTCCTTTCAGCCTCCTGAGTACCTGGAACCCCAGGTGTGCACCTCCACCCCAGGCTTTGATAATGGTTTGATTTGAAATGCCTCTTGGTAATAATATTTTCAGAATGTCTGTTATATTGTTTTGCTAGCAAATTAAATCCTGAGGGAAAATTGCGGCAGTGGTGGGATAGAGGGGTTTGAAATGCTTTAAGCAGTCAAAGGCATAATATGGTTTGTATTTTGGAATTCTTAACTTTAGTGTGGTGTTCAGCAGAGGGGAAGGGAAAAGGTGAGGCGAGGAGATGGGTTGCAGCCTGGTGTCCCAGCCTAAGACAGAGATATTGAGTCTGACACTGTCAGTGTCTGTGATAAACAAGGTGGCAAATTTCAGGGAGACCCTCAGGGTTATACAGTGGAGGGGGTAGAGAGAGAGGAGGGGAGGGGAGGGGAGAGGTGGGGAGGGGGGATGGTGGAGGATGGGAAAGGCAGCGGAGCACAACAGACACTAGTATGGCAATATGTAAATCAATGGATGTGTAACTGATGTGATTCTGCAATCTGTGTATGGGGTGAAGGTGGGAGTTCATAACCCACTTGAATCAAAGTGTGGAATATGATATGTCAAGAAATTTGTAATGTTTTGAACAATCAACAATAAAAAATTAAAAAAAAATAAAAGATACTTTACCCTAAAAAAAAAAGTCAGTAAACTTTTATATCTATTTATGAAAAAGAGAGTGCAGAGTTATGAGTCAGATAGAAGGAACTAGAGTTCTAGGATAAGTCTTAGAGTGTTAACTTCATGAAAGAACTAAATGATAATGCAATTAATTGAAAGAGGAGGGACACTCCTTGTGTGAATGGAAAGACCCTGAGTTCAGATGGGAACATGCAGTGAGCTAGCAAGTGTTAGGTTTAGAGGGGAAATTACAAAGCGAGGTGTGAAATATACAACCAGATGAACCTGTTAAACAACAATACGCTGCCAAATGGAGAAAAAGTCATTACCCTTAAATAATAGTCCACATCTGAGAGTTAATTATTACAGGGTGAGATTATAGGTGCCTCATGCAGACAAGGTCAATTGTCTCATATCCATTTAAAATGTATTATGAATAATTCACTTACAAAAGCTATAAAACATGTTAAAAATAAAAGGTGAGGAAAACATTGAATTCAGATGTAATGCATTTTGATAATACAGCTAGATAATTACACATGGACAATGTGCACACTTGGGTCACAAAGAGTTCTCATTAGTATGGTTTCCCTACGTGAGCACTGCCACTCTTTTTAGTCTCCTGCTCTTGGAAACAGTCCTTTCATTGTTCATAGGACCATCATAATTCTACTTTGCATTTCACCACACCCAGCTCAGTTGCTATTTGTCATCCATTTACTCTTTACCTAGTTTTATATTAATACTGGAAGATATAATGTTGAGGAAGAGTTTGGTTCCCTAGGACCTCACAAGGTAATGGAAGAGATAAATTTATAAACAAAATAATTTCCAACAAAATAACCATTATGGAAATGGAGGTGTTTAGAAAGGCTTGCCCAAGAAATGGGTTCTTGAGCAAGACTGGGTCTGAATAAGTCTGGGAGAATGGGGCACATAACCAGGAAAAAAAACTGGGACATCAGTAAACATGAAAAAGTATTGTACATATATGCATACATATGCATGTGTGTTTGTGCAAGTGTATGTGTGCATGTGTGCATATATGCATGAACATCTATGTGCAGATGCACACATGTTCTTATCTGGGTACAGATGTGATAAGCATTTGCATGTGTGCATTTATGTGGACCTGCATGTGAGATGTGAACTCATGTGAGTGTGTGTGTGTGTGTGTGTGTGTGTTTATGTGTGTGAATGTATGTGCATGTGGTATGTGTGTGTATTTGACTGAGGGAGGCAGGGGAACCAGAGGAGTCTCAGAATCTCTACAAAGCAATCTCAGAGCCCTGCAATCTCAATTTACAATCCCCATGGTCTTTTCATTCTTAGTTCAATTGATTTGCTCTGAGCACTTAGCAGGAGATTTCTGTAAGAAACAAAATTAGCATTACCTCTTTTCTCTTCAGTTTTGCCTTCTTATGCCCAATATATGACAATGAATCTTCAAAGTTTTTCAAAATGAACAGAAGGGGGAGTGGAGGAGAAAAGCATTAGAGAGTTTGGAAAAGGAAGCTCAAGTCTCCCTTTTCACTCTCCCTCTTTTTCATGAATTTTCACTCATTGGAACGTTTTTCCAGAATGAATATATATTATGTGTGTAACTTCAAAAGCAACAAGCAATGCTTCAAAACACATTTAAAAGATTGGGGTGAAAAAAAAAGTCTTGTACATCTGTTAAGAATGTATTAAGTTTCAGTTAAAGGTCTATTATAGAAACATAAAACTATTCAATTCTTGAAGGTTAAGTTAATTCTTCAGATTTCTTCAGAGCACCATTTATTCAAGTGGTCTTCCTACAAGTCAACATGTTTTATTTTTTTGAACACTTTTCCTTATTCATTGTTCTTTCTCTAAACCCAAGTACTGGGAGTAGTTTTCCCCTCAGTGAGCAGCATGAATAAGCAGAAATCTCTGCAATGTGATTATTTTTTCTAAGTCTTAATCTTTTTCTGCCTGCTATACTATAAAAGTCTGATATCCTTGGCTCTGGTTTTTTGTTTCACTAATTTCTGTTCTCTGCTGTTTCTAAAGTCTTGCTGTTCTGAAACCCTATGTCAGATCACTTTTGGGGACCAGGTAAAAGCCAGACATCTGCACCTGTCACTCAAGACCCTCTTTGATCCTGCTACCTCTTGGGCCCTCCAGCCCATCTCCTGCTATTTTGCCATTCTTCTACCAGCCAACTTCCTTCTGGTCTCCTTATACTTCCACCCTGTTCCCTTTGCCTATACTACTACCCCCCACCCACTGTTCCGGGTCTGGCCCATCCTTTAACCTTCCTGCTTCATTAAGATTTTACTCGAAAATGATTTCTCCCTCAAAGCTTTCCTTAATATCTCTGGGCCCAAATCTTCTGCCAAATGTGTTCCTATGGTTATTTCCTTATTAATATTTATAAACTATAAATCACAATATTTCTGAAATTATAAAATTTCTTTTAACTCCTTTATCCCATAACATGTTGTGAACTCCAAGAGGGAGCCATGTCTGTCTACTTGGGTATTTTAGTGACTGATACTTCTTTAAAGTTCAATCGATGTTTGAATGAGGAAGTATTCTTTCCTTTCACTCAGTTGTCTCAATTTTCTTCAATTAGATCATGAACTTCTGTGGTCTAGGAACCTCTGCTCACACTAGTATTTTACAATCAATTATGTGATATACATGGTAAGTGTCATAGGAAGTTATTTGTAAAAGAGGTCATCAACCATCCCTTCAATCCCTGTATGTGCATGTTGCTCTGTCACAGAGATAGCATTCATTTCCATTCCCTATGAGTCTAGGCTCCCTTGTCCTATGACTGGTATGACCATGAAGCTCTGTGCCAGTTCTCTGACTAGGCATTAGGAGAACTAACGGCTTTAACTTCTGCATTCTTGGGACCAAATATCCTTGGGAAGAAGCATGGGGTAGACTATTGGGTGATTAGACAAAAAAAAAAAAAAAAAAAGTTCAGAAAGACTTCAGATGTTTCAGTCACCCTTGTTGAGGTGCTAGACAGATGAGTGAGGCCATTTTGGATGTTCCAGTGCCAGCCCAGATGAATGTGGTAACATGCAAAATCACATGGAGAGAAGAATAGCTCAGAAAATTCTGAGAAATAATAGTGTTGTTTTCAAATGGTTGACATTAAATGACAGTCTTTGTGGCTCACTGTTTACTCTGGAAAAAAAAAGGTTTACTGGAACATAGGAATATCTATTCATTTGTGTATTAAATATTGTTACTTCAGCAATACCAGGGAGAAATTGACCAGCTATGACTGAGACCATAGAGCTTTTAAAACTAAAACTAGATACTATGTGGCCTTTAACAGGAAAATTTCTGAACCACGTTTTAAGGTCTTAAGTTTGAGGTAGTTTGGTAATCAGCAAAGAACACAGAACACCTACCTGCCTTCAGATTTCCTCTGATCTGTGGATAATGAAGAAAAAGATGTGACAGGTGATATGAGGTAGATTCAACATATTGGTGTACAAATGATTCCTATTTAAGATGGGTCTCCCTCTCCACAAACACCTCCTTAGAAGAAAACACATCAAATCCACCTAGCCTACCAAACACCCTGCTTAGACACACGTCACTTTGTAGAGTATTGGTTGATTTCTAGGTCTCCCTCTCCCTTTTTGTAAATTAATGCTATAAAATAAAGTATTAATGCAAAGTAAGAGGAAGTAAGTAAAAAAAAAATTCTTAACTACGGGAAGGTGAGGAGATTACAGTTGCTGTAGGCCTTGTCCTCTGTCCCTGCCAATGGAATGCAAAAATGGAGTTTAGAAGCTAGGTCCTTGAGCTCTGATGGTCTATGGTCTCTTGGGAAAGTCCTGGCTGATGAATAGGACCTTTTTGTGTTTAGCTTATTTTACTCCTTCTCAGACTTTCCTTATGATCCCCCAAAGGGGACATGCACCTGTTCTCTTGAAATGAAATGGAGAATTCTTTTTTCCCATGACACATTCTTGTGAATTATGTAATTTTTTTCAAAGACATATTTTAGTTTACCGGAAGGAGGTAGCCAAACATGGAGGCAAGGACATACAGAGAAATAGTGTGAAATCCTGGCTTCACCATTTGTTTGCTGGATGGAGCTGGAAAAGGCCTCTCTCTACATCACTTTTCTGTGAAGAATGGACAAAATAGAAACATGATAAGTACCGTTTTTGTCTTTTTGTAATGAGAATGCATTCTTGTATTATACTTAGACACATTCTCCTTTAGCATTTAAAATAAAAACCCCAGAAATATTGTGGGCTATCCACAACTGTTTAACAGTGATCACATTGGGCAATCCCCAAATTTTTGAAGATGACTATCCTAAGTGATGGAAACATCTGCAGTGTGAGGAATCATGGTTGCTCACCCTCAGATCTACTGGGAAATTGTGTAGGCTAGGTTTTATTCAGTATTTTCTGAACTCAGGATGCTAACCATTTTTTCCCCCATGGAGTGCTTACCATACCTATTTATAAGCACTTTGCATCCATTTGTTGCTTTATTCCCGGTATCCCTGTGGAGTCTGTGTCTGTGACATGGATGAGCCATAGTGGGCTGTACTTTCCTCACTGAGAATCATTGCCCATCTTTCACATCCCTGGCTTGGGTCTATCTGTTCTGTTTTCAAAACTAGAATGAAACCCCTTTCCCTCCTGTGTATTTTAAAGCATTTGAACCTAATATCATCATAGTTCATGATGCTACATGCCAAAATAAAACTAAATAAATACAAGAAAGCACAACCAAACAAAACCAACCAACCTGAAAATTATGTTTCAACACAGTCAGCTCTAACTACCAAAAGCTGATAAGGGACCATAAACTCTGAAAGTCCATCACTGAGATGTGCTGAATATACTTGCCCAACCCTTGAGCAACGGGATTTCTTATATTCAACTGTGTTCAGATTTATGGACTCATTCTGTGCTGAGTTCTGGTTTCCTTTGTCTCCTTGACGCATCTCCTCTATCTCCCCTTTCTAGCCTTAAAACACCAGATTTCACCTCCTTAGTGGACACTTAGTGAATTTCTTTACAGGTGTGTACTTCCAAACCTGAGAGTTGAGCAATTGTCTATTGTTGTGATTGTTTTATTTTTGTTTCACTTGTAATCTATAGTAGTCCCTACTTGATTCATTGGAGAAGCATTAAATAAGCAATTTGTCTGCTGATACTATCTCATAAATGAAAAGCCAGATTCAAACCCCAGCACTCTGTTTCCATACACACTCCTGGCATCTCTTTCTGCCCATCTGCATATAGTCAAAGATTAAACACCATGTTCTTTTGTATAGTGTAATGCTATTTTCCCGTATGCAGTTTGGAATCATCTTCATAGTTATGTTGTGGTAGGAACATTCATAAAAAACTTTGATATTGAAAATAGGAATGATTCTCTATAATGCATCTAATCAACATGCAATCCCATTTTTTGATATCCTTATTTGTAATAGTAAATATTTAATGACAGGCTTTACAGTGTATGTGTTGGTGTGTGTACCTATGCATTTATGTGTACATAAATTTACTGATGCAAAGATTGTGCAGAATACAATTGACAAATCACAATAAATTTACGTATTACTACTGTTATGATTTCCGGGTAGCCATTTTATTTTTGCAGGATGTATTTCATTTTTTTGGCAGATTCTGGTGTTCATAGCCATCTTATGATCACAAGTGCTGATGATAGGTTACCTATTACTCTGAAATGAACAACATAAATATCATTTGATATTTGCATTCACACTAATGAATAAGTTGAATGTGAAAAAAATAAAGGCATATGTTGAAAATTTACTTGTTTTTCCATGAGCAATGTTATTGTAGAATCAGATAGTAGCTTTTGAATACTGGCATAGTTCCCCATTTTTTTTAAGAGAGAGAGAGAGAGAGAGAGAGAATTTTTTAATATTTATTTTCTAGTTTTCATCGGACACAATATCTTTGTTTGTATGTGGTGCTGAGGATCGAACCCGGGCCGCATGCATGCCAGGCGAGCATGCTACTGCTTGAGCCACATCCCCAGCCCATCCCCATTCTATTTGTGTATTATTTACAACATATTGATGTCAACTTTTGAATTGATTCTTTATTATTAGTGTTTTCTCCATCATCTTCTTGAATCTAGATAATCAATGAAGCAATGAATCAAGCTCTGGTTTGTAGTGTTTGTCAGTTTCTGTGCTATGAATATTTTCACCATGGCTGGCTTCACCCACCAACTTGCTGTTACTGACAGTGGAACTCAGGAAAAATGTGCAGCAGTGTTCATAGAGCGCTTTGGTGTTCTGTCCACACTGTTCTGTCCACACTTAAAAAAGACATGCAAAACTACCCTGGAGATGGGGGGCAGCTCAATGCTAGAGCACTTGCCTAGCATGCACAAGACTGTGGGTTTGATTCTCAGCACTATGCACACACACACACACACACACAAATGGTATTACTAATCACAGCCTCAAGAGCATAGACAGTTGTAAAACCATTGAGAGATTACTAGTTTTGTATTTTCCCTTTGTTTTTAGCATGATTTCTCAGTTGTAAGTTTATATAATTTAAGTTTTAATATTGATTATATTTCACAACCAATCCCCCAAATTTCCAAATATTTAGCAATTAGCACTCTTGATCCAGTGCAAGCTAACTACGGAACACCACTGGATGTACCTGAAGAATTTATACACAGGAAGATTACAATCGATACTATTAGACTTTGTGCATCTAAACTGTCAGGCATTTTCAAATCCTCTGAAAGAGACCAAGCATTTTCACAACCTAAATCAGATGTAAAGCCTATTTTAACGTATCTAAAGAAGGAACTTGTTATTTAAAGAACTGGCCAGCCTAGGAAACTGAGTTCTACATTGAGACCAGATGGAGGGTGATTGTACTAACAGACTAATGAAGCTAATGTCCCATGGCCAAGGCTGTCCTTATGAGACTGGAGTATAGGGTTAAAATTTCAGTTGAAAGAAAAAGACTGCATGCTCTTTTGCTTGAGGTAAATGGTAGGAGGACCTTCCCCAGTTACACCCATTGTTTAAGACATACAACAACAAAGTATTGAACCACCAGTACAAGCAGATCTGACCACAGCTGCTTGCTGGAAAGTAACTTAGATCCTCATTAAATTTATTTACATGCTAAAAGATGCACTGGGCGGGGGAGGAGGACTTAACACAAATTCACTCATAGTTTTGCAGGTGTGCAAATTGGCACAGGTGCAATGAGAAATTTTAGTATAGCTTATGAATGTATTGATTTCTAACCACAAACATATATTTATATATATTGTATATAAATAATATATTTCATGTATGTGTATATGTAATGCATATATATAATATATAGGTATATATGATATATATTTATACACCATATATATATATATATATATATATATATATATATATATGTGTGTGTGTGTGTGTGTGTGTGTGTGTGTGTGTGTGTGTGTATGTGTGTGTGTGTGTATTGTTTACCCCATGGTTTTCTTGCTTTTCTGCCTATGGGGCAGCCATCTTTTCCTGCTACCTGACTATGGGGCAGCCCCGCCTGCTTACTCTGTGAATCAGTGCAATGCATAATTTATACCAATCCTCTTTTATGTCCATGTTTGATTTCTATCCTGCATGATCTAAAGGACCCACTGAGTCAGTACATTCAGAGTGCAGGGCAGAAGCACCATACTCTGCTCTTTTTGGGTGACCATTGTGGGAGAGCAAAGGACACTTAGCACAGTCATAGATTCTCTGCATGTGTTTTTGCTTTGATTTTTTTTTAAGTCCTAGGTGGTAGTAGTGCTCCTGTTTTTATTTATTTTTATTTATTTAACTAATTTATATTTTGTTTCTTTGATTTGAACCCAGAGTCTAGTACACACTGCACACAAGTTGTATTCCAACCCCCTACACCCCAGCCAGGGTGAAGTTCAGTCCCTGCTGCTCTTTTTAAAATGATAAAATACACAGCAAATACATATACAAACATACTTTTTCTGTCCACTTTCTGATTCAGATATAGTTTCACAAAAAGGTTCTTGGTAGTGTATCATTTGTGGATTCAGTCTTTTCTTTTCTTCTATTCAAATTCATGGAACTAGAACTTTGTGGGAAAATATATTTTGTTTTTTTTTTTTTTTTTTCAACTCTTTCTTGAGGAAGTACCATCTCAGAAAGGTGAATGACCTTGATCTGAGCCACAGAATCATGCATCTCCTCAACAGCAAGTCGGCTTATGCTACTCAAGTGCCCTGACTTTTTTTTTTTAATCTTTAATCTTTACTTTTTTTAGAATTATTTTAGACTTACAGAAAAATCAAAACAATGATAGAGTTTCTATATAACCTGTACCAAGTTTCCACTTTTAGTAAACTTATGTTTATATGATGACGTTTTTCCAATGATGGGCCCACATTAATATATTATCGTTACTAAAGTCCAGAGTTAATTGAGATTTCCTGCTTTCCCTGAATGTCTTTTTCTCTTCCAGGACCTCATTCAGTTTACCATATTGCATTTGATTTTCTTGTCTCCACAGGCTCCTCCTGGCTCTGACAGTTTCTCAGACTATCCTTGCTTTTGGTGACTCTGGCAGTATTGAGGAGTCCTGGGCAGGTGTTTTATACAGTGAATTCCTGATTTTTAATCCAGTGGTATCCTCAGTTATTCAATACTGACTTTTTCCAACAAAGCCTGTCTTATCTTAAATGAAAAATGTCAATGAGTAATTTGATGGGTAGATCTAAAAGATCATCTTTAATTTAAAAAAAAATTAAATCATACCCTTCCAGCATTCTGGCAGGGGGCTTGCATATCTTCCCAGAGAGATCCCTTCCTCTGCAAGAGCCTTCCAGATTGCATATGCTTCTAAGCAGGGGAACCCCTTAACCTGTGTCATCTGTTAGCAGCCTAGCACCATTACGTATTTTGTTTCACTCTGCCTACTAAATAACAGAAATTCTCCTTATGCACTTTGCTAATTAATTATTACCATAACCTTATGAGATAGGCTCTTAATTATACTTATTTTACATAAGAAAACAAAGGCACACATTAGACACAGTGTGTACCAAGCCCAGAAGGGAAGAAAGAAAATGGACTTGCAGAAAGTAGGAGTCATTTTAGCCCAAAGTGAAGCAAATTGCAAATATTGGGACTCACATGATGAGCAGGGACCTCATCCTGGAGACTGGTTTTGCCCATGCAAAGGCCATAGATTTTTTTTTTCCCCCTGAGGAAAAGTGTAATAACGGAAGGGTTACAAAAAGGAATGTGACCTGCTCAGATTTATATTTGAGGGTAATTGCTTTCCGGCAGTGTACAGAATGTGTTAAAGGTAGATCAGGCTAGAGCTGAAAAGCTGTCAGATGATCTAGGTGGAGAGGCAATCTGCATGAAGGCAGAAGCAGGGACCGCATTTCCATCCCTGGCTTCTTCGTCCTCAACTCCATCTCTACAGACCCTGTTATGATTTGAATATGAAGTGTTCCCCCAAAGGCTCAAGTGTTGAAGGCTTAGTCCCCAGAATAGCAGTGTGCAGAGATGAGGCTTTTAGGAAATGACTAGATCATGAAGGCTCAGACCTCATCAGTGGGTTTAAAATATGATGGCATTATTGGGAGGTGGTGGAAACCAACCACAGGAGGTGGGACCTAATTGAACAAGTAGGTCCTAGGGGGTGTGCTTTTAGGGGCTGTATCTGGTCCCAGGCTTCTTCCTTGTTCTTTTTCTCTGCTTCCTGATGTATGACCCTTTCACCACACCCTTCCACCATGAAGTTCTGTCCCACTTCAGGCCAAAAGTGGTGGAGCCAACTGATATGGACTGAAACATCTGAATTCATGAATCAAAATATACCTTTCCTCTTCTAAGTTGTTCATGTTATTTTTTTTCCTGCATAGCAATGAAAAACTGTTTAACATAGTCACTCTTGGAATTATAACTGGAAAACAAATTATTTTTAATACTTGTAAGGGGATAAAAAAGATATACCTGTATTCCAGATTCATAAATTTATGTATAATATATACATGTTAGGATTTTATTTCATTTTTTTTCTTTCCTCCTCCTCCTTCCTTCCTTCCTTCCTCTCTCTCTCTCTCTCTCTCTCTCTCTCTCTCTCTCTCCTTTTTCAATACTAGAGATTGACCCCAATGGTATTTTATACTAAACTATGTCCCCAAACTTTTTTATTATTTTATTTTTAGCTAGGGTCTCATAAGACCTTGTCTTGAACAAGAGTTCAAGAGTGGCCTTGAACTCTTGATCCTCCTTCCTCAGTCTCCCAAGTTGCTGAGATTACAGGCATATACCCACTACAACCAACTATGTATACTTATTGATTTGTGTTTATATGTATAGATGTAGTCATCCATCGTAGACTAATTGATTGATATCAGATATTAATCTTTCTTTAGTAAGTGCTGATAAGTAATAAATTATACTTTTTGTGTTTTCTTCATTTTAAATTAAATCTGAATCAGTCTACCAAGAAATATAATCTTGGTAACTGTTGTCTAATCCTTCTGGGCACGAAGAATCAGGAAGATTGACACATTATCCCATAATGGGGGAAGAGCTTCTAAATTTCTATAAATTCTAGCCACTACTAACACTCACTCTGTCCAGGTAAATTCTTCCATTGTTAATTCCTGAGAGTCTGAAATCCTATTTTTGCAATAAACACTAATATGTGGGGTCCAGCTATTCTGGACTTTGAGGTCTTTCCATTCATCAGTCATCATCAAGTCTGAAGGAGAGACTCACTGTGTCATTTTCCGTGGAGGAATATCTTCTTTCATTTCTTCACTGTTTCTTGCTCTGCCCTTTCCAAAATATTATAGCCAGTGTGTCCAATAGGATTTTCTATGATATTGGACACATTTGTTTCTGCATTACCCAGGATTATAGTCACTAGCCACATGTGGCTATTGGTCTCTTGTGGTCATTTTCTCTTTTATTCTTATATGCTTTCAACTTACTCCCTGTTTACAGGTGATTGTTCTATAAGTTACTTGATTGTTCATTAAAGGAATTTAAACAAACCCTGTGACCCTGCTATACTGGTGCATATTCCACTACTCATAACTATTACTTAACAATGTCAGTACTCAGCCAAGCCCAGTGAGCATGCTGTACCAGGAAATTGGGCTTCTCAGATTGTCACATGTTGTGCTAAACCACCCACCACCCACCATGGAACACTCACCAGTATCTCCTTGTGGCATGTCTCACTGCTTCTGTAACATGTATTTAATATTCACTTTAGCATACCTCAGGTCTGCTAAAGATGTGATAGTGAATATGCCACTATGGAACTCATGATTCTATATAATTAATATGCTGGGCATGGTGGAGCACGCTTATATTCCCAGAAGTTTGGGAGGCTGAGGCAGAAGAATTGCAAGTTCAAAGCTAGCCTCAGCAAAAATGAACTACTAAGCACTCAGTGAGACCCTGCCTCTAAATAAAATGCAAAATAGGGCTGGACATGTGGCTCAGTGGTCGAGTGTCCCTGAGTTCAATCCCCAGTAACCCCCCCAAAAGTGCATTAATAAAAATTGTATAGTGAACACCTATAACTTATTGCTTCAGTTCTACAATAATATTTTGCTCCATATACTTTATCACATATTCATACATCTGATTATATTATTTTTATTTTTTTCTTTGGCTTTTTTGGACATTCCTAATTCAACCCTTCCCTTTCCTACACTTCAATGCTTTTCTCACCACGGGCCAAGACATTGATCCATTCAGAACTCAGGGGAAAAAACAACAATGCAACCAAATTGTTCTCAAAAACGAGAACATTCATCTTATTGTTCTCAAAAAGAGAACATTTATCTTAAGTATCTGAATTTAAGGAACCAAATTAGTTGTCGTAAAAATTACACTTTGGTTGAGCCCTGCTGGACAGCAATCGTGGAATTAGGAATCATGATATCTTTCTGTGAATTGTTAGCAATCCCTCTTTTGTTTTTCTTTTTATTTTCCTTGTTTCTTTTCTTTTTTTTTTTTTTTTTGGCTGTGTTGGGGACCAAACCCAGAGCCTTACATATGCTAGGCAAGTGCTCTATCACTGAGCCACATCTCCAGCCTCAGTCCCTCCTTGCAACTAACTAGGGTCATGAATGCCACCCTTGACTTTGTGTGTACTCCAAGAGCTAAAATAATCGCTTAGGGATGTGGATTTTTTTTTAAGACTTTGTGAGTGAGAAGTTATCTCCTTTAGTGCCTTATTTTATGTCCCTGAATTTAATAGTGCCAATTCCATGGCTGTTGAGTTTACCTGCTTTATTTGCTCTAAAGAGAAAGTTCAGCAGAATTTCAGAAGGGGCTGGAGAATTGCATGTCAAGCAATGTCTGCCCTATATCAATTCTGCACAGCCCTGGGAAAAGAGAATTGAAACAAAATTTCCCATTATGTAAAAGCAGCTATTAAGGAAAAGCAGCTGAATTTAAGATGATTGGCCAAGGAGTGGGATACAGTGGTAAAGGGAGTTGGGGGCACAGTTAAGGAATTTATTTGCCCTTTCCCCCCATTCGCTGTTCTTAGTTTTGCCATTTACTTCATAGGCTATCAAAAAGCACTATTTTGAAACCAATTTGAATTTTTGGAACATTAACATCTGATATGCTTATTTCAACACATGAACATGAACAGATGTTTACATTATAATGTTAAATGTGCCAGCTGTTCTTATGTCAGAATAGGCATCTATGCATGTTATTTAAAAGTAAAACAAAGCTTTTAAAGCCCTCTGCTCAAAACTCGCCTTCTTTCTCTTTTTTCTTCCTTTTCTTTCCCTCCTTCCCTCTAACCTTTCCTTCCTTCCTTCCTTCCTGCCTTCCTTCCTTCCTTCCTTCCTTCCTTCCTTCCTTATTCGTTTTGAAAGAATCAAGATTTCTTGGAACATTTTTGCTGTTTCAAAGTTTATCACAGAAGGTCAGTGCTCAATAGCCACGTTAGTGAATGACACGCTCTTATCTCTGTGAGCAGGACAGTGTGGAGTGTGAAGAATTCATACCAGATGCATTTTAAGATTTTATGTTTTCATCCACAGCTGTGAAAGACTGGTTTGCATCCCTACAGGCAAACGTCCATGAATTCATGAATTCTGGTAGCTGTCACCATTTGGCTATCATTGCCTATCAAACTATTTTTATTTTTTCCTGTTGTACCAAAAACAACAGATCATGTTGCTTTTAGTTGCTATGAATTTCTTTATCTCTATATTCATAATTAAGATAGCAATGTAAGGGATTTAATTCCCTACATAAGATTATACTGGAGGTAGCTTGATCTGCATAGACCACACCAAGGGTGTTCTCTAACTTTTCTTCCTTGTTACAAATATAGGTGTCCCCAGGGGGATATCTGAGGGACTTTTCCACTTGAACAGGTGGATCAGCCTTGAAAAGATCACCAACGTTTAAGTGGACTTTTGCTCTAAGATGATGAGATTTATTTCTTTTTCCTTATTTCCTCAAAGGAATTAAACAAACATAATAGACTGTTTGGACATAAAGTATGAATCTCATTTTATTATTCCAGGAGTATACCAGGACCTCTATCTACTTTCCTAAGCCTATACATTGGAAGAAACAAATAGACTAATATTCAGTCCTTAGTGTGTTTTTGGAGAATATGTTATATCATGGTGGAATGATTATAAAATGTCATTAATAAATACTGCAGGGTACCCCTGGTAAGTTTAGTGTTCTACCAACCCATTTTAAATGTTTATCTGTGTGTAAACAGAGGAAAAAATAAATTGGAAGGGGAAATATCAGAATATTTAGTTATCTTCTGACTTCAGTGTTCTTTGCAGAAGGCTACAAAAGCCCTACATTGCCTGTGTCTTTTCTCCCTTCCCAACTCCTACCACTCTCAACCCCCAAGTGTGTGTCCCTTTCCTAATAATTTTGGGTGCCTTCTCTTCCTTTACCTCTGCACTCAGCATCTCTGAACTAGTGCTCCCTTGTCTAAACCCTCTTCCTGAACAAAGTTGTCTGCTTAGTGCCTCCCGCATCTCCTTCATGTTTGACTCAAGTATCATTTTCCTAGGTGGTTTGCCCTCATGAAGACTGCCATGTTGACTAACAATTTGCCTCCTCCTCCCCTCCTTCCCCATCCCTTTAGTGCTTTCTGCTTCTTATTCCATTTCTCATAGTAGTTTTCCCTTAATTGTATACTACAAGTATATGTTGTACTACACACATAGATGTATAGTTTAATATGTGCAGTTGACTCTCTGTATCTGTGGGTCTACTTTCTTGGATTCAATCAACCATGGATCCAAAATATTCAAATTTACATAGCTGCATCTCTACTGAACATGTATAGTTTTTTTTCTTGTCATCATTCCTTAAAAATATAGTATGATGACTTTTTACATAGCATTTGCATTGTATTAAGTATTAGAAGTAATCTATGGACAGTTTAAAGTATAAGGGAGAACATGCGTAGGTCATATGCAAACAATACATCTTTTTATATAAGGGAATTAAGTATTCATGTTATAGGGAAGTAGTCCCTGAGCAAAAGTCCAGAACACATGTACCATAGTTTATGACATAATTCTCACCACTGCATTAACATATACTCAGGAGTATTCTGTGCATTCTAATCTTGTACCAGAGTTTTGTAATAAATGATTTTTAAACAATATTGGCACAGTTACAAAAAATGCTTCATACAATGGTCACAGCTCACATTTTTGCAAGAAAAAAAATTGACATAAAATCTGTGTTTATGTGGTGAATTTTGGTACATATGTATGTGCATATATACATATTTATATATGTGTATATGTATATAGTTATATATATATGTGTTTATATACATATTTATATATACACACATACATAAAGAGAGAGTCATGTGTTGCTTAATGATAGGAATAGTTTCTATGGTGATATTGCCCTTCTGTGAACATAAGACTGTACTGGAATAAAACTAAAATGGCTATGATATCAGTAAGTAATATAATCCTGTGGAACCATAGTCATGAATGTGGTCCATCCTTAACAAAACACTGTTATGCGGCATGTGGCTATATATAGCCAGTCATGTATTATATAAATATATACACATATATTTTATGGATTGTGGTGTGTGTGTAACTCTACCTTTTGGAATGCGAGTTTCATGAAGGCATGCACTGCTTGCTCTATTTAAATCTAGAATGTAATTCCTGTGGTTGAAATAGCATCTCTAGGAATTCTCTAAATACATGGTGAATGAATGGGGGTTGGCATGACATATGATTTAGAATAAGAATGAAGTGACGTGGTCAATAAAACAAGTGATTCTTTAAAAGTAGAGAAGGTGTGAGTACCATAAAATCTGAGCAAAAATTTAAGATGTTCATATACCTAGAAACTGACTGGCTTCGTAATTAAGGAGAAAACTATTAGTGAACCATGTTTAATACCCTGCATCCTCTTGTGAGGGTTAGTCTGAGAATCCCAGTGACTTCTTTTGTGGCTATCTCCTTCCAAGCCTCTGATCCTCAGAAAAATGTGACAGATGATTTTATTCATGTTTGTCTCTCCTACCTGTATCCCAGGTGCTTGGACCAGAAGACAACGATAAGTGTCTATAGGTTTGATCATGAAGTGAGAATGATAAAGCAGCAGCTTTAACTCTAGGTTACTGATCCTCATCATCTGAGATTTAGTCCCTGGTAACAAAGGAAGTTTGTTACATATGGCAAAAGGCAGTGTTCTCTCATCAAATGTTAAAAAAAAAAAAAAATGGCTTTGTGTTGGCAAGGTCCATTGGTTTGGAAATAAAGGGGAAAAATAGAATTTTAGTTTCTCATTCACAGCCAAATTACAATGCAAATGACTAATTTCAGAAGAATTTTATTTTGGAAAAGTTTACATTGGTGTGAAATTCTATCCCAAGGCATTATTAATCCTTTGTTTCTTTGGCCTGGTTTCTGTGGCCCTTAAAGTATTCTGAGATAGAAAAAAAAAAAAATGTTTATTGACTTGAAAGAGAGAAGACTGTAGACTTTTCTCAGTGGTGACACCCATGGGTGACCTGACAAATGGAGGGAGGGATACAGCAGTTGAAGAAGGACTTGGATTTTTCCAAAAATGTCCATCAAAACTGGAAATGAAGTTGTCTTTTTGATATGGGCAACTGCCATTTTTTCAAGTAAAGTGAGAAGAAAACTATTCTAGAAAGTATGAACATTTTTTTTGAGCTATATCACATTGTCCCATCATCTAAATAAATTCAGAGCAAGACGTAAATCAAATCTGAAGGGAAAAAAGTCCTTAACTCTCTCAAATTATTCTCCCATTGCTATCTCTTAACCATTTAGGGGATTGGTCACCCAAATAAAATAATCACATTTTTACTATAGTGAAGAATTGCTAGCATAGTCAAAGGTGTGGGGCAGAGTCACAAAGATGGGAGCACTTGATTCCAGGGATCATTCTATAGTGGTTCAACCTATGACACTGAGCAAACATCTTTGTCTCACTTTCTATTACTACAAAATGAGCATCTCTTTCTTTAGCATTCTGCATTAAAAAAAAAAAAATGCTTCAAAAGAACTGTTACAGTTTAAGTGCTCCCAAAGGTCCAGAGGTTGAAGTTTGACTTCTAACCTGGTGTTATTGGGGAGTCGTAAATCTTTAAGAGGTGGGGCCTAGAGGGAGGTCTGCAGGTCATTGGGGTCATGTCCTCAAGAGGAAATGCCACCTGGGTTCTTCATCCTGCTCCCTGCTCTCTTTTGCTTCCTGGCCATGAGGTGAACAGATTTGTACCACACTGTGTTCCTGCCATAATATGCTGCCTCACCACAGGCCCAAAGCAACATTGCAAACCAATCATGCACTGAAATCTCTAACACTTTAAGCCAAAATAAACCATTTCCCTTTATAAATTGATCATCTTAGGTATTTGTTATAGTGACAAAAATCTAACACAAGAACTAGCAGGATTCCATAAGATTTAGGTTTAGATATAAGATTCTGATTTAGATATAATTCTTTTTCTTTTTTACTTTTTTTTTTTAAGATGGAGGTCTCCCTGTGTTGCCTAGGCTGGCCTTGAACCCCTGGGCTCAAGAGAGCCTCCTGCCTCAGCCTCCCCAGTAGCTAGGACTACCAACACATATCATGGCTTGCTTCAAATCAATGTTGATACCTTAAAATATAAGTGAGGATGAATAATTTTCATATACTGTTAATACCACTAGGATAAATTTCAGTATAAATACTATTTCAGTAATTTTAATAGAAGCTGCTCAAGTTTGCAAAAGGGAATTATTATGTCAAATAACTAGTCAGACCCAGATGGTGTTGGTGGTTGTATTTGTTTTCAAAATATCTTAAGTACTTTCACCTGATCTTGTAAAGTTTGCTATTAATAAATGGAAAGACCAAGTGGACTTTTTCTTTGACACTTATTGCTGAATGAACTAGACTTTCTCAGATAGTCAAAATGAAGAGGCTTTAATAATGAAACTGCTACAGTAGTGTCAGCAGAAATAACTAGAACAAAGGGGATACAAATCACACTACTGTTTATTATTGGGATAGACCACCATTTAGACATCCTCTCCAGGACTGTGTTTCCCAGGATTGTATAGTGTGAGGATGCTACAAGCAGTTTCCTTGCCACTACCTGATCCTTAAGCACAAATGTGATCCATTTATGGTGCCGTGGATGCCCACAGCATCACTTAATGATCATTATCCATTGATGTTAATTGCTGAGTTTTCTAAGCCAGAATTGCTTAGCAGTTGACAACTGTGTCGAATAAGCAATTATTTATGTGCAGTTTCTCTTTAATGTGATTCTACCTAACTACCAAGAAGTTTCAGAAATGAGTTCTTTCCCCTCTGCAAACCTGGGTGGAAGGCCCAGCTGGTGGAAGTCTCTGCTTGCTAAGTCACAGCACCAACTCACCTACTCACCATGGACTTTACTCAGCTCCACATTGTGCAGCCGAGTCTCTGTTGGGCAAAACTGTCAAGTGGGCAGTATCTAGCCTCATTTTTATTTTTTCTGCCTCAGGCGCTTCTAAGAATATCGAGAGTCTTTGGGCAATCTCTACTGCAATCAGAACTCTCATTCACACTGTGATGTAAGTAGAAGGATCAGCTTGACTAAGCACTGCCAACTTCCTGGGAGGGGGTGTGTGGGTTCAGTTTAATAAGGACCAGAAATGAAATTGTCTGCAGAGGCCAAGCAGGTAACATAATTTCTACAAAGACCCATTTTGTGTAAGTAATAACTATTTAGGAAAATGTTTGCCTTTTTAAAAAATCTCACATTACATTTTTCACAAACTTAAAATATGTGACTTTCATATAAGTATAGAATGAACACATGTTCCAACTATGTAACTCATTAATGAGAGAACCAGAGGGTGCAAAAGTTATTTCCAAGAACATTTTAAAGGCAGAAAATTATGCAGTTTGGAGGATATGCTACATTTAGTTCACTAAGTTCCATTTCCCCAAGAGAATGTCACCAAAACACACAAGCATGCACACACACACACACACACCCAAAACTGGTTAATGTCTTATAAGACAATAAAACACAATGTTTACAGTTAGAAATAATTTTTATCTTTTCTGGACAAAATCTGCAAGTCAACATATATTATGTTCCTAACCAGTAGTGAACATTGAAAGTAAATCCCCTAATGAAATAATTAATCCCCTGGATAATTAAATTATCTGTAGAAGTAAATTAAATACTGGATTTGCCTATTTAGTAATGCTTCAATATGACATTAAAAGAGTATTTGTTATCTCATTGTCTTATGTCCAATTTTTAGAAAACTTAAGGAAGAAATTTTTTGTCTTCTATATTTCTTAAAATATACCCTGGCTTTCTTAGGTTTTCCATTTTTGATAGATCTAAGTGTAGAAGAAATAATCACTTTCCTTTCAGTTCTTCCACAAACTTTTTAAAAACAGTGCTATTGGACGGGGATTGTGGCTCAGCAGTAGAGCGCTCGCCTCGTATAGGCGGGACCCGGGTTGGATCCTCAGCACCACATAAAAATAAAGGTATTGTGTTGTGTCCATCTACACCTAAAAAATAAATAAAAATGAAAACAGTGCCATTTTTTGCCACTCACGGTAAATGGATAGATGATGACCATTGCTGGGCAAGGCAATGTCTGTCCTTCATAGAGCGTGAGAATGTGAACATGGTGTTGGTAGCCCTTCTGATTTTCCAAGAAGACCCAGAAATCCAGACTTCTAGGTTGAATCTCTTGATTTTTTACATATTAGAAAATTAAATCAAAAAGTTAAATACTCAATGGAGAGCAACAATTTCAGGATACCTCTGGTTAGGAAGTTTTCATCTTGCAATTCTTCCTTAAGTCCAAAAGAACAAGCTCCAGCGGAGACATCTGAGTTTCTCAGGTGTTTTTGTACATAACCTGTGATAGAGAATTGATGGATTTTTTTTCCTATATAAATTTAGATCTTTGAGTCTACAATGTTTATGTCTTCTCAGCTCAAGAAGAGGACCTAACATCCATAGTCTGTGTATCTGCCTGTCCACCTACTCATCTATTCAGCCCAGATGATGTGCCAAGTGCTGAGCTAAAGTATGAAGGTCAATGTGATTCCATCTCTCTGGGACCCTTTTTGCTAGATTTTTCAATGTGCACATTTTTTTTTCCCAGCTGGCTTCTTAATGCAATGCACATTCTCTCCCCACTTCAGAATATTTCTGATTTGCTCTTAGCAGCGAAATTGGGGACCAACTCATTGTTAAATACAGGAAACATTTTTTAGTCTCCATGTAGCCTCATTTCCTGTGGCATTTAAAAATCTATTCTGAAGTTTTTGGAAATTTCTCTTCTGACATCTAAGAATGTGTTCTTTACTGCTTAAGAACTCCTGTCCATTATTCTTTTGGTAGATTTATCTTTATTCACTTTTTGTCTTTTTTTATTGGTTCTTTTAGTTGTATGTGATCATAGAATCCATTTTGACATAATTATACAAACATGAAATATATCTTGTTCTACTTCAGACCTCTCCATCCCTTTCTCTCTCCCAGACCTGACTCTTTTCCCTCTGTAGATCTTTGTGAACTCTTCAAATCTCTTGAGTTTATGTCACAGTCTTCATTCTTGAGAACTCTATTAAAGTGAGAGCCATCAATTCCCTCTAACCTATTTGCTTATATCCAAATGGTCATTGGATCCTTTATATTCTATATTATTATTATTCTCAAAATGACCCTCTTTCGCCCATCTCTCTGCTTTAATTCATGCTCTTCTTATTTTGTGTCAAAGGTAACAGTTAAGATGCTTTTGGTATCAAGCGACAGACAACAATGCAAAAACATTTTAAACAATAACGACATTTATTTTCTTGTTAACAAAAAAAAAGGTTTTTATTTGGACAGTTTTGGATTATTGAATTCAGTATTTCCTCACAGATAATTTTTTCACTGTTTTCCACACATGTCACCCTAAAAAATTGTCAGCTGTATGTAGATGTTCTGACCTCTCAACACAATGAATAATATACAGTAGTAAAAGGCCTCTCTCTCAATTTGTTTTTAGAACTTGGTCTTTTATTTTTTATAGCTTATTAACTAGGATTATATAATATGCCTCTATCTAAAATCATCACTGCAAATGAAATTTAAATATACTGACCAGCTTAGACCAGTTACACTTACTTTTTCTTTTGGGATGCACCTTTCTTGAGGCTCATGTATGGTAAGATCCATAAACCAAATGGTGGTAGTGGTAGTAAGAGTAATAATAATGATACTTAAACCTGAACATGACCAATGCTCTTCTAAGCATTTACTTATATTACCTGATGGAATCCTCATAATAACACTATTTGGTAGATTGTGTTATTAACCCAGTTTCACAGAAGTGAAAACTGAAGCTTAGGAGGATTTTGAATAAGAAAAAAAGATTTCTACGTAAGCTTTCTGACTCCAGAGTTCTGATCTCATCCACTATTTTCTACCAAATATGGGTTTTATTGGCATAAGAGGAAGCTATGCATAGGAGAGTGTTGCAGGGTAGGGTTCGAGTCTGTTTGAGCTGCTGTAACAAGTTTTCGTAAACTGAGTGGCCTATGAACAACAGAAATTTATTTTTCACAATTTTGAAGGCTGAGATGTCCATCATTAAGGCATATTTGGTCTAACAAGGACTTGCTTTCTGACTCATAAATGCTACCTTCTAGCTGTGACTGAGAGGGACAAAGGGGTCTGTCTAGGCCCTCTTTTATGAGGGCACTAATTCCATTCACAAAAATAAAGCCCTAAAAACTTTACCTCCAAAAGGCCCTGAGTCCTAATGCCATCATCACTTTGAGGGATAGAATGTCAGCCTATAATTGCTTTGGATGGGGAGGAACACAAACATTTCAAGCAGATCACTTGGCTGCAAAGTGTCTACTGCATTTCTCTTACTATGACTATCTAATAATACTTCCATTATTTCCAGTATTGCTCCTCTTCTCTTTTTCCTCTCTATTCTGCAACCTTTGAAATGACAAAGAGTCTCTTTGAAATTACAAAGATGATCACGTTACTTCTGTGGTACAAGTCAGTCAAGGCATCACTGACTTCTAGGGGAAATCTCAAATCTGTATCAGGGAACACAGGCTCATCTAATGGCCCAAACTTATCACCTTACTTCAGAAAAACTTAAATCCTTCTTCTCTGTGCTTTAATGCTATCAAATTCAGATCACAGCATATTTTCTCATTTCCCTTTGACTTTTACACATACATTTTCTTTCTTTTTATATATTTATATTTGGGGCAAGAATGTCCTTTGCCTCTTGTTTTCCATGCTTAACCTATCAATTCCTCTAGTGTTCTCTTCTCTGATAACATGCTGAGCTTGACAAGCTTCATTTCTGTTTCTACAGTGTCCATGTCTTATGACATGTTTTATTTGTTTTCTAAGTGTCCCTCATTTGCAGGGCAGTATAAGCTCCTTGAGGGCAGTCATTGTGCATGATTCATCTCTATGCTCACAGTGCATCTTTTATAAATAATGTACATTTTCACTGAATGACTATATATATTGTGACCCTCAAGAAGCTCAGAAGTTAGTAAGGTAAAGAAAGCATTTGAAATTGGGGTATTTATATAATAGGAGAAGTGTTATAACATTTAGGAGAGTTGGCCCCCAAACAGATCCCATCACATTTGAATAGAATTCCCTAATTTAACCTCTAATAATCGACATAGGTTTTGTTTGACTTAACAGTCAGCAAACTCATCAACAGTTGGTGAAATTCAAGGATTCTTCCTGGAATGGGCATGGGGGGCAGACAGAATCATTCCTTACTTTATGTAATTACCTTCAATTAACCACATATCATGTATGAGGTACTTGAGACATAGAAATTAAAGAGAATATATAAAACAAAACAGAAAAACATTGTCATTGTATCTCCAGCTAGAGGGGCAGAGAAATAAAATAGGTAGTGAGATATAATACATTTGATCCAAAACATAAGTGCAGGGTACAGTAGCCCATACAAAGGGTCTGTAACCCCCTGGGGAATGAGGGGAAGTTGCTATAACACCTACTAGAGAAACCAGCTTAATGAGGAAATGTGTCTGTGAGTCAACTGTGAGTAAGGGCATCCTGGGAGGAAGAGGGTGGGTGTGTTTGAACCTCTTTCCTTTAATTTGCTATTTGTAGCTCCTGTGTTCTCATGGATGACCTCAGGCCTACACTGATAAACAATGCAGCTCGGATTATTTTTGTTTTCTCCTAGAGAGCTTCATGCACCCTCTGGATACTGACTGCTGTTACATCCTCACTTCATAAGTGACCCCCACAGATTTCATACAGGGTGGTTTTTCTGATTACGGCACTCAGTGCTTTGGGTTTCACTATCTGAGGATATTTTCTGAGAGTGTTGTGGTTGCCTTGATCCTTGATTTCTTGTGGCAAGTAAATGCCAATTTCATATTTGGTGCTCAAGATATGTAGAAGGTTAGTATCAATCACTAAAAACATGGCAGATAATGGGCTACTCCAATTATCTGTGTGGTCAATGCTAGTAGGGAAGAAGATGCTTAAGCCAGAGAGGATCTATGCGGAGTTCACCTCTTTTTTCATTGAGATCAGGTCCTTATTGGGTAAGCATTATTTTCCATGAGGAAAGAGGGCCTCACCTTTCATTGTCTCTGGATTATTTATTTATTTTTTTTGTAAGACCTTTTTTCATTTGTTGTTTTTAGATATACATGATAGTAGAGTGTACTTTGGAGTACATGGAATACAATCTATTCCAATTAGGATTCCATTCTTTTGGTTGTACATAATTTGGAGTTACACTGATCGTGTATACATTTATGAGCAAAGAAAAAGTTATGTCCAGATCATTACACTGGTTTTCCTTTTACCATCACCCCTCCCTTCCCTTCATTTCCCTTTGTCTAATCCAACTCTTCCCCTCTCCACCTTCCATTATTGTGGGTTAACATCCACATATCAGAGAGAGCAGGTGGCCTTTGGTTTTGTGGGATTGGCTTATTTCACTTAGCATGATAATCCCCAGTTCCATCCATTTACTGGCAAATGGATTAAATTTTGAAATGGAAATAATGTGACATTTTTGTGGTTACTTTAGAACATGGTTCAACATACAAGTACCTTTGCAAAATTTATTGATTTATTTTTTTGGTAATTCACATTTACTGCAAAAAAAGTCATAGATTTCAGAAACAGTATTTTACACTTTCAGGTTTAAATAAAAATATTAACAACTTAAAGTCTAAAAGGTTTTAATAATCATATTCAATGGAACCTTGAATAAAGTGTTCCTCCCTAAATCTAAACACTTTTAAATGTTTCAGTATGCAATTATTTATTCATCTAGTTTCTCCAATTTTCGTTGAAGCACAGTGAATCCTAGGATAAACACAAATGCTAATGTAATACCACTGATAATTGGCGCTTGTTCTTAGCTCATTCCCCTGTTCTCAAATGCTAAGGAAAAGAAGCAGATGTTTCAAATCACAAGATCCATTTTGCTGAGTGTTGTGGTATGCTTCAGGTGAGTTCTCTCCTCAGGAATGGTGCCATTTCAAAAACAAACCATTGCTTTCAAGTTGTTATTCGGTAATTATTATTGGTATTTACATAAAGTTACTGTCTCTTCAAAGTAAGGTCATAGAGCCACCCATTTAGGGAATCTAGAGAACAATACTGCTTGTGAGTTTAAGAAATAGTTTTAGTCTGTATTGTGCTGCTATAATACAGATCCTGACAGTGAGTAATTTATAAAGAAGAGAAATTTATTTACTTGCAGTTCTAGAAGCTGTTAAGTCCAAGATCAAGGCACTGAAATCTGATGAGGGCCTTCTTGTTGCACTATCTGGTGAGAACAGGTTGGAAGGGCAAGAGCATTTATGTATGTGTGAGAATGTGAGCAAGAGGGGGTCCGCGGCTCACTTATAAACACACCCATCCTCACAATAAGGACATTAAACCATTCAAGAGAGTTAAGCCCTGATGACATCTTAAAGGTCCTGCCTCTCAACGCAATTGCATTGGGGAATAAATATCAGATACATGAATTTTGAGGGACATGTCCAAAACACAGAAAAATACACATTATATAATAATAATGAGTTTTACATTATTCTTTATACTATAAATTATATTGTAGATTACATATCGAATGTATACTTGATCCTTATAAATATATTCACATATTTAATTTTACCAGGATCACAGGTAGATATAGATACAGATAAACAGAGATTTTAATTCCCCCAAACAACCAAGACTCCATAATGCAGATACAATATAGAAAAACCTCTGGTCTGTGAAGACAGATTTGCAAAGGAATTGTTCTTGACTTCGAGAAAATACCTCATTGACCTTTTAAACAAGACTCTAGCAATTTTGTTAATTAACTTTTCAGGCAAATTAGAAAATACAATTTCATATAGGGGACAAGAAAAGACAAGGCTACTAGATTCAAAAAACCAGTGGAGCCTTGTACTAGGAAATAATAGCACTGTTCTTGCTAGGGAGCCCAAAAACGCAGTGTGTTTAATCTTAGGTCAGATGCACTAGGCAGATAAACATTGTGGGTTTTTTTTCTTTTTTTTTTTTCAGAGGAAAAATACTGAGCCCTTCATTTCAACCACTTTAACATTTTTATGTATCAGGCATTGGCCTTGTGGAGGATGCAAAAATAAGTCAGATATGAAAAGTGGCTCACCTGACATTTGTCAGTTGAAATAAAGAAACATAAGATATGCAGGCGTCTCTCACATAATGATCCTGCATTGTTTGGGCTCAGGTATTTTTTCCCTTTTTCATATTCTGTTGTTCCCAAGAGACTGAACTTCTTTCCCTTCATGATTTTGGATATTGCAAAGAGGCTGCAGTGCAGAAGCAACGGGGTTGGTCCTTTTGTTTAAGGGGCACACATCTTTTCTAGTCACATACCATTGACCAGAATTTAGCTGCAAGACTTTTCCTAAAAGCAAATATGACTTGGGAATGTAACCTCGATGTAGGTGAAACCATACTCTTCTAAAAATGCCATTGCTACAAAATGAATGATAATAGATATGGGGGAACAATTATAGGTTTTTGTCACCTCCACTGGTAGAGAAAGATGGATTTGTGAATAAATAAGCAGATATGAAAAGCAAATACCCCAAATGACTTCCTATTGAAATATACCAGAGCCTATCAAAAGTACAAGTCTATAACTCATCCAAGACCATTCCTACTGAGATCTATGTTTATATGCGTCAGGGAGCAGGTGTGGCTTCAAGGCCAGTTGTCCTTTGATTTAGTTCCTTTTTTATTACTTAACTTTTTAAAGGCTACACTGAAGAAAAAGTCATCTATACTCCTCCATTAATTCTCCCCTTTATTCTCTTCCCACCTGACAGTCCTTTATTTGAAAATTCTCCTCACACTTCTGCCAAGCCCCCTACATGACGACTTTCAAAAAAATGATTTTTTAAAAAGCAGTAAAAACAAAAATAAATTGCAATATCTCTAGATACTTAAATAAATCCTGGTATATACAGTTTTTGCTGATACTAATGATTCTGAATGTTCAGGGCTATCTCCTATTTAATAAAGCCTGGGGCAGTTCAAAACTTCCTATCAGAATATATTACTATCATCATTTTTCTCAAAAATGCATGATGAAAAAAATCCACATTTATTATTTGAAAGTTCACTTATAGAAAGCCATGCTGTGTGAAATTGTTGGATAAATCAGATATAAGAATAGTACTATTAGAAGCTCTCACCTATGTAATATTTGAAAACTCTTAATATCTTTAGTAAAATATCTTATCAATATTGATTTTTAATTACATTAGACTGCAAACAACTTAAGGGCAGTGAAAAATCTTATCTTTAGGATTTTTGATAAGAATATTCAAATACCTACTCTGTGTAAAGATCTATTCCAGATATTGGGAATGCCTACATGAATAGGAAATGAAAATATACATTTTTTTAGAATAGATAACTATGAGATGAATGGTAAATAGATATTGATTAGCTGATAGATTTTTCTGGCATGACACGTATTTAGGATGAGTGGAAATAAAATTAGGCTGTTGGTTTCTTTGTTGTGTCCAACAACCAGTAGACAAATGTCCACCTCTTGGGAAATCAGTTTCCTCTAACACACGGCTGTCTGGCAACACATCTGTGGCACGCAATGCAAGTGTTCCTTTGCCTAATTCCTTCCTGTTACTCATAATCACCCCCTGCCTTAATATCCTGGGTGCTTATCCTCTTGAACACAGTTCTTAATCTCTCAATGATCATCCCCCACATTTTATTTTCATTTGGCCAAGCTCCTGCTATGTAATTATTTTAATCAGGAGCACTATCTCCTTTAACCACGATAGCAAATGATGCCATTTCCAGGGTAGGTTAGAAAATGAAAATGGTTAGAATCTAATTTGATTTGCTTTGTGATGGTGTTTCCAGGGGACAGAGGAGAGGGGAGTGCCTGCTGTGAGGTGACATAATGGAGATAGGTGGCTGAACGCTGCCACCGTGGCATGATTTCTGTTCTATAAAAGGTTTTCATTTCGGAATGAAACTGTGGGATTTGTGTCAGTTTAACACTCAGGGGATACTTGAAGAGGGTGGAATGGTGCACTTTATCCTGTGAAACAGTAGTACCTGCCTTGAGACACTCAGCACTTTGTATATATTGGTTTAAATAGACCCCAACTCAGATATATAAAAAGCATTAGCTTGCCAGTGTTCCTGCAAAAGATAGTGTGTGTAAGAATCATAGGAAACTTGAAAAAATGCTGAGTTCTAGGTCTTGTCCCCATAACTCCAATTTAGTGCATGTGACATAGGGGCATAGAAATCTGGAACTTAAGGAATTGAAGAATACAACCTGCATGGATCAGCTGCAGTTTGTATATGAATGCCAGTTTTTGCTGAATACTGGGGGAATTGGAAATCAGCAATGTAATCTATGCTGGTGGGAATGAACTGTGCAACTTCAATAAGGAGTCAATAAGGACAATAAGGACAGATTCACAGTGAAACAGATAATTCTTATGGCCAGGGATGCCCAAAGTTCCAAATTGCTCACCCACTCCCCAAAATAGTATTAATGTTTGACCAGGTGCATGTGAATAAAACTAATCACATTTTACATCTATGAACCAAATAATGTAGAAGATTCATATTTGTAAAGAGGCAAATTGTCTGATTGATCTCCCCTATATATCCAAACTTCCAATTCTCTATTATTCTTACCAAATGAAAGATAGAATATGAAAATTTTAAATTGGAGACATAAAATTGGAAAGACAAAATCCATAATTATGGATTAATTACTACCTGTATGTCTAGGAAAGCCATCCTACATGGGGGACTTATGATGGGAAAAGATGACTTTTCCTACTTTCACTTTTTAAGTCTGCCTTTTTACCTAGAAAATAGTAGAAAAATCAGTAAAACAAACTCTCCAAATAGGTTACTGTCAGTGAATATCTCTGGCCCTTGCTTTCCTTCTGTCTCTTTTTTGGCATTTTCCAACTGTGTCAGGATGTGTCATGGCATAAACTGTCACGGGGAAATAAACAAAAAAACCAAAACTCCCAATTATTGGAAAACAAACAAAAAATACACCCAGGTCTTATCTTTAAATATGCCGGTGCTCCTAAAACCATGGTGGCGATCAGGGATGCAGAAACGTTCCTATTGGTATAATGGCTTTCACAAACCATTTGCTCAGAGATCCAGGTAAAATTTGTTAGACCAAGGCTACCTTAAAGAAATGACACAAGACCAATGACAAAAAGGAATGACATAGGCTTAATCAAGGTCAAGCCAGTACTTCACAAAACACAAACCACTGAGCTCTCTTTGGATTAGAACATGGTGCCTTGTCTTGGAGAACAGCATAGAGAGAGAGAATGACCAGGTCAAGCTTCAGTTTAGGTTCTTTTTTCTTCATGGGAATCTGAAATCCAAAATTCTCCACAATCTGAAACATTTGAGCGCCAACATGGTGCCCCAACTGGAAAATTCTATACCTGACCTCGTGTGACTGGTTGCAGTTAAAATGCAAGTGCACAGAAGTCTTATGTATAATTACTTTCAGATAATGCACACAACATGCATGTGAAACATAAATGAATTTGTGTTTTAACTTGGATATATCCAAGGCATTCCATTATATATATTCAAATATTAAAAAAAAAAAGCCACAAATCTAAAATACTTCTTATCCCAAGTATTTCAGATAAAGGATGCTCAATGTTTACTTTGGATTAATTTTTAACTCCTCAAGGTTTACCCTTTTTAGCCGTAAAATGAGTATTATAAAAATCATGTGGGGCTGGGGTTGTGGCTCTGTGGTAGAGCGCTCACCTTGCACGTGTGAGACCCTGGGTTCGATCCTTAGCACCACATACAAAAATATACATGTGAAATAAAGATGTTGTGTCAACTAAAAAATAAATATTTAAAAAAAAAAAAAACTCATGCACAGGTTTTTAAGTCTGTGATTGATACAAAAAATGATTGCACAATGAATGTAATCGGAGTTCTTGTGCCTGGGTGCTTGCAGTCTAAAAGGACATATAATGGATGTACATAAGGAACAGCTGATCCAATGACATGTTCACCATGGGTTTGGGGATAGGGATGATATTTGTTCTGATATTCAGTGCAAAATAAAAGAGTTTTAAAATCGCACCATCTATTTTTTATGGGTGGCAAATTCACTATACACAACTCAAAAACTTCTTGTGCAAGGTACTCTTTAGCATATGAATAATAATTCTTTTTGCAGTTGTGTGATAACTTTTTTTGGAGGCACTGGCCTTATATTCCCATTTTTGCCTTCCTTTTAGTTTCAGTAAAACCATGATGAATATTCTTATCAAGAACTCTTAAGACATATCTTTAGAAGAGGATTATTAAGGCTTTTAATATTACCAAATAACCCCTAGAAAGTATTTAGGTGAGTGTATGTCTATGGTTGTGATATGACATAAGTCAATTTGTTTTGGATGTCCCACTGGTCACAATTTTGGTGATAGAATATTTGTAGTTTGCTTTGCCTGAAACAAATAATTTCTTTGGAGAGTTGTGGGGAAAGAAGGAAAGTATGAATACTTTGGCTACCAATATTTCCTCAAAGATGGATTAGAAATAATGGAAAACTAAATCAGCCTGTAGGAACAGGATGACAGTAAGACTTTGCGTCGGTTCTGAATTATCTGTGAATTTGGTGTTCCCTCTGGTCTTCGATGGTGCCAGAATATCTGGGTTTTCGTGTTGCCTCCACACTTGAACACCAATATCCCAAACTGAGCTTCAATTTTTTTTTCAAATGTGAGAAGGGGTTTTCCCTGCTGGATATTTTGTGTTGACTAAATTATTAGTTATTTTCATGATAATTATCTGAAGGATTTTAGCTGACAAATATTGCCATCAAAGCTGTTGGAAAACCCAGTGGTTTCCTGCTTTCAGTGTTTTCTGAGGACATGTGTTCTCTCTTCCCTAGTTGAAGCTGCAGTTACCTCCGGTCTAGTTGCTTCTACAGGATCCATTCTGCTCTGTTGGATTTCAAGGGTACAATTGATGTAACTGGAAATAATGTGGAAGTTGATGGTATTTTTGTAGGAAACTACATTTTTCAAAATGAAATTTTTAAAGGATACAGAAAATCACTTTTTAAAAATTATTTTAAATTTTCAGGTGGTTCTGTTATTTTGAGATCAATTTTAGGAGAAGTAGGCATAGACCGAGAAAGGACATCGAGTCAGAAACTTTATTTTCCTTGAGCAAATCTCGCTAGGAGCCTTAAAATTACAAAACACACCATTTAGAAATGGCAACTTTAAAAAAAAATTAGAAATATTTATTGTTTTGCTGAGGCTGGCTTTGAATTCGTGATCCTCCTCCCTCAACCTCCCAAGTTGCTGGGATTACAGGTGTGCTCACACCCTGCATAAAATGGTAACTTTAAATCAATATTTTAGAGTAAATACATTTGTTGTACTTTGTATTATTTCAAGATAACATTATTTGTGTACTCATGACCCTATAGTTATGAAAAAAGAATAGTAAATTTTATTAGTTAATATTTTTTCAGATCGTACTGAGAATAGAATTTTAAGAATTTTGAATTTTAAGATATCCAACATGTTGGACATAATGGCACATACTTGTTATCCCAGCAACTTGAGAGACTGAGGTAGGAGTTTTCTTTTAAATGTACAGGTTGAATACTCCTTTATTTGAAATACTTGGGACCAGAAGTTTTGAGATTTCAGGTTCTTTTCGTTTGTTTGTTTGTTTTCAAAGTTTGTAATATTTATACTCACACTATGAAATATTTTAGGAAGTACCCACATCTAAACATGAAATTCATTTATGATATATTTATCTTATGTAGATTGCCTAAAAGTACTTTTATGTAATATTTTTAATAATTTTGCACATGGAAGAAAGTTTCATGCAGTGATATTTTCTGTTTGTGATTTCATGTTGGCACTCAAAAAGTTTTGGATTTTGGTGCATTTTATGTTTTGGATTTTTGAAGTAGGGATACTCAACTTATACTTACCAGAGGTAAAAATTTCTGTCTTCCCTGACAAACTAAATGATGCTGTTCCATGCTCAGTGGATTATTTGTCTGCTTCAGTTTCTATCTTTTCCTAACTAATCTACACCCTGAGGTATAAAATGGCAAATCTCATTAAATGGATAGAGTCTTCCATCGCTCACCTTTGCCTCGGTCCATCTCCCTTTCCACACTGCAGTGGACAGATCTTAGCATACTTACAGTGGCTGGGTTTCTACATTGTTTACCCTTAAGAATTCAATGTAGGCTTTTAGAAAACAGAAAGATAAATTAAAAGAAAAAATAAAAGCATAAACAAAATCCACAGAAGAGGGCTGGGGATGTGGCTCAAGCGGTAGCATGGTCGCCTGGCATGCCCGGGGTGCTGGGTTCTATCCTTGGCACCACATAAAAATAAAAAAAATAAAGATGTTGTGTCCATGGAAAAACTAAAAAATAAACATTAAAAAACATTCTCTCTCTCTCTAAGAAAATGCACAGAAGACATCAAAACTTTTTAAAATAAACAAGCCAACTAAAGTTTTATTGCTCTATTTTCAAGAATACCACTATTCCTCTTAGTCATTAAGGGCAATTAGAGTTTCCCTTCAATGTCTTGGATTATTTCTTTACTGTGAAACAGAACTGAGCCCAAGGTGCTTTATGACTTCACAGTACTCCCAATCATTTTTACTTATTTTTGAGGTGGTCTTGCTAAATTGCCCAAGCTTACCTTGAACTTGAGATCTTCCTGCCTCAGTCTCCCAAACTGCTGAGTCACTATGCCCAGCATGTTGAATATCTTAAAATGCAAAATTCCAGAGTATTGCCAAACTGTACTGATTTAGTTCACCAGGGTTTCCATAACAAAATACCTCAGACTAGATGGCTTAAGAACAAATATTTGTTCTCTCCTAGTCTTCAAAGATGAGCAGTGGAAGAGTCCCGTGCTGATAGGATTCTCTTTCTGATACCCCCTACCCCTTGGCTTACAGGTGTGTGTTCCTTTTCCTCCTGTGTGCACATCCCTGGTCAATTTCCGGACAACAGACCTTGTAAGGACACCAGTTGTATTGATGCCACACATGAACAGCTTATTTTAACTGAATTATAAAACCCTTATTTCCAAATACAGATTTTATGATGGTAAGAAAGCTTTTTGATTTTATGATGGTAAGAAAGCCATATGCATTCAACAGAAACTGTACTTCAAACTTTTGAATTGGGATCTTTTCCTGGGCTAGTGATATACGTTCTATCTCTCTGTGACACTGGGCAGTGACAACTAGCTCTTTGACAGCTGTTGATGCACTTCAGGGTAACTCTTCTGTATATTGTGGTGCTAAGCCATTGTTGGCATGTTGGATGTTATTAAAGACACTTTCAACTTAGAATATTTTCACTCTAAGACATATTTACTGGGCTGTAACTTCATTTGTACAAATATTCAGAGGTACTAAGGGTAACACTGAAATATGTGAATTTGAAAGGAATTTAATTAAACACATAACATTCTATATTCCTCTAATTCCTGTCCTTCTCACAAGCAAAATACAATAACTCTATCCCAATAAATCCAAAGTCTTTGGTGTCATATCCAAAAATATCATTGTTTAGACCAATATCAAGAAGTATTTTCCCTATTTTCTTCTAGTAGTTTTACAGTTTGGGGTCTGACATTTAATTCATTAATAACCCATTTTGTGTTGATTTTTGAATATGGTATGAGATAAGGGTGACTGTATTACCCTTCTTATTAACATGAAATTTTACCAACACCCTTTATTGAAGAAACCTTTCTTTTTTTGTGTGTCTTTGACACTCTTGTTGGAGATCAGTTTATTGTGAATGTATGAATTTATTTCTGCACTTTCTATCCTGTCCCTTTTGAAATATATATCTACTTATATGCCGGTACCATACTGTTTTAGTTATTGTAAATTTATATTTTGAAATCAAGAAAGTGTGATGACTTCAGTTTTGCTCTTGTTGAAGATTGATTTGGCTATTTTGGGATATTTTCTGCTTTCATATAAATACGAGAATTTTGTTTCCATTTCTGTGAAAAATGGAATTTTATTTTAAATAGTGATTACACTGAAACCACAGAGAACATTGAAAAGTATGGAGATCTTAATAGTTATACCCTTCATAATGTTTTCATCAATGTTTTATAGTTTTCTTGAATAAATGCAATTCTAGATATTTTATTCTTTATGTTGTTGTTATATGTGGCATTGTTTTCTTCACTTCTTAAGCAGATAGCTTGTTATGAACATATAGAAACAGTATGAATTTTCATTATTTTGATTTTCCATCCTGTGACTGAATTAAATTCACTTACTAGCTTTAACGTTATTTTTTTTGGGGGGTGTAGATGGAGTTTTTAGGGTTTTGTAAATATAAGACCACTTTATTTTTAAAGAGACAATTTTACTTCTTCAGTTCATATGAAAAAGTAAATTAGAACTGTTTGCCTCTCCTAATTGCTATACTGAGGACTTCAAAAACTATGCTGAATAGAAGTGGCCAAACTGAGTGTCCTTGTCTCATTCCTGATCTGAGAGGAAACTTCAACATGTTACCATTGAGTTTGGTGTGATCTGTGGGCTTGTGATGTATGACCATCATTGTTTTGAGGTTCATTCCTTATATACAGAATTTCTTGAGAATTTTTAATCCTGGGACAATGTTGAAAACATATTTGAAATACCTTTTGTGCAGCCATTGAGATGCCTGTGTGGTTTTTAACCTTTACTCTGTTAATGTGTGGTGTCTTATAGGTATTGGTTTGTGTCTATTGAACCATCCTTAACACCCAAAGGATAAATCTCATTTGATCATGTTATACAATTCCTATAAGTGCTGTTGAATTCACTTTGCTTGTATTTTGTTGAGGACGTTTTATATTTTCATCAGAGATGTTGGCCTGTAATTTCTTTGTCCTTGTCTGGGTTTGGAATGAAGGTATTAAATGTTGAGAGGTTTTTGATTACTTATTCAATCTCCTTACTCATCATTGATCTGTTCAGACTTGTGGATTATGTTCTTATTGAAAACCCTCTCAAATAGAATATATGAATTGACTCAAGAAATAATGTTCCATTTTCCCCCAAACTTAAAATGTTTTGAATATGGAATTTTATTAAAGGTAAATTTTTAAAAAATCATTCCAAATGAATGGTAGTTATTTATAGCTAAGTTGGTCAAAGAAAGCTTCATGAAAGAGATAATATTTGTAATAAAATTTGAGACACAGAAATATTAAAATATTTCAGCTCATTATGAGTCTATTTACACTTCTGAAGGAGCCCATCCTAGAATATGGTAACTGCACAAAAAGAGAGTTGGGTAATTTTTTTATAGTTTAATTTGCAGCCTAAACTGAATGAGAATTTATAATCTAATATGTAAGCTGAACTATGTTCTTATCTAGTGTCAAATTCCAAATATCCTTAGAGTGTTGGAAAGGCCTCCTTACTTGATTGACTGGTATATATAAGGGGGGCCATTTTAGTCTCCCAGGATGTAATAAACAAACAAAATCACAATGCTAGAAGTACCAGACCTACCAGGCCTTTTAGGACACTGGCTGAGAAGTCACACAGGTTCACTGTGTCCTGATCTGCTGACTAGAGCAGTTACCAGCCCAGTAACCTTTAGGGAAGGAGACATTAACTTTACCTCCCAGTTTGAGGAGCATCGGAGGTGCTCAGGACCCCCTTTGAAATCAGCTCATATAGGTGTTTCTTACTTGAAAACTTTAGTCTTCAAATATATTCATGAAATACTTGTATCACTGTCTAATTTAAGCCAAGCAGTGGTTATTATATATAGGAAATTATTGATAGGATCATGACAGATTTGCTGGTATTGTTTTCTGTTACAGAAATCACACTTGGTCCTTATTAAGTATATTAGAAACACCAACAACAAAATATTAAGTACTATTCCTGAATAGGTAAAACAGACGCAATGAGTCACAAGAAGCTTAACTATATTTGTAAATGCAGTTGAAACCAAATTTCATTTTGCATTTTTAATCTCTGATGCTAAAACGGCTCTTAGAATCAATGATATATCTTTGTTGAATTGGAAGCAGTTTATTTTTTCTTAGATGTACATAAAATAATGATTCATCTTGTTACTACTGGTAATCTTTTTCATTGTTTTGAATGAAATATGATTGTTGTGGGGATGGGGATGTTGCTCCGTGGTAGAGCACTCACCTAGCACATGCGGAATGCTGGGTTTGATGCTCAGCAGCACATAAAAATAAAAATAAAGGTATTAAATAAAAAGAAATATGATAGTTGTAATTCACAAAACAAAAACAACAACAACAAAAAAAAAACACAACAGAATAACAAGATACTTAGGATCTAATATCAACTTTTGTGTTAAGATATATTCCATATAACTACAAATGAGTCCTAGGTCTTAGGTCCACTTTAATTGTGCTGTTCTAGAAACCTGTTAGCCCTCAGAGGACTTTTTTGTTTGTTTTGGTTTTTTATATAATGTGCTCATCTCTCTCATTTGATTCCAGATTCCTAAGAGCAGCCAGCAATGCATTAGCTATAAGTCTGTTAACTGAAAGGTCCTTTAATTGACTTGCTTCTATTGACTGAGATCCTAGAAGGCAGCTTCTGATGGCAGACAACCAATAGGTCTGCCAGCATCGGAGTTTAAGGCTAATGTACTATATCAAGTTATATTCAATCACTCAGCTTTTTCTTGTGATAGCAACAAAGTAGCCTCTTGAAGAATGGCACCCTGTACCATGTTATCTGAAAAAGTTTATACCTGGTTATAAGCAGAAAAGTTTTGAGGTTTTTCTTCTTTTTTTGGGGTGGGGGGCATAATAGGGGTAATATTCCTATCTTAAATCATAGGTAAAATAAATCATCTTTGGGGGATTTATACTAGAGTTGTCATTAAAACTGTGCCACAACATCATTTAAAAAAGGACAGTTCCATGTTGTGCATAGGTGAATTTGTGTGTGCATGTGCCTGTGCATAGACATATGTATCTACACATATATGAACATTTATTCATTCAGTTATTATCTGAAGAACTAGTGGATGTCTAGTATATGCTGGAAACAGAATGATTACTATTCATCCCAGCCCTATGTAACTTATTGTCAACCTCTTTTAGCCTCATTTCTTGTTCTCAAACCTTCTATGATGTGGAAACCTAGCCACTAGTGTATAGTAAGTCCTGAGTAAACACTAGCCCATATTTTCAGCTTTCTATTTAGAAAATTGTGTTTTATCAACACATAAAATTAATCACTTACATCAGCTGGTCATTTAATCTAATTTTTAACATGTAAAGCAGTTTTTAAAATGGTATATTCCTGCTCACAGACCAAAATTATCACTTTCATCTATTTCCTGATTGTCGGATACTTTCAGAATAATTGAATGACCTTTGCAGGCCATGACGGAACAGAAAATCCTTGAAGGCAGGAATCTGTAGCCTTGCTCTATTTTTTTTTTTTTTTTGTTATGCACCCTGCAAATAATCATAAACAGGAGAGTGGTTAATAAATATTATTCAGATCTGGCGATATGAAATAGGAGATACAGGCATGAAATCCTATTTTTATTACTGTCATTATGCTGATGATCCTCTGGCCACTTCTCTCTGGTGTGTGTAATTGCAATGTTCTTCATATTTTATTCATTAGAAGAGCTTCTCTGTGCCCATTCTTCTTCTTTTGCTGCCTTGGCTGCTTATAACACTTCCTAATGGGTGTGATCTGTGGGCTCCATCAACTTTCCATTCCTGCCTTGTTCAGTCCTGTAACGAATATTAGACTTGCAGCCATCAATTATGTTTCAAGTACAGAAATAAATGAACAGAGGATTTTTGTTTGTCTATTAGCATTGTGAAAAGCAAACTCACTTTGTCTCCTTCAGATTCTCTTTGATGTATTTGCTCACCTATTACAACTAATTTGAAGGGAACCTTGATTCATGTAGGCATACACTTCAAGGATTCTTTCTGGCTCTTGTTTCTTTCCTTTCTGTTTTACCATAAGTAGATCATGCCTATTAACGGGCGGCCATAGAATATTGTAGATTAGAATTGTGATCCATTCTTGATGAATCTGTGGCTAGGTTATGTGTTTAAAAGAAAGAAATTAGAGTTACTGCTAGAGGTCAATCAAAGAAAATGAGGAAAAGAGAAAAGGGACAAGAGGGGTACTCTCCCTCCATTTAGGTTTCCTTGTTCAACATCTGGATGTAATTTATTCTTGTGTTCTGAACACATTTAGGTTTCTGTCTTAGTGAATTTCACTTAAATAAGACAAAGAAATAAAGAAAATACACTATAAAGCAAATAGCAGCCTGTCAGGGATCTATATTATGATTTTCTTGAGTACTTGGAGGAAGTGTTATTCTTCTTCATTTTATGATGGGTTTGCTCAAAATAAAACATTGATAAAGATTGTGGAGGTATTTGAAAAGAAAACATAATTAATTCTTGGTTGTTCAGCTTATTTATTTTAACAATTTTGTCTCCCTTTCCTCAGAAAACATTCTATCATATTGCTTTGTTCACAATATTTTGTGCCTCCATAATTTACATCTTAAAAACTAATCCTCAATGGGATGACATTAGAAGATGGGGTCTTCAGAGGTGATTATGTCCTTGAGTAAAGACTTCATGAATGGGACTACTGCATGTGTTAGTCAGTTTTCCATTACTGTAATTAAATGGCTGAGATAATAAACTTATAAAGAGAAAAGTTTTATTTTGGCTTACAGTTTGGGGGTTCCAGCTCAAGATGGGTGGGCCCATTGCTTTGGGCCTCTTGGGGTTATGCTGGATAGCAATGGCAGAAAGTATATGACAGACCAGTCTGGTCCTTTTATGGCCAGGAAACAAGAACGAAAGGAAGTCCCAATCCCCTTTAGGGGAATGCCCTCAATGACTGGACAACTTCCCATTAGGCCCCACTACAGGCTAACAGCAATTCCCAATAGCACCACCAATGTCCATCCAATCTGCAGCAGCATCTTTCTATAAGAAAAACCCACAGAAAGCCTCACCCCTTACAGCACATGAGGACACAGCAAAAAGGTTCTGTCTATAAGCCAGAAAGTAGACCCTAGTCATGCACTGACCCTGCATTGATTTTAGACTTTCTAGTCTCTAGACCATACAAATAAATTTCTGTTGCTCACAAACTATCCAGTTCATGCTATTTTATTCCCCAAACTCAAATGGGTGAAGTTTCATATGGTTTTACTTTATAAAAAGAAAATGTGATGAATTTAGTAGTTCAAATAATATTTTAAACTTTCTACAGTTTAGAGTGAATGCATACCAACAGATCAAAGTACAGGCAATTTTCAGTACCTTATAGGAGCATTCTTGCTTTTTGTTATATGTTATTCAATATAAAACTTCCACAATATTACCATCACCATGAGGAACTTACAATCTGGTTGAAAGATGCGTGATATAAACCACAATGTACTTGTTTCCTTATTAACTGATAAAAATTACTATTAGGAGGGTACATTAATATGAATGATCACAATGGCATTTTGATTAGTGAGGCAATGTTTGTTCATTTTTCACTTTATTTAATATAAAATTATTAATTTATTGATTGCATTATTTAAGAAAAGATCAGAAACTCTTGGGGAGCTTGCATACATGTATACCTCTTGTGTACAATACTATATATTACTATAAATAGTGTGTGTGTATATTACTATATATACACACACCCATTATTTATATATACACTATATATATGATAATGTATTTGCTACATTGCATTTCATACACATAATTAGTCTTATGTAAAAAACTTACAACTCTATAAAGTAGATAGACCTTGTATTTAATGAGTAAAAGTAACCTAACATGATACTATGTAATAAGTAATTCCTATTTTTTTTTTTTTCAATTGAGAAGAGGGAACACTTTTCAACTAAAATGTTCAGAGAAGATCCCTTAGAGGGAAAAGTATTTAAGATGGGTTTTGAAGGAAGATAAATAGAGTTGAATATGTCAAAATGTGGAGGAGTAGAAGTCAATTACTGATGGAGGAAAGAATTATGTTAGAAGAGAACCAAACAAAATAAAAAAAAAAGATATTTTACTTAAAGTGAAGAATCATCCAATCTGATTGAAGACTAACAAATGTCTAGGAGAGCAAACAAGTCTAAAAAGTAGCTTGGGTCTCTCCTTTCAGTAGACACTTTTTATTTCCGACTGCAAATGTTATTTATTTTAAAAAATTCATTTGGAAAAAAACAGATGCTGCTGGAAATTTCAGAAATGAGATGCTGTGGTATATTTTGCTTCCAGACAACACCCTAATGGAATAGTTAGTTATGAGAACTAACTGAGTGCATTTGTGCAGGTGAATTGGGATGATTTGCAAGCAGGACATGGTGAGCCTGACAAATGATTCAGGAAGAAAGGGTTTGATGAAATAGAGATTGTTCCTAAGAACTTTTACAGTCATTTCTGTCTTCATGGTCAAGAATATTGTTTGCTTAATATAACACAAAGTTTCTTTGCCTAAAAATGTAGGGGAAATGAGAAAATATGAGAGAAACTGGGTGGAGAGGAAGACATATGACACCACATTATTTTGAGATACTGATGCAGCTGTTATATGCAAATGTCTATCAAATGGCTCAGAAAGAGTGCAAGGATGGATAATATACACATTTAAGCTATTTGTATGTAAGTAAGAGTTGAAGTATCTATTAATAATGTCAAAGAAAAATACTACCATATGTCCAACTACCAGGCCCACCAATGGGCTATGGGGAGGTAAATAATACCTAAGGGGATATATGAGTGGGTGGGCTCATGAACAGAGAGAGGGACAGAATGATAGAAGTCAATTTCATCATTCTTTCCTTTGAATGAAATGAGAAGCAAGCATAAGAGAATCATTTGAGAGAGGACTTGAACCTGGAAACTTTTTTTAAAATTTTTTTCATATCAGCCTGGAAGAAAACTACAAAAACCTAAACTGGACCATTCCAATCTCTTCAAAGTATGAAACAGAGTTTGCTTCAGAAAACATACCAAAATGGAATAGAAATGGGAGATAGAGAAGAATTAAAAATCATGGGAGAAACTTCTCTGGTATATCTTTTAGGGACTGAATGAGAAGGTTAGCAGTATCAAATACCCATTAACTGTATTCATACTGGATCAAGACAGAAGAGCAGTAGGTTCCTGACTGTAAGAAAGGAGCTCATGTACAAATTAGGTGACTTTCTTCTCGGTTACAAATGAAACCTCATTTTTAGACTATATTTCATTTGTCTCCTCTTATTATTATGCCTTTCTTTAGCTGTAATTAAAATAACCTAATAAGTGTATTTTGATAACAGAATTAAATGTAAAATCAACTAGTTCCTTTGTACTTACCAATCTGTAAGGTTATCAAATAATAACTCTTAACTAAAATAAAATAGCAATGTAAAATTAAATAAAAGGTCAGAGGGAGGAAGTGTAAAAAGTTTTTAAGAAGTTGGAATAAGGTTCAAACCTAGTAACCCATGATTCTGATATTTTAATGTGTAAAAGTTAGGGTAAATTTTTAGTGCCAATTGGTAAGTATGATAGAAATATAGTATTAGGGGCCCACTTTCTGAGTATCTGGGAAGGGCCATGAACAGATGTTCCTATAAGCAACCCAGATGATTCCAAGTCGAATGGCCAGGGGCTACACTTCAAGAAACAGATCTAAGATTTCTAGAGAGAAATTCAATTTGATTCCTAGTTATATGATTATCTTGTCATTATTTTAAATAACTATTGAACAATATTAAAAGAGTTCAGGCAAATTGGACTTCTCAGAATGAATGGTACTTAGTTTTAGTAGAATAACACCTTTATTTCTAAAGGTGTTACTTGTTTTTGTTTTTCTGTTATTTATTTATTTAATTTTTTATAAATTAGCAGACCAATATAATTGGGGAGACAGTGCAGTTGGGAAAATCTCCCCACAAAAATTGGGGATACTACAGAATACAGATCTATAGTTTTGTTGATTCAATTTTTATTTGATATATATTTTTCTAATATCGATTCAAGAACATTTTTCTCTGAAGACCTATGATATGCTTTTATATCTCTTTATAAAGGACTGATTTTACAAGATATAAGAAAATTACTATTAAGGTTTGGAGCCATAAGATCTAAACTGGAGTAATCCTTTCTGCGTAGCCTTAGGGAATTTATTGATCTTTTATTAGCTTCTATTTCTTCTCCTGAAAAATTAGAATGAAAAACCTTCATAGAGTTGTTGGAAGGGTTGAATGAGGTAAGTTATGTGAACCTTGTTTTGAATGCTAATAGTATGTAACTACAAATTTATTTCACTAGTAGCTAAACAAAACTTGCAGGGGTATTTGTAATAGGAATGACATTAAACCCTCCCACATAAATGTATGCTTCTCTGATTAGCCATTTCTCCCATTTGACTTTCCTCATATTGCTTGAATTCCTTTCAAATTTATTTTAGTCTAATTTGCATTAAAGCTAATGTTTGTTTGTTTGTTTGTTTTCTGTCTACCACATTTAAGGTATTGATGGCAGGACAAATACCTGTTCTGTATTTTAATTTCTAACCAGCAAGCTACTTGTCCTTTGTAGATGTTTTAAGTCATTTTGTTGAATTTAGGAATGAACCGCTATATGAACACCTTGAGATATAGTGGTCTGTTATAGGCCATTTTTATAGTAAGTATTTATTCAAAGATTGAATGGGTGTCATCTGAATCTGTAACTGTAATTTTAAAAGCTACTTGATGTCTTCAATTTTGAATTAATATGCCAAAGTTGAATATAAGGTCATGTGTTATTTAATAATAGCATATGTTCCAAGAAATCCACCATTAGATGATTTGATTATTCTATGAACATCAAAGAGTATGCTTACACAAACTAAGGAACAACAAACTCACTTGGTGACATCATCTCACAGAACAATTGTTGTATATGCAGTCTATCATTGACCATATTTTCAATATGCAGCACATAACTATACCTACATAGAATTTAGAAATATCTTAATCATATATATTTCTGCAACAAGCTTTTTTCTATTTTAATTCATTCTGTTTTTGAGTCACCTGTGGGAAATCCTTCTGAGCTGATATCTCTTTTTCTTGGTATTTAGTGATTTGCTCATTTAGCAAGTATATATTTAGTTTCTAGTATGAATCAGGCAACATTCTATGTGCTGGGTGACGAACAAGTCATGAAAAGGCCTTTCCCTCATTTCCATGAGGTGTGACATATGAAGAACTTGTTAAACAAAGACCAACAAACCATAGAATGATTTCCCACAGTAATAAGAAATCCTAAGGACCATGGAGAGCTTTGAGAGTACTTTAGATAAGGTCAAGAGGGAAGAAATAAAATCAGTAGGAGCTAGGCATCTGGGGTTTTATTGGTCATCATAAGAAGTTTAGATTTTATCCTTGTTGTAGTAGGAAGCTATTGGAGGATTTTAAACAGAGAGACAAATCATCTGTTATATACAATCTGCCTCCTTATCCATGGAGTCTACATTTAAGGATTTAACCAATTGCAGATCAAAAATATTTTTTTAAAAAAATTGCAAATGTACTCAACTTTTAAGCAAACCTTTTCGTTATTCCTTAAACAGTACATAACAACAACTATTTACTTTGTATTGACATTGTATTTGGTATTGTCAGTAATCCAGAGATGATTTAACATGGGAGGATATTTGTAAACTATATGCCATTTTAGATAAAGGGACTTGAGAATCTGCAGATTTTGCTTTCCTCAGGGATCCTGGAACCAATCCCTCATAAATTGACTGTAATTTAAAGTTCTACTTTGGAGGTTGCAAGATTAACCTTTTGGGGAATAGAATAATAGTGGAGGCAAACATTTTACTTTTGAGTTTAATGTAATTTCTTACAAGAGAGACCATATAGTCATGATGAGGGTTTCTCATTTACCAGCTGAGTTACCTTGAGCAAGTAATATTACCTCCCTTGCCTTTATTGTCTCATATGTAAAATGAACATAAAAGCATTACCTTTTTAGGGTTATTATGAATATTGAATGAACCAGGATATTAAAAGTATATGAAGCTGTCTAGAATATATTAAATGCTCAATAAATACTAGATTTTTAACTAACTAGCATAAATATACTAATTAAATTTGTACACAGATTTATTATAATTCTCCATCTTTATAGTGGTGTGCAGATACTAATTATTTTCCTTTTTAACTTTGTTTCCCATTAATTTTAACATTTAGTATATTTGGTCAGTGCATTTGAAATTATACACACCCCACTCCAAATTGCTGTGGGTTAACACAGTAAAGGTCCCTTTCTTCTCATATCACAGTGTGACATAGATTTCAGAGTCCTCCTGTATTATGTCATACTACATCTGGAAACACCTGCTTCCAAGCGTGCCATATCAGAAATTGTGTGGGAAACTGAAGATCTTACTCTAATGCTGAATTACTCCTTTATTGTTTGTCCAATCCCACAAATTCATCAAAGTGTATTTAACTTGTCATTTTTATCTGTGAAGCTTACATTACCTCAGTGTGTTTCTGGAACACTGAAAAATTGGTCTGTGGTGTGCAGGACTCAAATCATGCTATGTAGTGTCCTAGGGGCCTAGGAACTTTACCTTTGTCCAACTTGTCCCTCAGTTACCTGGTGGCTTTAAACAAGTCACTTAACGTTGCTTGAATTCTTCATTACAACTCTTCAAAAAAATATCAAAATAAAGCATATTCTGTTTTATAATATCAAAATAAAAAATATAATTATATTTTTTTCACAAAAGTTTAAACAATGTAAATAGAATCACTTAAATTAAATTGCTTTTCTACCTTTCTCTTACCATGAAGGATCCCTGTGGTGAATTCTAGAGAGTTGTGTCTAATTCAGCTTTAAATGACCCCATCCAAGTGACTTTTATCATTTGTTTTGGAAGCAGTATCATTAATCTTTTCTGTTTCCCTCTCTCTTTTGGGTTAACTTCAATTAAATAGGCAGGAGAGGAGAACAATGAACAACATTATAAAAGTGTTAATTTCTAATGTCACTGACTAGCTCTTAATCACACTATTAGACATATGCTCTGATCTAATCATCCTGACCAGCAAGCAGTAAGAAGAAGATTGACTTTGATAAATGGCTGCCATTATTTTCTGATGTGGATGAGGTTGTTTTTCTTTTAAACTAAATGTTTCCTCAGAAAATGATATCTATTTGGGGGGAAAAAAGGCATACATGAAAAACTTTCTTTAGTCGATTGACTTTTCTAAGCCAGTGTTTGGATGATTCACATTTTTTTCATACAGTGAAACCTTGTGCTGCAATCACTGGTAATTACTTGGCCTTGGAACCTTGGTGCCTTCATTTGCTACTCTGATTTTTTACACCCACAACACTCAACTACAATAAATGAAATAAAACACAGTATGTAGGTGTAGAAATATCATTATTTCAAATAGTATCTTCCTAGAGATACTGAACTATCATATTCCCTCTGTAATTCCCCCGTAGCACTGTTTGCTGAAGTCCTCCTCAACGTGGAGCCTGCATGAGACCTTCCCAAGGACTCCTGAGAAAGTTAGCTTCTTACTCTGAACTTCCCTAGCATTTTATTAACTACTCTGCTTGGAGCTTATCTTGCTCTGCTTTGAACCACTCACAGCTATGCACATGACCTTCTCCCCCTAAATGTTATGAGCTTCTTGAGGGTAACAAAATTCTATTAAAGTTTATATCATGGATAGGTCACACCATGACCTTTACACAGCATGGAATTAAGGAATCATTGAATGTAATGATAATATAATCTATATCATTTTATTATTTATAGTATTTTATGAATCATTTACTACATTTAATTCATATGAAACCTTTGGTCTTGCATTATTTGGTGAGTAGAAGCTGTTATAAGAAGTCCAAGATTTGACTTAACCAGGTTATAGTGAAATGACCAGCCATGAAATTGTTTCTCCATGCTTCCAAGTGAATTAATGGGTGAGAAACACTGAGATTCAGAGAGATGAGGCCAGACCATCACCACTGGGAAAAAAGCACACACACACACACATACACACACACACACATATCACAGAGACAACCAAGAACAGTTCTTGAAGGAGATAAGAGAAAGGCATGAAATTAAAGATTATAAGGCCAATACTGAGTTGGAAATAGAATTATAAGAATGTGGGTAGGAATAGTAGAAGGTGTTAGGGGTGACCTGACTGATTAGTCCTTCCATGGATGGGTAGGAAGTCAGAGGAGAGGTAGGTAAAAACAGCTGATGCTTCCTTGAATATTTCTTCTCCACCTGTTTGATTCCTTATTTACACTCCTAACTAAATCACAGAACACCTTGAAAGTAGGACTGTCATTGATCTTTATGTTTCTTTACAATCTGTATAGATTCCTTTTTACCTGCTTATATCCAATTTGTTTCGTGTCAGTTATTGACACAGTAATGCTATAACCCGTTACCAGAGCTCAGTGACATGCAGTGCTCAATCCTTTTCCTCAGGCTCACAATCCTGGGCGTCCATTGGGCTTCCATTGCCACATCCTAGGGTCCATGCTGGAGAAGCCAAACCATCTGAATATGTTTCTATGGTTACAGAGAAGCTTGTCCAAAGGCAGGGGAATGTGCATTCCTCTTCAGGTCTAGACTCTACCTGACCTGCTGTCATCTCTGCCCACATTCCATGGATGTGAAACAGGAAGCAAAACCAAACCAAACATTGATGGGGCAGGACTGTCTACTCTGCCCATGAACCCAATGTCACAGATTTGCTGATTAATGTAGACCCATTAAAGCTTTAAATCTGTAAAAGCTAAACTCCTTTTTATTGGCATACTGTATTTACCAAAAGTAAGGTGATGAGCCTATGTTACTTCTAAACTTAAAAGTGAAATAAAGGAGAACAATGACAATAATAGTTCAACATAGTAGCACCATTCCCCTATCTACAGAAGTTTTCAGATCCACTCTGGCTTTGTTTGTAATGATGCTTGGACTGTTCCCAGCAGTGGGAACAGGCCAAATTCTCTTGGCTGTTGAGAGGCTATTGTGTTTACTGTTTCCCAGGTTGTCAGGACTTTAACAATTGAAAGATTAAACAGGGATCTCCACTTTGGATTCTGTTCAATTGCCCCTCGTGATGAAGCCATAAAATTGTGCAAATAACCTGGTTAATGAATTATCCTGAATTTCTATTTTTTTGAATATATTTTTTTAATTGTAGATGAACATAATACCTTTATTTATTTATTTATTTTTAATGTTGTGCTGAGGATTGAACCCAGTGCCTCACATGTGCTAGGCAAGCACTCTGCCACTGAGCCACCACCCCAGCCCCTATCTTGAATTTCTTACGTGAGGAAAAGCACAATTGAACTAAGCATGTATAAATTTGTCTTATTTTTCTTTTATAAAACATACTGAGTTTTCTTCTCTCCTAGAATTATTTCCCTATAAATATCATATACAAGTTCCAAAGAGGAAACATTAGAGGCTATATGGAATGCTTATGTACTCATTAGCAAAACTTCCTGACTTGACCTTTATTAAGACTTTAAATTCAGGTCTAACATTTTTTTCTGAAATTGTTCATAAAGGAGGAGACATGGGCTGAAATTTCTAAGTTAATAAGTGAATAGGCAACTTTCTTTCTCCGTTTTTCTCCACTTTCTTCTCCTCCTTCTTCTTCTTCTTCTTCTTCTTCTTCTTCTTCTTCTTCTTCTTCTTCTTCTTCTTCTTCTTCTCTTCTTCTTCTCTCTCTCTCTCACTCAACACACACACATACACACACACACACCAAAAAAACACTTAAATTTTGCCAAACTTAAATTTCTTTTACAAGATACCATATAATATGCAGTATTATTTTTATGTCTATCATCCTTTGACTAACTTTTGAGAGTTCTTTTCTAAGTTTATATTGCATGATTTTTATTGAGGGTTGTCAGATAAATGGTAACCTATGATTGGTAATCCAAACGGAAAGTAAAGTACATCCCAAAGTTTCTGCAGTGGGGACAGAGATCCAGAGTGTGCAGGCCTTTGAACTACACCTCTGCCCTGATAGATAGGGAAAGAAGCCCACTGTGTTTAAAGAAGCTAATAAAATATCTCTGGAAATGAGATTTTATGAGCAAATTTGAGCCTACATATATACCTCCCATCCAGTCAGCTCTGCCTTGTGGGTTAAATAATTGTCTTATAAAATTTTCTATTTTAGCTTCTCAAATATCCTAGCATTTAAAATTCACAGATTTAAAAAATTATGTGCATGTGCAAATATGACATAGCAATGCTCATTATTATGTATCATTATAATGCACCAATAAAAATATCAGCAGATAATTCAGATTATAGGAAATGGATTTAAAAAAAAAAACTGAGTAACACTCAAAGAATAAAATTTGTATATGTATGTGTGTGCTTGTGTGCTTATTTTTATCTTTTATTTTTATTTTAACTAACATATACTAATTGCTTCAGTGTGATATATCCTTACAGGCACACAGCAAGCACTGGTCAAATGCCACCTTCTTTTATCCTTCATCTTTCCCAGACCTCCACACTTTTTTCAGCCTCTATTAATCACTCTTATACATTCAGGTTGACTTATTTTTTTTTTTTCCTTTCTACTTTCACATTTGAGAGGAAACAGGCAGTACATGTCTTTCTGGGTCTGGCTTATTTCATTTAAAATAATGTATAGATCTGATTCAACTATCCCACTTCTGACTATATATCAAAAGGTAATGAAATCTGCATACTAACTATGTAATCTGAATTTCCCAGACCTTATTTGTATACATGAAGTTATATAATAATAATGATTCTAAATGTGTAAAAGTAATACAAATTAATGCAATTCCTCAGGTTTCTTTTCCATATCCTATGTTCTGGGGTCCTTACCTTCCTCCAAGATCTTTAAGGTAGTTCCCAGGAGATCCTGGTGTGCTCTCCTAGGTAATCCTTTCCTGGTTTTCATCTGGACTCTTTAGAGGAAGTTTTTGTGGTATATAGCTGCTGCAGCTGTGCATGGGAAGGAAAACTGTCCCCTGGCTAAGGAGCTGGCCTGTAAAATTGCAGGGCCTCAGGACCTGTGATCAAAAAGCATCCTGCGTGTTTCTTTTACTGTGAACTATGTTGCATGAATGCAGCTTTGGGGTGAATTGATTTGTTCATTTCCCATTCTGCTTCCTTTCAAAGCAGAATGGCTTCCTGACTGTCAAAGTAAAATTGTTGTTTGCCCTTACCCCACTTTTCACAGAGTCTGTTGTTTCGTTAGAAATATCTGTAAAGGTAGACACTTTTATAAGTAATCTCATTTTACTGAAAACAAAACAAAACAAAACTGGGATTTCAGAGGTTTAATGGATACTGCTGGTTATCGGTGATGAGTTATCCGACATGTTGAAGTTTAAACATTAGAGAAGCATGCCAAGGCATGCATATAAAGCCGGGTTTATTTAAAAAGGGGTAACATAGACTTCTCTTGCAAGAGAGAAGGGGGCCATAGCTGGTATCAGGGGCAGGTTCTTGATAAGGGTGGAGGAAGGGCTCTGAGGGAATTAACATTTCAATTCCTCAGGGGACAGTCTCCAACATCCCAGGACTTATTCAAAATTGGCCTGACTTGATCTGAACTGAGTCAATTTATCTATCTATACTGACTGCCTGTCTAATTCTGGCTTCATAATCATATCACCTATGAACATTTCTTTACTGCCTAATACATAAACATTTTGGAGCATGTTATTATATCCAAACCACAATGGTCGTGGATTTTAGAAAATGCTTTGATTTTTATTTTAGGCCATTTCCTTAGCTGTGATGCATTTTGGTCGGTGGCCACATGTGACTTTTCCAGTGCCTTCAGGTTTTGCTCATAGTTTGTCTCAGTGGAAGTCTCCCCTGACCATTTTCACTAAATATTGAAAACCTCCCTTTTTCATAGTATGCTCAACTTCCCTAGTCTGCTCTATTTTTCTATACTTTTTATTCTTTCTAAATACTAAGTTATTTAATTATTATTATTATTGTACATTTTCTCTTATTTGATTACAAGCCCTGTGGAAGTATGCACTGTTTATTTGTTTCTTTGTTTTGGTCAATGATGTTTCTAAGTGCTTAGAGCAGTACCTGAAATATTGTAAAGTCCCAGTAAATATTCACTGAATAAAGTAATATCTTTTAAGTGCAATTTTTATAATTATGCTTTTTTTTTCTTTCCTTTGTGAAAGAAAATTTTGTAAGGAGAAAAACAAATCAATTTCTTCAGTGGTCAAAATTTGCAGTTAAGGCATAGAATGTTTTCCTGACTATATCATTAGAGTCATGAATTGAGGCAAATCAATTATCCTATTTGAGCCTCAGCTTCCTCATGTTTATGTTCTCTCCAGTCCTCTACAGGGATGAGCTGGGACATCTGGGGAAAAAAATTCACCCACATCATTCATATATATGTAAAAAAATGTTTCTCTCATTCCCTTCCTTTTTCTTTCTTTGTTGACAGTCAATAGGTTAATTACAATTTGTAATCTTGAAGCCGATTGCTAGAGTTTAGGAGAGGACTGTTGAGCCTCAGTGGTACAAGACATTAATACATTCAAAACAAAACCAGGCTTGAGAAGCTTACAGAGCTTCTAGGCAGGGTAAAATACCAAATAAGGATTGTAAAGCCTCTAGAAGCAACATATTCATGGTAAGTTGCGTACAAATTGCTTGTTCAGAAAATTATACCATTGATAACCGGACTGTTAATGTGCTTACCCTTTGGGATAGTTTATAAATAGAAAAAAAAAATCCATGTTGACACTGAGCTTGACTATTTAGTCTAGATTCTATGTTCTTAAAAGGAGATCTCTGGGTAGTGCTGAAAAGAGAAAGGGGTTAAGCGATTTCTGCCCTTTCTTAGACTCAAGCCAACACTGGTGAATGCATACAAATAGGAAATCCTTTGCCCAAGTTTTATGTTACTTGGACTCACACAATGGAACCATCTACCCAAGCTTCATATTGAAAGTGCTGTATGCGCTAGATATACCCATCAGCCCTCCAGGCCACATCAATGAATGGGGATTTAAGGAGAAACCAATTCATTTGAAGTACTTAACAGTGACTTATAATTATTTGGAATTAGGGAAAATGGATTTATGTCATTTAGAATTATTATTAAGAAGGATACTGCTTCCGCAAATATCTGTAACTGCTATTCTAGCTCAGAAGATTATAAAGGGATGTATACTATTTTAGATAGGTACAATACAGACTAATACAGACTTTCAGACTGTCTGCTGTGAAGTAGCACCCCTAAAATAATTCTGCTTTTAATAGAATCTTCCTCATGTTCTTCGCATGTTTTACAAATTGTGGAAAGCTCTGGGGTGACCTCCTTCTTGACTTGACACAGTAGCTTCCATGAGAACCTTAGCCATCAGGACAACTAAAAGAAAGTTGGTACTGTTTATATCTTGGGGTTATTTGTAAATGAGAACTTACTGCACAATTAAACCTAATAGCCTCATCAAACAAGTGTTATTATTCTACTTTTAAATGATGAATCATGAAAAACAGTCTTTAATAAATATTTCCTTCACTTTTTAAATAAGCACATTATAAGCACCTTTTGAATACCAAACAGAAACACAACAGTGGTTATCAAAGGGAGCCCAGGCAGGACACCTTTCAGCCTAATGTAAAACATCTCCATCTCAATCTACACCTGTTGTTTAGGATACACTATAATTTTCTTAATGGTAATACTACGCTACTGAAACATTCTTAATCATGAAAAGAATATCTAACAGGTTTTAATACATTCAAATTTGTAAAGAAAGAAATTAATGAGAGCAAAACTCAGGAATGGTTTCCTATTAACTATATGAACTGGAAATTGTATGTAGCATACCTGTTTATGTGGGTTAAACACATTTCGTGGGTTTCCCCAAACTGAGAAGGACATTTTCTTCTCAGTTCTATGAGAAAATGGCCTTCAGAAGGTTTTGTTTGCTCTACATATTATTGGCTTTCCTGATGCTTATGGTTTTTATTTGTTTGTGGGGAATTAGACCCAGGGGCACTTAACCATTGAGCCACATCCTCAGCCATTTTTGTATTTTATTTAAAGACAGGGTCTTTCTGAGTTGCTGAGGATGGCTTTGAATTCATGATTCTTCTATCTCAGCCTCCTGAATCTCTGGGATTGTAGGCATGTGCCACTGCCCCTATCTGATGGGTTTTCTCCAAACCTATAAGCTTGGAATTTCATGACTAATCTTTATATATATATATATATATATATATATATATATATATATATATATATATATATATATATTTATTCACCCTGGGGCTATTCTTATCCTGACAGAAGGCCATGGGAGGTAAGTCAGGACCCGTTTCCTGAACCAACATTCCTTTTTCTCAGGCTCCACACTCCTCATTGTCTAACAGAGGCAGAGAACAAAGGTCAGACTCTTTCTGGCCCTGGTGATGGTGGTGCTTTTGTCTTTGGTACTTTTAAAGGGAATTTTTAAATTTCATATATAATGTTTTGTGTTTGGTTTATGTCAATGCATGTCCAATTCACTCAATTATGATTACTCACTGATATCATAGGAACCTGAGTTTGTGACCCTGCCTCTGAGAGTTGTCACTAATCAATATTCAAACAGTTTTGATGTAAATATGATTTGTATGTTCATATATGTGTGTGTGTGTGTGTATATATATATATATATATATATATATATATATATATATATATATACACAGAGAGAGAGACGGAAAAAAAGGGGGAGAGGAAGAAAGAGGGGAAAAAAAGAAGGGAAATAAAGAGAGAGGAAGGAAGGAAGGAAGGAAGGAAGGAAGGAAGGAAGGAAGGAAGGGGAAAAGGGAAAGAAAAGAGGAAGGAAGAAAAGAAAGCAGAGAGATTACTCACATATGTATTGTGAATCTTGACAAACCATCTCCAAAAAGTATTTCCTTCCTTTTTAATGTGGGTGTACACATACAACCCAAATTCTTTGAGACATTTTCTTCTCAGTTCTATGATTTCCTGTGCTCTGCTTCAACCTTGTGTCCCTGAGCTGTGAACTCTCTTGTCTTTCAGATGGAATGCCATTTACCTGGTGGATCGGGCGGTCCAATGAAAGGCATCCTTACTGGGGAGGTTCTCTTCCTGGAGTCCAGCAGTGTGGATGTGGCCTGGAAGAGAGTTGCCTGGACATTCGACATTTTTGCAATTGTGACGCTGACAAGGATGAATGGTAATGAGAATTGCGATCTTTCTACAGTTGTGGAGGAAGCACATTAATTGATGCATGAAATTTCCCCAAAGAGAGAAGGATGTGGATGAGAGATTCAATAAGAACCCAGGCCCCATGATATTTGTGATTGTTTTTAATTTTGAAAATAGCTAGTTCTAATATTTTCAGGACTACTACTGAGGTTTGTGACATGAAGGCATATGGTTACAACATTGCCTGCCTTCTTGTATTTGGAATCTTGCATTTCAAATCAAAGGAATGGGAAGCAATATTAAGCTATGCAATTGAGTCAATTATGGGTGGAATATAGGTTTGGGTGAAGGAAGTGATGGGTAATTATACGGAAAGGAAAGTTTCTCCTTTCTGTCACTGATTTTTTTCATTCCTTTTGCCACCATCAAAAATATAGCAAATTCATATATATTGATCAACAAACTAATCTTCATAGTAGTCATTATATTCTGTAAGACTTTTTGGCTTTTCATTTTGAGGTTGAAAAAGGCTGGGAGGAGATAATTTATTTTTTCCCAGGGTCATGCATGTTTATCACATAATAAATTCCAAATTTGAAGTTGGTCTATCTATAGTGATAGTATATCAAACTCTCCTAAACTAAGTTACTTCTATAAAGTGTAGTCTCGTTTTAAGTTTTCATGACCATTAAACTATGTTTCCTTCATCCTCCAGCTGAATTGTTTGCTTTTCACTTTATTAGCTATGAAAATATGCACAGAGCATTTCCACATACCCTTTGGTATTGACTGAATTTAAGGCATTCTTTGGTTTTGGATTATGCAATTTTGCTTGCCTCATCAAATGCAGCTCAATCACATTTAAGGATCCCTATGTCAAGCTGCTCTCTGCCCAGATAAAATTTCTTTTTAGTACAGTAATTTTCTTTCACTGTTCAAATTGTTACCAGCAGAGACTGCTGCAAACAAAATGTCAGGTTGAGTCTAAACCTCACTTCAGTGAGGAAAGGGCTGAGCATCTGGCTCCATTGGGTTGCATATGATATGAATAACCACTTCAGAACACCACAGGGCTGCTGTCTCAAGGCAAGTTTCCTGTCTTCTCCTTAACCTATTCTCTTCATATGGAGATAATCAGATGAAGTTGACTGCACGTACAATGGCCCTCTGGTTGTCTTCGGACCTCTGCTTTACCCGCAGTAAATTCTCTGATAGCATTGTGAAAACCTACAAAAAATATAAGTTGTGTCCTGGATTGTGACTGTATCTCTGTTAACATTATACCACTCAAGACCAGCTCATGAGGCAGTAGACACCTGATGTGTAGTTGGTGGAACACATAAACTTTAAATATCTTTGGAGAGGAGGAATCACCACAAAAATGTCTTCTACAAGCATGGGAGTTATGTGTGATAAATGGTAAAGGGCTGTGTTTGCCAGGAAAACATATTCAAGTTCTCCACTCCCAGCAGCTTGGATTCAGTCATCTCTTTGATTCATAAGTTCAGCTTCACTGTGCATGATATTAGATATTATCTACAGATTTATAGGCTTCAATGGAAACACCTTCACTTCCTGGTGTATAATTAGAGAAGTTGATGTAAGAGGTAGGATGCAAGATAAAAATCATTGATAAAGGGAAGTGTTTCTCCTTTGATGGGTTTTCCTACTGCACACTGTTGAGAAACTCCCCTTTTAGGGAACAACAGGCCAGTGCTTAATTTACTGCACATTGAAGGGCAGTGGGGACAATGGTATCATTCACTTAATATGGTGAACATTCTACTTTCATGTCTTCTAGTAAGATTCCAGTCTCTCCCTCCTCTGATCTGCTCATTAGTTCATGAACCTCTGAACCCCCTCATGTGTTGCTTTGTCTTCATTATCTAGACTGTGCTCAGAGGGACATCATTTCCTCCATCTCTTGGGCCAGCACATCTTTAGCACCTTAGAGATTATTGCACACCTCACCATTCTTTCTACTTCCTTTAGAGGCATGCAAAAATCTCACCCTGTTCCTCCTTCTAGGGCCAGCAACCTCTATTAGATTGTCAGAAGTCATTATGAAATATGGGTCTTGTTTTAGCAGCCAACTTTCCAAGAATCAGGAGACGAGAACTAACTTTCCCTTCAGAACATTGTGTGCCTTATCCACAGGGGTTCCTGTGGAAACTGTCAGGGCAAAGTCTAGGTGGGAAAAGACCAAGTGCATTTCATCATTCTCATGAAAAAACAGAGGCTGAGATTCCAACTTAACTCTTTTAGGTTTTATCCATTGTCTAAGGATACATGATTTGGGGGAATAACATTTTATATGAGCAACTGTATGTTTTATGCCATGTGGCATTTGCTTTTTTTATTGCTTATTTACGAAGTCTCCCTTCTGTGCCAGCCATCTAGAAGAATATGCAAGTTAGTGTTATACAGGAAGGAGGAACCTCTGTGTGCTGAGACAGAGTAATGTGAAAAAAATATGAAAACCACTATTTCCCCAAAACATGGGTTCTTTGGTGTAGTTGTTGCATAGTTTCATATGGAGAATCTACAGGGGATGAAGCTAGGAAAGAAGGTTGAATCCAGATCATGAAGCAAGCTCCTTCTGTGGGAAATATCAATGAGCTAGCTCTGTCTGCATAGGGATTGAGGACATGCAATATGCATTCAGACACAGCACCTAGTAGAACCTTGTGGAAATGCATTCATTTTTTTATGTACCCGATTCCATTATTTATTGGAAAAAGCAAAAGTACAAAAGCTGATACTGTGGTGAAATGATTAATTAGGTTCAACATTCTTCCAACATTATTCTTGCCAAATTACGGTCAATATGCTTTTCCACATAAAATTTGGATTTTTGTTTCAGATAGCATGTTCCTTTTAGCATTGCTGGTGTTCTGAGAGCATCTAATAAACCACAAACAGCTTTACCTTGTAAAATTCCCTCAAGTTTCTGATCATGGAGAAAGTTAATCAGAACAGACTTGGGCTAGTGTAGCACCTTCTAGAGAGCAGTTTAATATATTACAACTCCTAAATAATATTGTCCCTTAAAAATGCTATTACATGCTGAAGTGTTCTTAGTATTTTATGTACTGTTTCTGATATTTACATTTCAATACCCCTTGAGGTTGGTTTTATTATCGTCTCCTTTACCCAGAAAAGTAAATTATCTCTGAGGCTCAGAGATAATTAGTGGCATGGTTAAGGTTATTTGAGTAAGAGAACAAAAAATTGATATTTCAGCTGAATTCAAGGATTCTCCTATTGACTATATAGCAAAGAAACTGCTAATGTTGGGATTTCAATCATGGCTAGTCGGTGAGGATGCTGAAAGAATTCTCCCAGGATCTTTCAAATCACATCACTGCAGCATGCTTCTTCTTGCTACGTCAGATAGCTCATGACACCTGGGGCAACTTTGAAGCCTCTGGTGATTGAGAATTCTTTGGACTGTTTCAATAAGCCTCTGTAATTGTGTAACTTACTGTCATATGTTCCAATGAGAACCAATTAATTAAGGAAAATTGGTGTGTTCTCTAGGATTGGGTGAAAGTGAGAGATGTCAAAAGATGGAATGCATGTGGAGGGAAAAAAGTTGCCCAATGGATATTTCTAGGAATACATTTGCTGCTTAAAGAAGTAGTATATTTCTTTTGGGTAAAAAGAAGCCCCAGTTAGATAAGTAAATCATGTGTACAGTTGTCCCTGGATGTCTCCTGATATTTGGTTTCAAGATCCACTCCTATAGCAAAATCCACAGACACTCAAGTCACTTGTGTAAAGTGAAGTAGTACTTTGTATAGAACCTACACACATCCTTCCCTATAATTTAAGTCATCACTATATTACTTCTAATGCCTAACACAATATAGATGATATGTTAATAGTTGTTCTGTGTTGCTTAGGAAATAATGACAAAATTTTAAAAGACTGTTCTTGTTCAGTAGACACAATTAGAACTGAAACGTCTTTTCAATCTGTAGTGGGTCGGATCCATGGATGCCAAACCTGTGGCTATGACGGCTGATGTTACCATGGAACTGATCTCTTAAGGGGTTTCTATCTCAGCCTAAAAACAAAATAGGAAGGAAAAAGAGAAAGGAATGAAGAAACTTATAACAGTTTCACAGCTAATGACTGTTTGCAAGGGAACTTTTCTTTATTTAATTATCCATTTGATAGAAATCTTTCCAACTATGAGTTTGCTGAAGCAAGTACTTCAGACTGAGGAACCACACTGAGATTAGGAAAGAAAATCCCAGTGACATCCCCAGCCTGCAGCCCTGGAGATAGCACAGAACAGAGCTGCGCTGTGTGGGAGGTGGAATAATCCTCCAGGTGGAGGATGAAAAGCAGGGGTAGACAGCACTGGGGACGGCAGGTGGGAGGTGTACAGTGGGCTCCTTGGTGATGGTGACCCACAGCCTGATCGGGAGCTTTTTCATCCATTTCTCCAGGTTGAAAGACAGAAAAGTTCTCTTGCTTTGCAGCAGAGCATTCTTTCATTTGTTGTACAAGAAAGTGTAAAAGTTTTTATCTGATTTTTGAAAAAAACTCTATATTCTGTGCCTTTTGCCCTTAGTGTATCCTTGTACAAAGTGATATGATACAAACTAGGAAGAAAAAATGATATAGGGTTTAAATTCTATTCATCTGATAAGACAAGAAAGGAAACCTACTGGTCTTTTTCTTAAAGAACAGAATATTTTTAGGGGACCTTTTTTTTTGTTTTCTTCAGTGTATGGAATCCTGGAGCTTTTGCCTTCTGTTTAGCCCTTGATTCTACTTCTCTGCCACAGAGCGATTATTTAATGAACATTGCTGAAGCCATGAATGAAAGAGGGATGAATGGCTTCTGTTGGACATATTTTCACATCTTTTTCTTTTAGTAGGTCAGTCATGACCATTTTAGAATTCATTGATATTTACTTTACTGTTAACCATTACTTATCTTTCACAGTCTCACAAGCAAGGTTTACCAAGTTTAACAAATGTTTTTGCTAGAGATTAATTATCTTTCACTATCAAAAGTAGTTATTTATCTTTTGGTGCCAGGGTTATTTCATTTAACATTATGAACTCCAAATCATGAATGGCAAGAATGTTTTATTTTTCCACTGTATAGATGGTACACATTTTCTCTGCCCATTTTCCCATTGATGGACACTTTAGGTTGTTTTCTAGTGGGGTATGTTAATTAACTTGATTTAGTCATTCCACAATTTATACATATATTCAAACACTATATTATACACTTTGAATATACACATTTCTTATTTGTCAATTAAAATGAATTAATTTTTACAAAGTACTTGAAAGTGTTCACCCTCCTGCAAAAGATACCTGTTTATAACCTTTACTTTCAAATGGCCTTTCTCTTTAAAAGTCCATGTCTAATTCCAGTCCCAGACTTTGCCCTTCATAAGTGCCCTTCGTTTTCTTCTCATGGGATTTAATGATATGACCCTGGATATACCCATGGGGGTTAGGGTTTTGCTATTTCCTGGCCTAGGCTGTTCTTTGATCTCTCAAACCTTTGATTTCTTCAAAACTTCCAGGTCTGAGATCCCTAGGCTGGATGCAGTTAGGGTACCTCCTACAGGGTTGCATCCTGAGACAGGGCTCTGATCCTGAATCCTGAAAGGAAACAAAACATCACCACAGGGCATACTAAGGTTCTATCCTTTATTTAAAATAATAATAATAATAATATTGTCGAATCTCTACTGGTTGACTTTTATTATTTGTGACTTTGTTTGTGAGTCATTCTACTTTTTACTGAGCTTTGGAAGTGCTTTTCTCCCAAGCAGGTAGGGATTATGAAAGGATTGTCTGAGTTGTTACTCACTCAGTCCCTGAATTCCCACTCACATCTAGCAATTCGATCAAGGCTCTTCGTCCTTGTATTGGAGATAAGTGTGCATGGCAAATGGTGGGTCATCCATGAATTAACTGCTGAATCAGTGAGTGAGTGAATGGATGGGTGATGGGGTACCTTCCTTTCCCCTCTTCTTCTCCTCTATGCTAAATCTACCCTCTACTTGTTAGTTTCTACCTGCTAGTTTAGACATTAGCTTTTTCCTCAGAGTACACATTCTGGGGTACTTGATAGTATCTTGTTTATACCGGTGTCCCCATGATTGGGCTTCAGAGTTTACAAAAAAGAATGTTTCAGAGTGCATTGGAATAGAGAGAGTAGAAAGGGCTTTGAACACTTAAGAGAAGAAGGAAAATACAAAGAAATGAATAATTAATATTCAGAGCTTGAAAAATCAAAATCCTTATATCACCTCATTCTTTTGTAGAACTCTAGATGGAGTAAAATAGTGGCTATTTTGCCAAGATTAGTATTTAGGAGATAATTTTGTTGTTGTTATTTTATGATGATGCCATCTCATCATCTATGAGGAGAAAATATCCAATATGAGCAGCTTATGATTCAGGTATTCTGGAAAACAATATATAACTATGGAATAGTCCTTTTTATTACTTGTAAGAAAGATGTAAACTGAGGTTTCTTTTGCATCTTTTACCTATCAATCTCTAAAAGGCCAGATTGTCTGTGAAGTCTTATATTTGAACAATTGGAAAGGTACATAATTAGAACACAGAGTCAGTATTGACAATGAGTTTCACATTTATCTAGAATATTTTATACAACATTTTGATTTTGGACTATTATTTTATACAAAAATATTATAATTATACACTTCAATATAATAAGGCCTTGGCTTCCATTTTAATTTACCTATTTATCACCAAGTTTATGGCATCACCTGGATAATAGTAGCTCTTACTCAGATCAGGATCAGAATAGGAGGAATTGCTTACCTCTTTGTTCTGCAAGTTTGATTATAGTTGTCAGTTCTGCTCTACCACAATTTAAATAATGTATACAGGGAATTATTTTTCTGATTTTCTTAATGTTAGGAATTTTTATCATCAAAGAAACATAATATAATCTTATTATAAATTATTCAAGATTTTCAGGCATATTTGAATAAAATGTAGAAGCTCCCTACCACTTTGAGTCCTCATTTCTTCCCCATGAGCAGAATCTTGCTCCTATAGAAAATAGTTGGATGTATAAGATATTTCTATATATAAATATTTTTCTATACTTGTAGCATGTCTTTAAATATGTTTGTTCAGTTATTACTGAGCAATTAAAACAGGTCTATCATTAGTTTATATATATATATATATATATATATATATATATATATATATATATATATTATTGGTTGTTCAAAACATTACAAAGCTCTTGACATATCATATTTCATACATTAGATTCAAAGGGAAATTGCATGGAAATGGAAGGAGACCCTCATTGTTATACAAAATCACATATAAGAGGCTGTGAGGGGAATGGGAAAAAAAACAAGGAGAGAAATGAATTAGTTCTATATCTTAATTAAGATAAAATTATATATTATTCTGCATATTGTTTTTTTTCCAATCCCCCACCCCAAATATTGGAGATCTTTTTCTTGGTTTTATCAAATAAGCATGTAAATGAATGTACCATGCCCATTTTAATGACTGCATGGTGTCCCATGGTATGGTTATAGCATTACTTATTTTTCCATGTCTTTGTGATGAACAACATTGGATTTGTGACTGATTTTTCCTATTCCAAACAAGTTTAGAATGGAAAAAAATGATTTATGCTCTGATTCTACTTTTCACATTATTATTATTGAGGAGTATCCCACCATAGTATTATCAGATGATGTACTTATTGATCTTGATAGGTTGGACCAAACTGCTGAAGGAACTTTGGTCTTCATATAGACTGCAGGTGAATCAGTACCCAGTGGGCTGCTCTGGCCCTGAGGAGGGAAATAGCCCCTTCCCTGTGGAGGTAGTTACCATGGAGATATTCAGAACTCTTTAGAGTCAGAACACAGCCAAACAGGTTGTGGTGGTGGGGTGAGGAGACGTTCCTTACAACCTTTTCTTGCTCTGAAAACTTGCTGGACTCCTTGGTCAAGTGTGGCTTCAGGGAACAACTCTAAAGGGACAGTTCACTGCAGAGGCTATTGCTGAATCTGTTCCTCCTTGGTACCTTCTCTCTGCCTTTTTCATTTCTACCTAGTGCTGCTTTCATAACCTATGGTAAAGCAGTTGGCTAATGACAAATAAATCCCATTGTCTCTGCATGTTTTTTAAAATATAAAGTCTTCATCATGTGCAAGAAAAAATTATTTTCTTTTCTGAAAATATCATGAGCTAATACATATAGTGCATTTATACAAACAGAATCTTAACACCCCCCCCCCATTTTTATTTTCTTTCTCTTTTTCTTGGTTGCCTGTCACTTTCTGGATACAAAATTATAATAAATCTATAAGTTGTACTTTATTTCATAATGGGACAATCAAATTCCAGATTTGGTGCTTATTAATTGTAGAACCTAAATGATTTAGCCTTTCTTAGCTTCAGGTTCTTATTTTATTAAAAAAGAAAAAAATAGAGAGGCGGGGGATAGCTATCCTCTAGAGAGTATTGGCTGAATTAGTAATAGTTTGTGTATCTAGCAGACATGGCATGCAGTCAGTTCTGAAAAAAAAAGGAAGTCATCACATTTGTTATTATTTTCTTGATTTTCACAGTAGTATAAATAAGCTATAAGAGGAACTACTGAGTTCTAGATTTTAAATTACTGTCTAAAACATGTACATATACATGCATGCAATAAGATGAATAACATAAAGGAAGCAATAGTATACCTTTACAAACTTCATTCACTCATCAAATTTGGGGTAAAGAAATAATACCGAGGATCCTTTCTTGGCAAAATGGGAATTCTTTCTGAAAGTTTCTTGGTAAAAATCAGCATGTAATAAATGGGTGTGCCTTGCGTGGAAATAAGCCTAAAGATTGCTTGTAAATGTGTAACTGAAGAGTTTGTGGACTCTCAGAATTCTTGCCAAGGTGACCCAGGTGTAATCTCAGGGAGTGCAGGGCTGGAAAATGATTGCAAATTAGTAAACTGAAACCTAATCAATTGACTTGTATCTCATGTGGAGAAAGCCTGTGTGAACAGAATGGGGATGGTCAGCCCAAAACCCACCAAGGACAGCTCAAGGACTCAGGTCCTGGTGTTGTACTTTCAGCACTGTCTAAACAAGGCAGAGACTAAATGTAAATATACCCAGGGGACAGTGAAGGCACAGAATAGCATGGTATTTATTGGTGTACAAATCTGGGCTCACTCCAAATGACTACTCCTTTTGCAAATGATGCAAGTTGAATTTTGTCACCACCCTGAATCTCAGTTTTCTCTCCTATGCAACAAGGTAATTATTATAAAATTTATCACAGGATTTTTCCTCAGGATTAAATGAGATCATGAATAAAACTTTATATCCAATGGCCAGGGAAATGGAGTGGCAACCCTCACACTCGATTCAGAGATATGAGGTCTGCAACTGAACCCCCAAGCCATCTTTATGTTCCAAGAATAGCAGTGCTAAACTTTATCTAGTAATGACTCCAACTTTCAGATGATTTTCTTCAGAAACAACTCCTCTCTAAAAAAGGCAAAATGATTTCAAATGGTATCTTATTGTCCACTTTTTTTTAAAGTTCAGGACTGGGAGTAGCTCAGTGGTAGAGTGCTTGCTTATTATGCATGAGGCCCTGAGTTCAATATGGCACCACCACCAAAAAAAAAAAAAAAAAATTGTGTGTGTGTCTGTGTGTGTGTGTACCAAACATGAAGGCAATAATGTAAAATAATACAACAAGGTGAAGGGGAGAGAGGCTGATATGTTGCGTGATCACTAGCAATTTAAAGGGAGACATTTCACTGGTTAAAAAGAGGAAAGGATGATTATTTAGGTTGAGGAGGAAGAGAGAGAGGGATAAAAAGAGATAAAGGGGACTGGGATTGTGGCTTAGTGGTAGAGCACTCACAAAGCAATGTGCGAGGCACTGTGTTCGATCCTCAGCACCACATACAAAAATAAATAAATAAAATAAATGTATTGTGTTCAACTACAACTAAAAGAAAAATCTTCAAAAAAAATAGGGGGCTGGGTTGTGACTCAGAGGTTGAACTCTTGCCTGGCACATGTTTCTGGGTTCAATCCTCAGCACCACATAAAAATAAAATAAAGATTGTGTTCAACTACAACTAAAACAAAATATTTTTTTTTTAAATGAGAGCGATAAAGGAGAGAATGCAGATACTTATATAAAAAATGGTTGGGCCCTGAAGAGAAAAGGAGAAAGAGAAGTAACTGGATTGAGAGGTAGATTTAAGGAAGCCAAAGCATATGAACAGAAAGAGATTGGTAAAAGGGAGAAATTGAAGGTGGGAAATATAAGGATAGAGATCTATTAAAGGAGAAATTGAACTGAGACAACAGGAGAAGATGGAATTCAAAATCCAGAATTATCCAGGGTTGAACCCTTAAAATCATAAGAAAGCCAAGGAAGCAAGTCACTATGGGAACAGATGCTCTAATAATTTAGGTATCCTTGCATATAGCTGAGCTTACTTTATATATAATATCAACCCATTTCCAATGGGAAAAATAATTATATGCACAGAAGTCAATTTGTTAACAAACATCAGACATCATTGTATATAATAATATAAATATGTAAAAATTAAATATATAAGAAGGAATTTAGGGCAGAGAAGGAAGACAGGATGCAGAACATTTGGGAACATTTTTGAGGAGGAACTGAATTTGAGTATGGCAAAATTTTTAGAGTTGAAGAAAAGAACTGGTTTATTCCAGGGAATGAGAGAGATGGGTATGGAGTCATTTGCATCTAAGTGATGTTGAATCACAAGTGTGTGTGCTCCACAATCCAATGGTTTTGACTTTTAATCTGCTTGCTTCCTGACTAGGACTGATGAGTCTAGAAAGGCATATATTTATGGCACTACTGGTTGTTCCTTTCAAATCTGTGAATCCAGAGTAGGTTCAGCAAATGATGCCTCCACCATTTTTCATCAGTGACACTATTTTTAAATCAGTTTCATACCTGTAAAGTCTTGAGGGCCATTTTTATCTCTTCACAGGAAAGTGATATTGAGTAAACATTGACTGTGATTCCTTATGCCAAGACCTGACTTTGTTTTCTTACATCTAATTGTGAAGAGCCCTAGGCTTTCAGGTTTCTAGAGTATTTATAGAAAATAAAACAATTTCAGAAATTTTTAAATGTGTATGCAAGTAATATTTTCTTTATGTTTATTGTGCTCAGGACTGAAAAAAGAATAGTCCAGGAAGCACAGTGGGATGGGTGTTATCCATGCGTAGGCATTGTCAATGCTCGCATTTGTTTTTGTTAGCAGACAAGTGACCCTTCAGCTCATTTTGAGATTCTTATCAACTAATTCCCTGGGTTGTTTTTCTGGGAAGTCTGAAGAAGGAAGTCAAAATGCAACTAATGCCTTCTAAACAAAGCTATGATAGAGTCATTGGCAAACATCAATATAGAACTTCAGATTTGCAGAGTTGCTTGTGGCCATCCTACTGGTCATTCTCACTTTGCAGCCACAGGGAACAACATCGTGCATCCCACTCTAAGGAAGGTTATGTAGAATCTATCGATATTAATCCACTCGAGTTCACACAAGGACTTCAAAAATTGCTGAGGTCTTGAGTTCATCCTATAATTTTCTAAGTCTGCCTGCCATATGCATAATGTTTTATTTGTTACTTTAGAGTGACTGAAATAGGAAAGGACATAAAAAGGGGAAAAAACATTATCCCTCTTAATGGATTCAGTCACTCAAATGACTGTACTAAAAGAAGGTTCCAGAGCAACAGTTAACCAAAATTGGTTGATGGAAATAACATTTAGCGTGTGGCATTTCACCACACGTTGCTCCAAGGTTATACTAGTAAATTAGCAGCTCCCACCTCAGCTCTGCTTTTCTAAATTTAGAGAAATCTCCAGATTCAGATAACTAAGCTAAGGAGCAACCACATTGACTGATTTTGTGCCTCAGCCCAGCTCTTGAGTGAGAATTTGAGTTTTCTTTTGATCCACATGCTCTTATGAGCTGGACCCTTTGGCTAGCCTGCCCATTCCTTCCAATAATGAGGTTCCCTTCATTTAGCATTTTTATTTCAAATATCACTGATAATTTCATTAACTATTTATCAAGTCTCTCTGCTTCTCAGCATGTTAGCTGTTTTATAAATTATTGACTTTGATTGTTACAGCGATATCCATTAGTAGTATCATAGCCATTCAGAAGGTAAGGCAACAGGTCCAGAGTGATCTCATTGGTCATACAACTAGTGTACCGAGCCACATAGTTCCAGCTCTTGCTAATTTGTTTCTAATGAAAATGCTTTCCCACTATGACAGTCACCTCAAAACTGCAGTTATATAACAAAGATCTCATAGATCATTTCAGAGGAAGTCAGTATTTAAAAAATGTTAGCTTTAATGTGAAAAAAAAAAATTCTACAGCTTCAGTCTCCCTACCTATCAGGTGGTATCACCATAATTCGTATCATTTTGTTATTCAATCTACCACCACCACCACAACTGCTATCAATATCACCCCAAACATTCTATCCGTGGTTTCAAAATGGTGAAGTTATACTTGCTACTCATAAATTAAATTTGATCTAATTTTATTCTCAATGCATCCCTAAGGGCATGGATAAATTTGTAAGTTCCCCTTGATAGCTTACTTCCTTATAGGCTGAACACAACCCTTACATGTAGTTTATTGGCCCACTCAGAGTTGGTTCCCACCATATTTTTATTCTTTTTTTTTTTTTTAAGAATTTTAAGCATTTTGCCAAGATTTGCAATGGAAACATCTCATATTAAGATTCCAGGCTAGCCCATTGGTCTTGCATTCTTGATTTGCATTATTACTTGTTGCTAATGGAACTTGCTGCCCCACTTTAAGAGAGACATCTAGTTTCTACCAGGCATTCTTTTCACCCACTCTATGACAATGAAGCTGTGTATCAGGTTCCATTTATTACTAACATAAAGCTGGCTTCACTTCTTTTTATTACCTGCTGGCCCCTCTAGGCATTTGAGTTTGTATCTGTTTCTGCTACTTTAAACAACTTTTGGAAAGCAACTTACTTTTTCTTTAAGTTTTTAGAAAAACAACAACAAAAAAAAAAATAGTGCGCTTGGTAATGTGTCTTGCATCATCAAAGTAAATGTGATTTTTTTTTTCTTTTTTTGGAAGAGATTTTCATTCTTACAGGTCTATTTGTGTAGGCCAGCACTTTGACACAAGAACATCAAATTGATGCAGGCAAGATGCCATAGTGTGTAAAGGAGGCAGAAGTTAGCATTGTTGGACAGACTTCAGAATTGACCATTTTTACCTTGAAAGTAAAAATGGAGAGAAATAAAATACTATATAAAATCACAAAATTTCTTCAGGAAAGAATCTGGGCTTGATACTCGTTCTACTTTGTCTATTTGAAATTTGTTTTAAAATCTATTTGAAAATATATTGGAATGTAAAAGACAAGTTTATTCTGTGTCTACATAACTTTCATAGATGTGCTTTCAAACTGAAAATAAAGCCTAATTCTAGATCATTTTAATGATCTAAATTAAATTCTAAACCTAAAATTAGATCATTTTAATGTCCTCCAAATATGGTACTCAAATTATAGGTATTCTATAATGTGTTTCTTAGCATTTTTGGTTAATAGTACTGGAGGGAAAAGTATGTAAGTGAATATTTGATTTATTTATAACCAAGATAAATTAATATGTATTTTCTCAAAATCTCGTGAGTTTGAACCTGAATCTTAAAATTCAATTTTCCACATGTACTATGTAGCAAGAAATCTCCAATACAGAGTCACAGCTAGATACATTAAAAAAAAAATTGACTTGCCTGAGGCCACACAGTGGTTCAGGGACAAATGAGAGAACTAAAGTAAGTGTCACCACTTAGATTTTGGAATATTTAACATAGAGCAGGCACTGTGCTCAGTGACTATATAATCTCACTTAATCCTTTAAATGCTATTATTGCAGATGTATCTCCATTTAGAAACTAAGTAGAGGGAGGATTTCAGAAAGGAATTTATTTGCCCAAACTGACACAGCTAGGAACTGAGACCTGAAATTCCAGAGCAAATGTGTGTACTTGTAAAGCTTTGTCCTTAAAGACATGTGACAGATGCTGGGGCACTTCAAGAATGCGATTTGGTTCCTGCCCCTTCTGCAATGTGAATTTAGGCACATTAGAAACTGTGATGGCCTCAGTTTCTCCATTTGTAATTGGAGTTAACGGCACTCACTGAACAGGCATTTCTGTGGTAAAAATATACCCATCCCTAGTCAATTTCTGGCTCACAATAGTTATACTTTCAATGCCAGTTTTGTTTTTTTGTTTTTTTTTTACTTCTGATTTTTACCTAGAAAGTGTGTGTGGGGGAAACAATGTTTTTTTTTTTTCCCTATTTTTTTTAATAAACTTTCTTATCAAAAGGTAACTAGTCAATTTTTTACTTGCATAATTAACACCAACAAAGTCAGAGTCATTAACTTTTAAGATCTTTAAAAGAAAGAACAAAATGAAAAGCAACCAGTAACTATAAAGATTTATATTTACATGAATTAAAAAGTGATAAGAAACATCTAAAGCTGATTAAAACCTGTTGGCAGGTGACTGAAACAAGTCCTTGGAGTGATTTTGAGAGGGATTTGTGATGTCTATTTCAAGTTAGTTGCTAAGATAGCTGATTTTTTTTTTATGAGGAAGTGAGGTGACGTTTAATGTCACATTAGCACTGTGTTGGGCAGGTAGGGTGCTCTTAGCCACAATGAGCAGCAGAAATCTTTGTAAACTATCAGTGTTTCTGCAACCACATTTAGGGAAGATGTAAAATCCAGTGGTGTTTGGAAGCCGGCCATGGGTTTTGTAATTGGCATTCCAGTTTTCCATATACACTCCTGAGATGAAAGACCCTCTGCTATACTCCTGCACCCCTGCCTCCTGCAATCAAATCAGGTTACTTTTGAAAAGAGGGATCTTGACATAGAGTCCTGAGATTATTCACATTTTGTCCTTTTTTTTTTAAATTTATATTTTGCAGGACAAATGATACTGGCTTTCTTTCCTTCAAAGACCACTTGCCTGTCACTCAGATAGTTATCACTGATACCAACAGATCAAACTCAGAAGCTGCTTGGAGAATTGGTCCCTTGCGTTGCTATGGTGACCGTGAGTACTAAATCGAAAGAAGCTTTCTCTCTGCATTACATGAGCACAAGATGTTTTAACTCGCTTATCCCTTTTCCCTGCAGTCTCCCCTAGTCCTGAAAATTATCCACATGCCCAGTGTTTTCCATCCTGCATAGAAAACAATGAACCATGCTTAAGGATGTTCTCATTTGCAGGACACTTCTGGAATGCTGTTTCATTTTATACTGAAGCCTCTTATCTCCACTTTCCAACCTTCCATGCGGAATTCAGTGCTGATATTTCCTTCTTTTTTAAAACCACCGCTTTATCTGGAGTTTTCCTTGAAAACCTTGGCATTAAAGACTTCATCCGACTTGAAATAAGCTGTAAGTGCCCTCATCTACAAATTTACTATCATTGATCTTCAGGATAAGTGTTAGCCTTGACTTTGACACCAACCACAGCACGTGTTTTATCATCAAGTTAATCTTTCTGGACAAGGGTAAAATTAGCAGTGATAATTTCCACTTCCTCTGAATTCTTTATGATCTAACTATGTCCTATCAGCATTTATGAGTCATTGTGTCATCAAAATATATACATTCCAGAAATTCTTGATGATACCTATTGTGGGTTCCATTATCTGAGCCATGGGTATTTTTTTTTACCCATGACTTTGAGATTTTATACCAAAGGACTATACCTTTTATGGAAAGTAGAGATCATTATCATAATTATACATTTTGTTGACATTTGAGGTAGACTCTTTGTTGCACTGGTGCTTCAAAAGTGATTTCCTGACTTCTCTCCTCCCACTAAGATAGTGTTACTAGCCAATCAGAATTCTCAGTTTCCCCATCTTTTCCTCATGAACAGTGGTATATCTACAGAATGAGATGCCAGGATGTCCATCTTCCTATAGAGAGCCTATCCCCCATATATAGATTTTATTCAGCAATAATCATCACATGATTTGAAAATTAATAGAAATACAAATAGTAAAACCTTCTACTATTGAGCAGTTTATATATAATGATACTACTAAAATATATTTCAGTACTAAAAATGAAATACAATGGCAAATAATTTATTTCTATAAAAATGGGAAGTACCAATCTTTTGATCTATACCAGTAATGAAGACATTAACATTTCTGTTTCTAAGTCTTTCTTTCTACAAATTTGTTGATGACTTCATCAAAATTTATTTTCTATACATGTTTGTGTTAAAAAGACAGTGTTAGTCATATTTGTCCATCTGTGTTCTGTGTTGAACAAAGAATATTTCTTTATTAATTTTAAATTAGATTGGTTTTCCACATAAAGCCACAGATGTGCAAATGTTTGCTAAAGATTAATAAAAGTTCTATTTTACAATAAATTCCAGAAATTATGGTACTGTATCTGTATTGTTTTAGGATCAGCTCTACCAAATTCCAAATAGCTCTGAAACCAAACATCATTTTGGTGAAATAATAATTTCACCAAAATGCTTTTACCAGAAAATTAATAATACATTTTTCTTTTTTTAAGTGAAAATAAAATTTCCAATGCTTTATAATTTCTTGAGTTCTTTTAGGGTACAACCCTTGTGGTACTGAACATTTTGCATTTCATAGTAGATTCAAACTAAACAATGATGGCACAGAAAGTGTATAGGTAAAACGGCAGAAGTTGAGTTCTTACTCTTGAAAATAAACGTGTGTGAGTCTGCATGTTCAGAAGCCAGCAGTGTTTAAATACACTTTAAATAGTTGTCTGTATTGACTTTGCCCCAGACTATAACATTTATTAAGTGGCAAGTAATAAAATATAGTAATAAAATGAAGTTGATATATACATTATTAAAATTTTACAGTGACTTTAGCATCTGTCGAAAGGTAGATGAGCAAAAGACTATTTTGGTGGAGGAATGTTTTATTATTGACATTGCTTAGAATTACTGTTCAATAATGAATATAAAGCCAGGCATGGTAGTGCATGCCTGTAATCCCAGTGGCTTGGGAGACTGAGCCAGGAGGATCTTGAGTTCAAAGCCAGACTCAGCAACTTAGTGAGGTTCTAAGTAACTCAGTGAGACCATGTCTCTAAATAAAATACAAAAAAGGGCTGAGGATGTGGCTCAGTGGTTAAGCGTCCCTAGATTCACTCCCCAGTACCAATAAACAAACAAAACAAAACAAAAAACCAGAAAGAATCAGATACATTTTAATTGCTTATGCCATTCCTTTAGGTTTTCTGCACATAATGCACACTTTTATTGTGGACTACACCCCTGCCTTGCCCTTGTTATGCACACCACGAGAGTGATGACTTGGGCCTGTCACTGAGTGCCCCATTCCTCTGTGTATAGTTTGAGTGAAGCAACTGACCATATCACAACAATGATGTGACTGCATGAAATATCTTGAAAAAACAAAGCAACACCTCAGAAACAGACACTGGGGATTTGAGAGATCTGGAAAAGGAGACAGAAGCATTGCCTGGTAGAGATGGCAGAGATATTTGTATAAATCTCCAGCAAATCAAGGAACAGCTAAGTGTTTTCTTTGCAGCTACAGGACAATATATACAAGGCAAGAGAGCCTCTTAATTGGGAGTTTCACCTTTTCCTCTAAGGATTTAGTCTACTAATGGGAGGAAGCTTTTGTGGCTATGGTGTAAAATGAAATTCCTCGTACTTACTTGGCCATGCTCTGAAAATATTGCATAATATGGAAGCAATAAGCTCACTGTAAATGTAATAAAAATTAGGCCCCACGGCCTTTTGATTCATTAAAGCCACAGCAAAGTCATGGTATACTATTGGAGGATAATGCGTTATAATTTAGCATTAATTACGTATCAATGTCTAATTTGTACTTTGTGGTGCTGTTTTTTGCCCTTTGAATTGTACAAAGATGTTTTTAATACAAAAATTTACCAAAAAAATTTATGTAATTATTTGGTGCATATTTTATCACGAGATTGGTGAATTTAGATTTCTAAAACAAGATTTAATATAAAAAAATTAAAGTGCATGGTTTCATGTTTCCAAAATGTGTTATTATCTTTATCATTATTATTGTTTATAAGAGAAAATGCTCAAATTGTGAGGGCATCTTGCATTTTTTATTTGCAGCTTCACTCACATTATGGATTTTAGGCAGATGGGATTTTTTTACCCTAAAGAGTTCATAGCAAGGAACCCATACACTCTAGCTGCTTGGAAAGGAAAAGCCTTTTCACCAGATGCAGAGGCTCCAAATAGATTCTGCTTCCATCCCCAAGGAGTATTCCTTTATAACCATCTGAATAGCAGCTTCCAAGGTTGATATATCCAAATTGATAGACAGGAAACAGCAGGTTTCCGTCAAATTTCCAATCCATTTCCTCTAAGTTACTTTCAACTAAGGCATTTGAGTTCTGTCACCTTGGGATTAGCCTGTAGTCTGTGAAAAGGAAGATACTTCACTATGTTCTCAAGTTTTAGAGAAAGTGTTTCAAACAGGATTGTGGGAAAAAAATTGCCGTTTGACAATTATCCCACAATGGTGTGCATATAGAACTAGGTATTTGGATTAGATGAGAAGGAGCATAGGAAATCACTTTTAAGAGTAGGTATAATGTAATAAAAAGAACTTGAATTATAGAGCCCAATATAGATTCAGATTTCTGCCTGTCCAAGTCAATTCATGAGCCACTTTGGACATTTCTTCACCTGTTCAGTATTTATTAATGTACCATGGCATTGGCAACACTCACATACCAACTGGATGTGTTTGGCCACAATTAACAGAAAACTCATTCTGAACTGGCAGACACAAGGATGGGAATTCAACCCTGGTTCTGGGGCACATGGCTTAGCACAGAGGCCATGGGTCTGGCTTTATTTGTTTGAATTCAGCAACTGAACAAAAGTCACCAGTGGATGATTTGTATCTTCTCTGTGCTCTAAATTCTTAATATTTCCTTCAGGCTAGCTGTCCTTTACAGCAGAGTTACATTGCAAAAGACTGAGTAATTTCTTTTCCAGCTAATCAAATATTTAGGTAGTATACAACTCACCTAATAACCTGGACACCAAAGACTGTGGCCAGACAAGAAAAGATGGTAGATTGTTTATGCTAAAATCCCTCCCATCTGAGGCAAAGCTAGCCTGATACCAAAGTGCAAGAGAAGGTAGTTTCCCAAAGCAAACTCTGGCACTACTATAGAGGGAGTGGTAGAAGGAAATCAATTATGATTTCTTCTAAGGCACACCTTTCAGGATTTAAATGAGTCATTGCATAAAAATGCCCAGAGTTCTGGGCATGGTGGCACATGCCTGTAATCACAGCATTTTGGGAGGCTGAGGCAGGAGGATGGTGAGTTCAAAGCGAGGTTCAGCAAAAGAGAGCAATTAAGCAAGTCAGTGAGACCCTATCTCTAAATATATATATATATATATATATGGGGCTGGGGATGTGGTTGAGTGCCCCTGGGTTCAATCCCTGGTATCCAAAAAAAAAAAAAAAAAAATGCTCAGAGTGGTTGTTGGGAACCAGCAAATAGGCATTTAATTTTGGACATATTAGTTTTCAGTGCAATTGTAATCCTAGTATTATTTGTGGCCTAATATATTATCACTTATTCTCTAAATGATTAAGATTTAATCTTTTCATTTTTTATTCTAATGACCCGGATGGCTTTAATAATATTAATTCAAATAAGCTCTATAATCCTTCTCGGTGTGAATTAAGTAGAAAAAAATCCATAAATTTCCTGAGTTTCTGAGTAAAAAAACCATAAGTATATGTCATGTATATGTAGAGAGAGAGAGAAATATTTAAATTTTTCATATCATAGGTATCCTACTAAGAATATTACTAAATTCAATGTTAATTTGAATATATGATAGTCATAACCTCAGAGAATAGTAAAAATTAAGACTGCTAAAATTAATTTTCACTGAATTGTTGAGTGATTACGTTGATTAGTTTCTTGACTAAAATCTTTACATTAATTCCTTTTGTTTTCAAATAATCCTACCTATGATTATCTCTGTATTGTACTATAATTATCATTGCTCAATTCCTCATCCAATATGCAGAGGAAGAAAATGAACCTGGAGAGTATATACAACAATCCAGAAAGTCCTTCCATGCACCTTGAAGGCTCAGAATCCAGGACTCAATCTCATCCCTCTGATCCTTACATCAGCCCTCTACTCTGCTTTGAAGAATTACCTCAAGATTAAAGAATGTTAGGACTCAGGAGAACACAGAATGACTTTCCTCCAGATCTCAAGGCATAGGGCATTCACGAAGTTCTTGAGATTTTGTGCAAAACTATAGTGTAAAAGACAAAAATCACAGCAGTCATCAGATCCTCAGAGAGCGCTTGTGTCTTAACAGTATGACAATATTTCTTCCTCTCAGTTCATATTTCTCATTTTATAGATGTGGACATGAGAGGTCAGAGAGGTTAATTGGCTACATTAAAGACTTGCAACCTCCTTATTCCACAAATGTACCTGAGATCACTCTCATGTCTGACCTGTGTTGGGAGATGAGGACACAGACATGAAGCTGGGATTTTATGTTCATGAAGCTCAGGACTTCTTCCTCAGAGGAGACTTGTGAGGGTTTACTAAGAGAACTCTCTCCAGGATATGGTCAGCAGGTCTTCTCCTTGAGGTCAAGAAGAACATCGCAAAGGTGCCTCTGGTCAGAAGGCTTCTTCTCCTCTGTCATAGCATTGGTTAACATTCCCTTGGGGCATTTTCACATCCCACTATCAATCTTTTTAAATTGTGGATTCCTCTTGTCCCATTCATTTCTGAATTTTTGGTGCCTAGCAGAGGACCTGACTTGATAAAAACCCATTCAAAGGCTAAAGTGACTCCTTTATGGTCACTATTTTATGGTTACAATAAAATAGTTGATGCTGAGAGAAGGTATCTTTCTGACACTTAGGGTGTGGAAAAGTCAGATGCAAGTTCATCATAGAATTACTGCTTTCCCAGGGCCACACTCCCCAGGGCCACTGGGTCATTCTTTTCCCTCCATCCAGGGAGAGGTAGCTTGGGTTTGCTCCAGTGCCCCACCATGTAGTCTGTAGGCATTGTGGGGTGTATCATTCATTCACCCACAAATATTTCATTCAATTATTTTCAAGTATCTATATTATATATTCTAGCTTCAACTGCCCCCAAAGAGTATATAGGAGTCTCAATGTGAGGTTTAGAGGAATGGTTTTGAAAATGAGGTTCAGAAACACATCACCAGTAATCAAACCTTACTCCACCCCATTGTCACTAGGGTGACTTGTTTTGTCACCTGTACCATAGTTCTCTCATCTGTAAAGCAACAATCTCACAAGGCTGTAATAAGGCTCAAGTGAATTAGGCCATCCCAAAATGCTTAGCAGAGTGCCTGGCTCATGGCAAGCACTCAGTAAATATTAACTATTAGTACTTCATTTCACTGACTCTCCTTCAGTTCTAGGAGGGAAAAGATTAAATGTTGTAGGTCTTAATGGTTATTTGAATAAAATAATATTTTAAAAAAATTTCCAGGAACCTAATACCTTGATATAAAGCTAAAAAATAACTAAGGAAAATTGCATTTTATAGTTGCAATATGACCATGTTTTAATGAATAAAATTTTAATTTGGCAAGAGCTTCCAGGGTTATGTGCTGGGTCTAAAATAAATAGAATTCATCCAAATTTTGCAGATTTGTAGTGGGGACACACAGTAAACCAATCATTATACAACAAGGGATACATGGAAACCTAGCGTAGGGGTGGTGGGAGACACAGCCAAGCAGAGAGCCCCCCACCAGAATGTGCTCTCTGAGTGGAACTTGATAGCCACAAGGCTGGTTTTGCAGGAATATTTGTTAGCAAAATCTTTAAAATTCTTCTCTCCAAATTCTTACTGATTGTTACCTATATTCTGTAGAGAGAAATAAATACAGAACCTATTCATCTCTCAGCAATCATTTGGTTTTGAAATGTTTGGGGCTGCAAAGTGCCATTGATGTTGTGAATCAGAAGTAAGAAATAACTCAAGGGACTTTCTTCACTTTTATCCATTAATTGTCACCCATTTGTTTCTTTCAATTCCATTTCCTTCCATGCATGACTTTGTAAGTCATAGCCAAGTCACCTGGGTGGGGAAATTATGTCATCCAGAAGAGTGACAGTAGCATCGCTAACTTGGGCTCATACTAGATGGCAGGCACAGTTCAAAAACTTCACCAAGTTTAACATGCAGAGCTGGGGTTGTGGCTCAGTGGAAGAGAACTTGCCTAGCATGTGTGAGGCACTGGGTTTGATTCTCAGCATTGCATATAAATACATTGTTCATTGACAACTGAAAAAAGATTTTTAAAAAAATCTTTTTTAAAAAAGATTAACATATAAACAACCTGATGACTAGGTATTGCTTTTATTTTCATTTTACAGATGAGAAAACTGAGAAAGTGTGCCATCAAAAACCTATCTAGGAAAAGGTGGTATCAGTGTATTCTCTCAAATCCCCCTTTTCAGCCTTAGACTTACTGCTTCTTATTAAAGTCACAGCTCACCAGAAGGTGAAGCAATCTGAGGTCTCTGGTTTCTTGAAATGTTGCATTATGAAGGCTTCTTATAGGAAGGATAAGTTTTTGTTAAGGCTTTAAAGGCTGGGGAAGGGGATGATCCAGGGTAGGTGTTTGACCTTTGGTATCTCTGATAATTTAGAACTGGCTGTTGATGACTTTGTCAAGTAAATGCACGTTTTCTGATTGAAAGGGGAGGGAAAAGAAAAAAAGTAAAGAAAAAAAGGAAAAAAATAAAAATAAATAAATAAATAAAAGGGGAGGGAAGAGGAGACAATCAAGGAGTGCAGAGAAAGACCACAAGGTCTAGCATATGAAGGGTCCATTTTCTCACATGAGACCCTTCTCCTCAACCTCACTTTATAGTTAACCTTTCCACTTCCTTAAAATTTAGATAATTCCTGTGTAATAATGATAAATGCATGAAAATATTCTCAATAGAGAAAACAGGTGAGAATCTGCTCTTGGAGTTTGCTTCTTACTACTATCTAGGACATTTTGAGCAAACTATTCTTGGAGCTTTCCCCCACTCATATGAGAATAATAACAGCCCCCCTCAGGGGTATTTTGAAGACTAAAATGAGAGGGTTTACCCTCAGTGCTTAGCACAGTGCCTGATAGAGAGCTCAGTCTACCTATTATGCTGCCACATCCATCCCTCTCAATCATTATAGAGCACCATCGCCATCATCATCAACTTCAACTCCATTCATCAACACAGTCACCACCATCATCACCACTACCACCACAACCAATGTCATCACTCCCATCACCACCACCATTATTACCATTACCATCACAACCACCCTGATACTTGTGGTATTTTAATATCATTGGTATTATTTCTCCTAACTGGCTGCCACCTAACTTTGGTGATATCTGATTGTTCTAGAGAAGCAAAAAGAGGCATGAAAGTAATCCAACATGGAAGCAGAGGCTTCCGTTTGTGTTAAGGCATTGCAGTAACCTCTCCTTGGTCAAGGAAATTAGTTTCTCAAATTAATTTTGTTCTTGTTTGTTTTAGACACAGGAACAGCATATTTGCTTGTATCGTATGTATTAATGAGATATCATGAAAGTGGGTACTGGGCTTCTTAGGCTGTGTCTCTCCTCTCTATAGTAGCAAAAGTGCCTACATGACCTCATATCTACAGATGTCCAGGATGACACAGCTGAAGCCTGAGAAGACCCAGGAAATCCAGAGCCTCCGCATAGATTAGTATTCATCACATAGGCATCAGTTTCCCAGTTTCCTATGCTATTTCCTGGATTTATACCATTAGGACCAAATAGGTAGGGTGCTGGTGCTTGGAACATGTATACTCTTAGTATTTAGTGGTTTTTATTATTAATAACAACTTCAGTGTTGCAGGGATTTTAAAGAGTATGTCTGCTCTGTAATGACAGTGACTTTAATTGTTTCTCTTATTCATTCAGGACATACTTGAGTCCTCCACACATTGAGAACTTCCTTCATCTTTCATCCTTCTTCCTGTTTCCTTGTTTTGTTTCAGCTCCTTCTGAGATCACATTTGCCATCGATGTTGGGAATGGCCCAGTAGAACTTGTAGTCCAGTCTCCTTCTGCTCTGAATGACAACCAATGGCATTATGTCCGGGCTGAGAGGAACCTCAAAGAGACCTCCCTTCAGGTGGACAGCCTTCCAAGGAGCACCAGAGAGACTTCAGAGGAGGGCCATTTCCGGTTACAGCTGAACAGCCAGTTGTTTGTAGGTAGGGGACAACTTAAAACAACCTTTGTGTTTAACACCCTATAAGACCACTATGTGACTAGGTCCAATGAATCTTGCATTTATTTGAGGTCAGGGAAATGATGAAAATATGTCATTTTAAATTATAAATTTAATTCTGCAGGTTGTTCCTGTCTAGCTTCATTAGTGATAGTGACAAATGATTATATTACACACTAGCACGTTTTGAGGATAGTCTCAGACCCTTTTTGTACCTTTTCTTTGGTTTATATTATTTTCCAGTGCCTAGGGACTCCTTTTGTTTCTCATCATTATGATCAAAATCTACTCTCAAAGAAAACATGCGTTAACCTATTAGACTTTAGCAGGTAAAGATTCCAGGACAGTGGGACACCCTTGCTAGTGATTGATGCCTGAGGTGTGATAATTATTGGTCACAGTATAATGAAATCCTTGAGCCCATTCAAAGGAATTTCAATCATCAATAATATGTTGGGGGCAGAACCATTGCTTTTTAAACCAGGGGCTCCTCTGATCCTACCTGAAATCATATCACTTAGGTAGGTGCCTTACACTTGCACAGAAAAACAGCCCTTGGCCCCTGAATAGATATCTCTCAGCTGGAATTAACCTGTGACAAGGCAGCCACTGCTGGGATTAAGATGGGATGTATTCCAACATCATTTCCTAAATCCTTGCTTTCCTCCCTCCATTACTTCTTTCCTTCTCCCTTCCTTCCCTTCCTTCCTTCCCTCCCTCCTTCCTTTTCTTTCTTTTCTACTTTCCCTCAATAGTCATTGGGCATCTAACACTAGTCAGGCACCCTTGTTGGATGAAACATAAATTGAGCAATTCCACTGCTTCTAAAGGAGATCATGGTCTTCTCCATGTGCATGCATGTGCAAGTATTCATGCATGTATGTGACTTGTGTGTGTGTGTATACACACATGTGTGACAGAGAAGGCAGGGGTAGGATTTGACAGGGGTTCTTTCATCTATGTTTGAGCTTTAACTGCATTTCAACTGTTCAACTGACATTTTATTTTTCTTGTTATAATTTCTGTATTTTGTTATGTATAAGGGATTGTGTGTGCGCGCGTATGCATGTGTATGTGTGTATGTGTGCGTGTGTCGGAGGGAGAAAGGGAGAGAGAGAGGGAAAGCTTCAACAACATTGGCTCAGGTAATTTCCTAGACTAATACAAGGCCATTTTATAGCCATAATTTGGAAAAGGTTTTTAGAAAATGGATTTGAGGAGGGCTTGTAAGGCTATAAAAATACAAAATAGAGCTTTAAACATTAGGGATATTGTAACGCTATAAAAGCCATAAGTGTGTTCCTGTATAAACTTGAATTTCAGATGCCTGGTATAGGGATGCCAATAAGTGAACAAAATTTGCCAATCTGCCCAGACTTAACCTCCTTTCTGCATTTGTTTATTTGTCTATAAATCATCTCCCACACTGCATAACTTTACTGCTAGTAATGAAGTGCTCTCCCCACTTAAGGAGCATTTCTTACTTGTTTCCTTTAAAACTGACTTTATACAACTTTTAACTGTGAGAAAAAATTGTCACCAAAAACACATCAACCAAAAGAAAAAAATGTAACAGAAGGAGGGTGTCATTTTTTTTTTCCTCAATCACGTTTCTCTCTTCATCTGTTATAATTTACATATCCAGCAGAAGCTAAAATGGTAGTGATTAAAATCTTTATGATCACAGGGGTTTTTTTTTTTTTTTGCTTAATTAATAACTCATGTAGGTGCTATGGTTTACTATTAATTTTTTAAAAGTTATATTGCTGTTTTAATTCTACTTAAACATTGTGTTTTATTTCTCTAAGGAAGTTTCCTAGTCATTAATATTTAATAGCTTTTTTTTTTTAGCAGAATCAATTTAAGTATTTGGGGGTTTTCATAAGTTTTGTTATGTGTCAATGTTTAATTTATGATTTTTTTGTGGCTAAGGAGGATGTACAAAGATAGCATAATTTGTATTTTCTCTTTCATACCAATTTCATGTAGCTATGAAATTATTGTATGGACTGAATATGTGGGAAATTTTGTGCAAGTCCAAAGGGAGGGGTGGCAATTATGTTTCTTGGTGAGTTTTTATCTACAAACATTTCAGTTAAGCTGATCACAAATCCAGTGAGTGGTAATAGGTAATAGCATGTGCAGGGGCTTGGGGAGATGTGTTGCCAAAGCCAAGGTCCACTCTGGTGAGAGGACTTGCTCATGTTATATTTCGTTCCAATAAGTCCCATCTCAGATGTGTCTCTGCTTTATTGAATTTGTCTAAAGGTACTTGAAGAAGGAAAAAAAATAACCTGTTGGTTTACATTTTATCATTTAAAATTCAGTGATATGCACATCTAGAAATACCAGGTCACTGAAAAAAAAAAAAAAAAAAAGCTAAAGTCCCAACATCACCATTTTGTATAATTCAGTTGTTCAATAGATGAATAAATAAATGTATCAGTCTGCAATTATCTACTCAGTTATAGCAGCCCAAATGAAAGACTGCATTCTTTTTCAATCAGAAAATTTGAGATACTAAATATTTATGTTTGCTATGCATGGAAAAGTATCAATGATGTTTTATTCTTGACTGGGTTAGAGTGAGTGTGGCATTATTTAAATATTAAGTTGAATAAGTCTGCCTGCGTACCTTTGGTCCCTGAAGGATCTTTCAATCATAACAGAGCACCATTCAGCATTACAAAAATCGCACAGTGGCTGTGATCCTCAGTACTAAACCCAGGCTGCATTTTATAAAATAGGATGTGTCTCTCAGCTCTGCCCTTGTCATTGGAATGTGACAGGCTGAATTGCTGATGCATCAGTCAATGCATGCTGGATTCCCAGAATCGATATTTTAACTTCAAGCTGCTTTATCACCATGATTGTTAGGGACACTTGCATCCATGCCACTTTGTTGGTTGCATTGTCTAGCAGGGTGGGAGAAATTTCATACCATGTTGGTTTTGAAATGTATGCTTAAGCACGTGGCAGTATTATAGTTGGCTAATGGTATCACCATTTCTGTTTAGATATTGCCCACTAATGTGTCCAGTAATACGTAGATGAGGCAAGATAAATCCAAGAACCTTCCATCCATTGCTAAAAGTGAAGAGGAGAACTCTGAGTATGTGTTTCAGATCAGCTACCACAAGCTGACCTTGGTAGGAAAACAACTAGCCTAAGCTTACTATTGCCTTTATCTTCAGAAAGAAAATGAAATCTGGCAACCAGTCTTTTAAGATTTGAAGATCTGCTCCTTGTGAGGATATATTAGACATGACAATCATACTTCCCATGCCCATGTCTCTAATATTTTCAAGGAAAATGTCTTATTCTTTCCAAATTGAGTATAAGTATGCAGCTATTACAGAGTAGAAATTTGGTGCAAATGTAGGTCTGGAAGTCTCATTTTATGAATATTTTTGTTGTTGTTTTCACATGTTCCCATTTTTCTCCCCTTCAGCTCAGCTGCTCTATTTGTGTCAAAAAAAAAAAAAAAAAAAAAAACAAGAAACAAAAAAACAACAAAAAAAAACAAAGTTAGTTCAAACTTACAGTCACCGGGGGAAAATACTATACCAACTTGATAAATCATAAAATTTGAAGAGATCCCCCAAATGCTACTCCTCTTTCCAGGCTAGAAGAGAACTATTATTCCTATAGGCAGGGGAAGCCGGTCAAACTTAGAGAGGTTGATGGTTAACCAAGAAGACTTGGCATGTACATTAATTTTGTACTCAGGCACTTTATAAATTCATGATCCATGGTATGAAGCAAACACCATCTCCCGTGGATTAGTAACTTATATTTTATCCTTTTGAGTGCCTCATGAGTATGGCTGTCTTGATGCAGGCCAGGACAGTTTTCCATTTGAGAAGATGAGATGTGTCTCAGAGCACAGGAGGAGGTATGTGTTATTTTCACACTAAGAAATAATTGGAAAATCACTTTTTTAGCATATTTATTGCATAAATATATAGAGAATGATCCTTCTCATTATTTCATTGAGAAAGCAAAAAGTTAAAAAATATTTGTCCTTGTAAAATTGTATAAATGTCTAATTCGTTATATTTCTTTTGCCAGAAAAATTTCATTTTATTCAAAGTTAAATAATATGTCAAGTAAACTTGAATCATTTTCCTCTGGAAGAAATTGACATATGACTTCTGATGTTACATATAATAATTGCATAAAGGGAATTGTACTGTCAGTTTAAGAAATTGGCAAAGCCTCCAAACTTCAGCAAAATGTCTCTAGAGAATCTTACTTGGTTATTGCATCATAAACACTTGGAAAGGCACATAATAGCCACTCAATAAAAATGCTTCTTGATCAAATGCAAAACAAGTGATACATATTAATACATGCCAACCAAATGTTGTAGTTTCAGAAGACCAGATTTTATCATAACATGATATAGTCAGATAAATATTCATATTTGTCATGGTAACATTTAAAAGGTAAAATGTGAGAGTTTTTTAATTTGTTATGCTTTTTTTTTTTTTAAATAATACTTCTTCCCTCATGTTGAAAGTAGATGTCATACAGCATGGAATAGTAGTCACTGGAGGGTAGGGGGTGTAATGTAGAAAGGGCAGAGGTAAGTTAATAGGTACAAAATTCATTAGGTCAGATGACTAAGTTCTAGTGCTCCCTAGAACAATATGTGACTATAGTTAAAAATAACGGATGGTTTGTTTCAAAACAGCTGGAAAAGAGGAATTTGAATATGAACAACAAGAAATAATGTTTGAGGTATAGTGATATGAATATTCTGATTTGATCATCATACATTCTCTACATGTATCTAAATATTTCACTATTCCCCATAAATATGTATAATTATTATGGATCAATTAACTTTTAAAAAATGCTTCTTCACTTTAAAAGAAATGATGAAGAACCATCAGGTTCTTCATCAGTTTTTCTTTCCAAATACCTTTGAGCCACAAAATCAGATTCTTATAGCTTGAAAATGTTTGGAAACAACAGTGGTCCACTTTTATATTCAGAGAGCTAAACCATCAAATTTCTTCTGCAAAAATTTATTTTCTTCTCAAATAAGTTGAGAGTTGGACACATTTAGCCCAACCTAATAGACAATTTTAGTGTTTTCTGCCCTGTTATATTCAAGAAAAGTTTTTGAAATGTTTATCTACAATTTTTTTTCAGTTTTAATTGAAGCTCATTTCACCCTGTATTGGTCTCTGTTGTATTGATAATGTGCAATTGGAGCAGAATGGAGAGTTTTCTTGTTTGGTTTGATTGTTTTTTTCCTGTTGTAAAAACTTATCAGGAATCATAATGTCTTTTTTAAAGGAGAGTGTAATATGGCCTTGTTTTTTTTTCATGCAGCCGAGGGAGATAAGCCCTGAGAGTTAGAGCACAGAGACTCAGGATTGCAAATAGTTATTTGATTCTTCTGGTATGTTCAGTAGCCAAAATTTATAACTCAGTAAAGGAAGAAAAATGAGAATGCCATTATTTATATGAGTTAGATTATACTTACAAAAAGAGATTCAGGCCAGAGTTTTCAGGAAAAATGAATCAATTTTCTTTGCAAATTCAAGGACCCAATCTGAGAAGCATTATACAGTTCAGAGGTCCAGGTTACCTTTCCCAAAGCCAAAGTGTCATTGAACTGATGTGACCAGGACATGCCTAGCAGCACATGGGAAACTCTAGGGTGGAAAAGAGCAAACCCAGCGGGGCACATTGATGCTGCGCCTCTACCTACAGCTTAGTATCCTGTTTTGATTCCTGCAAGTCTTTATCAACAGCCTGATGGCTCAGTAGAGGGTGAGAAAGCCCTTGAGGAGAGCAGTGGATGGGAAAATGTAGCAACACCCTCCCCAAACTGTGGGGGCAGATTCTTGTCTTTCTCATTATGTTATCAGATTCTTCTGATCCTGGGAGAAAGAGGTTTAGATCCAAAGCTACTAAAGAAAGGATATTGTAGAATGGGAGGTAAGAAGTTCCATGATGAATTCAGCTTCTGACTTCTTCACTCTTGTCTCAGGCTAATGGGTAAAGAAAATAATTCAGGCCCTTTGTGCTGTGTGAGTAGACCATGGGATGCTTGCCCAGAGTCCCCAACAAGGAAGGACTTGTGCCCAGGGCTTTGAATGCTGTTGGAGGAATCTTCATATACACTCCCCCACTTCAGGGACTGCCTCAGCTGCAGAGAAATCATCACTAGAGTTATTTCCTTCCCAGAAGGGTCTTTATCTAGTGACTGCTAAATCCAGGGAAAGAAGGTCTGTCCTCCTTCCAAGGAGGATCATCTCTGATGAGTTATTCTAACTCCAGCCTTCTGGTGGGGCTGTGTTATTCTGATGTCAGTAGTTTGTCTGGGCAGTTCTCTCCTGTGCATCCCTACTTTTTTTTTTTCCTTCAAAGATGTTCCCAGGAACCTCTTTCTATAAAAATTATCTACTCCCTTCACTCCATCTCAGAGCTTGTTTACTGGAGAACCCAAGCTAAGACAGAATAAGATAGATTTCTTATGCAACACACACACACACACACACACACACACACACACACATGCCTACTTAGTTTTTAAAAATGAAATCAATTTCCTTAAGTGAAATTTATTCCTCAGTCCTCACAGGGGCTATCAATAAAACGATGCCTCCTCCTCTCCCACTTTCTTTAGCAAAGTGTGTTCAAAGCTAATAGGTTCTTTAGAGCAAGTTTACAGCATTTTGCTTCACTGCTTTCTGAAGGTCCCATCGTTCAAACCAGGGTGGGTCTGCTCCCACTCCCGATCTACCTGTCAGATTCTTCTTCATTAATGATACAGGATTTTTTTATGGTTCAGATAACTATTGCTGCTTGGAGGAGTTCATTCTTGCACACCCACACCCACACACACAGACCTCTTTGAGCACACTCATCATATGTCTTCGAAATGCCCTGATTATTGTCCATATCCCTGCTAATGTTTCATTGGGGGCAGATATAGTGGTGAATTTATCCTCTGGGCTGAGGTCACCAGTATATTTTGTATATAATAAATATCTAATGAATTAAAAAAATAATGAAGTGGAGTTCTAAATGTTGTTGGCTCTAATAATAATAGCTGTACAGCTGTAAGCTGGTCAATTACATTCTCTGAGCCTTGATTGTTCCATCTGAATTTAATAATAATCAGTAATAATCAATACAGGATGAATCAGTTTCCAATGATGAATGGGACAATGGGCATTTCCCTCTCCCATTTGGTATCTTTATGAGATTAAATGAAATAAGAGTGCAAACAAAAGACTATTTAAAATGGGAAACCGGCCGCCGCCCGTGCCCGGAACAGGCCCAGCGACCCGCTGGCATGGTAGTCACGTCACTCCAATTGGAGTAGAGGCAGAGCAGAGCCGCCTCCCGCGCCCGGAACAGGCCCAGCGACCCGCCAGCGTGGCAGACATGTCACCCCAATTGGAGTAGGGGCAGAGCAGAGCCGCCTCCCGCGCCCGGAACAGGCCCAGCGACCCACCAGCATGGTAGTCACATCACCCTAATTGGAGTAGGGGCAGAGCAGAGCCGCCGCCCACGCCTGCAAGGTAGGCAGACCTGCAACTGACGGGCAGAACAGGCCCAGCGGCCCATCAGCATGGTAGACAGATCACCCCAATTGGAGAAGGAGCACAGCCGCCACCCGCCCCTGCAAGGGAGACTTTTCAACTATACAAGAACAATATAAATATATAGGGGGAAAATTTCAATAACACAACAGTTTCACCAAGCAGAAAGAAATGCGAGCAGTATGAAAAGACAAGGAAAGAAAGGACCACAAGCAATGCAGGTCAACTCAACTTTAGAAGAGGTAATAGCTGCAGCAGATGGAATGTCAGATAAAGAATTCAGGATATACATGCTTCAGATGATCTGGATTCTCAAGGAAGACATCAGACAGCAAAATCAGACAATGAAAGATCACTTCAACAACGAATTACGCAAACAAATCCAGGAAGCAAAGGATCAACTATACAGGGAGATAGAGGTTATAAAAAACAAACAATCAGAAATCCTAGAAATGCAGGAAGCAATAAACCAACTTAAAAACTCAATGGAGAATACTACCAGCAGAGTAGAACACTTAGAAGATAGAACATCAGACAATGAAGACAAAGTATTTCAACTTCAAAAGAACATAGACAGCTCAGCAAGACTGTTAAGAAACCATGAGCAGAACATCCAAGAAATATGGGATAACATAAAGAGACCAAACTTAAGAGTCATTGGGATACAGGAAGGTATAGAGGTCCAAACCAAAGGAATTATCAATCTATTCAATGAAATAATACGAGAAAAATTCCCAGACTTGAAGAATGAGACAGAATCCCAAATCCTAGAAGCCTACAGGACGCCGAATGTGCAAAATCATAAGAGATCCACACCTAGACACATTATAATGAAGATGCCCAACATACAGAATAAGGAGAGAATTTTAAAAGCTACAAGAGAAAGGAAGCAGATTACATTTAGGGGTGAACCAATCAGGATAACAGCTGATCTTTCAACACAGACTCTGAAAGCTAGAAGATCCTGGAATAACATATTTCAAACACTGAAAGAAAATGGGTTCCAACCAAGAATTGTGTATCCAGTGAAATTAAGCTTCAGGATGGAAGATGAAATTAAAACCTTCCATGATAAACAAAAGTTAAAAGAATTTGCAGCTAGAAAACCATCTCTTCAAAACATCCTCAGCAAAACATTACAGGAAGAGGAAATGGAAAATAACAATGAAAACCAACAGTGGGAGGTAGTACAGTAAAGAAGGGAAAAATAATCAAAGAGGAAAACAAACCATGTTTAGTAACATAAATAAACAAATATGGCTGTAAGAACAACCCATATCTCAATAATAACCCTAAATGTTAATGGCTTAAACTCACCAATTAAGAGACACAGGCTAGTAGAATGGATCACAACACAAGACCCAACAATATGCTGCCTACAGGAGACACATTTGATAGGAAAAGACATACATAGACTGAAGGTGAAAGGTTGGGAAAAATCATATAACTCATATGGGCTTCGGAAACAAGCAGGAGTGTCCATACTCATATCAAATAAAATAGATTTCAAGCCAAAGTTAATCAAAAGGGATAAAAAGGGACACTACATACTGCTCAAGGGAACCATACACCAACAAGACATAACAATCATAAATATATATGCCCCAAACAATGGTGCAGCTATGTTCATCAAACAAACTCTTCTCAAGTTCATGAGTCTAATAGACCACCATACAATAATCATGGGAGACTTCAACCTACCTCTCTCACCACTGGACAGATCTTCAAAACAAAAGTTGAATAAGGAAACTATAGAACTCAATAACAGAATTAATAACCTAGACTTAATTGACATATATAGAATATACCACCCAACACCAAGCAGTTACACTTTTTTCTCAGCAGCACATGGATCCTTCTTAAAAATAGATCATATATTATGTCACAGGGCAACTCTTAGACAATATAAAGGAGTAGAGATAATACCATGCATCTTATCTGATCATAATGGAATGAAACTGAAAATCAAGGATAAAAGAAGGAAGGAAAAATCATGCGTCACTTGGAGAATGAACAATAGGTTACTGAATGATCAATGGGTTATAGAAGACATCAAGGAGGAAATTAAAAAATTCTTAGAGATAAATGAAAACACAGACACAACATATCGGAATCTATGGGACACATTGAAAGCAGTTCTAAGAGGAAAATTCATTGCTTGGAGTTCATTCCTTAAAAAAGAAAAAAAAAACAAATAAATGATCTCATACTTCATCTCAAAATCCTAGAAAAAGAAGAGCAAGACAACAGCAAAAGAAGTAGAAGGCAAGAAATAATTAAAATCAGAGCTGAAATTAATGAAATCGAAACAAAAGAAACAATTGAAAAAATTGACAAAACTAAAAGTTGGTTCTTTGAAAAAATAAATAAAATCAACAGACCCTTCGCTATGCTAACGAAGAGAAGAAGAGACAGAACTCAAATTACTAGCATACGGGATGAAAAAGGCAATATCACAACAGACACTTCAGAAATACAGAAGATAATCAGAAATTATTTTGAATCCTTATACTCCAATAAAATAGAAGATAGTGAAGGCATCGATAAATTTCTTAAGTCATATGATCTTCCCAGATTGAGTCAGGAGGATGTAGACAACCTAAACAGACCAATATCAATTGAGGAAATAGAAGAAACCATCAAAAGACTACCAACTAAGAAAAGCCCAGGACCAGATGGGTATACAGCAGAGTTTTACAAAACCTTTAAAGAGGAACTAATACCAATACTTTTCAAGCTATTTCAGGAAATAGAAAAGGAGGGAGAACTTCCAAATTCATTCTACGAGGCCAATATCACCCTGATTCCTAAACCAGACAAAGACACTTCAAAGAAAGAAAACTACAGACCAAGATCTCTAATGAACCTAGATGCAAAAATCATCAGTAAAATTCTGGCAAATCAGATACAAAAACATATTAAAAATATTGTGCACCACTATCAAGTAGGATTCATCCCTGGGATGCAAGGCTGATTCAATATATGGAAATCAATAAATGTTATTCACCACATCAATTGACTTAAAAATAAGAACCATATGATCATCTTGATAGATGCAGAAAAAGCATTCCACAAAGTACAGCATCCCTTTATGTTCAAAACTCTAGAAAAACTAGGGATAACAGGAATATACCTCAATATTGTAAAAGCAATCTATGCTAAGCCTCAGGCTAGCATCATTCTGAATGGAGAAAAATTGAAGGCATTCCCTCTAAAATCTGGAACAAGACAGGGATGCCCTCTCTCACCACTTCTGTTCAACATAGTTCTCAAACACTGGCCAGAGCAATTAGACAGATGAAAGAAATTAAAGGCATAAAAATAGGAAAAGAAGAACTTAAATTATCACTATTTTCAGTTGACATGATTCTATACCTAGCAGACCCAAAAGGGTCTACAAAGAAACTATTAGAGCTAATAAATGAATTCAGCCAAGTGGCAGGATATAAAATCAACATGCATATATCAAAGGCATTCCTGTATATCAGCGACAAATCCTCTGAAATGGAAATGAGGACAACCACTCCATTCACAATATCCTCAAAAAAAAAAAAAAAAATACTTGGGAATCAACCTAACAAAAGAGGTGAAAGACTTATACAATGAAAACTACAGAACCCTAAAGAGAGAAATAGAAGAAGATCTTTGAAGATGGAAAAATATACCCTGTTCATGGATAGGCAGAACTAACATCATCAAAATGGCGATATTACCAAAAGTTCTCTATAGGTTTAATGCAATGCCAATCAAAATCCCAACGGCATTTCTTGTAGAAATAGAGAAAGCAATCATGAAATTCATATGGAAAAATAAAAGACCCAGAATAGCAAAAACAATGCTAAGCAGGAAGTGTGAATCAGGCGGTATAGCGATACCAGACTTCAAACTATACTACAGAGCAATAGTAACAAAAACAGCATGGTACTGGTACCAAAACAGGCAGGTGGACAAATGGTACAGAATAGAGGACACAGAAACCAATCCACAAAACTACAACTATTTTATATTTGATAAAGGGGCTAAAAGCATGCAATGGAGGAAGGATAGCATCTTCAACAAATGGTGCTGGGAAAACTGGAAATCCATATGCAACAAAATGAAACTGAATCCCTTTCTCTCGCCATACACAAAGGTTAACTCAAAATGGATCAAGGAGCTTGATATCAAATCAGAGACACGGCGTCTGATACAACAAAATGTTGGCTACGATCTATATACTGTGGGGTCGGGCTCCAAATTCCTCAATAGGACACCCATAGCACAAAAGTTAATAACTAGAATCAACAAATGGGACTTACTCAAACTAAAAAATTTTTTCTCAGGAAAAGAAACAATAAGAGAGGTAAATAGGGAGCCTCCATCCTGGGAACAAATCTTTACTTCTCACACTTCAGACAGAGCCCTAATATCCAGAGTATACAAAGAACTCAAAAAATTAGACAATAAGATAACAAACAACCCAATCAACAAATGGGCCAAGGACCTGAACAGACACTTCTCAGAGGAGGACATACAATCAATCAACAAGTACATGAAAAAATGCTCACCATCTCTAGTAGTCTGAGAAATGCAAATCCAAACCACCCTAAGATACCATCTCACTCCAGTAAGTTTGGTAGCCATTATGAAGTCAAACAACAAGTGCTGGCGAGGATGTGGGGAAAAGGGTACACTTGTACATTGCTGGTGGGACTGCAAATTGGTGCAGCCAATTTGGAAAGCAGTATGGAGATTTCTTGGAAAGATGGGAATGGAACCACCATTTGACCCAGCTATTCCCCTTCTTGGTCTATTCCCTAAAGACCTAAAAAGAGCATACTACAGGGACACTGCTACATCGATGTTCATAGCAGCTCAATTCACAATAGCAAGACTGTGGAACCAACCTAGATGCCCTTCAATAGACGAATGGATAAAAAATATGTGGCATTTATACACAATGGAGTATTACTCTGCATTAAAAAATGACAAAATCATAGAATTTACAGGGAAATGGATGGCATTAGAGCAGATTATGCTAAGTGAAGCTAGCCAATCCCTAAAAAACAAATGCCAAATGTCTTCTTTGATATAAGGAGAGTAACTAAGAACAGAGTAGGGACGAAGAGCATGAGAAGAAGATTAACATTAAACAGGGACGAGAGGTGGGAGGGAAAGGGAGAGAGAAGGGAAATTGCATGGAAATGGAAGGAGACCCTCAGGTTTATACAAAATTACATACAAGAGGAAGTTAGGGGAAAGGGAAAAAAATACAAGGGGGAGAAATGAATTACAGTAGAGGGGGTAGAGAGAGAAGAGGGGAGGGGAGGGGAGGGGAGGGGGAATAGTAGAGGATAGGAAAGGCAGCAGAATACAACAGACACTAGTATGGCAATATGTAAATCAATGGATGTGTAACTGATGTGATTCTGCAATCTGTATACGGGGTAAAAATGGGAGTTCATAACCCACTTGAATCAAAGTGTGAAATATGATATATCAAGAACTATGTAATGTTTTGAACAACCAACAATAAAAATTAAAAAATAAAAAAAATAAAATGGGAAACCATTTGTGCCCCCACCTCTGTGTAATAACTAGGCACTCCTGGAAATCTGGGTGATTAAGTATTTAAGAACACACTCACCTGGTGTGATAGCTCCAGAGTGAAAGGTCCTTTCATACCTTGGATTTTATCCCCTTTTTCATCTGTCAGAAAGTGTCCCTATATGTTCCTGTATCCAGTGAGAGAATGTTTCAAGTCTGAGAATGGGGCCTTCAGGAAAGAGAAATGTTGCAACTATCATTTCCTTAGCATGGAATTTTCAAAATCACATTTTTAAATTGATATATTATTCACACACACACCACCCTTCAGAGGTATGAATGCCAGATTACATTGGTGTGATTTTCCCCTTTTTTCTTCAATAAATACAGGCATTTTTAAAGGAGAATTGCATCTGATCTAGTTGTGAGAACAAGTGCTCAGACCAGAGATGAGCCCTGAGCTTGTGTTTCAAGGACACCAGTAGTTTCGTAGCGTGAACTGAAAGCCAACCACATTAATCACACACTTGTGACCTTCCTCAGCTACTGTCCCTCTCTTGGGCTGGGCTGAAAATAAAGCAAAAAAAAAAAAAACAAAAAAAAACATAAAACAAGATTTTTTTCTTTTATTTTTAAATATTAAAGTAAATTATTTAAGCAAAATATATCCTTCATTTTCCCAGAGATTAGCCACTTCCCCTTCTGTTTTCTTGTTCAAAAGTTTACTTAAAGGTCAATGGGTTCTACAGCTGAGTTTGCATCCTTAAACATTATTTGCTGGAATAATGGGGGGCAGGGGAGCAAGGCATGCTGCCTCATCTTTCCACTTGGTACTCTGTGTCCTTCTTCCTAGTTTTCCCACATTCTTTTGCTGCCATTTATTGATCAAATATTTTCTTCTGTTTGAGAGAGAGAGACAGAGAGAGAGAGAGAGAGAGAGAATTTTTTAATATTTATTTTTTAGTTTTTGGCAGATACGACATCTTTGTGTGTGGTGCTGAGGATCGAACCCGGGCCGTATGCATGCCAGGCAAGCGCGCTACCGCTTGAGCCACATCCCCAACCCCATTGATCAAATGTTTTCTAAGTGCATGTTCAATGATCAGACCTGGGTTAGGAAATGGGAACATGGAGATGAATAAGATCCATCCATGCTGGGTTTGTGGCTCAGTGGTAGATGGCTTGCCTGGCACATATGAGGCCCTGAATTTGATTCTCAGCACCACAGATTTAAAAAAAAAATCATTTAAAAAAAGATTAATTGACATCTCTCTCTCTCTCTCTCTCTCTCTCTCTCTCTCTCTCTCTCTCTCTATATATATATATATATATATATATATATATATATATGATCCATCCACTGTTTAAGGAGTATGGAGGGTGTTGGATTTTAAATAAGTTTAGCAGTTGAAACTTTAAGGTGGTGTGAACAGGGCAAAGGGGATCCTATTTCTAATTTGGCACAAAGGCAAATTGCAAACTCTTATCTCTCATATGAGGATAATGATTTCTTGCCTCTCTCTTTGTTACATTTGCAAAATAAAGTTTTCTTGCCTCTCTCTTTCTTACAGTTGGGAAATAAGGTCAATGTACAGTTTGGTGCAGTCTCTAAGGGCATCAGCCCTTGCAAGGTCATCTGAGACTTGGGCACATTCTTGGTATGTAGGGAGCAGAACTCGTACTTGGTTTAGGTGCTCAGTTGCTTATTCAGTTTTCTGGAAGGACAACTGAAGCCCTGACTTTTCAGAGCCTTAAACATATTGGGCATCCTCATCCTGCTTCCCACTTGACTTGTTCATAGCGGACATTGCCACTGGGGGCTAGAACACCTTCCCCTCTCAGCCACTCCTGCAGTGACTGGAGACTTGCTTTGGGCTCCTGTTTGTCATGTAATAGTGAGTTACTGCTGCTCAACAATGGAGCAGTGCTCTTCTGTTTTCTATTCCCCATCCTATCCCCCAAAGCCTTTGTTCTCAAAGATCCTTCCCTCCCTACATTTCATCTCCAACCAGACCCTCCCCAGAGAAATGAGTTCTTCAGTATCAGAGATAGAGTCTTCTGCTAAGATGAGGTTGCCTTTAAGTCCAGACTTCAGCATAGGCTCACTGGGTGCTGACCCACCCAACCAGTAGTGAGAAATGGTCCCTGCCCAGAGCAGAAACCACGTGTGTGTGTGTGTGTGTGTGTGTGTTTATTTATTATAGAGAGCCTACTGATCATGTTTTTTTTTCTGGTTTCATCATTTTTTTAAATACCTTTTTCTATTTTACTATTTCTCCTCATTGTTTCTCTTCCTTTCCCTTTTTGCAAATCCACCTTCCTTTCTTTCTTTTATACCTGAAAGTGACTTAACCTTCACAGATGCCTGCGTTCTCTGTAGGAAAATGTGGTTCACAGTGTTTCCAGCCTGTTTCACATTTACAGAAGACTAATAGTATTCTAGAAATATAAATGTTTTTATTATTATTATTTATTATTATTATTATTATTCTCCCAGTCAGCATGTATTGTGGAATTAACACCTATTCATCAGAGTTGCCTACTTTCTAATGAAAAGTAACATCATTTAAATCCAAGTATATGTTAAGTATAATCTTCAAAAAAGGTAATATCTGAGTCTTGGACAAAGAGACAATGAATGTGTATCATAGATTTTATTTACCTCAGTAGTTAATGAGGAAGCCATGTAATAGGTTATGACCAATTGAAAAACTTTTGAAGATTAACATTTTTTTGCAGGCAATTTAACAACAAATTTTAGGATAAATTTGTTGGAATAGATATAAAACCAATGAATGTTCAAAATGACATCTTTGGAGTTGTCTGTCATACTGCAAACAAATTTGCATCTCTGCTACGCAAACATCAGTCATATGTTTTGCTTTATTTTCAAATTTTGACTCATGTTTTCTGACCAGAGTTGCTACTCACATTTAATGATATGCCCTAGTCTTCTGTTGCCGCCATCACTTCCACGAAGGAAGGTGAAATGAAAAGAACTCCAAAGTGATTGTTGCACAATATCATCAGACTGTCCAAACAGTGTTAATGGGGATTTGAGTATAATTTGTCCCTGACCTGCCAGTGCTACTGTCTTTTTAGTGACTTGTAGGTTTATTTATTAGTCCAGGTTCTTCTGTATTCACATATAAAATCATGTTTGTTGCTGGGCATGGTTTCAGTGTCATGGGAGGCTAAGGCAGGAGGATCAGAAGTTGGAGTCTAGCCTTGGCAACTTAGTAAGACCCTGTCTCAAAATTTAAAAAAATAAAATAAAAATGAAAAAAAAAATTGAGATGAGGATATAGTTCAATAGTCCAGTGCCCTTGGGTTCAATCCCTAGTACCAAAAGAAAAAAAAAAAAAAAAAGAAAAAGAAAAAAAAACCTCTTGTTATGTGAGACTACTATTAAGGGACATTTTTAAAAGTTTATAGTTGCAGGATTTTTAGTTCATGTACTTATTTCTTTGTGGTTCATCTCCTAAGGCAGGTACCTTTCCTGTAAGGCTCAGTGTTCAGGCAGTTAGAAGGACAGAACTTAAAGAAGACAGCTTATGGTTTGTGTACTTGTCATTTTATGATGTATATGTTAAAACTGCCTTCATGTTAAAATTTGAAATGTAGGTGGTAAAGTTCAGTATGAGATTTATTGATTTTAGACAAGTAATTCATCTGGAAAATGAGCTGTTCAGTGTTCAGGGATGGAAAGAAAAGAAGGAAGGAAGGAAGGAAGGAAGGAAGGAAGGAAGGGAGGGAGGGAGGGAGGGAGGGAAGGAAGGAGGGAAGGAAGGAAGGGGAAAAGAGAGAGAGAGAAAGAAGGGGTAAGGGAGAGAAAGGAAAAAAAGAGAAGGAAAAGGAAGGAGAGGGAAAGGGGCAAGACAAGGGAGGACAAGAACAGAAACTGTAGCACTGAATTAATTTTGTGAGAAAAGAGCCTGACCTGGCACTTTTAGTATTCTTCCAAGAAAGGAGTTCTCAGCAAGAGTTTTGCATGATCCTGTGCAGGAAAGAACAAGCACATGTGAGAGAAATAGAGCCTCCTGGGCTTATGCTCAGAAGGGAACAAGGCAGTGAGATATGTCTCGGAAAGCAATGAACATCTGTCGAACTGACACATGGAAGTTTTGTAAGACAGGCTTAGAATGATGACAGCAAAGATTTTAGGAGTTGCTTCATACTCAGTGCAAGGAAATACCACCATAATGACGGAAGCTGCTACCAAGGGCCAAGTGAAGAGTTTCATACAAAGTTGCTTCTAGCTAGGCCAGCCAACTAATGGTCTAAGTCGTCAAGGAAATTGATGGGGAAGTCAAGGGGACAAATGCAAACGTGTATCTAACTTGGTGGAAGAAACAATGTAAAAGATCAGAGAAAGAAAGTATAAGAATCACTTAATTGCAGTATTCACTTAGATTTTCTAATGTAATGGTTCATTTCATGATTTTATGGAATGGAGTTAAATGTAAGCTTTGAAGTCACCAGATCAGGTCTGACTCCTGGATCTGCTACATAAAATTTATTTGATCTTTGACTCTGGCCAAGGTAATGAGTTTGATGCTAAGTTTTCTCAACTGTGCAATATGAATTCCCACTGTGAATTCAATGAGTTTAGGACAAAGTTTTCCAGCATATATCTAGCACATTTGAAATACACACATTTAGTGTAAATGCCAATGTGTTGATTCTCTAACAGATTTGCAGATAAAGTGAAGCCTAAAAACATGACTTTAATTTACTCTTAAGAATAATGCTGCATGATTTTTGTTCTTCTAATCATTCAATGAACTGTGCATAAATCAAGATGCACACAGGAAGGAGAAAAGTACGTTCCAATAATGACTGAAAAACTAAATGCCTGTAAGACTCAGGAAGGCAGCGTAAATGAATGCAGAGGTTTCCATGGGGCATGGGGCCAAGTGGAGAGTGTATGCCCCACCTTCAGGAAGCTGACTCTGTGCATCTTCACTTGAGTTCTGATGTGTAGGAGAGTGGGCTCACTTAAATATTATTTTATTTTCAATGTTAAACTTAACTAAAATTAAGAGCTCCACTTTGCCCTTCACCCATGATATTCTGCCTCATGCCAGGCTCAGAGCAATGGACTTCACCAACCATGGACTGAAACCCCTGAAACTATGAGCCCCAAATAAATGTTTCTTCTTTATAAAAATTGGTAACTAAAATTAAAATAATCAAATGCTGGATATGCAGAAATATAAGTGACTAAGGAATTAGTTATATGGGTACAGGTATGTGTATTTGTGACTGCATGGGTGGATTATTCTGGACATTAGTTAAACATGGGGGGAAATAGCATATAGTTTTGATGGATCTAGAATGTCTCCCCAAAACCTTCTTTGTTAGGTGATGCTTCAATATTCAGAGGTGAAAAACTGGATTATAAAGGTCTCTGATCTCAGTCGTGGAGTAACTCACTTGATGAACCAATAATTTGAGTGGACTTCTCCCTAGTAACTCTAGGCAGGTGGAGCATGGCTAGAGGAATCAGTTCAATGAGGCCATGTTCTTGGAAACTTTCTCTTGTCCATGGGCTCTTCTTGTCTCTCTTTCTGTTTCTCAGTCATGAGACAAGCAACATTGTTCCTCTGTGCCCTTCACTCATGATGTTCTGCCTCATGCCAATGGATTTGGCCAACCATGAACTGAAACTATGAGCCCCAAATAAACTTTCCTCCTCTAAGTTATTCTTGTCAGTTTTTTGGTCAAAGTGGTGTAAAGCTGATTATCGCAAATCAAGTAAATAAAACATATGAAGAGGTTCAAAGTCTAGGCAGACCATGAGGCATTGGGGAACCTAGCTGGGAGTTTGGAGAAGGAAGCTGTAAAGGTAAGCAGAGACCAGTTCTCATTTATTATATCAGGTGGGATAAGGAATTTCACCTTGATCCTTAGGGCAATGACTAGTCTAGAGAGGGCATCAAGCAGGGATGGCAGAATCCAATTTACAAATTTGCAACCATTCTGACTGCAAAGTGCTAAATGACTGGCTACAGTCAGGACTGAAGGTAGGCTGCTATTGGAGGGATTAGGGTGGGAGTGAGGAGACTGTGCCAGAGTGTGATGCTGTTTATAGAAAGAATGCACAGAATTTACATTTTATAGAAGATACAAGCCTTGAACAGTTCTCTGTACATAGTAGGTGACATCACACATAATAGCTAACTTCATCAGAGGGTGTAGAGAATCAACAACTACTCCAGGTCCCTGTGGGTGTGTGCAGGTGTGCCTGTGTGTTTATGATGGGGGGGGGATGTCTTAAAATTATCCTATTCTTAGACTATATATTTGCCTCAATAAAATAAAAAGGTCTGATTCTGTAGTTTTTCTCCTTTGTAAAGAGTATAACACAGTCAGGTGAAACTGAAATTTAGTTCCTTGTACAATTTAGCTGTGCTCTGTCTCCATGTGTCATTGGGTCTTGTCAGCATTTGCAAGTGAGATGATCCCTTTCTTTGGGGAGCATGCTGACCAGGTCTATGTATTTCCAATTTCAAGGAGTGTATTCCTACCTAGCAAATCAACCTAGTCACCTTCTTCTCCATTTATATAAGCTCATTGACTAAGTCGCACACAAGCAAATGTTCAATAGATCTCACATTCTCCACCCCTGATAGAAGAAAAATTATACTAACAAGATATATGAAGAGCTATTCAAATCCACCATAGGAAGTGACTAAAAAATATCAAGAGAAAAACAAAACAAAACATTTGAGTATATAAATCCTCTCTTTCTTATTCTGCACAGTCTCTGGGAAAGAAATAATGAACCTCCCTCTGTGATCTGCCCATGTGTATAATTGATTAATCTTGTGGTTAAAAGGAGATTTGCTCACCAAAATTGGGATAGACAGGGGAATGCAATTTGGGTTTCTTCTCTTGGCCTGCTTGGTGATCACATATCAGAACTGAATGTACAATGGAGTTTGATCATTACTTCAGAATATGAAAACAGATTTATTCCTTAGGAACATTCCATCTCAGTCTTTGGAAGCAGGCAGTGAATTTCATATTTGTATTTACTCATCTGGTAATCTGTTAGGATCCAGCAAGGGGAGATCTCCTCCCCTCACCCAGACTTGAAAACTCCTACATTTTTAATTATTTCCTTGCCTCCCCCATTCCCTATTCATTCCTTTAACTTATAGCCGTGCTTTTTTTTTTTAACATCCATAATTCTTGTCTGAGATAACACATTTGAAATTCCCATCTGATCCACCTTGATGAGAACATATGCTGATCTAGTCATTTACTAGGCCAAGATTTAATAAAATTGTAGGACGAGGGGTCAGAAATGAATGAGGTTCAGACTGGAGATCCCTGAGAGACAAAAAATAAATGTCACATAGTTGCTGCCCTTATTGTTACTCTATCAGTACATTTAGTAGACCTCAAAGATTTGAATGTGTTCTCCACTCATGCAAGTGTGTCTCCTTGAGCCCAAGGACATAGAATAAAACTCCTGTTCTATAATGGCAGGCTGGGCCTCTGCCTCCTCCAGAATCTCCCCAAATTCCCCAAACCAAATAAATATCTGCTAGTAGGATTTAAATTTATTTTCTGGTTTGTGATCCCATTTCACCCATATTTTCTGATTTCAGAGAAAAAGGTGAATAGAATTCTGGATTTTCAGTGGGAACAAAATACTTAGAACCTTTGGGTCTGCTCCATTTTTCAATAATTTGTAAGGAGTGTACTGTATCTGTCTGAACCCCTCAAGATGTGTTCTCCACAGAAAGTTGAGGTACAATCCTATTCTGCATTCCAGATGCCTTGTCTTCCAAATAGTAATTTGAGGGTAAACTGTAAGATCAATTAGCACATAAGGACCTACAGCTTCTGGCCACTATGAGGACCCCAGCGAAAGGATAAGAGAACAGCAATGATTGAATGCACACTGTCTTCCATGTTCTTACCTGAGGTTACTGTCAACACACAAAATAGATTAAATAGATTTCATTTTATTTTATAGATCAAGTAGTTAAGGCTTAAGTGATTCGGTGATCATGGAGTTTTAATCTGCAGCAAGCCCCAAAGTCCATTCTCTTTTCAAAATCATGAGCTGTGCTACATACGTACTGAGAATTGTGCTGCAGTTTTCTAACTTGGTGTAGCCAACAGCTTGCTTTAAAATTTGCCAGAAGGTCAGTCTCACTCTGTACCTTCTACTTTGGATGAAAGTTTGCTGCAGACCGCGCAATAAGTCATTTTATTTTCTTTGCAAAGACTATGGCCATCTGAAGTTTCACTCATAAACCTGTAAAGGACTCCTCAAAAACTAACTCTCTCACTTTTTCTCTTTCTCTTTCTCTCTGTGTGTTCTGTGTGGGTTTGTGTGGGGGTGGTTCTAAGTCTAGAAAGACAAGTATTTTTTCCCCCAGGTTTAAACTTCTAATTCTTTACGGAAAATTTAACAGAAAAATTCAGCAAAATACAATAGGACAGTAGTTAACTGTGACACATAGGATCTTAAAAGTAAAAGAATTGTGCCCTAGGATATCTTACAGTATTTTATTTATTTTTTTTACCTTTAGGAGGAACATCATCAAGACAGAAAGGCTTCCTAGGATGCATCCGCTCCTTACACTTGAATGGGCAGACACTGGACCTGGAGGAGAGGGCAAAAGTCACATCTGGAGTCAGGCCGGGCTGCCCAGGTCATTGCAGCAGCTATGGCAGCAACTGCCACAACGGGGGGAAGTGTGTGGAGAAGCACAGTGGCTACCTCTGCGACTGCACCAATTCACCATATGAAGGACCCTTTTGTAAAAAAGGTATGGGTATTCGTGGTTTCCCATGTGCAGGGTGATAGCAACCATCAGGACACATGGTCCCCCTCCTCACTGTGCCCTTTCACTTGATTTCCTTCTGCTTGGAGGCTCTACATAGCTCCTCAACATAATTACATCTACTCATTTTCCTTATGAATGGACACTGTCGATGCAATTGAACTGAATGTATAGTTACAGAATGACATGTTGTCTGAAGCTGGGGAGCCAGCTGAAGACCAGAAGACGTGGACTTTCATTGCTGGATTATAAGTGACAGACTATTATTTACAGTTCTAATTCATCAGTGAACAATTGTAAGCAAAGGATCAGAGCATCTAGCTCTGTAGGAGCCTTTGAGATATTGAAGCCATCTTAAATCATTTTTATAAAAAAAGAAGAGTTGGGTAATTTTTTTTTTTGAGGGAGAGAGAGAGAATTTTTTAATATTTATTTTTCAGTTTTCGGTGGACACAACATCTTTATTTTTTTATTTTTTTATGTGGTCCTGAGGATCGAACCCAGCGCCCCGTGCATGCCAGGCAAGCGCATTACCGCTTGAGCCACATCCCCAGCACGAGTTAGATAAATTAATAAAAACAATATCATATAGCCAGTGAAATCTCTCTTTTCCGCAAGTGATGAACATGAACATCTGAGGCCTTAAAAACCCTGTTTTGAGAACTCATGTTTTGCTTTTCTGGAATTGAAACATAAAAGTCAAAATTCCTGCCCTGGGGCACTTTAAACATCACATCCAAATCTAATGAATTCATCATATCGACAAGTATATCATTATATGCTTGACATACCCTTTTGGTGAAAGAGTGATATGGTGTGACTCCTCTAGATAAATTCTAGATAGCTCTAAAAAATTGTAGAATCTTATTATTTGGGGTAAACACTCAGTATTTTTCAAACAAAGACAAAACCAACTATCAATCTTTGCAGGATTTTAAAGTTTATTTTCTTGATGAAAAATTGTTTACTGATCGAATAATGTAAACGATATATCCAGAGTACCATTTAAACTATTAAAATGTTTTAATCAGGGTAAGAACCATTTACATAAAAATGATGATCATAATTATAAATAATTTTGTCAGCTTATTAAAGTACATCTTCCAAGTGTCTCTACCAATAATGCTTTTTGTAGTTCATCCTACTTTGGAACTTAAAAATGAAAGGAGAAACATAAAGCACCCAGTGTTTTCCTTGATATATTCTGTATTTTAAGCTCTCCAATCTTTCATTTTAGCCTTCTCCTCAATTTAGGTTGAATTATGTGCTTATTATTGCTGGTAAGCATGTAATACTCCTTGGGAAAAATTAATGGTACAAATTTTAGGGCCAAGAGTGTGTTGGAAACCCTGCATGGGAGCTTGAAATATAACAAGTGCCATCTCAGTAGGTTCTTAATATGAGCTAAGGCAAGCAAAAATGCTACTAGGTTTCACACTGGGCGAGATCTCTAAGTTACATCCCCTGAAAAGTTTGGATGCCATTGTTAGAGTGGTTCCACATTCTAAGAAGAACAAATGCAGAATAAACACTACCAGGCTTGGTCACTGAAGTGCATAAGCACCATCTTACAGTGTCCCCATCCAAGGCTACTGTCTATAGAAAAAAGCCAAATAGATTTCCCTGCATTTCTCCAGGGATGTGATTCCAACATGTGTCTTGTAGATCACATTGTTCTAGATTTATCTTTTTATTGTCACTTCCTTTGTCTGAGAGAATTCCTATTTAGTCTCATCTGGCCACCCCACTGTATCTGTTGCCTACATATGCTAATTTTCTGTGCTCTTTCACCCTTACTTTGATCTGTAAATTAAATGGACAAATGTATGCTTAGCCTTTTCAGGGAGCCTCGGATCTCACTATTTCCAAATTTCCCCTCTCTGTATTCAAAGGAAATAATCCCCTCTATGTTCAGTTATTGCAATGCATGGGACTTTTAACCATGCCAATTGACCCTGGGAAGTGTGGTGTGGAACTGAAATAGGAAGCCATCAGCTACAAGATGGTCATGACCAAAATGCCCTTTCTACAGGGGTGTTCTTCCATTCCTTTTACTGAAGCACAGGGTATTCCAGGAAATACTGAAAATATCTTGGGTGGAATTAGGGACATGTTCATTTCCAATCCTGGGCCAGAAACTCCATTGGCCCACTTTCTATTTCTTATGGTAATATGGAAATATGCAAGTCATAAAATTAACTGGATGAAGTGCAATATATATATATATATATATATATATATATATATATATATATATATATATATTCCTTATCCTTTAACCAATGACAGGATTATTTAATATCTGGATTTAACATATGAGGGCTTCACAGAGGTATGTTAATCCTCTTTCTGTACCTGTGACAAAATGCCTGAGATAATCACCTTAAAAGCAAGAAATGTTTATTGCAGCTCAGAATTTCCATGGTTTCCATTCATGGTCACTTTGTCCTATTTCCTCTGAACTTGGGGTGGCATAGTACAGCATATCATGGCAGGTAGCACAGGGCAGCAGAAACTATTCAACTCATGGCTGCCAGGAAGCAAAGAAAAATGAGAGAAAAAGGCTGAAATCCTGATATCTCCTTCAAGGGCATGGCCCCAATTATCTAACTTCTTCCACTAGACCCCACCTCCTAAAAGTTGTGCCACCTCCATAGAACACCACAAGCTGGTGACCAAGCCATTTTCATGTAGGCCTTTGGCAGTCATTCTAGACCCCAAACAGAAGATTTGGTGACTTGCTAATATGTTCCAAAGTTGGAGATTCATACAGCATATCTTTTATTTCTTTTTCTTGTTTCTTCTCATTTAATTCTGTACAGAACTATGATAATAGGATTTTATCTCTCTGAATATATGGGCTTTTGCTTTGTATGTTTTTTTTCTGTTTTGTCAATTATTAGATGATCATAATTCACATATCATAAAACCCACATTTTTAAAGTTTGTGGTTCAGTGATTTTTAGCATTTTCACAGAGAGGCACACCATCATCACTATCTAATTCCAGAATATTTTCATCATCCTTTCCAAAAAATTTTATGCCCTTTCACAGTCACTTCCCATTCACCTCACCTGCCCGTCCCTGGAAACCACTAATCTGCTTTCTGTCTCTATGAATTTGCCCATTCTAGACTTTTCATATAAATGGACCCATATAATTTTGGGCCTCTTTTAGTCTACTTTCTTTCACTTAATGCAATATTGTTAAGGTGTATCCATGTTGTATCATTGTTTTAGCATTTTATTTCTCTTTATTCCAGAGAGTATTCCACAGTATAAATGTGCCATGTTTTGTTTCTCCATTTACCAGTTGATGGATTTGGGAATGGTTACAATTCTTTGGCTATTATGAATAACTCCGCTATTAATATTAGAGTACATATTTTTGTGTGGATGTATGTATTCTATTCTCTTGAGTGTACACTTAGAAATAAGGTTGTTGGATCCTGTTTTAACTATGTGTTTTATGTTTTGAGAATTTCTAAACTGGTTTTCAAAGAGGTAATTGGGCATTACATTCTTACCAGCAGTATGTATGTATGTGTGTATGTATATATATATATTCAAATTTTCTACATTCTTGCCTACTCTTGTTATTTCTTGACTTGTTGTAATAGACATCTACTGATTGTAACGTGTATCACAATAGGTGTTGACTTATGTTTCCCTAAGTATCAATTACATTGATCATCTTTTCATGGGTTTATTATCCATTTGTATAATTTCTTTGGGAAATGTTTACTCAAATCCTTTGCCAATTTTTCATTTTTTCTTATACTATTCAGGTATACAGATTTTTTGTGTCTTCTGAATATAACATGTATATATATATATATAATGTTTTTCACTTATTTTATCCCATTATTTGGGTTTACTTTTCATTTTATTTACATTGTCTTTTAAAGCACCAAGTTTTTAATTATGATAAAGCCCAGTTGATCAACTGTTTTTGCTATGCTTTTAGTGTCATATCTGAGAAATCATTGTCTCATCCAAGGACATGAAAATTTGCATCTATAGTTTATTCTAATAGTTCTGTAGTTTCAGCTCTTAAATTCAGGGCTTTGGTTCATTATGAGTTAATTGTGTGTGTGTGTGTGTGTGTGTGTGTGTGTGTATTGTGAGGTAGGGATCCACCTTGATTCTCTGGCATGTTCATATCCACTTGCTCCCATATCATTTGTTGATATGTATTTGTCCTTAGCCCCCCACCACTTACCATTAATTGAATAATCTGGGTAAGACTGTCATGCTGATATCATTCAAATATTTTTCCTAAATAAAATGTTAGATAATATATTTGGAAATTTATTTGGAAAACTAGAAAAGGTAAAACCCAATGTAATTACTATAATTAAAAAATGTTTCCTTCTAGTTCTTTTCTTTGCATTTAATAGAGCAGAGATAGTGCTACCCATTATATTTTACACCATCGATTTTATCTATTTTATTCCTATATACATCATAAATATCTGTAAGTATCAGTTTAAACGATTGCAATATATTCTATCTGGTGTAGTTGCCTTCTCTTATTTAATTCATTCCATCACCACAGCATTACAGCCCCCCAAATCATATTGGAACTCTGCCATGAGACCTAACTAAATTCAGACCCTGGCTTGCTTGCAGCCTGCAGTATGTGACGCTGGTCATGTAACTGAACCTCAAGCTTCCTTAATTTCCTTCTCAACCAAGTATGGAAAATGCAGGAATCTTTCACAAATAGTGAAATTTAGCATCCAATGAGCCCTCCACAAAGCACTTGAGATAATTCCTGCAAAAAAAAGGTCACACTAAATGCTTACAGTTCCTACTGTTTCAAAATTTTAGACCATCTGATGAATTTTAGATCAGATTTTGTTTTAAATAATATTACAATAAACAAATGGATTAATTTTTTCTTAGCAATGGAATTTCAGTAAAAATAATAGCATATATATTTTGTGTACTTTTTACATAGTCTAAAACCCTGTTCAAGAATCCTTTAATATTTACATTTCTACCAATTTATATCATTTTGTTTTATTTTTTTTCTTGTGGAAAATGAAAACAAACTACATACAGTAAAGAATTTAAGAATCTCCATACACCCCTTTTCTAGTTCAACAATGACCAACTCATTTATTTCATCAATATATGCATCTCCTGAATTCCTCCCTTATTATTTTGAAGCAAATCTCAGATATAATATCATGTAATGTATAAATAATGCAGCAGGGATTCCTAAAAGATAAGGATTCATTAAAATCACATGCATAGGGTCATTTTCATAAGGAAAAACTGTAATAGTAATTTTTAATATTATGAAATATACACTCCATGTACACATTTCCAACTTACTTTTAGTATATTTAATTTTTTTTCTAAATTAATTGCAGCCTATATGATTTCTAGGTATCCATTAGACTATACATTATCCTACACTGGTCTTTATTGTTCTCATTCTTAATTTAATTCTGTCACTATTATTAAGACTAGCTGCTGTTTATTGAATTAATCCTATGTGCTGTGCTTTTCCACACTGTCTTCTAAATCTTCCATCCAACCTATAACTGACTAAATACCCCCATCGGTCTCTGAGAAACTGGAGGTTGATTTGGATTCTGTGAAAGCTAGAAATATACAAATCCAGAATCCAGTTTCAGATCAATCAGGATCCCTCCCTAGGGCTATCCCCGTTTACTAGAAACTCCTCCTAGTTAATTTTCCACTTCAAGGTCTTATCAATGCTGAGCACCTCTTTCAGGTCTTAGGGTTCTCTGGACCTCAGGGGCATACATCTCTGAGAACCTTGGTCTCTGTCACTCAAACAAATTCACTCAAATCTTAGACTAAGTTCTGAAAGGGAGGGGGAAAAAGATCAATTTTTCCAATCCTCATAAGCATAGAGTTGAGACAAAACTCTGTAAAAACAGACTAACCAGAGATAAACAAACAGATCAATTAGTCTTTGGAATTCATATCACAGAGAAGAAAATTTACTCAAAGCAGTGGTTCATGGATCTGCCTTTAATAATATTTCAACAAAGAACAATAAATTTTAGAGAAGTGGCACAACACAGGAAAAGCAGTCCCAGGCTTCAGAAGTAAGAAAATAGGGAAGGCAAATTTATAGGAGGAAAGCGAGCCTACAGATTTGGTTAGTGTCCATATCTTTGAACTGGTAATCAAGCAAGAATTTATCTCTCTCTCTTTAAGCCGGAGAGAAAAGGTTTATAAAGAACTTTCATTTTTGTAATTTCCTGTTCTGCTTCTAGACAAATAGAAGGAATATAGTGAGTACCCTTGTATTTTATTTCCTTCAGATTTTGAGATAATACCTTCCAGTTTCCTTTATTTCCACTGGTATTTATTTGTTTAAATGCATGTCCTAGTATCTCAAGACCTGAACACCATGGCTTCATTTACCAAGTGGGTGTGCAGGGATGTTAGTATTGACATCACTGGTTGGAGTAGCACAATGAACACTGGCAGTCACCTTTGAATTAAATATTTTCTTCCATTTATCTCATTGTTTTGAATATCCGGAAACTCAATTTATTTGATCAAAAGCTGGTTCTCTGATTATAAAACATAAGAAGCAGAAAGAATAACAGAATCGAGGTACATTATTGAATTTAGCTTTATGCTAAAATAGGCAATATCTAAACATTAAAAATAATTAGAACTATGGATAGGGGAAGAAAAATGACAGAAACTTGGCTTTACATATCTCAATATGAAATGCTTTTCATTTCTAATTTCTTGTCCTAAATATGAAAAGACATAAGCCAATATATAATATGTGTAATAGAATGCTTTGAATTAGACTTGTGAATATTTAAGCATATAGACAAACATCAAATAAAAGTCCTTCATTGTGTTAACTAGAAAACAGTAGCTCTAAATACATGATAAATGTCCCTTAGGAAGATTATTCAAGAAAAATACTTGGATCAAGCTGATGATTAGCCAAGATCTTCACTGTCACAAGTTATATGCTGTATATTTTTATAATCAGGAATACCAATATTGTAACTTGCTCAATTAATACAAAACATTTTCTATGAATCTTTAGTAGAAACAAACTAGTATTCTCAACCTGCTAAGCAATATGAATAAATATGCAACATTAATTTTTTTGGCATGATTACACACTGGAGCAGAGTTTTCACAAAGTGGAACAAATTTGCGAGTGAATTAGGAACCAAATCCAGGTTGCATTATGTTCTAGGTGCTACAAACTCAATCAAAGAACTTTATGAGAAATTAGGAATATTCTGCATGTCCTTTAGGATGAAAGGAAATTCATCATGTTAATAGTTAATACACATTCACATTTGCCGTGCTGTTTCTATGGCAGAGATGGCTACCAGATGTAAGATGTGTTGCTCTACAAAGGAACCTTTCCTTCACACCCTGGTAAAGAGACGAAATTTTAAGTGAACTCAAGAGCATCCTTGGTCTAAGCAGAATAAATATTTCAGCATTTGGATGAATGCATGGTAAATAAAATGGTGCATTGTATGATGGCAACTGGAATGGGTTCAGATTAAATTTTCTTCTAATGTGGAGTTCAAACTGTGCCAAGCAATGCTCTTAAGTGTGTAAAGCACTTAAGAGCATTGCTTGGCATAGTTTCATTAGAAATACTAATGAGGTAGGTTATATTCCCTTTCGCCAGAGGAAAAGTCTCCATAGGATTCGCTACATTACCTAGGACCACAAAGCCTGCATGAAATCAAATCTAGTACTGATTCTTGCAGTGTTACTTCTATGAACTAAAATGATGTAATGGAGCGGGAGCATTCTACAAGGAGCATTGAGTGATTTTCAGTTTTCTGCTAATTGAACTCTATTACTTTATAGATGCCACATTTTTCCATGGTGTTTGTTGGCAGAGCTTCATCCAATGTGCTGTGTTATAGGGTTTGTGTGCCTAAGTCTGCTAGTTTTCGGAACTGAGTATCAATGCCTATAAGACTGATATCTATGCATTTGCTACTTTTTCAGAAAATTCCTTCTATACTGTTCCCCTTCATCCTCATGCTTGACCCAACATTATAGACAATGGCATCTGCCCATCCCCCTGTCCTACTCTTTGTAATTGAATACCCATTCACATCCTGTAATCTCATACAGATAAATACAAATAAGAGCTATTAAGCTCTCTATTTTGATTGCAATATGGTCCCAGAAACATTTCTTTTTGCACTATGCTAAAGTCAAGGACATTTACATTTTGCTTCTAACAAAGTTAGCCTGGGACATGATAGTCATTCTGCAAATGTACGTTGATCCAGACCTAAACTTTAGGAGGCAAATGTGAGCTCCCTTCTGGCTGTGCAACTTTATTCAATGTTCTTAACCTCCGTGAGTCTCAGGTTTCTCATTTTATAAATAAGAATAATAATTTTTGCCACTTCAAAATTATTATGGGGAGCATGTTACATAATACATTTAAAACCCTTCACATGGTGCCTGGTATATAGGAGACAATACACAAGCAACTATAACTATTCTGAATGCTTCACTGACTGTTTCAATGTGTGCTCCCTTTTTTCTCTTTTACAGAGGTTTCTGCTGTTTTTGAGGCTGGAACATCAGTTACATACATGTTTCAAGAACCCTACCCTGTCACCAAGAATACAAACCTCTCATCTTCAGCTATTTACACAGATACGGCTCCATCCAAAGAGAACATTGCATTCAGTTTTGTGACAGCTCAGACACCCAGCCTCTTGCTCTTTCTCAATTCTTCTTCTCAGGACTTTCTGGCTGTCTTTCTCTGCAAAAATGGTGAGTGTAGATGACATAAAGTCCAATGGAGTGTCAGACTGGCCTGGAGGGAGAGTGCATGTCCTCCAGAACTCTGCATAGTTTTAACCTAAAGTTGGTCCCATTTGGGTAGCTTTTTTCAAGCCTGCCAGCCAAACTCTTGATTATACTTTACCTTTATGAGTTGCAATTGGTATTCAGGGCCAGCGTCAATTCACTGCTGAAGTCTCAAATGCATTGACTTTAATTTACCTCAACTGTGTAGCAGTAATTCTTTATTATTTATTCTGTGCTGGAATCCATTAAGTGTAAAGGAGAAGATCATAAGCATATCTGAATTTCAGAAGGACACTTGCCACATATATCCTGTCATCTTTGCTGCAGTCCTTTTTACTGAGGGTTGTTAAAACACCTAGCAAAATGCAGGCTATATTAATAGATGTCAATTGTCCAGGTCTTAGAGAAAAGTACTATACATGAGTTATAACCTTGTGGAAGAGAAAATCTGCTTCTGAGAACCAGATTTTGGTTGGGGGAGACAAACTTTTCTATATAGTTAAAGACTGTGCACACTGTAGCATTTTCTATCTTGAAACAGCAAAATTTGGGATATTTTATTTTAAAAAAACAATAATACTATTGTTTTTATAAATAAACAATTTGTTATTTCTTTTCATTCTACAATTATTCCAACTTAATATGAAATTCACAAACACTTGCATGGCATTTTTTTCCTGAAATTAAATAAATAGACCCAATTATTTTTGAAGGTTATATATAATATATTATAGTTTATGCTTCTGGACTGGTGATACGTTCAGTATCATTATATTTGAAGAGAAGGCATTATTTTTCCATTTGTAAGGTATCTTATAGAACCTAGGCTTTCATGATTAAATTATCCATTATTCGTTTAAGAAAAAGGTGAGAATGTGGAAAGAATGTGGGCAAAATGGACTATGAGAAGATTAAGGTAATGAAGGGCCAGATTGTCTTCCACACAAGGAATGCTGAAGGTGGCCAGTTATTATGGTTATTAGAAGTCAGGATTTCTTCCCATATATCCTCATTACACCTTGCAAGAATAAGGACTCTTGTTATCTCTGTGGCCAAGGACACTACAAAATTAGAACCCCATGGGGTTAGTATAATCGCTTTTACAGGCAAAATGGCCAAGACCTAGATATTCCTGTTATATGATCTCCAAAAACACTGTCCTGTAATCAAGAGCTTCCCTTTCCTCCTCTTGAAATCTGCAGGTATTATGACATGGGCTTTTTATCAGTTCTTCAGGACCCACAATGGTATACTATAGGAAGGATTGTGGTGGCCCACAGTAGAAGGAGAGTTCAAGGAATGAAGCACTTATATAGCCCTTTCTAGACCTTAGGAGAAATTCTCAATAATTTTCTTTATCTACATTTTATTGGGTTTATTGTTCATTACTTCATCCTGCTTTTTGATGTCTAATGACTTATGACTTTCAAAGTAAGGGATGGTATATTTGATTCTAATTGTAGGATCAAAATTGGGGAGCCTGTGGTTTGAACCAGGCCTGAAGTACAATGATAATAACTATGGCCCAGGTAATGCAAAAGGTTTCATTCATTGTACGAGTAACAGAGAAGAAGAAAGAGAGAGAGAAAGATGAAGAGGAGAAGAAAGAGTTGGAGGAGGGAGACAGGTCATTCCAAGTGCATCAGTCCTTGAGGAATCTACAGGAGAGAAAGGTTATTCATTCTGCTATTTATTGGAAGACCTTTACATGATTGTCATTAGTACCACTATATCAACATGCCAGGTCTTCCACTTTGCCTTATAATTCCTCTTGAGGTTGATAAGACTGGCTGAGGACACTGGGAGATGCAGAGGTCAAGCAGGTTAACCTATGCCAAACAGATGATTTATGACAACACTGGGACCATAACGCAGATCTCCTGATAATCAGTCCAGAAATATTCCTTCTAAATCAGTTCATCCTCTAATGATGTGGATGGAACATATTAAGATGGTTATGGCTGGGTGCAGTAGTGCACACCTGCAATCCCAGCAGCTTGAGAGGCAGAGACAGGAGGATCGTGAGTTGAAAGTCAACCTCAACAAAAAAATTTTAAAAAATGAGGTGCTAAGCAATTCAGTAAGACCCTGTCTCTAAATAATATACAAAATAGGAGAATAGGACTGGAATGTGACTCAGTGGTCGATTGCCCCTGGGTTCATTCCACAGTAACCCCTCTCCAAAAAAAAAAAAAAAAAAAAGATAGTTATGGATGGAGATTATCATGTTATGTGAAATAAGACAGTGCCAAAAACCCAAAAGACCCTGTATTCTCTGTGATGCTAATTTCACAATGGGTGTGGGGAGAAGGAAGAAGACAAGTTCATTGGATTAGACAAAGGAGAATGAAGGGAAGGGAGGGGGTGTGAATATGAAAGACAGTAGAATGAACTGGACATAATTTTCCTATGTTCATGTCTGAACACATGACCAGTGAAACTCCACATCATGTACAACCACAAGAATAGAACATTATATATAATATGTCAAAATACACTCTACTCTCGTGTATATATAAAAAGAACAAATAAAATAAAGAGAATTGAAAAAAAAAAAAAGATGGTTATGGAGAAGTAAGATGCAGGATTCTCTCCAAAGCCTCTTTTGAGTGTAACTTCACAAGCACATGTATTGCTGTCAGGCCAGAAGCATGAATATAACTGTCATGAATGCAGACAATGCATAACAAGACTGATGTTGTCTACTTAATTTAATTAACTCAGACTGTCCATGGTTCTCGAAGCAACTCTGTTTAATTGGTGATGTGGATATAACCTAAAAACCCAGTTTTCCATAGTTGGAGCTATTGAGGCACATAATCAAATAACTTCATTAAAATCTTTTAACAAGTAAGGGGCAGATTCAGGATTCAACCTCCCTTCCCCAGTCTGATAGCATATTCTGTACTCTAAGTCATAAGAGCTAAATTTGTTTGTTTTTGTAGTGCTGGGGATTGAACTCAGGGTTGTGAATATATAAACAAGTGCTCTACCTCTGAGTTACAGCTCTCTCTGTAATAATTTTAAAAATAATTTGTATATTTAATAGGGAAGGCATTCTTGAATTCTGCCATGTTCCTAGATTCCTATATCATCAGAAACTCAGCCTGACTCCATAGACATTTGTGTTTTTTTTAAAACACTAGCTAAATTCAGGAAATAAGGAGACCTGTGCTTTGTTTGTTTTATGGTTAGGTCTCAGGGCAAGTGTGAAAGCCCTAGGGCTAGTCCTTTTAGCTCAGGTTAAACCATAGAGATGGATGTCCACAACGTGGTTAGTAATAGGCAGCCCCACATTGTTCCAGGTGACACTTCTGTGAATGCCTTGGAGAAGGACTAGGGCATATAGAATCCTGGGTATCACCTGTCATCTCCTTATGCCACAGAGATACAACCAAGATCCATGATCACTCATTCATTCTTCCATTAACTCTTAAGGTCAGTACTAGGTTCAACTCTGTAGTATGAGAGACTGAGAAGACAGAAAAGATAAGCAGGACAGGGTGCTGTCTAGGTGATAAGGAAAAAGAGACACAGAAACTGTCTTCAAGTTTTAAAAAGCAGCCTAGTGAGAAGAGGGAGTACCCAGATTTCTAAAGCAATCTAACTAGAAAGAAGGCTTCAGGGATTATAACAATGGGATCAAATAGTCAAGTGGTAGCCTTCTCATTGGAGTTTTCAGATAATAATTAAATGACTATTTGTTGGAGAACCTGTAATAATTCCAGCAGCAGAAGAGAGAAAAAAATAGCTGGAGTTTTTTCTTTTCCCTCCATATCTTAGATTTTGTGATTATTTGTTTTCTTCTGGTGTTGTCTGACATTAATATTACTTTCCATTAAGAATTCTTTTACAGACCTTGAAATGCTGCTTTGAGGAATTAAGAATTGATACCTTTACAACTTGTTTTCAATGTATCCATGGTATCAAGTTTCTGACCAAATTATTTGTGAATCATATGTGGGGTGAGGGCACTGCATTATCAAGAGCTAGGAATATTTTCAATGTGCCTTTGATTCACTGCAGTAAAAAAAAAATACATTACTGAAAATGCTATTGGAAATCAGGAATACTTTATGGGCAAAAAGATAAGGAGAGAAAAAATAGTAAAAGGTTAACTAGGAAAGGTCTTTTATCTGTAAGAGTTTTTATAATAAGATTGAGTCATACCTAGCTGAGATGGAATTAAGGGACTTGTTCTCATGCAGGCTTCTTAACCTTTTTTTGAATCTAAGACACTTTTGGGAATCTGGTGGAATTATGAGGGGAGGGCCCTATTGAAGTGAGTCCCTTTTGCTTTCCCAGGAGGAAGCAAACATCCAGAACCAGCTTATACAAAATAGCTTTAATTCCAGTACTGTGGATTAAGAAGCCAGGGTGGGGAGTTAGTTGGATAAATTGTGCAAATACTGAACAAAATTATCAGCTTGCAAACTTATTTCATATAATTTTGCAGGCCAGAGGAAAGATCAATGTGATTCAAAGTCATGCTTACAAGTCTTGCCCTGGCAAGGGTTTGATTTGGCTGGTTTGGAATTCTTCTTTGCCCTTTATCATTATTCTTGAAATTTCTCCAAACATGGATTTATTTGGATTTAAGCTGCTGCTGTCTTTTTAAGTGAAAACAGGTTCTTCTTCCTAAATGAAGAAAAGGATTTTAATTTGTGGGTGGAAGAGTGGAGGCAGAAACAGAGGCATTTTGAGGTCAGGTAGTTCTCAGGAGAGAGAGGGCAATTAGAGCTCCATATTCTGGGGCTTTGAGTCATAGGCAACTTCTCAGAGACTTGGCAATTAGAAGAGAAGGGTCTTTCAAATGAGGAAAGAGTCTAGAGAGGGAGCTGAGAGTGTTTTAAAGCTACACTTGACCTTCACAGCATTCTGCTGAGGGATGGCTCTGCCTTCTCTACAGTACTGGGGGGGTTGTCCTTGAAGTTTGTCATTTGAAAATAGTCAAGGAGACCCTTCCACAAGCAGATTAAATTTCACATCTGAGAGAGAGAGAGAGAGAGAGAGAGAGAGAGAGAGAGAGAGAGAGAGAGAGAGAGAGAGAGGTCAATAAGACCCTACCCTGCCTTACAGAATTTGTTTTGGGACAGAAATAAAGACAACCAACCATATAACATGGCACCAGGTACATATATGCTAGATCCTAGGTCAAGGTAGAGGGAAGTCAAATGAATCAATTTTCTCTGATAGAGAAGGTCAGAAAAGGCATCATGCAGTGGGTGAACTTTGAATTATGAAATATAAGTCAGTATTCTCTATGCAGATATCATGTTCTTTAATAAAAATATTTCTTTGTTCTGCATTTTGCCATTGTAATGCCACTGCAGAAATGTATATTCCCCAATCAATTTTATTCAATATGGTTTTAAACATTAGTCCATTTTGGATCCTGAATTGTATAAAAAGTCAAATTTGAAAGATGTGCTAACTTTTAGGCCACCAAACTACAGTAAAGTGCTATGAGTACAAAATCCAAATGGTGCTCCCAGGTCACCTTACCACGGTGGCTGTTCAGGTGCCCTTCAGCACCAAATGGTTTGTCTGCCTTTGCTTCAGTATTTCCTCTTTATTAATCTTTTTGAACATATACACTCATAAGACTCACTGTCTGCATTTCTGATTGTATACACCTTGGAGGGAATAATGATGAACCAAGACACTTCACATTTGGACAGATCCCTGACACAAGAGTCAGGGATCCAAAGACTCTTGTGTCTTCCAAGGACAAAACTCACTATCTGCTTTGAGTTGACCTTATGTTATCCTCACCATTCTTCCATGTGAGTCCTTCAGAGTTTAGTGCTGTCTCCTACTACCCACTCTCTGACACTGGCATAAGTCTGTGTTCCTCTGGCAGCAGGAATTCTGATAAACAGACTGAGAGAAGCCTCAGAAGCTTCAGAAGGCTTATTTGTTTTGCTTTACTATGCCCTGATCACTTGCATCTCAGTGGCTTGCATCATGCAACTTTGCTAGCTTTGATTTGAAATCCCCCAAATATACTGTGTTTTTCCCCAGATTTGATTCTGTTGTTCATTTCCCACATTTGTAGGCTTTCCAACTATCTCTTGTTGTCTGTCATTCATCATCCATTACACAATGTGGTTATGACATACTATGACCTCTAGGGGATGATCAAGAGTCCTCCTCTTCACCTCTCCCTCCTAGGGGAAGAGGAAGTGTCAGAGGCTGGAACAAAAGGAACGTGCACTATCTTATATTTAGCATCCAGTGCTAAGTTGTGAGTCTGAGTGTGAAAGTAGAAACATGTTGAGTGGAATTGTATTTGAGGAAACTTTCTTGTTTTTCTAAACTTTGTTGTGATGAACACCTTAATTTGTTAGTGTCCCTGTAGGTTCTTGAAGGTTGCTATGAACTTAGTTTTTCCCTTGCCCTCAATCTTCATTTTGAAATCCCGACCCCAAGTGTAGCTGCATTTACTGTAAAGAAGTTAGCACGTCAAAGATGCCACAAAATTGGAGCCCTGAACCAACAGGATTTGTGAGCTCATAAGAAGAAACACAAAATTGTCTTTGTGTTGCTAAATGCCATGTAAAGACAGAGCAAAAAGTCAGACTCTACAAGCTCAAAGGGCCTTTCCTTGGGGAAAAGACCAAATCATCTGGCAGCTTGACCTTGGACCTGCAGCTGCCAGAACTGTGAGAAAACAAGTTTCTCTGGTTTGGGTCACTCAATATATCATATTTTGTTTCAACTGACTGAACAGACAGAGATCAAATAAAGCAATGCAAATGGGCAATGCAAATGGACATGGGCGTGCATTGCAGGCTATAATGTACAGAGCGTTTTTATTTTCTTATTGATAATGGTAATAATAAGAATTATTTGCATAATTGTGTTATCAGAGCATGAATACAAAGTTCAAGGTTAAATGCATTTGGGATTAAAATTTAATACAAAGAGGAAAAGGAAATTGCCCAGTGGCTAGAGGCTGAGCACTTGATGGGCAGAACATTAGCCTGAAGAAGGAGAAAGATAAGGCAGTGGGTGCTCACTCTGCACATTAGCTGATTGCCATTGGACACAGGCAGCATATTTTACTATCCAAGAGCAGAGAAACAATACATTTTAAGGATTATTTTCTCAAATGTCCTCTGATGCAGACCTTTAAGGAACAGGGAACTTGTTTGATGTTTCAAAAACAGAGAAAACTCTGGAACGGAGTAAACTTTCTCTGTGTAAACCACTAAGTCAGGCTCTGCAAGATACATTGGAGGAGATGTAGTCAAATGTGAGAGAACCGCCCCTCCTCAACCCCAACTACTCTCCTTGTGGGGCAAGCTGGGCAGCAAATGCCAACATCAAGGAAAATCAACATGGGGGAACCACTCCTATTGATCTAGTTCTTTAAGTCCCTGGGGGTGGGGGACAGTAATTAAAGACTAGTACAGAAATAAAACTAACAAAAAATTCAAGTAGCTCTACATATATTTTTTTTTTTAATACACAGGATCTTAGTTTTCTATGGCTGCCATAACAAAATACCACAGATGGTTGACTTAAACAATGGAAATTCCCTTCCTTGCAATTTTTAGAGTTTTGACATTCAAGATCAAGATGGTAGAAGTGCTGGTACCTGTTGAGTTGACTACCTTTTCTCTGCACATCCATGAGAGAGAGAGAGAGAGAGAGAGAGAGAGAGAGAGAGAGAGAGAGAGAGAGAGATTGGATTAAGTTCTCTACTGTCTCTTCATACAAAGACACCATTCTTTTTCTTCTATGAGACACAGGGTCTCTAGTTGTATTCCTAAATCCTTGATCCATTTTGAGTTTGAGTTTTGTGCATGGTGAGAGATAAGGATTTAATTTCATTTTGTTGCATATGAATTTTTAGTTTTTCCCAGCACCATTTATTGAAAAGGCTTTCTCCAATGCGTGTTTTTGACAGCTTTGTCTAATATAAGATAATTATAGTTTTGTGGGTCAGTCTCTGTGTCCTCTATTCTGTACCATTGGTCTACCAGTCTGTTTTGGTGACAATACCATATTGTTTTTGTTACTATTACTCTGTAGTATAGGTTAAGGTCTGGTGTAGTGATACCACCTGCTTTACTCTTCTTGCTAAGGATTGCTTTGGCTGTTCGGGGTCTTTTATTTTTCCAGATGAATTTTATGATTGCTTTTTCTATTTCTATGAGGATTGTCATTGGAATTTTGATCAGAATTGCATTAAATATGTATAGTGCTTTTGAAAGTATGGTCATTTTGATAATATTAGTTCTGCCTATCCAAGAGCAAGGTAGATCTTAGGCCCCAACTTCCTTAATAAGACTCCTGTGGTACAAGAATTAAAGTCAAAAATCAATAAATGGGATGGACTCAAATTAAAATGTTTCTTCTCAGCAAAAGAAACAATCTGTGAGGTGAACACAGAGCCTACATCTTGGGAGCAAATCTTTACCACTCACACATCAGATAGAACACTAATCTCTAGGTATATAAAGAACTCAAAAAGCTAAACACCAAAAAACCAAATAACCCAATCAATGAATAGGCCAAGGACCTGAACAGACACTTCTCAGAAGATGATGTACAATCAATTAACAAATATATGAAAAAATGTTCATCATCACTAGCAATTAGAGAAATGTTATTATCAAACTCTAAGATTTCATCTCACTCAAGTCACAATGGCAGCTATTATGAAGACAAACAATAATAAGTATTATCGAGGATGTGGGGAAAAATGTACACTCATACACTGCTGGTGGGACTGCAAATTGGTGCCGCCAATATGAAAAGTAGTATGGAGATTTCTTGAAAAATTGGGAATGGAACTACCATTTGACTCAGCTATCCCTCTCCTCGGTCTATACCAAAGGGCTTAAAAACAGCATACTACAGGGACACAGCCACATCAATGTTTATAGTAGCACAATTCACAATAGCTAAACTGTGGAACCAACCTAAATGCTCTTCAATAGATGGATGGATAAAAAAATGTGGCATATATATATATACAATAGAATATTACTCAGCAATAAAAGAGATAAAATTATGGCATTTGCAGGTAAATGGATGGAGTTAGAGAAGATAATGCTAAGTGAAGTTAGCCAATCCCTAAAAAACAAATGCAGAATATTTTCTTTGATATAAGGGGCTGATTCATAGTGGGATAGGGAGGAGGAGCATGGGAGAAATAGAAGGACTCTAGGTAGGGTAGAGGGGTGGGAGGGGAAGGGAGGGAGCATGGGGTCATTAATGATGGTGAAATGCGATGACTGTTATTATCCAAAGTACAGGAATGAAGACACAAATTGGTGTGAATATACTTTGTATACAACCAAAGATATGAAAAATTGTGCTCTATAGGTATAATAAGAATTATAATGCATTCCACTATCATATATATATATATATATATATATATATATATATATATATATATATATATCACCAATATTATAGAATTAGGGCCCCAGTTTTATGACTTCATTTAAACTGAATTACTTTCTTAGAGGCCTCCATAAGTCATATTGTGGGTTATTCTTCAGCGTGTAAATTTTGGAGAGACATATATTTAGTCCATACACTAACCATCTGCTATAAGCTATTCTATACGTCATAATAGAAAATTGAATATGATATCTTTGACTCTGGGGATATTCCTGAGTTTAGGAGCCATATATGACTCATCTTTATAACATAAGCATCTGGCAGAGTTCCTTAGTACAGAGAATATTCCTGGGTTGAATTTATGGTTTTCTGTTATTTTTGTTGTCATCATGGAACTACTGGAACCCAGGGTAGTTATCCACTGAACTATATCCCCAGCTCTTCTTTTGTAGAAATAAATAGTAGAAATAAATTCTATCTAGCAAATGTGGGAATGCCCCCACAGAATCCACAAGGAGATTTTTGTAACCAAATGAAATGGATTTTCCTCTTGGTGAACGCAAAGCCAAGAAGCACCACCAGGAGATAAAAGAGTGAATAGAAGTTTATCACTTTCACCAAGTAAGAAAAATATTGGGGATGATTCTAAAGGTGGGGTTCTTCCCAAAAAAAGAAAGCAAGGGGACTTGGGAGGGAACAAATATATTCATATCAAAGAGACTCATCAGCACAATAGACACTGGACCATTTCTGAGTATGTTCACTTCATGGTCAATAAAACATTAAAAAATAAATAAAAAGGTAATTGAATGCCTGATGGTGGTGGAATTTAATATTATAATGAGCACATTTTACTTTAGATCACCTGAAAGGAGTGAGGCAGTTCTCTGCCATTTCACTGGCTTCTCTCAAGTTTCTCTGTAATCTTTATGTAAAACAAACAGAAAGGAAAACAACTTTGAAAGTGCAGTAACAGTCATTTAAAGAAGCGGCAACTTTTTTACTCGTGTAAATATAGAAGCTTTTTCTAAATGTGTCAGTTTAGCAGCTAACAGCTTCATAGGAGTGCAGGAAGGCTATACTGAAGTGTTTTTGTCCTTCATAGTATTTTTTCTGCCACCTGTGATATATGTGTGAGAAACAGGGCTGTTTATAGAGTGGGTCTCTGTGGAGCTGGTGTTCTGTGGCTTTATTTTCCAAGGGCTTTCTGTGTCTTCTCACTTTGTACTTTTCCAGTTTAAACACTTGAGAAATTTTTCCTAGAATTGAGCAGCTGTTGTTTTTTTTTTTAATTTTTTAATTTTTTTAACAAGACCAGTTGCTAACAACTGTAGTGTGAGAATCAGGATAATTATTATCCACCCTGTGATGTTATATTGTTTGTAGAAAGGAAAAAGAAATGCTTGAGGTGGCTTGGTTTCTTCATCTGTACCTTTGGGATAATTGTGTTGGTCAAGGGTCTCACAGCAGTGCTGTGGGGGATTAATGAGATCCTATTTGTAAAGGGTCTGGAGGAACTCAGATGAAAGATGTGGGAAAAATACCAGAAGGGTTATTACAGAACTCTCCAAAGAGCTGGCTGGTTTCTGAGCCACCTGGAATTTTTTTTTTTTTTTTTTAAAGCTGGGGTGAAGAGATTGGGGATTGAATATTTAGCTTTTGGACTAGAACTCTAATTAGAGGTTTAAGGATTAAGGAAATAGTTGGAGTCTGTTCGAATAAAGCTTTTCTCAGAGAAAAGACATGTTTTGTTCTCCTCAGAGCACTCGACCTGTAAATACTTACATCTCGAGATGCAAGACAAACTCAGCAATTGGCCAAGCTCGGGGCTTGTTCAGTTCTCTGTGCAGTTAATTTCCTTTTGTGAAGCAAGTAGGCCTTGAATGATCATTATTTCTCCTAATTCATAGTTATTAAAGATGCGCTGCTGCTTGAACAAGTAGCCTGACTTCTCTATGTTTAAAAATGAGGGCTTTGGAAATCGGATCCCTTATTCTAAAGCCACAGTTGGCACAAAAGAGATGGTGAATCATTTTCAATCCTAAGAGTTCAACTCAAATTCCTGACATCACCCACGTGCCATCTTCTTTGATCTCTCAGCTACAAAATGCTTCGTAGGAGCTAACATACTCATGCACTACAGAATGATGTTTTCTTCAAAGACAGACTACATATACAGGTGATTCCATAAGATTATAATGGATGGACATTATTATCCAAAGTACATGTGTGAAGACACGAGTTGGTATGAATATACTTTGTATAAAACCAGAGATATGAAAAATTGTGCTCAATATGTGCAATAAGAATTATAACACATTCTGCTGTCATATATAAATTAAAAAAATAATTTTAAAAATAAAAATACTATGCAAAAAATAAAAGATTATAATGGAGTTGGAAGACTCATATGAATTGGTATGTTACTCAGGTTTTCAACACTGTGACCAAAATCCACTGACAAGAACAACTTGGAGAAGGAAAAGTTTATTTTGGATTAATAGTTCCAGAGGTTTCAGTATATGATAGGCCAACTCTGCTGCTCTGGGTTCGAGGTAAGGGAGAACATCATGACAGAAGGACATGGTTGAGGAAACCTGCTCAGTTCATGGCAGCTGGGAATCATGAGGAGCCAGGGTCAAGATGTAGTCACCAAAGGCACACTGCCAGTGATGACTTCCAACAGCAAATGCCCAACTACATATAGATACACCCGGAAATTTCTTCAAATTATTCATTCATCAAATGGATTAATCCACTGTTGAAGTTTCCATCTCTCATAATCTTATCATTTTACCTCTGAACATTGCTGCATTGCCTAACACATGAGCTTTTCAGGGGACATTAGAAATCCAAACCTTAAACGTCTAGTATTTTTACTGTGCCTTTTCTATGTTTAGACATGTTTACATATACAAATACTTACCCCTGGGTTACCGTTGCCTATAATATTGAGTATAGAGATATTCTGTATAGCTTTGCAGCCTAAGACTAATAACTGTACCATATAAGCTAGGTATATAATATCCCATCTAGATTTGTATAAGCACATTCTATGCTTTTTTGTACAATGACAAAATTGTCCAATGTCTAAAAGCATTTACAGAAAGTGAGATTAGAAGTGGAAGGGGGTACTAACAAAATATAATTGAAACAATTTATAGAATTAAAAGCAAACACAAAGTAAAATTTGTTCCCTTTCCCAGCATAAAGATTAGAAAACAACATGCCAAAGCAAAGTCCAAATCCTGTCTCCTACAAATAGATGATCAGTAAGCAGGATAGCAAAGAGTGCCTTAACAAGAACATGAAAAATTTGCAAGTATTGGGAAACCACTCAGACATTGTGTCATCTGGCATCCCTCAGAGAAACAGGGGGGGGGGGGGGAGAGAGAGAGAGAGAGAGAGAGAGAGAGAGAGAGAGAGAGAGAGAGAGAGAGAGAGAGAGAGAACCTCATACAAGGTAGGAAAAAGCCACACAAGGATCTGGATACAAGAAGGCAGGGATTACTGAAGTCCATCATGGAGGCTGTCAATTACTACATGTTTCACCAATTCAAGAAGTACATAAGAAAGAAACATATGGAGTTCAGGAAACAGGGAACCACCTCAGAACAGGCCAGGTCATATCTCTAGAATGTGTTTGCCGAAGTCCAAGAGATCAACCAGTCTAGTCTTATAGGACTGTTGTTGTCAAAGGGGCATAGTGTTCCAAAACTCTCTGTGCTTCCTCTGGGGGATTTTTGGCAACCCCTGGAGATACTGTTCATTGTTAAGATGGAGAGTGCTACTGGTATAAGGTGGGTAGAAGTCAGAAATTCTGTGATATGTATTGAAAATCCAAGAGAGCTTCCCGTGACAAAGAATTCTCTATTCTAGCTTATTGGTAGTTTTGAGGTTCCAAAAAATAGGCCTAGTATCTGGAAAGCAGAAGAGAGTGCTTTCCTAAAGAAAATATGCAAAGCAAAGAGTTGTATTTATATCAGATAAACAGTATAGACAGTGAAGACCAACCTAACCAAAATTGTTATATATATATATATATATATATATATATATATATATATATATATGTGTGTGTGTGTGTGTGTGTGTGTGTGTGTGTGTGTGTGTGAGAGAGAGAGAGAGAGAGAGAGAGAGAGAGAGAGAGAGAGAGAGAGACCTGGGTATGGGCCCATATAATGACTAGGTCTAAGGAAGATAATTCTTCATTCTCTGTTGTGGCAGGGCAAAAAAAATCTAAAATTGATAACATAAGAAGCAGCAGTATATTTAATAAAATAGTTGAAGGAAAATAATGAGAAAATGAATAGAACTAAAAGTAATTGCATGTGAGGATAAAGGGCTGAGGAAGAGTACTTTATCACATTGTCTTTCTATACTATTTTGTAAATGCATTGCTTTGATTAAAAAATAATTAAATGCTTGAAATGAGTGCACTGCTATAATCTAAGAAAGTGATAAAGAGTTGTGTTAGTAGAAAATTAGTTTGTCTCCCCAGCAACAAATATGTCTGAATATCTAAAGAATATTGATTGATTAAAGACACATGAGATAATTATGTGCACTTTTGCATTAATGCCCAATTTTGATGTTATCCATGCATGGAGTCTTTCAATGAGTGAATGAAGAAAAGAACGTAAGAATGAATAATGAAATGACTGAATTGGAATTAACAAGTACAAAGAAAATGATATTACTTTCCCAACAATTAAGCATGTTTCATTTGGATAATTCAAGCAGAGACCAATAAGAAGCTCCTCATCTCCTGATTTATTTCAGACCCCCGTTTCCATGAACTTCGTAGAATGTGTGCTCTGACAAGCATATTGAGAAGAGCTCTGATGGCTACTTCTCAGTGTCTTGTATGAACTCTCATCCTGAACCTAACCTTTAAATGTTCGCCTTCTTGGGGAAGTTTTTGCTCTTTTGGAGGAAAGATCTGCCCTTATTGAGATGTCTCACTCATTCCCATGACTTCAGATTGTGTAAGTTGATGAACTGCACATTTGTATGCCTAGCTTGGGTGGCTCCATTTGCTTTACAAGAATCATCTCAAATGCCTGTGGGGTCAACTTCACTTGACTTTTTCCTTTCTTCCAGAAGGATCCTAGCTCCACTTGTAGCCCCTCTTCTCTCTGAGATAAACCCCTGCATGAATTTTTCCTTTCTCATAGAAATATTCTACAATAATGCAAATGTCCAAGTCAGAAACAAGCAGTGGTCATCTCTTCCTCTTTCTCTGCATTCCAGAATCCAGAATCCAGGTAACTTGTGTTACCAAGTCCCCAGAATGCATTTTTATATTGAATCTTTTAATACTATATTGCATTGTTTTGAATCTACTTCCTTAGTCTCATTAATATTCATTCAATTCATTTTTTGGGGGGTGGGGCTTGGGATGGAACCCAGGATCTCCTGGAATCACAGTCTCAGCTCCCTATATTCATCTAATTCATTACACTACCACTTTGGTTATCTTTGGTTTGGACCACCTAATTTTAGAAGCAAATATGGCCACAGTGTTCATATACTTCTCCCAGACTTTGTACCTGTTTCCTTTTAATTCATTATCTATTTTGACTAGGATGATCTTTTCAAAGTTCAAATATATTCATGTCATGTGTGTTTTGATAGTTCCCAAACACTTCACTTTCAAGCACTCTCTGGTGAAGTTTTAATTCTTAACATTTTTCTACCTCACTGTACCCTCTTATCTATTTGTGTTACCAAGTCCCCAGAATGCAGGCCTGCTTGTGGAAGTCCCAACAAAATAGATCTGTTCATTCACTCCAAAAACTAAGAAGAAAAGCTAACAATGAAAAGCAAGAAAGGAACTTCAATCAATATGATCATATTGGGAAGGCAAAGTGAGATCTATCATCACAGCCCTGTCCTCAGGATGCTGACGGGAGCTTCAGGCTAAGATATAGGAAGGGTTGGGGCAGAAGGTTACAGGTAGCTATCACTAAGCTGTCTTGATCAAACTGTGTTCTGGTTGATCACTTTTTCAGTTCTGGTTCTCGAAGAAGAGTCCAGAGATGTCCTTATAACTTGTGAGGGCTTCACAGGATACATGGTGTTTATCTATCAGACCTGCCCTTCTAGACAGGAGCACCTCAGCTCCCATGAGATATAGTGTGACTACTTAGGACTTCTAGGCAACAGTCCAGGGATCTAAACCAGGATGCCACAAACCCTCCATCTTGAAGGGGAACAAGAATTTACCTGTATTACCAATTTTTAGAGGAACACTCCTTAAATAATTGACATGCCTTCATGCAAAGCTGATCAGGAACCTGACCCAAAGTTCAAGGTAATAAAGGAGACCTATACCAAATGAGGGTGGAGATCCCCAGCTTTATCCTGCATTCAGTTTCCCAGAGTGAAACTGCAGGTCCAACTGAAGTCACTTCTTTTGACAAAGGCAATCTCTTTAAGTGCCTATGATATAATGAATTATGTTTAGAACTCTGAGTGCATCATGTGCTATCTTTTCTCTGGGTCCTTCATATTTTGTTACTGCTCTGGCTGTGTTACTTCCCAGAAAATTTTATATGTTGATGACATATACTGGTCCCCATCAGAGTAATGTCTGGAGGTGGGGCTTTAAGGAGGTGATTGCACTATAAGGGCTCTAAACCCCAAAATAAATTAGCTTATTTGATGAATTAATAATTTGGATGGACTACTGGGAAAACTAGAGGCAGTTGAGGCATGGTTTTAGGAAGTAGGTCAGTGAGGGGAGGGACCTTGGGGATTATCTATTGTCCCTGCCCTGCCCTTGCTTCTGGGTTGCCATGAGGTGACATATTTGCCTCTGTCACATTCTTTCTCCTTGAAGTTCTTTCTCATCTCAGGCCCATAGCAATGCAGCCAGCCATTTATGAACTGAAATCTAATAAACTGTGTTCTCAAACCAAACTTTCCTCATCCAAGTTGTTTGTGTCAGGTATTTTGGTCACAGCAATGAAAAGGGAACCAAGAGAGTCAGCTTGAACATCCTTTCTTTGCCTGTTTCCATTCTTCCTTGCTGGCAAACTCTTATTCCTTCAAGTCTCAGTTTAACCTAATTTTCTCTGGGAAGCATTGCTGGTCTTTTCCCTAAGACAATGTTAAATGCTCTCTTAATGGCTTCCATAACAGTCTATTACAAAAGTGGTCATAATCACTGTTACTCACTTCCACTACAGTGATCCTGACTCCAGAACTTAGTACCACTGGCCTAGTGCCACGTGGGATCCAGCATCCACACCCAATAAACATGCCACCATCGAAGACAGCTTTTTCTAGTAAAATTGCTTAAGAGCTTATTTGACAAGGGATACATTTTTTCTAAGTAAAAGATCCTTCTTATGAGCATATTCAAGTGTTTGATCTTTAGGAGTGTTTCTGTCATATCTTTGTGGTTCACTAAGAATGAAAGAGAAGAAATTAAATTAAGTGTTTGCTGTCATATCTTTGTGGTTTACTAAAGCACGCCTAAGAATGAAGGAGAAGAAATTAAAAGCACGAATGTAAAATGAGGGAAAAATGCAGGAAGTGATAGACAATAATTAAAATGGATTCTTCTCATCCTTTGGCTGCTAAATTTGACAGGCACTTATCCTCTCCACGGATGTTAAAGGTCATAGGGGAAAAAAAAATCTTAAAAGAGAAAATTCAAAACAGATAACATACAACATTTAAGAAAAGACAAGGAAAAGAAGTTTTGACAAAATTATCAGCTCCATTTTGGTAATAATATTGGTTCTTTGGCATTGCCGCCCTTAAGTGGGACCTCTAAAAAGACAAATGAGATTAAAGAGAAGTGCCTGATAGCTCATTCAAATGAAAGCACAACAATAAAAATCAAAGGAGCAGTGCATATAATTCCCCTTTGAAGGTTGTGGTTTCCAGCTCTCTGTAGCAATAACTAAGTAAGCCTGGGTGTCCTGCAACATAGGCACTGACATTTGCCAGGCTTTTCAATAAATTGGCAATGAAACACTAAATCCATGCAAGGTGGGAGATAAATTAGCGGACAGCCAGAGGTACTGGAGAAATAAGCACTGGTATCATCGCTGAAATATTTTTTGATAAAGTAATAATCCCTGTAATCTCTCTTCAGCTTTAAATAACCACTGGTCTTTGTGCCGGCAGTTTAATTTTGTTGGCTGCCCTTGTTTTACAAATATATTTAGCGGAGTATGGAATATCGTTTTGTGTGAAAGCTGAAGCCTTTGTCATGCTGAAGTCAGGCAAAGGTAATAAATCAAGGACGAAGTGAAAAAAGGAATAGAAATGGGCTATCGGAAACTTATTTCCCCAGAGCGGGCAGGCTTTTTTCTCATGCCAGCAGGTGTATTGCATCAGGCGTGTCCTCCTGTTAAGTGCCTGTGTTGTAAGGATATTGACTTACAACCACATTGCACCCTGGCTGGCACCGCTCCAAAGTGCTTAAGATGCCTCTATGGGAAATGCATGCCGAAAATAGCATCATGAAAATATGCAACCTCCCCTTTCCATTTTCCCCTTTCTTCTCTAAGATCGTTCTTCCCAGGAAATTGTATTGAGCTGCCCAACCTCAACTTCTTACACTGGTTTCCTCATTTGTGTCTGACTAATGAATAAATGACTGTTCAAAAGTAAGAGACCACAATAAATTTAGAATGACAGGACCAAGACTCATGATCTGCATGGATTGTGTTTGCCTAATTGATAATTCTTGAGACTGAATAACTGAGAAACACGGCTGAACTGTTTATGGGGTGCTTCTTTTACTTTAAATAATATGAAATGAGCTAAAATCATATTAGAAAGATTATCTTGTTGTATTTTGTACAAATATGTAACTACAAATCCTACTATTAAATATGATTATAAGGCACAAATAAAAATTGTTGAAAAGTTATCTCCTATTTACAAGGTAAAAATATATATTGCAATTAGGATGACTTTTTAAAATAATTAGCTTAAATTTTAATTTGGCTTTTAACAAAAGTTTAATAAATCTTTGATGAATTTTGTTTTTTGTAAAAGAGAGCTGGTTCTTGGATTACTATACTATTGCTGAATAATACTGTTCCATGAATACAGTGGTTAGAACAGTAGAAGTCGAAGCAGCATTCATCTGGGTGCTCTAGGTCTTCAGACAGAAATCAAAGTGTCAGCTAAGCTGTTTTCTCAACAGTATCCCCAGGGGAAGTTCTGATTCCAAGTTTCCATAGTTTGTTGGTAGAATTTGGCTTCTTGTGGTTGAGAACTGAGCTCCTAGGTTTTTTTTTTTTTTTCCCCTGTCATCCAGGCTCTATTCTCAGCACCTAGAGGCCATCAAAATTTCTTTCCATGGGGCACTGTTCACAGGTTCCTGCCCAAGAGAGAATGGGCAGAGGTATGGATGACAGGAGAGATATCCTAACACTTTTAAATGTAATTTGATCATGGGGGATCTAGTCTATCACCTTTGCTGTATGCCCTTTACTAACAGCAGCTCCTGGGTTTTAGAAAAGCTCAGGAGTTGGTGTTCTGTATACACTGTATACATGAAAGACTCACCAACTCTTTTGTGCTTCTTGGTTATGTTAGCCAGCTTTTCATCTCTGTGATGAAAATATCTGACAACAGCAACTTAGAAAGAGAAAATTCCATTTTGGCTCATGGTTTCAATGGTTTCCGTCTGTGATGGGTCACCTTGGGCTCTGGGCATGGCAGAGAAAGCTACTCTACCCATGGCAGCCAGGAAGCTGAGGTGGGAGGAGGGGAGATTGAGGAGCCTAAGATATACCCCAAGGGTGCATCCCTGATGACCTGCTTCCCCCTGCTATGCTCCAGTTGCTTATAGTTATCACCTAGATATTTATTTAAATTATTAGTTTCTCTAATGGATAGTCAACTTATGAATTTACAGCTCTCGTCATTGCCTAAAAGCCCCAACTCTAAACCTTCCTGCCCTGGGGATCATGCTTTCGAAACATGAGATTTTGGGGAGTAACTTTTAGATCCAAACCATAGAGTTGGTCATTAAAAACTAGGCACTGTTATATATTCCCTCTAAGCAACAAGAAATAATGATATATGTTGGCATAAAAAAATTGAGAAATCTCACAATTTTAACAGTGAGAGAGACCATACATAAAAAAAAAAAGAAGGCACATTCTGTATGATCCTTTTCTTTTCTTTCTCTTTTTCATTTTTGGTACTAGAGATTTAACCCAGAGATTCTTTGCCACTGAACCACATCTTCTGTAGTCCTTTTTATGTATATTTCTTAGATGAGGTCTCACTAACGTTTTTAGGGCCTCACTAAGTTGCTGAGGCTGGCCTCAAAATTATGATCTTCTTATCTAAGCCTCCCAAGTTTGGGGGATTACAGACATGTACCACCATGGCTGGTGAACCCATTATTATTTTTTTATACAAAATGAATTTTACTCAGCATTAAAAAGAATAAAATTATGGCATGTGCAGGTAAATGGAGAGAGTTGGAGAATATTATGTTAAGTGAAGTAAGCCAATCCCCAAAAAACCAAATGCCGAATGTTTTCTCTGATATATGGATGCTGATCCATAATGGGGATGGGGCGGGGAGCATGGAGAAATGGAGGAACTTTAGATAGGGCAAAGGAGAGGGAGGGGAAGAGAAGGAGCATGTGGGTAGGAAAGATGGTGGAATGAGATGGACATCATTACCCTAAGTATATGTATAAAGACATGAATGGTGTGACTCTACTTTGGGAACAACCAGAGACATGAAAAATTGTGCTCTATATGTGTACTATGAATTAAAATGCATTCAGCTGTCATGTATAACAAATTAGAATAAATAAACATATTTTAAAGAAACATGCTAAATCAATCTATGCTATTTGAAACTAGAATAGCAGTTGATCTTGGGAGCTAGTGATGGTAAGGACATGCCCTGAGGCCTTTAGGTGTTAGAATGTTATTTGCGAAAATGTTTGGAGCATTATACTTAGGATACATGCACTTTCCTAACCACAATTACATATGGTGCTTTGGTGAAAACAAAACAAATATACTTGGTGATCTTAGACTTGACATTTAATATGAATAAGCCTCATTTTTTTTTTTTTTTAGTCTGTACCATGAAGTTGGCCTTGATCACTTTCTATCAGAAAGTAGTTAGAGTTGTGTAATGGTTTGAAGGGTCTGTAAAACTCACTGTATCATTGTGAACAGCCCATAATTGTACTGTCCCAAACACAGCTCTTACCAACAGAGAACATCCTTCGGCCTACACATACTTCTACCTACAGCGGGTGTGGCTTGGTTTCTTGTTTCCTGCTGGTAAAATTTCCTCAACTAACAAAATGGCAACATGAGCCTGTGTGGTCCTGACTGGTGATTGGTTGGGAATTTACACCATATGTCACCAGAGTTTCATCATAATCTTAACAAAATCAGTGAACAATTGACACTGCTTCTGGTGGAGCATCTCCTTTAAGTCAGCCTGCAGCCCATTATGGAAATAAACCATCTTTGATTTTAGAGTCAGTTTATGGAAACGGATGGGCTAATATTTAAATTTAGCTTCATGGCTAAATTTAAGAACCAGGATCAACAATATAGAATTAAAGGAAAGAAACAGAGAAGGGGAGGGAAGTATGGAAAGTAAGAATAGTAAAATTTAAAAACAAACAAACGAAAAGTACCATAATTGAGAAACAGAGAGTCAGGAATAATAAAAGGAAAGAGGGAAACTAGTGGCCTCAATAGTGACTATGTCGAGGGAACTGAATGACTAACACATGTCCCTTTCTTGAAATTTCTTCAGGTTTTCAAACTCTTTCCAGGTGGCACTTCCTTACATATTAGACCTCTCTAGCCAGGAATTTTTTCTGGTAGGTGCAATTGCATTAGGGTCTCCTATTATTAGGAATGTATCAGAGCACTTAGATTCTGTTATTAACTCAGCCATTTAGTCCAACAGTTAGAACCAAATATTTGCTTGAAGTTCAGTTATCATTTTTATCCTGAATGGTTCTTGATTCTATGCTTTGGAGTTTCAGAGCTCACCGCTGCTCATCTTCCTGGCTAATGTCCATTATCAGAACCTCAGACCAGTTGAAGTTTCCCAAACCTATTTTTTGCTGGGCTGGCATGAAAAGATTCATTTATTTATGTATTCATTCATTGATTCTTTTTAGTTGTATATGACAGGAGAATCCATTGGATAGAATTTTTAAAAAGCACGTACTATATCTGATTCTAATTAGGACCCTGTTCTTGTGAATGTACACTATGATGGGATTCACTGTGGCAGATTCACATATGTACATGGAAAATTATGTCAGATTCAATTCTATTATCTTTCCTTTACCTTCCCCCCCTTCCTTACCTTCATTCCTCTTTGGCTAATCTACTGAATTTCTATCCTCCCTTTTTTTTTGTGGGTTATCTTTCACATATCAGTGAAAACATTCACTCTATGGATTTTGGGGACTGGTTTATTTCACTTAGCATGATAGTCTCCAGATATACTCATTTATTGGCAAATGTCATAAAGTCATTCTTTTTAATGGCTGAGTAATGATCCATTTTCTTTACCCATTCATCTGTTGAAGGGTACCTCTGTTGGCTCCATAGCTTAGCTATTGTGAACTGTGCTGCTATAAATATTGATGTGGCTGCATCACCATAGTATGCTGATTTTAAATCCTTTGGATATATACTGAAGAGTGGGAGAGCTGGGTCAAATGGTGGTTTCATTCCTATTTTTTGAGGAATCTCCATATGGCTTTCCAAAGTGGTTGCACCAAGTTGAAGTCCCACCAGCAATGTATGAGTGTACCTTTTTCCCCCACATCCTTGCCACCATTTATCATTACTTGTATTATTGATAATTGCCATTCTGACTAGAGTAGGTGGAATCTCAGTATAGTTTTAATTTGCATTTCTGTATTTGCTAGAGGTGTTGAACTTTCTTTATATACTTGTTGACTATTCATATTCCTTCTTTGGAGAAGTGTCTGTTCAGTTCCTTTGCCCATTTATTGATTGGGTAATTTGTTTTTTTTGATGTTATGCTTTTTGAGTTCTTTGTACATCTTGGAAATTCTTTTAATGCCCTATCTGAGGTGCAGATGGCAAAGATTTTCTTCTATTATTTAAGCTCTATTTGTGTTTTTGATTGTTTCCTTGGCTCTGAAGAAGCTTTTTAGTTTGATGCCATCCCATTTATTATTATTTATTTAACTTCTTGTACTTTAGATGTCTTGTTAAGGAAGTCAGTTCCTAAGCCAATAGCTGCAATGTGTGGCCGACATTTTCTTCTGGTATTTGTAGTTTTTATGATCTAATTCATAGATTTTTGATCCACTCCCAGTTGAGTTTTATGCAGTATAAGAGACAGAATTTAAAATTTATTCAAAAGCATCTAGATTTTCAGTTTTCCCACCATCATTCATTGAAGAGGCTATCTTTTCTCCAATGTATGTTTTTGACTGTCTTATCAAATAGGAGGGAACTGTATTTTGGGTGGATTTGCTTCTCCATCTTTTATTCTGTTTCATTGGTCTTCTTGCCTGTTTTGGTGTCAATGCCATGCTGTTTTGTGATTATAGCTTTGTAATATAATTTAAGTTGTGGTGTTGTGATGTCTCTGGTTTCACTTTTCTTACTAAAGATTGTGGTGGATATTCTGGGCCTCTTATTTTTCCAAATGAATTTCATGACTGATTTTCCTATTTTTATGAAGAATGTCATTGGAATTTTGATATGAATTGCATTGAATCTATATAGCATTTTTAATTCTGCCTTTCCAAGAACATGGGAGATCTTTCCATCTTCTAAGGTCTTCCTCAATTCCTTTCTTTAGTTTTCTGTAGTTTTTATTGTAGAGTTCTTTCACCTCTTTTATTACATTGATTCTATGTGAAGGTTTAAATAGGGGTGTCCAGGCATGCAAGTCCCTGTTCCTTAAGATTTGTATTTTTCTATTTACATCCTCAACTTTCCCTCATTATGACTTTGTCCTACTTTGTTCTTCTCCTTATCATCTGAGACTACAATTATGGGCAGTTTTATCCAGTGTATTAAATAATTAGGCTCACTCTAGTATGCATTTGTAAAATACAATTCATTTATTAGGCTGATTGTCACTGTATGGATTGTTCATGAGAATGATGCAATTAGTAGCTTTCTTCCAACGAGGTATCAAATCATCATTTTTGAAAAGCATTTCTGCATCCAGAAGTCATTTTGTGTTTTCTGGAAATAACGAAAGAAAGGGAAAAAAAAGACTGTAGACAATGAAATGAGAGAAACAGATTATCATCTCAAATGATTTCTAGGCAAACTCTGAGTCATTTCACTCCAAATATGTGATGTTTATGTAGCAAATGCAGATGTTATGTTTGCTCACTTCAGAACATTTGCCAAAAGGCTTGGCTTGAATGGGAAAATTTTGTGGGATATTCTATTTGTGCATGTTTTTCCAGCTGAAAGAAATTTAGAGTAAAGAACTAATGTCAAGCAGAAATGGAAGTAGAGGCATCTTAGATGAAAACGTTGATAGGATGATATTTAGAAACAAGACAATCTTTTTCAATCTCCAATAATACCTGTGTGTGCATAAGGTTGAGATGAAATTTAGAGACACAGTATTTCATGTCTTCTGTGAATATACTTCCTGCCCTTATAAAGCTTATAGTTTAACTGAACAAAAAAGATAAGGAAAGCACAGTATTTATTATACATGCTGCGATAAGTGTGACTTATTGTCAAAAGCAGAGAGTTCTAGAGATGCTAATTATAATTTCACCCACACAACAAGAATAATTTGGGACTGTTATTGACATCAATTATATGGATACCCAGCTTCAGTTGGTAAGCACAGGTATGGAGCAGTAAGCTCTTAGAACCAACTTATCTATGGCTGAGAATTCTGAGAAAGCTACCTAAGGCAACAGATCTAGTGCTAGAGGAACTAATACACTCCCTTGTTCTATTGGTCTGCAGATGCCCCTCATTATGTATTTATCAGGTGCTGTGTTGGGTGTTGTGTCTCCTTCTAAAGTTGTCTCATTATCAAATGCTTACTCTCCTGAATCCAGTCATATTCCACCTTTGCAAATGCCTCAAAGACATGAGCTTCTGCCAAAAGTAAGTCTTATAGATTAAATTTAAACAGACTTAAAAGTCTAAGGTTTATAAACATCTGTGTTTTATCCCTGACTTTATTGGAAACTGCAAATCTCTAAATTTCTCTAGTCCTAAAAAAACAAACAAACAACAACAACAAAAAAACCTATCAAGGTCCCTGTTCATCTTGTTCTTTATTGCCACCATTAGACTAAGCATTGTCATAGATACACCTACGGATAAATCATAGCTTTGACACTTATTAGCTGTGTGATCTTGGACAAGTCCCTGAACACCTCTGAACACAAGACCCTCATTTGTAACAGCAGCAGGACCCCAGAGGTCAGTTGTATGGACTTAGTACAGTACATATAAAGTACTTAACAGAATACCTTCGGCTAAGTATACGGTAATTAGCTGCTATCACTCTTATGATTGATGTTGCTGATTGTCACGTGGGCTAGCAATGAGTGACGGTTCTGATGTTCTTTTAGACAAGTGACCATGTCCTTTCTCAGAACCATCTGGGAGTCATCATTCCATTTTACTGTCTTTGTATGCTATTTTCAATTTTCTTGCTAACATGCCCAAAACAGTTTGTTGCTCATTCCTCTGCTGCATTTCCAAACAGGAAGTAGCATGCTTGCTGGCAGGTGCTGGCTGTCTGACTGAAAGAAATAAACAAAAATCTGTGATGACACAGTTTGCTAGAATGTTTTATCCACCATGTGCAGTGGAAGGAGGTTCATTAGTTAGAAGCTTGCTCTGAAGGGTGCCTAAGGCAGAGTGGTCGGGGAGGGAATACTCAGCGATGGCATCTGGAGAATATTGGCATGAGAAAAGCCATGATTTCCAGTTATTTAAAATAATATCTTCTCTAGGCCTGGTGATGCTGTGGCAACTCCTATTGATTATTTATGGCTGCCCCAGGAGCAATCGTGAAGCCACTTTGGCCCTGGCTGGAAGGAGGGCATGATTAGTGATATCTGCCAAGAATGGCAGGACATCACTTATTATCCTACCAGTCCCGGTCCCTAAACTATTAGCATACCAGCAGGACTGTCACACAAGCAAAATATCTCACACTTCATTTATTAATTGATTTATTCTCCAATAGGTCTTGTTATTACTGGATTTAAATTATTTGTCTGATCTCAGAAATGAAACAAAACTCTGTTTAAATTTGTTTCATTCTTTCCCATTTACCCTTCTTCTTTCTTCATTCTGAAAACAATACTGGAACAATATTTCAGCTACTCATAACAATTGTAAAAATGGCATAATGACCAATGAAAGAAATAACAGCAAAGTCTGAGAATTACTTAATAAATGAAGATCATAATTATTTAAAGCATGTATATTGAGAATTTTTGATAAAAATTCTGGGGCTGGGGTTATGGCTCAGTGTAGAGTGCTCACCTTGCATGTGCAAGGCCCTGGGTTCGATCCTCAGCAGCACACATAAAAAATAAAAATAAAGTTATTGTGTACAACTACAAAAAATAAATATTAAAAAAGAAAGTTTAAAAAAAATCCCATGCTCTGCTAAGTTCTGTTTATCATCCCTTTTCCTCTCTGTAACACCAAGGACAGGATATGTATGACTTTTTATAATTAATCAGAATCATAAATTTATATTCTTAAAATTATTGAAGAATAGAAATTTATTGCCTCCAGTAGAACTTATTTTATGTGCTTTTCTTATCTTTCCCAAACTACTTGCTTGTATTCAGAGATATGGATGTCAGCACTGAGAATATTTCTATATAATTATTTATCATAAACAGATATATCTTGAAGTCCACATTGGAGTCCTCTCCCTCAATGCCATACCTTAAGGTAATAAGAAAAAAAAAAAAAACTATGAAAAGTCATAAAAGAAATTTGCCATTAATCATCGCCATTAGTCCCTTACACTGCAGGTAGAGTAAGACAGTAAGGACTTAACAAGACTGGATGCAGATCTTCATGGGGGAGAGATGACAGTATCTCAAAATTTCTTCCTCTGATATGAATTCCTTCCCAATCAGAACAGCAATTGTGTTGAGAAACATTTCAGGGAGTTATACTTACAGGTCAGGGATGCCTGCTGATCAAAGGGATCCTTTAATTCTGGAATCTGGGGATGCGGCAGAGGAGACTTACTTTTGGCAGAAGATCTGTTATAGTTTCTCCCCCAGACATTCTTGACATATGGACATGATAGAGACCCCAACCCAGGGACCCCAGGATTTAGATCCCTTTACTTAAAATCTTTGGTGATTCCCCATGGACAAGATCCAGGTTAGAACTTCAAAGTGCCTGGGAGGCTAACGTAGTAGAATTACAAGTTTGGGGCCCCCTGGATCCTCTCTTAAAATAAAGTAAAAAGGGCTGTGATTATAGATCAATAGTAGAGCACAGATGGGTTTAATCCCCAATACAGTAAGCAAGAAAGAAATAACTTGAAAATGCCTTTAAGTACAGAACAGTAAAAGGGCTTTGGAGCCTTTTTAAAATTATGTTGGTCTATTTAGTAGAAGTGCATTTAAAGGATTTAAATATCTAATTTTGGTATTCTTATATATTCGTATGCTCTACTTTTTAATATAGTGTATACCCAAAATATCTACATATTATGTTAAAATCAATATATTAATTTCAAATAATATTTTTAAAAATCTGTATCCTTTGGATTTTAAAATCTTACTTAGAGAATGATTGCCTTAAATATTAAAAACTAGGAGAGGTACTCAGCTTAAGAAACTTTATGATCATATTTCTACTTTATTTAAAGATTTTCTAAAGTACTGGTCTTGTTTTACTTATCATTTCCTAGGCTCCTGTGAAGGAAAATCTCTCAAGTTAATTGCATGGCCTTTCCTCAAAGACAGTTTGGGTCCCATAGACATTCCGTTTTCTTAATAGAATAGGCTTAGAATTGGAAGAGGGGATGTTCAGGAGAGTCAAGAATGTGCATGTAGGAGCTAAAGAAGTAGAGTGGTAGGATATGATGGTGGGAGATGCTTCCAGACCCAGTTCCCAGTGCCTCACCGGACCCTGACCACTTCATTCTGGGGTTAAGCCCAGGTTTTGCCTCCCCTCTTTTGCTCCAGGGCAGACAAGTTCTCTGAATTTTTCAAAATGTGGTTGCTGGACCCACAGTATCAGCTTCACTTGGAAACTTGTTAGAAATGCAAATTTTAACCCCAAACCCCTGCCAGGGGATTTCAGAAGTGAAAAATGCCAGGATAGAGACACCAGCAATTTAGAGGATTCTGACTCTGTCTGAAAGCCACTGAAGAAGCCAGATGATGTTTCCACAACTTCCTTGAGCTAGGACTCACCTGGAAATCTATTTAGATATATACCTTTCTAGAGTGCTTTCTGAGAATTCTGATTCAGTGTATCTATATAATGCCCCAGAAACTCTAAAAACATAATATGTATTTCAAAGTGACCATAAGTAATATATTTGTTGCTCAATTTAAAATTTTTATAGGTGTCCTATATATAAGATGACTTAAAGGATGTAAGTATCTAATTTTGATATTGATGCTATTAGATCTGATGGGCTAATAGCATCAATAAACATTCATATCCTCAGCACACTTTGGCCCCACTGGGTAACCATCCCCACCACGTCCCATGGCACACTGTATGCTGCTGAAGGATACAGGAGATTTCAGCAGTTCTGTTCCAAAGCCAGATGGACCTGGGACAGTTAAATGCCCTGGACTCGTTTTCTCTGAACAACTATGTCTGTGTGCACCAGTGTCTCTACACATACTCTGATGAGAAAACTTACTAGACTATCAAGATCTAACCCCATTCACCAGGATAACCTACATTAACAGAGACCTTCTTTAATCATGTTCTTTGGTGGGACTTAAGACACCTGAATGAAGAGCTGTCCTGAATCCTCAACCTTGGACAGTTATACCAATATCTGAGGATAGATAGAAGAATCCATGGAGATCACAGCCTCCTTAAATTCTCATTTAATTTGTAAATTACCATTATTCACAATTTATTTTTATAATACATTTTCTTTTTATATCATAATTCCCAACTAAATGGACTGCATCCTTTTACTAGTAGCTCTATGTCAGGCTAAAAAGTGTTAATATCTATTGTATGCCATACTAAAGTCATCTTTAAGGCAGCTGTTGTTCCATAGGTTTTCTCCCATTTTCCTTATCGTCACCTATGTCAGATTGAGGCATTTGATCTACAGAAGGTCATGAAACTTGCTGCCTTTAATTTTCTCTGTTCTGGGTGAACAGTTGAAACAAACAGTCTCCAAGTCAGCTCTCAGTTGTTCTTCCTCTTGGTTGCAGTGGGCTATGAGGTCAGATATGAGTGACAGAAGGAGTATTGTCATTTTACATCTGAGGCTGCCACCATCATAGCTTTGCAAGAGCTATTGAATTTTTCAGATCCCATGCTATAACATTTGGATAATGTTAGTCAGTCTTCTATTGATGTGAAGAAAAGAATTCACAAGAACAACTTAGAGGAGGAAAAGTTTATTTTGGCTGAAGTTCCAGAGGTTCAGTTCATGATCAGCCAATTCCATTGTTCCAGGTCACAGAGGAGGCAGAATTCTCATCATGGTGGAAAGGAATGGAAGGCTGCTCAGTACGTGATTGCCAGGAAGCAAATACAGCTCTCCTTATCACTGACAAAATACAAATCCCAAAGGCACACACTCCAGTGACCTATTTCTATGGCCTCCCTTCCTGCAATTACCACCCAGTGAATCCATTCAAGTAGATTAATCCACCAATTAGGTTGCATCTCTCATGATCTAATTATTTTACCACTGAACATTCTTGCGTTTTTTTTTTTCCCACATTTGAGTTTTTGGGGGACACCTCATATCCAAACTGGAACAGTTGATGTCTATTTCTCATTTTAAAAGAATGTGCCATGAATACTGAAGAAAATGTAGAATATTTAAAGGCATGCCATCCCTACATATGTTAAGTAAAATAAGCCAGGAACAGAAAGACAAGTACCAGAGGATCTCACTCACATGTGGAATCTAAAAAAGCTTTGTATTAAAGAATATGAGAGTGGAATGGTGGTTTGTTATCAGAGGGTGAGCAGAGTCAGAGGGGGGAAGGGAGCTGAGGGAAAAAAAATTGATCAAATTACAGTTAGATGGGAGCAAGAAGTTCTAGTGTGCTATAATATAGTTGGGTGGTTATATATACTAACATTGCATGTTATAATAATGTGTAATGTATATTTCCAAAGAGCTAGAAGAAAGAATTTTGAAATTTTTTACCATAAAAGATTAATGTTTGAGGAAGTAGTCTTTATCTGATTTAAGCACTGCACAATATATGCATGTATTGAAGCATCACATGATACCCTATTAATGTATACAATTCTTATGGATCAGTTAAAAGCAAATTTTTTTTAAAGTTAAGTTTTATTCTCCTCTTCATTCTTTCTCAGCTATATTTGAATGATTGAATTTGCTTGAGACATGGCTTTTTTTTTACTGTATTATAAGTGTGGTAAGGTTTATAGTATACTATAAGTATAGTGCACACTCAAAGTATAGTGGCAGCATTTGCTAAAAATATTTATCAAAGATTTCCCTTGTGCCTTGAACATCAACCAAGAGACAAAGGATGGTTACAAGAGAAAAACTTATGTAGCAAGGCTCCGTGTGTAATTCTACGTAGTACACATTACTAGTATCACCCAGAGCACAATAATAAAACTGAGACAAACTAGATACTCTGCTGCAAATCAGTGCTCTTGACCACTATGCTACTGACTTTAGCTTTGAATGGCTCAGCAAGGAGACTGACCTCTAGTGCCTTTAATACCAACATCACCCCTACAACACACATTCACAAATGATGCTTCTCTTAAAAACACATTTTTAGACAATTGACTCTGTTGCTTCATCTTACTAGCTGTACTTTCTCTGAAGAGTGAATTTACTGAGAACCAATCCCTAGGGAGAACCAGCTAATTAAGGCTCAGGCTTCATAGCCAGCTGTTTCACACTGAGAGAGGTAGTTCATGTTTAAAGATCCAGGCTATAAAGGGGAGGTGTTGCAGCAGAAGGCCCGTGCAAGCTGCCAGAATATATTTCTTGTTGAATGGCAATGGAAGCAGGGGCTGGCTTGCCAACATGATCTGTAAGTAACAGGTCTACAGACTGTAGAATCCCTCCCAAGGGAGCTCTCAGCAGAAACAGAACCACGGAGTCAAGAGCACTGTGACAGTGACAGTGACACTTGCATATCTAGCAGGTACATCCTCAACAATCTGCTATAGTGTATTTACTTTAAAGATAACTTTAAAATAGCTCACTACTAATACACACTTAATGAAGAAAAGTTAAAAATAAAAAAAAAATGTACAAAAGAGGAAATAACAAATCACCCATAAAAATATCACCAGGATAAAGGAATTTTAAAAATTTGGCTTTAGATCTATTCCTATAGCTATATATTTATTTATTAGCAGAGATAAGAATTGAGCATTGGGGTAGGGCCATATTTCTTCCACCTGCTTGGAAAATCATAAAAAAAAAAAAACCCTTTGCTCTTTTCTCAGTTGTTAAATGGAAATAATAATACCTACTACTATTGGTTATTGTGAAGGTTAAGATAACATAGGTAAAGAACTTAGTGCAGTGCTTAACACAGGGATCATATTTAATGGTGATACTTATTCATCTCCCTATAAATAATAGAATGCAGCCAGGCATGGTGGCACATGCCTGTAATCCCAGCACTTTGGGAGGCTGAGAAAAGAGGATCCAAGTTCAAGGCCAGTGTCAACAACTTAGAAAGACCCTGCCTCAGAATAAAAAGGAAAAAGGGCTGGGAATGTCTTTCAGAGGTAGAACAGAGGTAGAACCATGCAGGGTTCAATCTCTAACACTGTAAAAAAAAATCAGACTATATATAGTTTTAGAATAATTTTCAATTAATATTATGTTGTTGACATAATATTATATTCTTATAAATTAACAGATAATTATATTACATTGTTTGCTTATATTTCCCTTACTGTTGGACACAGTTTGATTTTAATATTTTGCAATTTAAAAAAAATATTTACTTTTTAGTTGTAGTTGGACACAATACTTTTATTTTATTTATTTTTATGTGGTGCTGAGGATTGAACCCAGGGCCTCGCACATGCTAGGCAAGTGCTCTACCAGTGAGCCACAATCCCAGCCTCTAATATTTTGTAATTTTTAAATGATATAATCAATAACTTACTACTGAGGATTTTAATCCTCAGTTATTTCCCTAGGTAATTCCTAAATGTAGAATTGCTAATGTAAGCATATGCATTTTTAAATCTAGGGAATTTCTAAAACTGAGTCACATCCTCAGCGCAAGATAGGGTCTTGCTAGACAGAATATTCATTCAGGCTGGCCTTAAACCTGTAATCTTCCTGTGTCAGCTTCCAGAGTAGCTACAGCCTGGATGTCAGGCTCCTGTTTCCTCTTCTATCTCTTTCTTTCTTTTTTTGGTACTGGGGATTGAACCCAGGGGTGCTCTACCATTGAGTTACATGCTCACCCCTTTCCTTTTTTATTTTGAGACAGAGTGTCTCTAAATTGTTCAGGCTGGCATCAAACTTGCCATCCTCCTAATTCAGTAGCCCTGGCTCCTGGGATTATAGGCATGGACCACTGTACCCAGACACATTTTTTATGGAGTATTTTATTATACACACACACACACACACACACACACACACACACACACACACATATATATATATATACTTAAACAAATTGACAGGATTGTTGCAGAACTTGTCAAGGTCCTTTGATTGCATGCACCTCCTTGCTAAGCTTCTAGAAAGCAAAAGCATTTACTTGAGTATGAGTGCCTCCTGGGTAGACACATCCAGATCCCTGCCAAAAATAATAATGTGGTATTAATGAGGTCTGGAACGAGAACCAATGGTGTCATGACCTGTCCCTAGGAATAGTGCACAATGTCAGGCTCTTAGACAATCACTATTTTTTTTTTCAGTATCTGTTGTATTATATGCAAGTCTGGAACATTCTGTTGTTTTTTTTTTTTCCAAAATGTAGCAAAAATATCTGAGGAGCAGACATTAATATCCTTATTTTGTAGCTAGGAGCAGAGAGCTTACATGAGCTGTCAGAATACACACAGTAAAAAAAGACAGCTCAACTTTTTGTCTTCTGACCTAAGGAAGATCACAGAGGGGTTGTGTCTCTTGCCCTAGAGCACAAATATTGTCATATGTATGGGGACTCCAGTGCCACAGAAAGCATTTTGCTGTTCTTAGTAGATTATTGAGGGCATATAAGAAAGTAAAGGAGAATTCGAATGAGGTTGGCAGTCCATGGTAAAAACCTGCACCTTTCACCCTACAGTTAGCAGTGAACCACAGCAGTGTTTCAAGACAGGGGGGATAGAAGTGAGAAAGATAAGACAATGGTATTGTGGTTTGGATATGGGGTATCCCTTGAAAACTCATGTGTGAGACAATACAGCAATGTTCAGAGATGAAACAATTAGATTATGAGATCCATAACCTGATCCATGGATGAATCTATTCGATGGATTAATTTCACTTGATTTATAATTTGAGAGGTCTACTGTACTGGGTGGTAGGCAGGTAGGGTAAAATTGGAGGAAGTAGGTCACTAGAGATGTATATTGGGATTTATATTTTGTCCCTGGATCCATAGTCATTCTTTACTTCCTGGATGAGAGAAATGATCTGAGCAGTTTTTCTCCACCACCAGTTTTTATCCACCACACCTTTCTGCCATGATGTCCTCCCTCACCTCTAGTCCAGAGCAATGGAGTCTGACTGTGGACAAAAACCTCTGACACCATGAGCCCAAAATAAACTTTTCCTCCTCTAAGTTGTTCTTGTCAGTTATTTTAGTCACAGCAACAAAAAGCTGACTAACACACTGGGGAAAAGATAGCTTTTTTAGAGATTACTACAGGGAAAAAAATGGCTGAAAGCCGATTTAAGGAAGCTATTCACCTTAGAACTTTTATGAAAGATTGCAGAATCAATAAATGGTTAGCAAGGTACTTTGTAAAACTCCATACAAATGCACTTATATAATAGTATTAGTCAGAAGGTAATAGGTTAGGGAAGATTTTATAAGAAATTTTAATGTCATCTAAAAATAAAATCAGTCTCTAATATAAAATTTTTCTTGACATAGACAGCTCACCTCTTGTAGGTTTTCATTATCCATCTGATCAAGTCAAACATGCCAAATTTGTGGACTTTTTTATAGAGGGAAGAATGGTGGACAATGATTTGTTTTCCGGTTTTGGTCTATGATTTTCTGGGAGAGCAATCTTGGCACATTTTGTCATAATGATTATTCTGCTGCTTCCTGCTTGTCCTCAAGTTAGCACAGCAGAGTCACCTCCCAGCTCAATGTGAACACGTGTTGCAGTCTTCAGGGATGAGAGTGGATTGCAATGTGCTTTGTCTATGATAGCTTCCATCGGTGTTCTTGAGCGATCTGCAAATGAACTCTCCCTACACCCGGGGGGAATGTGCCCTGGGTTGTTTTGAAATCATTTAACTATCTTGTATGAGTGTCAATGTATATACACATTCTTACCCAGAGAGGCCATAATCCCCATTGAAGAGTTATTAATTATACACATACCTCATGTTTGCATTCCCACTTTCCCCAGGGAGCTTGGAGCACTTTGCAAATATAAATTGCAAACAATAAATAATACCTTTGATTTCTAAGACTTCCATCTCTAAGGACTTAAGTTTATTTTTATCAGGGTTTTAACAGTAAAGACGTTCTTGCCACCCAAGGCAAGAGTAAGCACATCTTGTTTTACCCCCAGAAGGTACTGAGGATTAAAAGCTCAGTAGTAAATTATTGATTATATAATTTTTTTTAAATTGCAAAATATTAAAATCAATTTGTGTCCAATAGTAAGGGAAATACAAACAAACAATGTAACATAATTTTCTATTAATTATATAAAAATAAAATATTATGTCATTGACATAATATTGAAAATTATTCTAAAACTGTGCACTAGTAACAGGCCAGATTTTATTAAAGTTAAATCTGAGTTTGTGAGGATTGACTTCATAACTAGGATTATAAAACCAGGTAAGTAGCACTAAGTGGCCTTTGGAAAGAAAGCCAGGGCTCTGTACTACCTTTGAACTATTAGAAACATTCATTAATCAGCAATAAAAATTCAGGGGGAGGGGATTTTTAAAACATGGATTATAGTTCTACAATTCAGAGCTAATTGGCTTTGAAATACCTTAGTGACTAATTCCCAACTTTGGCTAAAATAACTCATTTCTTTTCCTACTGCAGAGAGTTTTCTAGATGAAATATATGCAGATCAGATGGCCCTCTTTCCTTCTTTCACAGCTTGCTCTATTTTTAGTTCCTCCCTTGCCCATGGAAAGTATTGGGGGAATTATGTGGGCCATTTTTTGGTTTAGGACAGAATTCAACTGTAATTGAATTAGTATCTAGAAAACATAATATTTTAAGCACAATTTTTGTTTACAAAACAGCAAGTAAATAAGAATCATCTGGTTTCTTTCTATAAAAACCCTGCTACTTCCAGGAATTGATCTGTTCCAAGATTTTCAATGGGCAAAAATTTGAACTGGAGATGAGGATTAGGTATTTGAGAATTCTTCTAGGCTGTTTCCTACCTAGCAAATTGTACATACTCAATTGATATCAATTGGTAATGAGACTAGCTCTCCAGGCGGCTGTTTCAATGTTCGACACTACACTCGCTTCTTTCCAACTCCCTGTTGTGCAAATCGAGCTCTTTAATATGGAGCTGCATTAATAGAGCTCTTTTCAGACTCATTTTAACAGTGAAAAAAATAATGACACAGAGGAAAAAGCATAAGCCAACTAGATGAGGAGGAGGAGGAGGAAGACAGTATGTTCTTTATCCTGATTTCTTGTGGAATTCCTGCAAATATAGTTTTAGAGGTGATAAAAAACAATAATCAAAATTATAATTGTGATTCTAGTTAATGCTTATGAATGTTATGATTGAGATGCTCTTAAAGTACTTAATATGGCTTCAACCACACAGTTTTATGAAGTAGAGGCAGTGAGTACATCCATTTGCCAAAGAGGAGATAATGCACAGGGTGTTTGTTTGATCTGCCTGGGGTCCTCAATGCATTGAAATTTGACCCAGACAGACTGGTTTGAAATGTCTGCTCTCTCCTCCTCCTCAGAAAACACATGTTGTTAGATATACAGGCTCACCATTTGAACTGGGGCAGAGTGTCATGGATTCCGTCATTGAAATGGGTACAGGGCATCTTAGAAAAGAACATGGCTTGTGTCCCCTTGTATTATAACAGTCATTTGGTTGAGGAACAGGGAAGAACTAAGGTGAAGGTACCATTCCTAACTTGCTATAAAACAATGTCGTGCTACATGTGATTGAACTGAACAGGTCTGTTATCTTATCTCCACAACTTCTTTATTCATGGCTCTTAGACATACTCAGTCTCTCATTGCTTGCTATTTGTTTGCCATCTTTAGCTAATAACATCCTATGCGTAATTTTGTGGTCAATTTTGATTTTTCTCATGCTTTAAAATTTATTTTTTCTTCCTATATTATCTTCCTTAAATCGACTTATTGACTTATTCCTTTATCCATTAGATTTAGATTTATTAGCTATCATGTTTCAGGTGTCTTTGATAAGTACCTAAGATACAGAGAATTACAGAACATTGAATCTCTGTCCTACTGGATTTCACATTCAGCTGGAAGAATAACATATTAATAAAACGTCCACATTAATCAGAATAGTTGTGAACTGTGACAAGTTTCATATGAGAAATTACAGAGTACTTTTTCCTTTCAGAATACCATGTGAGCTCATTTCAAAATGGTGGATGGGGAAGTCTTCCCTGAGACAGACAGACACTTGGACTGAGATCTGGGGATGTGTGGGGTTGGTTGTGTTGGTTATAGCTGACTGCAGAACATGAGATGACTTATGTAAAGGTTTCCAGATGAGAGAGGTTGGTATGTCAAGGTCTAGCTGGCCACAGACAATGAGGGTGATTGCCTTGGGAAGGGAATAGAGAGCAGGCTGTGTCCAGGTCACCCCTGGACCTAACATCCTAGGATCCTGGTTCTTTTCTTTGCCTCCATACATGCAATAATGCCACCAAATCCTGTCTGGGATAAGCTTTTCTTTGACCCAATCTTGCATGATTTCTTCCTGTAGCCTTTCAGCGATTTCCCATTCCCATCCAGCCTATAATTCTTTTTATTGAGGCCTGGGGTTTTTATTTGTAAATTTCCTAAAATACATCTTAGGATATTTCCTCTCCACTAGAATCATCATAACTCTTCAGACTCCTGCTGTATAAACTTAGGTTCATAGTGTACCAAACTCTTCAGCATCTGATCCAGCCTAGCTAAACCTGGTAATTCAAATCTCCTTAGAAAGTTTTCTACATTCCCCACTTTTCTCTGAAATACAACATATTGCCAATTAAAAAGTGTTTCTTGGAAAGCTTCAAATATATTTTCTAAAAAAATATCGGGAAAACCAAATGCAATTATTTTCCATCAAGTAGGCACACTTTTCAACTTTGCCATAAGAGAACAGATATACTTGACATAGTAGAAAAATGACATTAGTTTTCCTCCTGTGCACAGGTTTTCTGAAATGCAATCATTCACCTGGCAGGGAATTAAACAGCACTTACTATGGTCCAGGAGTACTGGGGGAGAAGTTATAAAGATTGTAAGTATGTGGATCTCTGTTGCATGGAATATAGGAACACTAGGAGGGGGTTCCTGAAAATACAGCCAACAGATAGTTTGACAAAAACTCTGAGAATGCAGGCCAGGCTTTGGACTTCATTATATTACTACATAGGGAAGTTTCTCCACAGTGTAGCAGCACTACCATAGTCTTGGTGGAGAAAAGCAGATTTGATGTTGATAGGAGAGGACGCTAGAGAAAGAATGGTCAATGGGAAGACAGTGTACTCCCTCAGGTATTTTAGAATAAGGAGGGAATCCCCTCAAACAAATTTGTTTTTTCTTTATACAGTCCCACTGATCCTGGGACTTTTGCTCTGGGTCATGACATTTGCTTAGTTTATAGTTGAAGATTCACCTTCTGTCTTTCCCAGTAGATGTGAACTCCACAAGCTCAGAAGGGGTCACTGTATAGGCACAGAGTAGGCACTCAGTAGGCATGCACTGGCTACTTGCCAATGAATATCCTCATCATAGCACAGTTCATTGTCATGTCACCACTCATGATTTCTGACCCCAGGTTTTTAGTCCTGATTTTCTTATCTGTAATGCTAGGGAAGGTTAGTTACATGATCTCTGACCTCCCTGTCCCCAGCATGGGTCATTATTCATGTTTGCATACGACATGACATTCACCCTCTCTGTAGAGAACAAGATTCCTTATTATTTTTATTTTTGTGGATGCAGAATGTTTAAATCTTTTTGAGAAGTTACACCACATAGAATCAGCCAAGGATGTGACATGTGTATGTTATGAGTATGCACGTGTGAAAAAGCATGAATAAGAGTGTTTGTACATGGAGGGGGGGATGTTCTTTATTATTCTTTCAGAATGAATTATACCACATGTTCAGGAAAGCAGGAATGAGGACAAAAATAAAAACTACTTGGACAGTTGTTATAGTCTTTTCTCTCTGTTATATCTGAAGTCATTGGGGGAAGACCCCTCCTTCACAACTTCCCATCTGCCTAAGTCCATGGTGTTTTACAGGCTTAGGGTTTAAATCTCTGTGCGACCATCAAAACTTTAGACCAAACTCTGACTTTCTTGAGCTTCATTTCTTTTTCATTTGTTACATGGAATAATAATAACTATTTCAAATCACTGTCACTGTCACAGTCCTGATGCTAGGGTCAGCTTGTCCCTCATGGGAATTGGGGCAGGATTCTTAGAGTCTGAGTCAAGAAACAGAGACTGTGAACCCGCACACAGGGGTATCCCCAGATGCCAACAGAGGTTTTCATTGACTGAAGTTTCATGTATAAACACATAAAAACCTTGCACAAGGCTTGGCATAGAATAGACACTCAATAGAACTCATGTTCCTCTTTGAATGAGTTTTTCAGATGAAAATCAATGATTCCATTTCTGAGGCCATTTTGGGGGTAAGAAAGACTTAGTTATCTGGAAGGCACAATGTCCTGGGCAGGGTCCTTACCTGTGCACAGGTGGGACTCCACAAGTAGAAGTTGTTGTACCGCACACGCCCACTCAGTAATAAAACAAAGCTCCCCATCTGATTGTCTCTGTGCATGAAATAAATGTTGTTACTATGTCTTCATGACTTTGCATTGTGGCCAGCGCCTGAAGTTACTCAAGAGCCAGTTATGCCATTTGTTAATGATTTTAGAAAGTGGTTCAGGAAATCATCTCCAATTGACCATCATTTATATTTTAATTTAAGGAAATGCCTGAAGCACTCACTAATTGCTGTATTTTCTGCACTTGGCAGACCATATGGGTCTGATAGATACTAGGAAACACATGACCTTGGAGTATGGGTAGAATTCTGACTAAGCTGTAACTTTCACATCATCAAACCTTAGAAATCATCACTCTGAACCCTGAAAATATCTTGGAATGTTTACTAAGTGAGGTGCATAATATTAGACATAATTTTAGTGTTGGCTATTAAATACTTTTTTGGATCACCACCCTGTTATGTGGATATGTTTGTACTGTGGGTCAACTACCACCCAGACCACTCCTTGTAATGTAATTTTTAAAGTGTACCAGAACTGCCATTTACAGTAGTGTTTCCTTTGAAATTATCTTCATAAGTAAAATTTAGGGGAAAAAATGTGTTTAGGAATACCATAGGTAGATAGAGGTAATGGCTGTCTTGATGGTCAAAATTTGATTCATATTTCAAAATATCCCACAAATATTGTCTTGTACTTATTCTTCACAAGCATTCCCACTCTCCACAAAACCACAAGACAGACAATCCATCTTCTTTCCCATCTCCCTGCTATTGGTATACTCTTTTCTCTAGTAAAAGTATTTGTTTTTGTCTTGTCCTTCTGGATAATTTTTATGTCGTCTTCAAGACCCCAAATTCAGGTTTTATGTCCCCTGGCAAAACTTCTCTGATTTCCTTATCCTCCCATGTGGATAAATTCCTGCCCTGCAGTTCTCTTTTCTGTCATAGTCTGCTTATTGCTCTGAGTTGCTTGCTAGACTCTGGGTGTCTTGGGAGAAAGCACATCTTGCTTCTCTGGCAGGTACTCATAACAGTGTTCCTGGCACAACATAATGGATGTTGACCTTCTGTCTATGGCATGTTGATGGAGGACCTGCTCTGGCTGACCCCTGCACAGAAGGCTACAGAGATGAAAAAAATTGGCATAAGCTCTTTTTGAGAGAGAGAAATAGTGGCTTTCAGCAGCATTTCAGCCAACTTAGCAGCAAGCTACAACTTGTGACCTAATATTTCTGTATATTTGCATCACTCCCAGTATCAGTGGTTATGGAAACTTTAAAAGAATGTTCAAACACACACCACTTGTTACAAATATTTTAAAATTGTAAGTGTCTTGATCAAAAATGTCTATATCCAAAAGCAATTGCATCATAAAAAATGAACATAAATTTTACAAAGCTGCCTCATCCTAAATTCTTTAACGACTAATTACTATGTTGAGACCTAATGACTATTGCCTTCAAATCTCATAAATCATATACAAATAAGAGAAGATAATTTCTTAAGTGTATGTGAGCTTTAATTGGGTCTCAGAAGAAAGCAAAACAGATCTTCAGTAGTTAGTGAAATCTCTAAGCACATACAGCATCAGCCAGTCTCTCCCAGGGAATTTTGTTGACTAACACTTTTATACATCCTGTGAAAGCTGAATTTTTTTTTCATTTTTTAATTTTAATGTGTTATATATGACAGAAAAATGCACTACAATTCATATTACACATATAGATCACAATTTTTCACATCTCTGGTTATACACAAAGTAGAGTCACACCATTAGTGTCTTCATACATGTACTTAGGGTAATGAAGTCCATCTCATTCCACCATCTTTCCTACCCTCTGCCCCCCTTCCTTCTCCTCCCTCCCCTTTTCCCCTTTGCCTTATCTAGAGATTAAAGCTAAAATTAAAGAATGGACCTGAACAGAGGAACTTGTTTAGATTTACCTATGTATATCAACTGAAAAATAAAAATTAAAGAAATTCCTAATTTTATAATTCAATCTATTTTTCTCTTTTATTGAAAAAAAGCTGCTCTTTCATGAAGCAGGCAAAAGGGAAGTGGGTCAGAACAGAGTGCCATGGAAAAGTGGTAATTGGTCTGCCTTCCCTGGCAGTAATGGGACTCTTTTTCTATGTAAATGTCTGTTGAGTTAAAGGTAAGACAGGTTGTGGGATATTTTGTGCTAACGTAAACAGAAGTGCTGAAATAGAAGAAGATAATTGTTCCTTATTAAAGTGCTTAGAATAAGGCTGAATAAAGTAAACTAGAACCTATAGGCTGCATAGGCTGGAGGATTTGGTACCTGTTTATTACTTCCTCTGAGAGTTTTCAAGGTTGTTTTTGAATAAGAAATGAATTGAGCCCTAGAAAACCATCATAGCTGAGTGGATCTGGGAATGCTCAGCGCTTTGTGGTTACTGATTCATGAGAAATTCTCAAATAGCTAAGAATATGTTCTTTAGGATAGCTGATTCTTTTCTTTCTAATCTGTCCTCACCTTGCCCAAGATAGAAACTATGGAGAACAACCTTAATGTTTGCATTTGCAGGGGAAAATGACTTTATCTTTCACAGAGTTTGCACTTTTTAAAGCACAAAATGTGTCTTTTGCCAAAAAAGTATAATATTAAACTTTCTAAAACATTTGAAGTCATCTGAGTGCATTTTGTTAAAATTTAACTTGACAAAGACTGAATATACTGAAGGTGCACAAATTGATAACTTCTCATGTATGCATATTGTGTCATGATTATCTCAATCAAATTAATTAACACAGCCATTGTCATCCATGCTGTACATTTGATCTCCAAAACTTGTCATCTTCATATTTTCCTCACCCTTCCTTTAGCAACCACCACTCTTCCTTCTGCTTCTGTGAGTTCTACCTTTGCAAACCACATATAAGTGTACAAGTGGGATCCCATGATGTCTTTCTGTGTCCATCTGGCTTACTCTACTTAGGACAATTTTACCAAAGGATCATGCGTATTGTAAATGGAAAAATTTCCTACATTTTCATAATTCAATAATATCTCAATTTATACAATATACTACATTTTATTTATTTATTTATTCCTCAATGTACACATATTTTTCCCCAAATTTGAGCTAACTGAATCATGCTGAAATGAACACAGGAGTATAGCTGTCCATTTGTGATGCTGGTTTTATTCCTTTTGAAAATATACCCAGAAATGGGAATGTCAGATCACATGGTAGCTCCATTTTTAATTTCTTTACAAACATTCACACTATTTTCCATAAAGCCTGTACCAGTCTACATTCCCTTGTACAGTGTGTAAGAATTCCCTTTTATTGACACCTTTGCCAACACTTGATATCTTTTGTCTTTTTGATTATAGACATCTAAAAAGTGTTAGGTGGTACCCATAGTGGTTTTCATTTGCTTCTCTGATGAACAGTGATGTTAAATACATTTTCACATTCTATTGCTCATCTGTATGTCTTCTTTGGAAAAATCTCTATTTAGGTCATTTTTTTTTAACCTGGTAGTATTTGTTTTTGCTATTGAAGTATATGTGTTCTTTATATATTTTGAATATTATCCCATTATCTGATGTATTATATTCAAATATTTTTACCATTTTGTAGATCACCTTTTAATTTTATTGATTGTTTTCTTTGCTGTGTAGAAACTTCTTAGTTTGGTTTAGTTCTACTTGTTAATTTTTACTTTTGTTTTCTATGCTTTGGTGTCATATTCAGAAATCATTGCCAAGACCAGTGTGAAAGAGTGTTCCCTCCATGTTCTCTTCTAATTGTACAATTTTAGATTTTACATTGAGGTCTTTTGATTACTTGAAGTTAATTTTTGTGTGATCCAATTTTATTCTTTTTGATAGAAATATCTAGTTTTCCCAAAGAACAATATCTGAAGAAACTCTGCTTTACGCTTCTCTATTCTGTTCCATGTCTATGTGTCTGATGTAGTACTACTACCAAACTAGTTTGATTACTGTTGTTTTGCAATATAGTTTGAAAGTGGCAAGTGTGTTTTTTCTAGTTTAGATTTTTCTCAAGATTGCCTTCCCTCTTCAGGGTCTCTGAAATTCCATTTCCTAATGTTTGGAGTTGAAAAATATATATATTTAGTCCAAGCTGTGTAGTGCCATGACCAACGTGGCCAAATTAGCAGGTTTTGGTGAAGGGAGATGGGAGATTGGAAGAAATAAGATTTATGAACTCAAATTGTGAAAAAAACAACTGGGATTGGGTGAAACACTGCTCTCTGGTGGAAAAGCAGGTCTAAAGAATTACACCAGCAAACTTTATTATATATGTTTCATTCATCAGATTAAAGACTATGCAAGCATTATTCTTTGCATTCATGAAAGTTACAGAGTTAGCAACATTATGCAGCTATTTCCTCAGTTATATTCTACAGTTGCAATGTGCAATGTTAGGACCATTGTGTAGCTCTCAAGAAAGTCCATTGTTTAAAGTTACTATTATGCTGGTAGGTTCAGGAGCAGCAGAACTTGTGAAACACGGTGGTTATCTTAGCAAGAGTATTCCTTCCTTCCTCGGAGCTGTGTGCCTGAGAGCAAAGTCAAGGATGATAAGACTCCAGCATAGAGCCACCCTATGGAGGTCATTACCATAGCAACCAGGCATCCTGTATCTTTGCACAGAAACTTTCCCAGGCACCAACCATGCCACAACCATGAAGTCATCAGGGACCCCAATCTCAGTCACTGGTCTCCCTATCACTGTCACCACTCTCCATAGTGTAGGTTATCTTTTCATTGCTATGATAAAATGCCAGAGAAAATCAGCTTAGAGGAGGAAAGATTTATTTTGGTTCATGATTTCAGAGTCCATGGTTAATTTGCTCTATGATTTTAGACCTGTGATGAGGCAATGCATGATGGTGGAAGGGCACCGCAGAGCAAAATCTATTCACCTCATGGCAGCCAGGAAGCAGAGAGAAAATGAGGAAAGGGACAAAAAAATACCATCTCAGAGCACTCCTTCAGTGACCAATGTCATCCAATTAGACCCCACATCCGACAGGTTCAATCACCTGTCAATACTACCATTCAGCTATGAATCCATCAATTTCTTAATCCATTGATGAGTTTACAGCCCTCATGTTAAATCATTCCACAACACCCCCCACCACAACACACACACACACACATACACACACACACACACACTCTGAAATTTCTGCACTAGGAACTAAGACTTCTACACATGAATCTTTGGGGGACATTCCATATTGAAAACATGTACCAGGTTAAGTGCCTCATACATAGTAGCCACGACATCGCACAAGGTATGACAGTTGCTTTAGTCTCTTTCAAACTCTTGGAAGATAGAAACATTTTAATATGATTATTTGTTTCTCTGGTATCTCATATGGAACAGATTTTGAATAAACATGAGTTTATAATTTGAAGAATATGATGATAACATTCTCCAGAGTGGTTGTTTTATTCAATAAACATTCTGTAAACTAAGATAGGTCATAGACTATTCCTTATAGACACAGTGATGAAAAAAGCAACTGTACATCCTGGGGAGCTTGAATTCAAGAGAAGGAGAAAGACAAAGTGCCACCATACATCGAGATTGGTAGTCAAAATGGGACAGTGGCAATACAGTGAAAGAAAAGATGGTGTTAGTCTTAGGGACAAGTGGAGACCGAGCCATAGGAACTGGGTTTAAACAATGAGGGGAAGCTTGCCAGACAATCCCATGGGAGCAGTGGGGCATTTTCTGTTTAGCTGAGAAGAAAGTAAAAATTAAACTAAACAAAATGATAATAATTCATAGAGAAAAGGAAGAACATTTTCTTGGAGCGGGATATAGACTGCTCTATTGTGATTAAGATATAAACAATATGTATATGATAAAGTTGTAAAGGTAAGAGAAGGCTCTCAAATGTCAGGTTAAGAAGTTTGACATCATGAAGAATTAAGGAGCCCTTGGGATTTTTTAGGCAATATATTTACTTGGCCAGCTACCTGTTATAATAACACACCTTAATGGTAATATGGAAGACAGAGAGAGTAGGAATACTAAATGTGAGACCATAAAACAGAAAATGGTGGTCTTGAGAAATAAAAGTGCAAGGATCTTTACCTAAGATCTATCTTGAGATGCTAAACTGAATATTATTTTGGCTTTTCAATTATTGGTTTACAGTAGGACATAAATAGCAAAACATGTTTCTACAAACTACTTGATTATCCTTTTCTGATTATTAGGACATCTTTGAACGTAGGCCCAACATCTCCCTAAGTGATCAGTTTCTCTATAACTGATTGGGATCCCTCCTGAGCCAGCTGTGTGTACCTAGATATATACAAAGTCATCATTGATCAACTTAAAGCCTAATCAAACTCAGTGATAAACATGTCAGATGTGGCATCTGGAGTGTGGGGTCCCAAGGATCAGTCCTGAGAGAGGGGCTGATCTCTGGGTCATGGCTTATGGGACTCAGGTCAGAGATATAAGAAGCTGTCTAGGGAAGATGTTACCAAGATGGTATGAGTTGTCTCTTTGAAGGGACAAATATTATCCAATGTGCTCCTGAGAGACCAAGGAATTCCATTGGTCAAATATGGCTATGGGGTGGGGTCAGGATGAAAGGGGACAAGGCAGTAACAGTTACAGAGGGGTTCTCTCATCCCTTACTCCCACTAAAGCAACTCCAAGTCTATCTGTTTCTTTGCTAGATCCCATTTGAATAAAGTCTTCTGATTTAAAACATATTTGAAAAACTAGATTTATAATATAAGGCAAAGCCGGAGGTATGGAATCCTAAACACTGACTAGAGGCACAACACCCATGTCAGTTGGTGCCATCCAAACCTAATGCATTTCCTGAGATTTCACATTTTTAGACACAGGTGAGAAGGAGGCTAAACCATTGTAAGTTCTGCTCAGCTCTAGACATGGCCATGGAGAATTGCTGAGTTCCTTTGGCATGCCACCTTTGGGATTTTCCAGATAGATGAACAAAGAACTCTAGAAGAGTAAACACCTGGGTGATACAGTACCTCAGAACAATTGGTCTCTGGACTTCCTGAACATAAGTGCTACCCAGAGTTGTGTTGTCCCCTACCCCCTCCAACCTATGGAGTGCTTAACATGGGCCAAGCCCTGGGAATGCAAGATAGATAAGACACATCCTGAGCTCCAATGAGTTTGCAGATAAAGGTGAAGAATCTAAAAGAAGCAGATTGCATACAGTACTTATTAGAACAAAGGTGATCATAGAGCCTACTGGAGCAAGGTCAGCCAGTAGAAGCCAGGAAGTGCTTCCTGGGTCAGACAACCTTGTGCTGCAGTCTGAAGGTGAGTGGGAAAAAACGTAACCAGAAAGATCATCATGGAAACTGTTCTGGGCAAAGATGACCAATTAGGGCTGTGGTGGTCTAGAAGAAACCTGTGATCTTTTGAAATAGCTAGATTTAGTTTCTAAATCTGACTCTGTCACTGACCAATCACAATGAAAAGTTACTTCACAGCACCTCTGTTTTGTTGTTGTTGTTTGTTTGTTTAACTTTAAAATGAAGAAAATAAAAAAAACAAACAAACAACCTTCCAAATGAAAGTGGAATATTGAACAGGAAGCCAACTGGTATGAAATTTGTGTACTAAGCCAGGGAGTGTAGCTTGATCTAGAAAGTTCAGACAAATTTTAATAGAATGTGACTACCTTCCCTTTGAAGAAGAATACTTATCATTATGTTTAAGTCCTTTTTAAAAACATAGATTTTCTACTCTTGTTTTTTTTTTTTAAGTGGCATTGATTATATCTATGTTTAGTTCTAAACAAATGGTATGGATTTTGCCTAAAAACATTTTAAAAAGAAGAAAAATCAGCTAGATATAACTTGAGTGTACCAACATTAATAGAACCATTTAAAATTGTTATGAGGTACTTACTGTTGACAAAAGTTCATTCCATTATAAACATACATATTCCAAGAGCATTTTTGGAAAAAAATGACCCAACTAGAGCTCAAATCAGATTGATTTTTAATTTCCAGATCATGAACATCTTATCTCTGTTCATATGCACATGTAAAATAACAATTGACTTTTATATCATAGTGGTTTTAATATATATAAGAAAAGAAAATTTTTAAAAAAAGATTGAGACCAAATAAGAGAGAAATAGATAACAATGTGTTAACAAAATTCTAATGCACTCCTGGTCAGGACAGTTAATTTACTTTTGTGTTTATTAGGTTTATAGACAGCCCATTCCTTCTGTCCACTGTCTATGTGACTATAAATTGCAGTGTTCACCATTGGTGCAAGTCTGTGTAAGTGCATAGGGCTGGGAAACACTAGGGAGAAGATGGAAGTAGAGAGATGAAGCAAGTAAGGAGGCAGAGGAGGGCCCAAGGTCAGGGGTATTAGTTTTGGGATTGAGGATTCTTCAGAGACAAGGGGACTTGGAAATGCTGGGCAGGAGGCTAAGTAACCTGCTAAATCTCCAGAAGGCAGACTCTTAACTTCCTGACCAAGCAGTTAAAGAAGATGCTGCAGAAGATGATTAATTCATTCCTCACCCCAATCCTGGGCCCTTCTCATCTCACCCTCTTTCCTCACATAGGACTTATTTAGAAAAGTTATGGATTGAATTTTCTTCTATTAGGATTCTGGAAAATGTGTTAGTGAGTGGTTTCAGAATATTGTGTTGGGGTACTTTGAGAGGCATGGATTTCATCAGAATTTCTAAGAAAATAAGAAATATTGGATGGTAGAAGAATTAGTTGAAGTATTTTCACCTCAAATTAGGACACTGGAGATGCTTCAGAACACTGTTAGGGAGATCGTCTCTGTTGAGATTACTGGTACCTAAGAGGAATGATTGTGAAGTTCAGGTCAGTAAGGATGTATAAAATAAAAGTAATTTCTAAAATGGAAAAATATGTAAATAATACCTGTGCAAGCATAAATTACCCTAACAGTAGGATAGAAAGGGAGTCCAAATAGCCTGAAGAATGCAGTATTTATCACCATGCCTAGCACATAATTATCCCACACTGATTTACTTTATTGGGTCAAATTTAAATATTAAAACACCCAGATTCTTAGAATTAGAAGAAGCCAGAAAAAAACAGAGTTAGCTATATAAAGCTTTGCCTGTTGACTGACTGTCTTGGGTGATGGTGGTATAGCCCTAAATCATTTTGTTCCATTTAGTTTTAGATTACTTTAAAATTTCATTTCACATTTATGCACTCTGAAATTCCAGAAGGAGAATTAAAAAAAAAATTATTTAGAAGAGAGAGGGGCGGGGGGAGAAAGAAAAAAGAAAATTCCACTCCTTGTGTAAGCTCTAATATAAGTCATGGACATATTGTTTACTTATGAGCCAATGTTGTCTGGTGATAGTTTAGGAAAAATGTGAGAAAGTCAAACCATATTTCTGAAGCATGACAGACTAAACGGATCAGGAAGAATCACCTTAATGCTTCTTGGACCAAACTTGAGTAAATGTACCTTTCTGCCCAATGACCACAGCTTATAACACTGTTCCTTGTTTGCAAGGTTTCCTTTCCCTATGTATGTTTAGAAAAAGAGCTTTTGGCATCTGTGTGTAAGGTCTCCAATGACACCAGAGCCTAAGACCCTCAGAGTGGAAAACAGAAAATTCCACTTAGGCTACTTGGGCTCAACCACTTTAACAAATCATGTTGGGAGAGAGGGTAAAATAAAGATCATTTATGATAAAGTAGTCATTCAAAAAATGTTTGTTCTTCCCCACATTGGTTTTCTCATATAGAATGATTTTCAAATTTTTAAAAATATGATCCATAGTAATTATTTTGTATCTTGATGTATTATTTCCTATCCCTCCCTCCCTCCCTCTCTCTTTTTCTCCTTCCTTCCCTTGCGAAACTAATTCCCTTCTTGTCCTTAATAAGTCTCTTGGGACTCTCATATTTCTTTTTCAATTCTGTTCCATTTTGTAAGAAATATTGATTGAGAAGCATTAAATCGATTTCCTGACCTCCAGTGGATAATGAACAGTTATTTGAAAAACACTATTCTAGTGAAATTTGAATGTCCTCATGGGCCACAAAGGGTTAAAGTTAGTTACTGTACCCTAACCATACCACAGTACAATTATCAGAGGCATTATATATCAACAGATGAGAAACCTAAGGACTTCTTTCTTAATTGAAAAGGATGAAGGCCACTGGGAAGAAAAGAGATACAGGAAGTTATAAGAAATTAACAGAGTAAAAAGAGGTCTTTACCGTCTCTTACTAGAATTTCTTACAATCCCATCACAAATCAAGCTCAAGATTGGTTTGGTTTTCAAACTGGCTTTTTAATTACTGATAACACACCATACACACCTGCTTTAAATTTGCTATTTGAACCATGATGAATGCATGTAATATATTTTAAAAGTTCAAATTGCGGAAAGATTGAGACATGAGTCCCTAGAAAATTGAAATGACCAGTTAAAAGATAGTCTGACCATGGCTCTGCATTTTGTAATTACTATTCTTAATTCTAATTTATATATTTTTTTCTTTCAAGGAAGTTTACAGGTTCGCTATCAGCTAGGCAAGGAAGAAACACATGTATTCACCATTGATGTAGAGAACTTTGCCAATAGAAAGATGCACCACCTGAAGATTAACCGAGAGGGGAGAGAGCTTGCCATTCAGGTATTTGCTTCCATTCTTTTTATTCTTCCAAGGCACCGTGGCTCCTCAATCAAGCTATTCTGAGCGTCTGACCTAAGCCAAGTGCAGAGCCAGGTGCTGGGAAAAGCAATATGCAGCACACTTGGCCTCAGCCTTGGACCAACTCTTACAGTGGCTCTCAGAGGATGTGCTTTCACTTCCTGCTACCATCAGCGTGACCTGGGATGACATTAGCAATGTGAAATCTTGAGCCTCACATGTAGATCTACTTACTCAGAAACTATTCCAGAGGGGTAAGCAGCAGGTAACTCTAACATCTGCTTGAATTTGATAACCTCAAGTAGATTATAGTGGGGAACACAGGTCAAGAGAACTCATAAAATGTGGCAAGAGCTATGGGGGAAGTGAGCACAGGTGATATAGGAGCACAAAGGAGGGCATAGGTCACAATAGGCATCAGTACTTATCTCCTGTTTAATCATCTGTTTTGCTGCTGTGACTGACAGATCTGACCAGAAAAACTGTAGAAGAGGAAAGGTTTATTTAGGAACTCATGGTAATTTCAGAGGTCCTAGTCTATAAGTGGCAGGCTCTATTCCTCAGAGCTCAAGGAGAGGCAGAACATCATGGTGAAAGGATGTAGCAAAGGGATGCAGCTCACATGATGATCAGGAAGCAGAGAGAAAACTCTACTCTCCATATACAAAATATGTACCCCTTAGCCATGCTCCCAATGAACCACTTCCTCCAGCCACACCCCACCTCCTTCAGTCACCACCCAGTTAATCCCATCAGGGATCAATTCACTAATCACATTAAGGCTACAAACTAGTCAATTCTCCTCCAAAGCTTCCTGCACTGTCTCACACATGAGCTTTTAGGGGACACCACATCCAAACCATAACACCTCCTAGTGGAAGTTAGGAGAAAAACAAGCCTTGAAAGTTGAATAGCAATTGGCTAGTTCGAGGGGGGAGAGAGGAGGGCTCAGGAAGGGGGTTCACATGAGCACTAGTAGAGCTGTCTGAAAGAGCATAGTGTGTCTTTATATGTAGGGCAGACATTAGGTGAGGGCAGGTCTCAGTAGAGAATAGGCAGAGTCTAGACTATCCCCTTTTCTAATAATAACCTCAAAGGAGCCCTAAAATCTGTCTAACAATCACTCCATATTGTTTTAATCTATCCATTCTCCTGTTTTTCCATCTGGCCATTTTTAAATCTTTCTCCTTATAACAATAACAATCGCAGTTTCATCTCCTCTACTTTACTTTCTTCTTTTGTGAACAATATAGCATTCAGAAGAGAATATCCATACACTTTCCGTAGCATATCATGTACCTACTTGTACCTGACTTTTGCTTTCTCCTTCCTGTTGCTGAATTTGAATGGTTCATGATTCTATTGAAGGTTTGACCTGCTATCAGTGGGACAGATCTCATACCCCGCTCACAAAACTCACTTTAGCATTCTGTTCTCTTTCTATACCTTTTTACTATTTTTCCAGCTCTATTAGATGGCTCCCCAAAGCATAACACAGGCAATTATCACATGCAGTAACAACCAAAACAAAATAAACCATCAAACAAAAATCTTTCTGGGTCAATGGAAGAAATATCTCATACCTGATTTCATAAAGTGTCCCATTTTTTTCTCTTATTTTGTTGCCCAATTTTCTTTAGAAATGTTGCTTATATACTTAGCTTTCAAATTACCCATTCCTTTTCCTTAAACCCGCACAAATGAGATTTCTCCCCTGTGCTGCACCAAAATTGTACTTCTCAAATCACCAATGGCCTTATCCTTCAGAACCCAGTGAGCATGCATTTTTACTCTTCCTCTTAGTACCATTAACACAATGATTTCTCCCCACCCTGGGGACTTAACTGAGCTCTCAATTGCTTGGAGGATACCCCTCTTGCCTGTTCTGCCTCTGTTGCTCATTCTGGTTTCTCATTGGGTTTCCTCCATCTGTTCAAACTCTATCTGCTAGAGCACAACAGGACTTCATTTTCAGATTGATTCTATTTTGTCGTTACACTTACTTCTCGGCTCATCTCATTCAATTTCCCATTTTAAAATGTCATGTCTATGCTGATGAATTAATCCCAACTGCATACCTAACTCCATTTCTGGCAGATTGAAACCTGTCTCTTTGACTTCAACCTTAAGCTCTCTACTACCCTAGCCAGCTTTAACTGTTTTCTCTTATCACCTAATGCTATCCAACATACACAATGGAATTTACTTATTTGTAGAACTTTCTCTCTGGTCTCTTTCCTCTAAAATGTAAGTTTCCTAACAATGGGGATTTTTATATGTTTTCATTATCAAAGAACCCCAACACTACCAAGCAGTGCTTGACATATGAAAGTTCTAAATAAATATTTGTAAAATACATGGATGAATTTTGCAGGACTGAAGAAAGTTCCCATGTGAAGGAAATTGAATTGACCTTATCATGAAGGGAAGGAAAATCACTGGATTTTATGAATGGGAATAGCATGGCCAAATTTCCACTTTCATGGCTTCCCTGTGATCATTGGATAGAAATATGGACATACATATTTGGGAGTGTGGACACATAAATCAGAGACCAGTCAGGAAGAGATAATGGGAGCCATGGAGAGAAAGATCTGAGAAAGTAGTATTGGTAGCATTGGGTGAACTATTGGCTGTGGAATATAGGAAAAGAATGACTATTAATTATCTGAAGTAAATAGAAGTTTAAGAATAATAGCCCCAAATGGTGCAGCCAATATGGAAAGCAGTTTGAAGATTCCTTGGAAAACTGGGAACAGAACCACCTTTTGACTTAGCTATTCCAGTCCTTCACAGTGTATACTCAAAGGACTTAAAAATATCATACTACAGGGACACAGCCATATCAATGTTTATTGCAGCACAATTCACAATAGCTAAACTGTGGAACTAAACTAGATGCCCTTCAGTAGATGAATGGATAAAGATAATGTGGCATATATACACAATGAAATATTACTCAGCAATAAAAGGGAATAAAATCATGACATTTTTAGGTAAATGGATGGAGTTGGAGAATATAATGCTAAGTGAAGTTATCCAATCCCCCCAAATCAAATGCCGAATGTTTTCTCTGATGTAAAGAGGCTTATTTATAGTGGGGTTGGGAGGAGGAGCAAGGGAGGATTAGACAAACTCTAGATAGGGGTGGGAGGGAAAGAGAGGGGACATTTAGATAGGATAGATGGTGGAATGAGATGGACATCATTACCCTAAGTGCATGTATGAGGACACGAATGGTGTCAATATACTTTGTATATGACCAGAGATATAAAAATTGTGTTCTATATGTGTAATATGAACTGCAATATATTCTGCTGTCATATATAACAAATTAGAATAAAGAATAAAAAAGAAGACTAATTGCCAAATATATAGTACAAGTGAATCTAGAGTTATCAGAATTTAATTGGTTAACTTCTAGTATTTACTCCTTAAATAAGTAGAGGGAAAATCTCTGAGCAGTTTTGGATTGGGAAAAAACTGGGTTAGTAAAGTAATAGTAATGTTGACTTCTGACTTTTTTTGGACTGAGATCCCCATTGAAAAAGTAGGGGGTGTTCTCTTGAACATTTGAACGTAGGTCTATTTTATCCTCCTTTATATTCCCTTTTTCCTTTTCCACAAATACAGATATGATGATGAGAGATTCATTTCATTCCCTCTTCCATCTAAATAATTTGTACTCATTAAGAAGTACATATTAGGTGAAAACACATTATTTTCAAAGTATTGAGGTAGCATAAAGAAGTAGAGGAAAAGACTTTTGCTTTTAAGTAATTCTAATAGCATAGAACCATAACACGCGTATGTCCCTGTCACTCTTATCTCCCTCACCCATTCTGGAGCTCTTCCTGTTCTACCCACTAGAATAAGCCCTTTAGTGAATATGTAGAGAAGCATTATATCTCCTGCCCCACTCCCAATCCTGTGGAGGAGGTCTCAGGTACTACTCAAAACCTGCTAGAGAAAAGGGGACAGCTATCACCATAGGCAGCCAGCTAGAATGCAGTCTCAAGATTAGATTCCCCCAAAATACCTCACCTTGACTTGCTCTTTGTCTCATTTACTATGCTCTTTATGACCATAGGAAGGAAAGCATGGGACCTGGGCTTGCCACCAAGAACAAAAACTCTTGGCAATGATACTGAGACTTGGAATTGGCTATTTATTTTTGTTTGTTTGTTTGTTTGTTTGTTTGTTAGGTCTGGGCAGTGCTAGGGTTTCATACATGCTAGGCAAACACTTTATTATTGGCTATGTCCCTATCCCTGTCTAGAATATTTTAAGGCTCCCTATTTTAAGGCTCAGATGCAACTCCCGCCCCATGCCCTGATGGTGAAGGTGAACTTCAGTGTCATTATTTAAAATGTACTGATAATATTTTACAGATGAGGTCAGTTTAACCAAAGGTCAACAGAACACAAAGGAGGGAGCATTGTTTTAAAACTAACTCTTTAATTCATTCCTTTGAGAGATGAAGATCCTGAGGTTAAGAAGCATCCCTAGAGGGACACAGGCTCAAGTGTGAATTCATGCTCTAACATTTATACTCTGTGGTCTTAGACAAGTTACTCATCTTTCTGACCTTGAGTCTACTTATATCCGTATGTCTACAACTGTATCTGTCTATATCTCTATATATAAGGATAAATGCAACCAGGCCAAGTCAGTTCTTGTAAAGATTATATGGAAAAAAAAATGAAGCTCAAGGACCACACACACAGCCTGGCATCTACAGCTTGCTCAAAAAAGACTTTTCCATTATCCCCCTTTTCCCATTTATTTAATGACTTGACAAGGTCACTGAGTGTTCTTGGTTCTGAGATTGGTGGAGCCTCTCTAAGTCACATTGAAAATTTTAAACTCTAGGTTTAAAAGACTATGGTACTTTACCTATTGTAAATACAGAGCAAAATAATACTAAATAATAAAATAGACATAAGGAAGTATGACAAAAATGATGCATTTCCCATTAACTCAAAATTTCTTAGTCCATATCATAGATACTGGAGTCTTCTAAAGAAATCTTTGTGTAAACCCTTCCCCCCTTTTATTGTACTTTTGCCCTTTGCATTTACTTTTTCTTGGATAGGTAATCCAATACCTCAACCAGTATTATGGTTTGAATCTGGAATATCCTCTGCCAAAGCTCATGGTTTCAAAAGCAGGATACACATTGTAGGTTTTGGGCAAAAATGGGGGCACTGATATCACAAGTGAATTGATCCCTTTGTTGGGTTAATGCATTGGTAGTTGAATGGACAACTGGGAGATGATTATATGCAGGTGGGACATGGATGGAGGAAGTAGGTCACTGGAGGAGTGGCTTCAACTGTGTCTCTCCCTGGCACTTTCCACTCTCTGGTTCTTGGCTGCCATGAACCGACAGCTTTCCTCTATCTTCCTCCACAATGTTTCTGCCTTGGAACTAGCCAACCATATACTGAACCTATGAAACTGTGAGCCAAAACAAAATTTTTCTCATCCAAGTTATTCTTCTCAGGTATTTTGGTCACAGTAACAGAAAGCTGACTAACACACAGTACCAACGTGCAGGTGCCCTTCCTCTATGCCAAGATGGGAACCATCCCCCAAGGCATCCACAGCGCATTAGTAATGCGAAGAATGCTTTGAGTCAGCCCACTTCCTCTCCCACCTTTTACAGACACTCATTTCACTAAAAGCCTCTTTGAGTATCACTTACCCACTTCTCTCCTTCATTCGTCATCTGGTTAAAGTGCTAAGGAGCAGGCAGAAAAACAGTAGGATAGGAATGACTCCGGTACTTGAACAATTGGCTCTTCCATGTGTGGCATTTGAGCAGAGGGTCATTGTCCCGGGAATTGCTTATAGATACTAGCCCTCTGGGGCCTGGTGAGGAGGTGAAGAGCAGACACCAGAGGAATCTAAACTCAGCCTACAGTTCTGAAAATCCTGCTATTACCCATTACATGGCAGGACATTGTGGTTCACTTTAGCCTTTCTGCTACCTGGGCAGCAAATTATCATGTGTCCTGCTGGGAAGGGAAGCCCCCCTAAAAAAAAGAGTAAAAAGAGGCAGGAAAAACTGCTACATTAGTCTAGGAAGAAAACTCCTCTGGGTCAAGAGCTGAATCCAAACCCATGAGCATTAAACAGATGAAGGATGGGGACCAAGAGTACTGAATACCTTGTGTTGTAGCTAAAGGTATGGGGGGGGGGGCACTAGGATACTCTTGTTTTATAATAAACTTCATAGCCCACCAGCTAGAAGGGGAAGTAATACAGGATGTTCTGTGTAACGCTGCAAACTTTGCCAATTGCTGTGCTATGACCTACAAAATACATGTGGATATATGGGATCTGAGCCCTCAAAGAGCCAATAAGTTAGTGTAGGGAGACTGAGAGAGAGCAAGATCATTATACTGCAATATATTAAATGCAAAGTTAGAAATAGAAAAAGTCATGATAAGAATGGAAAAGAAGGCAGCTAATCTTACCAATCCACAAAAATATTCTGGATGAGGTGGATTTATGGGGTCCCTATAGTCTGGCATACATAGATTTCAATTATTTGTTCAAAGTGTACACTAGAGATTCAGAAATGGATACAGTGTTCATTTACAAATCTCTCAAATATTTATTGAGGTATGACAAGTAAACTAGAGATGATATCATCTGTGGGCGGCCCTCTTAAAGATGATCAAGTCATTGATCTCTGTGACGTCCATCTCTAACATGGAGATAATAATAGCTAATTCATAGTATTCCAGAGAGAAATAATTTGGAAGTATCTGTTATCATGTCTCATACATACCATTGTTTGATAAATTGCAAATATTTTTACAGAACAATTTCATTCACAAAATGGTAATAAAGCATATGGTCATGTACCGTAGCTCATAGCCAGTAATTGGCAGAAACTGCCTCAGGACTAAGAAGTTACAGACAAGGATCACTGTGAGTAGACATGTATACTGCTCCCCGAGCTGTGCAAAGGCAGTCACATAGCCCAGGAGATTCTTAGTCTTCTCTTTTTACAGGTGACCTACAAGATAACAAGGAGTCTTTCTATGGGTAGCATTATATGGACATAAGAGTAGAGTCTGGAAGAAACAGGTTGGACTTGACTAGTCCAAAAAAAGTGTGGCAATGGATGGGGAGTGCTGCCTAGGAACCAGGAGGAGGGGAACAAACAGGTGGCCCTGGAATTAGCAATTGAGGCAAGGAAGCATTCCTAAATACCCTAGAAATGCAGTCCGAGCAAACCTCAGAAGTGACTTTTGCTCAGTCCTGAAAAGGAAGGGTGATCTTCCAATTATGTCCCTGGCATCTGCTCAGTTAGCCTCTCCTCCTGCAGCCAAAATGTTTTGTCAAACTCCAGTCGTTTCCCAGGACATCCCTCAATTCACACCTGGATGAGACCAGGTCAGAATTAGGGCAGAAAGGAGACCATTGGTGGCCCTGAGGAAAAAGGGGAGAAGTGGAGAGCAATAGGAAATGACTGCCTGTTCCCATTCAGTGTTAATACTGTACAGAAAGTTCCTCAGCAGTTTTCTTTACTTGTTTATAGCAAAGAATTTGGTGAGAAAACTTCAGAAGGAAGATAAATACCTGTCAAAAGCTCTAAAATTTCTGGGGAGAAGATGTCTGTGAAAACCAATATTTCACAAAGAAGAAAGGGATATTTTACATGAATTATGGGAAAACTAGTGAAAACATTCTCTTGTCTCCCGAGAGAAGATCCTAGGGGAGTTCAGATGAGTGTCTTTTATGCCCTTTTCCTGAGGATCTTGGCTGATGGACCTTTGTTTTTGTTTTCAAACAGATGGACCAGCAGTTCCGGCTCACTTACAACTTCTCCCCAGCAGTGGAGTTCAGGACGATAAGGTCACTTGTCCTGGGTAAAGTCACAGGTCTGTTGTTCTACTCTGCATCTTTGCAATATGATGTATCAAAATAAACTAATAAAAAATAATATTTATTTTGAATTTTAGCAATTCATATCTGGAGCTTTTGCTCCCTTTATATCAAAGATCTAGGACTAAAATTTCTGATACATAAAATTCTAAGATGCATGTATGGCAGTAGTGGAGAATTGGATTTATTTCTCCTCTATAGAAACTTGAAAGAGGTAGATTGGTAAAGTAATTGAAATAGATAATAGAATTTTTAAATAATTTTATTTGAAAGTTTGCACTTAAGTTTTTTTTTTTCCTTTGATTTCCTTGATTTTTACTTAAAGACATGAGCTAAAGAAATTGGACTATTGAAAAGGGATTGGGATCTAATAGTGGATTTTTTTTTCCTGCTGCAAGTTTTGTGGATTTTCATTTTCTATATAAAGGTATTTAGTACATACATGCAAAGTTGAAATTTTTATATCTTTTTGATGAACTGAGCATTTATCACACTTAAATAGAGAGATTATTATCTCTTTTAACTTTATGTCTTTTGATATTCAATTTATTTTGTCTATTAATAACACAGGTATTATAGCTTTTCATTGGTTATTGTTTGGCTGGTCTTTTATTGCCTTTTCCTTTCAACCTTTCCTTTTCTTTAAGTCCTGTATATGACCTGATGAAGAATATTCAGTGGAATTTTGATTTTTTAAATCCATCTGGCCATCTCTGCTTTTTATATTGGCAAGTGCTGATCCTTTCATGTTTTGTGGTTACTAGTATAGCGGGAGCTTTTTCTGCCTCTTTATATTCTATTGGTCAATTTTTCTTATGATTCTCTCATGCTCTTTGTTACTCTATCAGTCATAATGCAGTGCAGAAAACACTGATAAGTTTAGGCATTTTAAGGGGGAATAAACTTAACACAAGAAACTTGCTTCTTATGAAATTGTGTTGGAATTTAGTGTGGATTTTTCTGAGGCCCTTTTGGAATGACTCCTTAGCAGTTCTGATTGGAGTAACACAGAGCTATGGGGAGTTGTTTATTACCTACTGTTGAGAGCAAGAGTCCAGAAGCCACAGTGGCTACAGTACAGCATATCAACTTGCAAGAGACAGGAGGTCTTGGAAAAATGGCTGCAGAGTGTGCCCCATGCTACCATAACTGCTCAACAGTGAAAGAATTGATAAAGAAGGGAAATGATTCCTATTTCACTGGCCTTCTAAACTGAGAAAGAGTATATAATTTCCAGGACAAAATGTGGATCCAGAAACTTAAGTGTATTAAGTCTAGAAAACATCGGTTTTAGTTTCCCAAGTGACAGCTAAATGAACCAATCAATAGTAAGAAAATTCTGGATATACTGTTGTTTGTGTCTTATCCTATTTCCCCCTCCTAATTATTATATTTTCTGTAGATACTGTTTATATTTTTATTTACTAACACTGTCACTAGCTTTTTATTTCCAATTCCTTCCTGTGTCTCAGAACTTTTTACTTTCTACCAGATTTGATTTTCTTTTTTCTGAAATAAATCCATTCAATTATCTCTTTCCTGTGTCAAGGTTCCTTGACTGTCAATTTTATCTGGAAAAGAAAAAAAAAACGTTTCATTTCACCTTCATTCTCAGAAGATAATTTTGCTAGACATGCCATTCAACACTGAAGGAGATTTTTTTCCTCAGATTTTGAGAAAGTGTTCAGAGCTGTGATGGAGACAGTCCTGGCTCACATTAGGCACATAACACACATCTTTCTTCAGCTCTGCAATTAGTGATGTCACAATGGTACATTGGTACCTTGTATTGTCGATACTGGGGGGTGCTCATACTGTGGAAATCACAACACTGCATACCAAGATGCTGTGTGTCTCTTCCCCCTGAACAGCCAGTTTTAAACATTCACAAACATACCACTTTACCCTTGTCTTCTGGTTTCAGTCGCTACTGCTGAAATGTCTGTCAATTTGTCCTCTGACCACCTCTACCCACACTAAGCTACTTTCAAGTTCACCTCATTTTCTTTGGTCTTCTATAGTTCTATAATCAGATGTCTGGTTGTTAACATTTTTAAGCATCATACTTGATCAGTTAGGCTTCCTGAATCTATTATTTACTTCACATGCACCTATGTAAATAATTCATATGTATTATTAATCTGTATCTATCCAGGAGTTTTTAAAAATTCTCAACATACCAAATATTTTCTTTAACATTTTCTCTATTTGATTATTTTAGATCTCTATTGGATAATGCTTTTGACTTTCTAATTCTGTCCTCATATCTCTTATTTTCCTCTCATAATGATTTTTACTCTTTGACACAGTAGCTTGCATTCTGGACAATAAACTGGCTTTATCTTCAAATAATTGATCCTTCATGTGTACCAAATGCCTTCTAACCTACTTGATAAGTCATTTTTCATTAATATGTCTTTAATTTCTTCAAGAAATGTGTTGTTCTTTTGCTAAAATGTGGATCCATTAAGATAATTTCTTGCCCTTGCTAATTTCCTCTGTTTCCAACTTTTCCTATCTTCAAACATTTCACTAATGGCTGTTGAACTTTTGACTCTGCTAATTTCAGTATCTAAGGTCTTGGGGTCTAAATCTGTTACTTGCTACTTTCTAGCACTCTTCCATGGTAGCTTGCTTTTACTTGCTTTTATCTCTGTGTAAGTGTGCATGCGTAGACTTGCACTGGTCCATACTTAGTAGAAATTAACTCGTAGTAATCTGGAGGCTAAAATATTGGGAAGCTTTCATACAGGTCAGGTTTTTTTTTTTTTTTTATGATGCCAAGTGCCAACAGGTGCTATCAGTTTCTCCTTATTATTTTTATTTCTTATTTCCTGAACAGAGGAGGAATATAAATTGGAGTTTCAAATCTCAGTGAAATCAAGCCTCTTGGTAAAATTTCAGCAGATATATTGATAATTTTAATGCAATATATCATTTTGTTACCCTTTTGATTTGTTGTTTCTGTTTGTTTTTCAATTTCAAGCACACCAGATTTAGACAGGATTTTACTTTATCCCGTATTACATTAGATGATTTTTTTTTTCTGATCCAGTTTTTCTTAAGTTGAATGTTAAAGTCTTGGTTTCAACATCTTCCCTTTTCAAAGGCACAAAGTTTGAAATTCCAAGTCTTTTCCAAAACAACTCCTTTTTTTTTTTCCTCAGTGGAATGCTAATATTAGTTTTGGTTTACTATCTTGGTTTAACTCTCCTGTCTCTCAAAAAAAAAAAAAAATCAAAAACTCAAATACACAGGATTTCGCTTTTCTTCCTGAAGCTCAGGAAGGCATTAAAATTATGTGTGTTGGTTTTAATGAAGGAGAATTACATTTTTGATTGTGCAATCTATTAACATTGTCCTATGCTAAGGATATTTTGGACCATCGAGACCTCACTTCAATCAAATCAGCAGAACCATGATAGGAGAGATCTAACTTTCTCACCACAAAGCTCAGACCTTTTTCATAGTGCCTGATGGTGTAATGGAAGCTTCAATAATACCTCCCGCCTTTTTACACTCCATGTATCTTGGTACTATGTGTGGCAAGCCTAGGACCCTTCAGCCTATCAAGTTCAATGCACAATGAGAATAATATAATGAAATTTTAAATCAAGGTATTGCATATTTAACACCTTGGTATTTTTTTCCGATACTTTGTGATGATCATCAAGTAGGAAAGAGTTGAGAGAGAACTTAAAAAAAAAAGTCATTATTGTTGTAGGGTGGGAGCCCTCTGCCTAGAAATGAATGGACTTCCTTCCCATCCAAACTTCCATTCAACAAGAAGATTTGGAGTCATGTTTGTGCTTGACATTTTTGGTCTGTGAAAGTTCTATAGCAGAATGTGAGGCTCGTTATTAAGGAGGAATGTTATTTCTGGAACCATTAGAAAGCAAAAGAACCAAGACCCATGCACCAGAGAGTAAAATGGATAGGGAGGGAATAGGAATGAATGGTATAGAACCAGATAACTAGAATACATGCCAAATGCAACCTCACTCTGTAATTTTACAAAATTACTTTGTAAGACATTTTCAACTATAAAGTAAGGATTTACAAGCATTTTTCATTATAGACACTAAGAGAAAAATATATAGAAAATTTGTCTGTTTTCTTCAGTACCACTAATAGCATTCCACTGCAAAACAGAACCAACTTTGTTTATTTTCTTCTCATAAGAGGAAAGAGCAATTCTCTATTCTAGAGTATTCTAGAGGACAGTGACTTAGTATCATTCTGCACCAGCATTGGTGCTTCAAATATGATATATAAAAAAGCTTCTTTTGTGAGGATTCCTATGAGGTAGACTTGTCCATGAAAAGAGCAGAGGCCATCATCTATGCCAAAACTGTATTGTTGGTTCTCTATGAATGTTGGTAATAATCTATAAGAAGATGCGAATATTGCTAAGTCTAAGGTCTTTGTTTATTTGTGTGTTGGGGTGGGTTTTACTGACATTCCTTTACTTCCAAGGGGAATTACTTGGTTCTGATGAACTCTGTCAGTGAGAGTAAGAGAAAGTAACATGAGAGGGGGGAGTGAATATATTTACAGAAATCATCCAATTGGAAAAGATCTTTTGTTTCTGGAAATTTACTTTATTTGAAAGTATAAATTGGGTGTTCCTCAGATTCAAGAAAAATGTAACATCTTTGTTTTTAGGTCTTTAAGGTGTAATTTGTTCCTATCACAGGAACATGGAGAGTCAGATTTTGGAATCCAAAAACCTTGAAGCTTCTAAAAGAATGTGTTTTTTTTTTAGTTCTTTAGTTTTTGTGTGTTGTTCTCTCTCTTTTTTTTTTTTTTTTTGGTGGTGGTGGTGGAGTTGGGGGTAATGCCTGGGGATTGGTCCCATGACTTTAATCATGCCATTGAATTACAACCCCAAACCTGATTTCTTTTCCTGCCAGAGTGTATTGTTCAATATGATTGTAAAGTAAAAAATAAGCACTTTTTTGGTGGATTTCAGAATTCCAGAATTCATTATTATTTTTCTGAAAGAGAAAATAATATGAGACCTTTTGCTGGTATGCAGATTTAGGAAATAGTTACTTATTAAAATATAGAAACAAGTTAAATATTAGGTGTAAAGTGGAAAATAATTATAATTCTGCCTTTAAACCATAAGTACCATATTCTGAATAGATTAATGTCTATAGGATTTGTACTCAGGAGGTGCTGATAGCTTTGTTTCTTTATGCATTCAATGTTTATTAATCCCTTGCCTACATGCCAGTTTGATAGGTTAAACCTTACAATTGTAAGAGACATTTTCTGCTCTGATTGGTGTTTGCCCACATAGCTTCCAACATTCACTCAATCCTAAAAAGCCAGATAGAAATTGTAAAATAATCCTTTTCAACCCACATAAAACCCATCTAATCAGAAAATTGCAAAGCAATCTGTGAGCACTTATGTATGCTTTTGGTCTGTTAAGGTGATTTGAGTTCTAGTTGTACCTATTGAAGAGCAGGGTTGTTTAATTCTTCCCAGACCCTCAGATTTGAGCTTCAAGCCCTCCACAGCATCACAGTACTGTTGAATGAATGAATACCCTGAATGCTCTCCCATTAAAGCTTTTCCCAAGTATCTTGCAGAAGGGAAGGTATGACTGCCAAATGAGAAAACACAGAAGAATTTATACATATAAATAAAAGATGTGGCCTTCAACGTGCTCATTTGAGAAGACTATAGTCTAATACCTTTTTGATTTTGTGCACAGCTGGGGTGTTCTTATGATTCAAATCTGGTCCAGTCAATATTAAATTGAAAAATAAAATTAGAGTGAAAGATGTTCAGTTTTGTAGGGACAAACTGATGTGGATATCTCTTTCTGTCCCGTAATTACTGTCATGCAACTCTGATGCATTTATCTATTCTGTACTTCTCCACTGGTAAAATGAGAACATAATTCATTGGATATATAGAACTCTGTAAGGATTCTATAAGATTTTATATTCATAGTACTTGGTATTTAGTATTTACTCAATTAATGTTAGTTTCAACAGTTTTTGAGTATCAAAGACTGAAGAACATAAAAGAGAACTGATTCACTTCCATTGTGTCTGAAAAGTAACTACAAAGGTAAATTCTAAGGATATGTGCTCTTAATGGGCAGTTCTGAAACATGGTGAGTTGTGAAAACGTGAATATGATTCACTGTTAATTAGCACTGTCCCAAGGGTAGATCAAGTTCTTCCCAGCATAAATAATGACAGCAAAAAGAGCCTATCATGCTTGATGAAAATGAGAGTTTCAAGGCATATGATTCTGCAGAAGTTAAAAGCTCCAGTATCCTCATAATCCAACTCCTTGTCAATCTGTCTGTTTCCCACTCCCTTCTTTGACTCTGCTTACCTCTTTGTGGAGTTTCATTCTCAGATAAGATTTCAGTGGTACATAATAGAACAATCAGCAACTCCAGTCTTAAATACTACCAGTTCAGCATCCCATATGGAAAGAAAGCCTTTCATTTTTAAAAGTGATAGTAAGTTCTGGGATTGAGTTTTTGAAGAGCAATTTGTGCTGACTGACAATCACAGACTGTTACAATGTGCAGGTGTTTGAGATATTCGAAACAATAGAATCTGGGGCCTGAATTATCTTCCCGCTACGGTTCTACAGGGGAAGAAGTTGACTCAGTGTTAGCCACCTTTGTTGAAAACAAGGACAGGTTATTTCTCAAAAGGAAGTTGAGATGCATTACTGGAGAGAGGTGGACTGTGAGAGGGGGAAAAAAATAACAACAACCAAAATCCAATAATATCACAACTTTTCTCATTTGCATTTTGCTGTCTTTTTCAAGCAGGAGAAAAGGGGACAAAGTTATAGGAATAGGGTAGAGTTATGTATAATCTTGGGAAAGGATTGTGCTTATGTGCAGCAACAGTCAAAATGTGAATGTGGTGCAATAGAAAAACATAACAGTTTAGAGATACTCCTTGGAGAAATGCGTGCTACTTCCTTTGAACACATTTGTAGTTCCATAACACTCCAAAAATATAATTTCATTTAAATATATAGGTGTCTTTAATAATATTTTGCTTTGTTTATGGCCATATATGGATTCTTAGGAAATAAATAGATCCCTAAACTACTGACTGTGTCTTAAGATTATAATATAGTGTAATTGTTTTATATTGTGTCCAAATAATTCTTAATGATACCATTTTTCTGAGTAATAAAATACTTCACATGCTTTAATGTAATCTGACAGTCTGCACCATGAAGTAAATGGTATGTTTTAAAAGCATCCTGAAATATGATATTTCAGGATTTATCCCAACTTCTCAATATACGTGTCTTGTATTTTCTACTTTATAGATAACCAATGATGGATTGCAACTGGGTTACATAGGATTTTTGTTATTATTTCTTTTCAAAGTAATGAACTGTATTTTTCCCCATGGAGAAGCTCAATAGATGATTTAGTTTCTCCTCATGTAACAGAAAGGTATGTTATCTTCTAATTTAAGATGCAATTTTATTTCTGTTTCTTAAATGAATCACTTCATGATAGAAGCACAGGCCTCCTCCATACTCGGCTGCTCTATAAAAGTTGACTGTTTTTTTTTTTTTTCTAAGAGCAAAAACAGTCTCTGAACAGCATGCCCTTGAGTTACTCATTTGATATCCTCACTTGTCTGTTCTGTGTTACTAACAGGTTAAAAAATGAGTGAAGTAAAAGTATCGATATGTTGCTTCCAAATACAGAATGTCCTTAGCTAGGTGGAGCAATTGCAAATCCATTTCTAAGAGGGATGGCCTTGCAAAGAAGTGCCAGATTTACCATCTTTGCCTGTCTGCTTTAGGAAAGGATGGTTTGTATGGTTGACCAGAACGTACGGAGCATGACTGTTATTGATAAAAAGTTCAAATTAATTGTCTTCAAACAAAGTTATTGATCATTTCTATGGGTCACATAATGTGGTTGGCCATATTGATACTGAAACAAATGAACAAGTAAAAAATCTCTGCTATAAATCTTGCTTAACTTAAAAACTATTTTTCTCAAAGGAGTATTATCAGGGTATGATTAAGAATATGAAAGTTCTCCAAGGATAAATACTAGGTTTTTTTCCCACTATAACCAAATAAGAAGACTAATACTGGCATAGAGTTTATGATACATTAATACTAAGATTATAATAAAACAGAGTAGTTATTATTGGTATTGTTATTTAATAGTATATTGCTTTGTGCCAGGTCTAAGCTTGTTTTTAGGTTAACTTCTTTTTGATCACATCCACCCAGGGAGATAGGTACTATCATTACTTATACTTTACAGATGAGAAAGTTGAGTCATAGATGACTTGCCTAGTAGTGGCAGACCTGGCAGGGAAAGGCAGACACTGTAAGTCGGATTCCATATTCCCAATCAACCCTGCCATAGTTGTTTTTTAAGGAAAAACATGAGGAATTACAAGGAGAACACATTGCCTTTTCCTGCATCAAATGTTTGTCTATTCAGACTTAATGGGTTTATAGGAAAAGGAAGAGTGAGGCGTTAGTCACGAAGAGGGTGTAGCATGTTTCTTATAAGTCAGTCTTTGGAATCAGCCCTGGGTTCATACTCCAAGTCCACTATTGACTAATGTGACTAAACAAATTGCTTAATTTGCTGAACTTCAGCTATCTCAATTAAAATACAGGCATAAGATGAAAATGTAGAAGGTATACCTAACATATATTAAAATCTCAATAAATATATTGCAAGAAAAATACTGAAGGAGGATGATGATGATGATAAAGATACGAGAAGCTCCCTCATCCAACCCTTTCCTTCTGAGAATAATATTTGTTTCCCATTGTGTTTCAGAGTAAGTATGTCCCATAGGGGAGAAAAAATATGTCCTCTGTATTCTTGTGTAATGAAACTGGATTTCCCTTTCTTTCCTGCTATGAGGGAGTGAATGGATGCAACAATGTGTGTTCTTGCCTCCTATTGAAAGAAGCAAATAGTAGAAGCAGACAATATTCAGTTTCTAATAAGATCATCTAACTCTACCTGATGTTATTTAAACTTAAGTTCTCAGGAGCTAAGCTGCTGGTAGTCTATAACAGTTTGATACTTGGTAGGTCAACTGAGCTTAAATTTATAAAATCTAAGCCAGGCTTGGTGGTGTACACTTAAAATCCCAGCAACTTGGCAAACTAAAGCAAGAGAATACCAAGTTCAAGGTCAGTCTCAGCAATTCAGTGAGGCCCTAATCTCCAAATAATTTAATAAAATAAAAAAGGAATGGGGATGTAGCTGAATGGTAAAGTGCCCCTGAGTTCAATCCCTAGTATCAAAAAAAAAAAATCATAAAATCTGATCTGGTATTTGAAGATATCAATCATTACTTTCCCCTTCTCAGAAGGGGTAATCATAAAATTGCAAAGAACTATGGCTTTATTCTTCTTGCTACAATATTGGCAGGTACATATTAAGTGTTCAATATGTTTACAAAAATTTTATATATGCACTATATAAAACATTATATATATAAAAATTTATATATATATGCAGTAGTAACCTGAAAAATTATTTACACATTAATGGCCCCAATACCATGCAACTGCTTGCCACTAGGTTTTAGATGAGACTCTCCAGGCTCCCTCTATGCTATCTTTTCTTCTTACAATGGTATGTGTTTCTAAGTTGGAAAATGTATGTGTTTGGAATCTGGTAACTCTGACATCAAATTCTATGAAGGTCACTTGCTATTTATGCCACTATTAACTTGAGCTCTTTGAGCCTTAGTTTCCTCATCTGTAATGTAGTGGTCATACTTGCTTTATGGATTTCTTATGAAGATGATAGATAAAACATGTAAAATATCTAGCACCTAGAAATATTTACAGACAGAGGCTATTGTTAATAAGATCATGCAACCATGCTGCCTATTGATTTTCTTTGGTTGATATTCCTCTTCCTTGCCAATGGCACTGCTGTTGACCTGTTTGCCCTTTGCCTGGGGAATCTGGAACGGTATTATAAATGTCATTGCTGACAAGGTAATGGAGAGAAGAGGGTATGGACAAGAGTAATGAACTCCCTGTAACTGTCTTGTAGAGACATCTCCCAAGCTTGTTGATAATAGAAGCACTTAATTGGTTAGAAGCTAAACGAAATGGATAGAAAACAAAGATCAGAATTTTAGATGCCTTCCCATGGGGAAGAAGAGGGAATCAGAGGCTCAGGAAGATGGTGTGGCCATTGCTCACTCATTGACTCTACTGAAATTTTGTTTTTGCAGAATATCATTAACTAAAATAGACTGAATATTAAAATGGGTTAAAGTACCATGAAGTCCATTTCACTAAGGAGTTGTAATATCTTTTCATCATCTTCTAAAAGAGATTTGCCTTGTGTCCCTGGATTTTTTATTTTCCATTTCCACAATTGTTATTTCCAGTTATCAATATTAGAGTTAGGGTCTGATGGTTAATATTCTAAAGTTTCCTACTGTTTGGTTATTAAAGATTCACAATGCCTGTTTCCCAATGGATAGAATAAGTAAATCATTATATGTAAAAAAAATCTCATTTGAGTTCATTTCTTTAAAATGAACTACTTTCTGCTCTAATCAATCCAAAGATTTGGATATATGCTTTAATTTGCTCATTATTTCCTCACCATTTTCAAAGTACACCTATTGAATATATTCTTTGGATAGGGATTGCCTCTCTTAAAACATAAACATAACATAAATACTTGTTATTAGGAAAATTACCCCCTAGAATTATTTGTAGATAATTAATTTACTGTATGTCTCTTAAACATCTATGATAGGAAGGCAAGGTAAAAGTATGAAAATTTTAAATAGGTATGGCTTATGGGGCTTTGTTACTAAAAAACAAAACCCATCTATGGAGATATGATACTTACTTAACAATCATAATATGAGTAGTTTTGATAAATGATATGCAGATTTGTTGTGCTTAGGGTTAATAAGAAAGAGAGACCTTGTGTCTTGGTTTGTTTACTGCTGGTACAATACAATACCACAGGCTGATAACTTATAAGCAATAAAAACCCAACAGCATGGAACTAGCATCTGGTGAGGGCCTCCAGGCTGAATCATAATATGGTGACAGGGCAAATACACACATATGAAAAGGAAAGGAAAACTGAATGTAATGCTTCCTTTCTATCAGAATAACCCACTCCCAGGATAAGTAATTCACTTCTACAGTGACATCACTAATTCATGAATGAAATCATTCACTTCTGCAGTAACATCACTAATTCATAAATAGACATAAGAAATTCCATTCATGAAGCCTGTCATGCTAGGAGTATGGTTTATAACTTAAGGATCCATATATGTTGAAGGTTTGGGCTGGGTGCAGTGGTGCCTGCCTGAAATTCTAGCAGCTTGGGAGTCTGAGGCAGGATAATTGTGAGTTCACAGTCAGCCTCAGCAACTTAGTGAGGCCCTAAGCAACTTAGCAAGATCCTGTTTCTAAATAAAATATAAATCAGTGGTACTTAACCAGTGAGTCACATCTTAAGCCCTTTTTTATATTTTGTTTGGAGACAGGATTTCAATAAGATGCTTGGGGCCTTTCTGGGTTGCTAAGGCTGGCTTTGAACTTGTGATACCCCTCCTCATCCTCTAGAGCCACTGGAATTATGGGCTTGTACTAGTATGCCCATATTATTGTGTCATTTTTTAAAAATTATGCTAGCAAGGCAAAAGTGGTATTTTACATGTTGTCCAAGAAAAGTATATTTCGGATGTAATTCCAGTCTTAAATGTGTTATGCCCCAGTGTTGTAAGTGATATGCAAATATGTCATTTCAAAAACTTATATTTGTAAGTACATATTTATAACATCAAAAAATAAATACAATATAAAATAAAGGGCTGGGGAGGTGTCTCAGTGGTTAAGTGCCAATGGGTTTAATCCCTTGTACAAAAAAAAAAAAAAAAAAAAAAACAGAAAATGAATATTAAAAACACAGTTTGATCTCCAACATCTATATAATGTTGGGAGGCGGAAGCTTCCGGAGGTGAGATCTAATGGGAGGTCTACAGGTTCAATGTAGGCATTGCCCTCAGAGGGAATTTTTCTATGGACCTGGTTAGTTTTTGAGAGAATGTCATTTTAAAAGCATGAGCCTGGACCCACCTAGTCTGCCTTTGGCTTCTGATTTCAGAGGTAACTGTTTTCTCTCACACATGCTCTGGCCCCTACTACCCTGAACAGTGTAATGCAACTGAGAGTATCCCAGACAGAACAAAATCAATGCTAGCATCTTGTCTGTGAAACTCCAAAGCCAAATAAACCTCTTTTTCATAAGTAGCTTGCCTCAGATAGTTTATAATGGTGACCGAATGCTGATTAATACAAGACCAGGGAATTCATGACTTAGTCACCTCTTAAAGATCCTATAAGGAAAACATGCATGTTGAGATAGGAGGACATTACAGAAGACATACAGTGCTCTGCAAAAAGAATCCAAATTTTACTGTGTAGGTCGGAGAAGAAGTCAAAGAGAACTCTCATGGGCAGAACAACTGTTGTAAGTCTCTCTTGTGGATATCAAGTAGGATGGAGAAGAAAGAGACTTGGTGTGGAGGGTATGTAATAGCTATCCTTTAAGAAGGGAACAAAAGAGTCTAAGTGGGGAGGTTCAGGTGACAGATATGAAATAGAAATTGGAAAATTTGGATAATTAATTGAGTAGGAAAACAGAAATGGAAGCAACAATAGGAATGGAAAAGAGGTGTAACTTTGGCCAGTCAGTCCAAATGGAAATCCCACAATCCTGGTCTGGCCTGCATCAATGTTTACTAAAATGGGGCACACATTATAAGGGATGATGATACTGAATTATTTTTCCTGCTTCTTAAGCCAGCTCTCCAGCCTGCTCAGCAGCTTGTGGATTTGAGAAGTCTTTTTTTTTTTTTTTTTTAGAGAGAGAGAAAATTTTTTTAATATTTATTTTTTAGTTTTTGGTGGATACAACGTCTTTGTTTGTATGTGGTGCTGAGGATCGAACCTGGGCCTCACACATGCCAGGCGAGCACGCTACCACTTGAGCCACATCCCCAGCCCGAGAAGTCTTTATCATTAAGGACAGGAGGGAGAGAAGCATATCAGATTGCAATGAAGAGAGAGTTCCACTTGGAATCCTGGAAAATCATAGAGGGGATTTTGACATTAGTTCACAGTTGCATGAGACCTACCCTTCCTCAACTCAAATTTGTTCCCATTTCCCTGACTTATATTTCTTTTCTGTATATATTGCAGCTTCCCTAGGAAAGGGAATACTCCCTAGGAAAGGGAATACTCTGTGTGAATGCAGAGATTCTTTGTTATCCATAGTCTTATTATTCCTACCTGGAAAGAAGACCTTGGTGCTCTGCGTATGATTCAGATCTATTTTACAATGCAGTTCTTTTGATTAGTGCATTACAGACAAAATACCTGTTTCCACCACAGAAGAAAAGTGTCTGTGTTTAGAACCCATGTTAGGGTGACCACTCATTCTGATTTTCCATGTAATAAAGCATTTTTAGGGACATATGATTATTGGTGCTAAAACTAAAAGTCCTTGGCAAGCCAGGACATTAGCCACCCTTTACCATGCTCAATGTAGGGATTTTGAATAGTTTAACAGAAGTGGGGTCAGAGTTTTGAATGATAGGTGAGCAACTCTTTTTTCTCATGATTTTCAAAGTGACAGCTGAATATAGCTGCCCCCATCCAAGATGGTATGTGATGAGTTGACCCAGGTGAGGCTGAGGAAGGATTTAAAGTAAACCAGTCAGCTTACTGAATAGCATACACTGAGTCCTTGCCAGGGTGCAGAACACAGTATCCAGGTGTTCCGAATTGATAGAATAAGAGCATGAAGGCATTTCTTCTCTTAAAAGGCCAGTGGTCTGAGTGTGGAAAACAAACTTGGGTGCAAATAGTTAATTATGGAACCATTTATATTTAGAATGTAAAAATTCTATTCTGAGATTATAGAGAAAGGATAAATCAAAATAAAACTGTCAGTAACCAGGATGCTGTTCTGCTACCCATCCTAGGTAGAGGGTCAGCTCCTTTTACCCTAGTAGAGGGTCAAGTTCTTGAATGAAGGAGGCACATCAATTGTAGCTTATGCATAACAGTGGTGTCTGGGCTGGGTAATATCTAGGTGTCAAGTGCAAATCACTTCAGTTGCTCTAGATTTCTAAACCGGAATTCCTGCATCTATCATTCATTCTAACAAGAGCTCACATTGTCTTGGGACCTGTGGGAGCTACTTTGGCATATTGTGAAAGGTAGGCAAGGGCTTTGTTCATGCATTTATGTCTAGTGCTATTCCCCAAATATGTATCAATAAATCTTTTATACATGGAGACAGAAAGACAAAGTCTTGGAGATTAATATTGAGCTTCAAGTTTGAATTATCTTTTCTTATCACTCTGAGAATATTAATAGCCTCTGTGTGTGTATGTTTGTGTGTCCATGTACATGAGAATATTACTTTCTCATTGCTTTAGAGAAATCCATGAGAGGAGCGAATTTTCAAGAAAAAGAGGTCTGTTTAGACACATGAGTGCACATGTGTCTTTGTGCATGTATATCTTTATATATACATAATTGTGTGTATATGTTTGTGTGTGTGAATACAGATGTGTGTGTGTCCATGTGTATGTGGCCTTTGTTTTGCTTATCGCTGCACATTTTCTTTTCCCAAGTTTTTTTTTTTTTTTTTTTTTCTCATTTAAGTCACTGGGTCTCATTCCCTCATTTGAGGGTTTCCTCAAATTTCCATGCCCTGGAATAGTCTGCTTATGTTTCAGAATGAGTTTGGCCAGATGCCTTGACTGGGATCTACCCAGAAGAAGAGAAAGGAGTCTCTAATTAGAGGAACTCCACAATCTTTTTCTTTAGGCCATTCTTGGGGGCAGGCAGATTTCCTAGGAAAGACTTTCCAATCTCTGGCTTAAAGAGGGAGGGTTCTGAAGTTCCTGTTGGGGAACAGAGTCATGTCCAGGATTTCAGTATCTTCTGAGTAAAAGCCCATTCATTTGTCATTTTTCAGTTCACATCCTTGACTTTAGCTATGAGTGTTTTTTTCACCTGTCATATCCCTGCAGTGTTATGGCACTTAGATTTATTCTTTTCTCCAAAAATATGGGTATGTCAGGTTATAAAGTGGACTGTTTAGAACTATTTCATTTTCCTCTAAGATTTCTATCTTGTGAGGAGACTGTGAAGAGTTGACTGAGAGAGGACTAAGGACATTTAGATGACAGACCTCCTAGTTTTACAACCCACCTTTGTCAGTCAGAGTTCAAACAGTGAAGCACAATCAGTAGTGATCATGCACCGTGACTTACTGTCCAGAATTAGTTCCTGTGGTTATGGAGGCTGGGGATAATATCTGCAATCTATAGCTCGAGAACACAGGAAGTGCAGGCTGAAGCTGGAATTTCTTCTTCAGGGAAGTTTGAAAAGCCACCCTGTTATAAAGGACTTGAACATGCTGGAACTTGACCCACCCATATTACCTAGGATGATTTTTCTTACCTAAAGTCAACTGATTATGAACTTTAGTCACAAAATACCTTCATAGCAATGCTTGTGATTAGTCCTTGATTAAGCAACAAGAGACTGTATCCTATTTAAGATGACACATGACCCATCAGCAGATCTTTACATCACACTCTGTTTTTTCTTATTAAGGTGAAATCCACATGAGATAAAATTAACCATTATAAAATCAACTGCCTTGATTTGACCATTATATACTCTATATAGCATCAAGTTACCTCACTATATCCTATAATGTGTACAATTAAATTAGTAATTAATAAAAATAAATTTAATTTTTTAAATTAGAAATATGCAACTCAATGGCATTTAATTCAATTACAATTTTGTGAAACTATTACTTTATCTACAAAACATTTTCATCATTCACAAAGGAGACCCCATACCCTTAAACAGTCACTCCCCATCCCTCCCTCTTCTGAAGCTTTGAAAAGCATTAATCTTTTTTCTATCTGTTTTGCTTTTCCTTTTCAGAACATTTCATATAAATAGAATCATACAACTGGGGAAACTTTTGTGTCTGACTTCTTTCACTTAGGATACTTTTGAGGTTTATAACATTACTTTAAATGTCAGTACTTCCTTCCTTCTTATGAATGGATAATATTACATTGTATGCACTATAATGTATTTTTAATGCATTTAGTATTTGATGGACATATGGGTTATTTCCACTTTGGCTATTGTAAATAATGTTACAGCAAACATGTGTTTACCTGTATCCATTTGAATACCTATTTTAAATTCACAAGTGTGGCTGTGAAGGTATTTTGTAAATGAAATTCATACTCAGTCGACTTTAGGTAAGAAAAATTATCCTAGGTAATCTGACAGGATCTGGTTTCTTTGGAAAACCATGAATACCCAAGGCTTAAGTGAGTGGGATCAATCCAGCAAATCTTCACTTATAACCTATGTTTCCCACATTCTCATTCCCCTCCTTATCAATACAAGAGAATCTTCAAAGATAACTCCTGGTTGATTTATTCTTTTAAGTACCTGCCTTTGTGTGTCACTGAGAAACCAAACATACTACTAAATGTTACACTATTAAACCTGAAATATCACTTAGGATAAGAAGAGTCACTGTGTACCATTTCATGGTCTTTCTCCAATCAGTGGTTCAAGGATATGTTGTTAGCCCCCCAACTGATGATAAGCAGTAGGTGCACAGGCAAAAATGTCTTTGTGCTCACAGAGCTGTGTGACACTGAGCAGCTGCTAAAACTCTCTTGGCTGTGAATTCATCCTCTTTGAAATGTCAGGGACTGCCAGGTGATCTTTGAAGTTTATTCTAGTTTTGAACATCCTGTGATATTGTGATATATGGAAATTTGATGAAATTTGACTTTGAAAATCCAAAGCAGACCCTAAAGTCATATTTAATTTCATTTTTAAAAAGGGTAAAAAAAAAAGAAAATTGAAAGTCAATTTTGCCGACCTAAATTGGTGAATTTCTAGGTTACAAGAAAACCTACTTTTCCATTTCTGTTGAAAAAGAAATTGAGCTTGGTGATATTCCCAGTTAAAATACCAGCTTGCACTCAATAATTGTATGAAGGAGAAGTATGGGTATTTTATGATATATGTTTGTTTTTTTTTTTTAAGCTTGTGTAACTCCAAACTCTCCTTGCCTTATCCTCATACCTGAATGTGCTCTGACCACACACCCTTAGTTCCCATGGAAGAAATCTTTCAGTTGACTGCCTATTGGAAACACAGGCCCAGGCACTTGACTGTCTGCAATCTCTTGCTCTCTCTTGAATTATATCATTACTTTGGTGTGTAGAAGTATCTAGTCACACCTCATCTTTTTCCTCTGTCTTTACATAGTGGAGAGAGTATGGAATTTGGAGGTATATGCCACCAGTTTCCACTGAACTTATTTATACAGCATCATAGTTTTGTGAATCCTTAAACCTTCTGGATAGGAACTTCTAATTCACAGAATTTCATCAACTTAAATTATGAAAGCTCATAGTTTCATTTTAAGGGCAGCAGTGTGAAGGAATTTAGGACTCAAGGTGTTGGCCTTGCCAGGGCTTTAAAAAAAAGGAAGAAAGATATCCAGAGAGCTGAGATAGTGAACTGGACTCAGGGCTTTCATTCAGCCTTGTGCTCTCTGGTAAAAGGTGCACTTGAAGAATACTCAGGAATTCTGATTCTTTTAGAAAATCATAGTGCTAGCTTTTCTGTGGCCAAAAAGTTTTTCGTAGGTAGCATTTATGTTCATCTTGCATCCTGTCATCTTTTTTTTTTTAATTTTAGTTACTCTTTCTTTATTTTGTTTATTTTATTTTACCTTTTTGTGATTAAAAAGAAATTGAGCTTGGCAATATTTTATTCCTTTTCTTTTTACTCTAATTTATTATGTATGACAGCAGAATATATTACAATTCATATTACACATATAAAGCATGATTTTTCATATCTCTGGTTGTACACAAAGTAGAGTCACACCATTTGTGTCTTTATACATGTACGTAAGATAATGATGTCCATCTCATTGCGCCATTTTCCTACTCTCATTCCCCCACCTTTCCTTTCCCTCCCCTTTGCTCTATCTAGAGTTCTTCTAATCCAACTATGCTTCACCCCCTAACCCCATTATGAATCAGCCTCCTTATATCAGAGAAAACATTTGGCATTTATTTTGGGGGGATTGGCTAACTTCACTTAGCATAATATTTCCAATTCCATCCATTTACCTGCAAATGCAATGATTTTATTCTCTTTTAATGATGAATAGTATTCCATTGTGTTTATATACCACATTTTCATTATCCATTCATCAACTGAAGGATATCTAGGTAGGTTCCACAGATTGTGAATTGTGTTCCAATAAACATTGATGTGGCTGTATCCCTGTAGTATGCTGTTTTTAAGTCCTTTGTGTATAGACCAAGGAAAAAGATAGGTAGGTCAAATGGTGGTTCCATTCCCAGTTTTCCAAGCAATCTCCATACTGCTTTCCATATTGGCTGCACCAATTTGCAGTCCCACAAGCAATGTATGAGTGTGCCTTTCCCCTATATTCTCACCAACACTTATTGTTGTTTGTGTTCTTAACTGTTGCCATTCTGACTGAAGTGAGATAAAATTTTACAGTAGTTTTGATTGGCATTTCTCTAATTGCTAGAGATGTTGAAAAGTTTTTTCATATATTTGTTGACTGATTGTATATCATCTTCTGAGAAGTGTCTGTTCAGTTCGTTGGCCCATTTATTGATTGGGCTATTTTTTGGTGTTAAAATTTTTGAGTTCTTAATTTTTTTTTTTTAGTTCTTTATATGGCCTAGAATTTAGTGCTCTATCTGATGTGTGTGTGGTAAACATTTGTTCCCAAAATATATGCTCTCTATTCACCTAACTTATTGTTTCTTTTGCTGATAAGAAGCTTTTTTAGCTTGAGCTATTCCATTTATTGGTTCTTGATTTTAATTCTTGTGCTATAGGAGTCTTATTAAGGGAGTTGGGGCCTAATCCCACATGATGGAGATTAGGGCCTGCTTTTTTTTCTATGAGTTGCACGGACTATAGTTTAATTCCTAGGCTCTTGATTCACTTTGAGTTGAGTTTTGTGCATGGTGAGAGATAGGGGTTTAATTTCATTTTGTTGCATATGGATTTCCAGTTTTTCCAGCAACATTTGTTGAAGAGGCTATCTTTTTTCCAATGTATGCTTTTGGCACCTTTGTCTAATATAAGATAATTGTAATTTTATGGGTTAGTCTGGGTGTCCTCTATTCTGTACCATTCATCTACAAGTGTATTTTGATGCCAATACCATGCTATTTTTGTTACTGTTTCTCTGTAGTAAAGATTCAAGTCTGATATACTGATGTCACCTGCTTCAATCTTCTTGCTCAGGATTACTTTAGCTATTCAGGATCTCTTATTTTTTCCAGATGAATTTCATGATCTTTTTTTTTTCTATTTCCATGAGGAATGTCATTAGGATTTTGATTGGAATTGCTTTATATCTCTATAGTGCGTTTGGTAGTACGGTCATTTTGACAATATTAATTCTGCCTATCCAAGAACAAGGTAGATCTTCCCATCTTCTAAGGTCTTCTGTAATTTTTTCTTTAGCATTCTGTAGTTTTTGTTGTAGAGGTCTTTCACCTCTTTGGTTAAATTGATTCCCAGATATTTTATTTTTTTGAGACTATTGTAAATGGGATAGTTTTTTTCTTTCCCTTTCAGAGGATTTGTCACTGATATACAGAAATGCCTTTGATTTAAGGGTGTTGATTTTATATCCTACTACTTTGATGAATTCATTATTAGTTTTCTTGTGGAATTTTTTGGGTCTTCTAGGTATAGAATCAAATTATGGGCAAATAGTGCTAATTTGAGTTCTTATTTTTATATGTGTATCCCTTTAATTTCTTTCATCTGTCTAATTGTTCTGGCCAGTGTTTCAAGAATCATGTTAAATAGAAGTGGAGAAAGAGGGCATCCCTGTCTTGTTCCAGTTTTCAAAGAGAATGTTTTCAATTTTTCTCCCTTTAAAATTATGTTGGCCTGGGGTTTAGCATAGATAGCTTTTATAATGTTGAGATACGTTCCTGTTATCCAAAGTTTATCTAGTGTTTTGAACATGAAGGGGTGCTGTATTTTGTCAAAGGCTTTTTCTGTATCTGTTGAGATGATCATATGGTTCTTATCTTTAAGTCAATTGATGTGATGAATTATATTTATTGATTTCCGTATGTTGAACAAATCTTGCATCCCTGGGATGAATCCCAGTTGGTCATGGTGCACGATCTTTACTGTATTCAATTTTTCAGAATTTTATTGAGAATTTTTGCATCTATTTTCATTAGAGATATTGGTCTGAAGTTTTCTTTCTTTGATGTGTCTTTTCCTGGTTTTGGATTCAGGGTGATACTGGCCTCATAGAATGAGTTTGGAAGTGCTCCCTCTTTTTCTATTTGACAAAATAATTTGAGGACTATTGGCATTAGTTCTTCATTAAAAGTCTTGTAGAATGCAGCTGTGTATCCATCCAGTCTTGGGCTTTTCTTGATTGGTAGGCTTCTGATGGCATCTTCTATTTCATTGCTTGAAATAGATCTGTTTAAATTGTGTATATCATCCTGATTCATTTTGGGCAAATTATATGACTCTAGACATTTTTTGACTTCAATATTTTCTATTTTATTGGAGTACAAGTTTACAAAATAATTTCTAATTATCTTCTGCATTTCTGTACTGTCTGTTTTGATATTTTTCTTTTTTTTCACATATGTTAGTAATTTGAGTTTTCTCTCACCTTCTGTTATCATAGCAAAGGGTTTGTCAATTTTATTTATTTTCTCAAAGAACCAACTTTTTGTTTTGTCATTTTTTTTCATTTTTTTGTTTCAATTTCATTTATTTCAGCTCTCTGATTTTAATTATTCCCTATCTTTCACTGCTTTGGTGTTGATTTGTTCTGCTTTTTCTAGGGCTTTGAGATGTAATGTTAAGTCATTTATCTGTTGACTTTTTTTTCTCTTAAGGAATGAACTCCATGCAATGAACTTTCTTCTTAGCACTACCTTCATAGTGTTCCAGAGATTTCAATATGTTGTATTAGTGTTATCATTTACTTCTAAGAATTTTTTAATCTCCTCCTTGATGTCTTTTGCAACCCATTGTTCATGAAGTATCATATTATTTAGTCTCCAGGTGTTGGAGTAGCTTTTATTTTTAATTTTATCATTGTTTCCTAGTTTAATTCCATTATAATCTGATAGAATGCAGGGTAGAATCTCTATTTTTTTGTATTTGCTAAGAGTTGTTTTGTGGCATAATATATGGGTCTATTATAGAGAAGGATCCATGTGCTGCTGAGAAGAATGTGTATTTGCTCCTTGAAGGTTAAAATATTCTATATATCTCAGTTAAGTCTAAGTTATTGATTCTATTATTGAGTTGTACAGTTTGTTTGTTCAGCTTTTGTTTGGGAAATCTAGACAATGCTGAGAGGTGTGCTAAAATCACCCAGAATTATTGTGTTGTGGTCTACTTGAGTCTTGAACTTGAGAATAGTTTGATGAACGTAGATGCTCCATTCTTTGGGGCATACATGTTTATACTTGTTATGTCTTGCTGGTGCATGGTTCCCTTGAGTAGTATGTAGTGTCTTTCTTTATCCCTTTTGATTAACTTTGGCTTGAAGTCTAATTTATTTGATACGAGAATGGAAACCCCTGCTTGCTTCTGCAGTCCAGTGAATGGTATGATTTTTCCCAACCTTGCACCTTCAGTCTGTGGATGTCTTTTCCTATAAGATGAAACTCTTGGAAGCATAATAATGTTGGGTATTTTTTGGAGGGGTGGATCTAATTTGCTAGTCTATGTCTTTTGATTGGTGAGTTTAGGCCATTAACAGTCAGGGTTATTATTGAGACATAATTTGTATTCCCAGCCATTTTTGTTTATTTTTGGCATTTAACTTGACTTGGTTTCTCCTTTGATTGTTTTTCCCTTAGTGTAATACTTTCCTGTGCTGATTTTCATCATTCTTTTTCATTTACTCTTCATAGAATATTTTGCCAAAGATGGTCTGTTGTGCAGGCTTTCTAGTTGTAAATTATTTTAACTTTTCTTTATCATGGAAGGTTTTTATTTTATCATCAAATCCAAAGCTTAATTTTGCTGGATATAAGATTCTTGGTTGACATCCATTTTCTTACAGAGCTTGGTATGTGTTGTTCCACGATCTCTTGGCTCTAAGGGTCTAGGTTGAAAAATCTGCTGAGATACAAATTGGTCTCCCCCATATGTGATCCAATTCTTCTCTCTTGCAATCTTTAAGATTCTATCCTTGTTCTGTGTACTAGGCATTTTCATTATAATGTGCCTTGGTGTAAATCTGTTATGATTTTGTACATTTTGGTGCCCTGTAAACCTCTTGTATTTGATTTTCCAATTCATTCTTCATTCTTGGGAAAACTTCTGATATTATCTCATTGAAGAGATTGTGCATTCCTTTCATTTGAAACTCTGAGCCTTCCTCTATCCCAAAAACTCTTGGATTTGATCTTTTGATACTGTCCCATAATTCTTGGATTTTCTGTTCATGGTTTCTTACTATCATCACTGGGTGGTCAACTTTATTTTCCAGATTGTATACTCTGTCTTCATTATCTGAAGTTCTGTCTTCCGCATGATCTAGTCTGTTGGTGATGCTTTCTATTGAGTTTTTCATTTGGCTTATTGTTTCCTTAATTTCAAGGATTTCTGAATTTTTTTTCCAGAGTATCTCTTTTTTGAAATAATATTTTGCTACCTATATTTGGTCTCTTATCTCTTTGTTGGAGTGATCAATATTTGCCTATTGTTGCTCACTTAGGTCATTCTTTAATTCAGAGATCATTTTAATTATGAACTTCTCCAACATTTTATCACCTGCTCTGTCCATGGGTTCTGTTATTGTAGTATCTTTGTTTGTTTGGGGCACTTTCCTCCATTGTCTTTTTATGTTGTCTATGTGTTTTCTTTCTTTCAATATAAATCTGAGATATTACAGTTACTACATTATAATCTTATATTATCCATGCATATTATCTGTACTTCACCTTGATATTGGGCTTTCAGACCCTGCAGGTGTCCCTCCATTTATGCTACTACAACTAAAGGTAGTCTCAAAAATAGTGGAAGTATCTTAAGATAGCAGTGGAGGTGTCCCAAGATGGATGCAGCATCTTTCAGAGATGGAGCTAAAAGGTTGGGCCTCACACTGTCTTTGAGATACCTGCTCGAAGATGCAGCTGCTTCTAGGCCCTGTCTGTTGTCAAAAGGTAGAGGCTACTGTGTGGGGAAGACTATGGTGACGTCTGCAGTGTCCCAAGATAGAAGTGGGTTAAGTGTGGGCTCCCAGATGCAGGGAGTGGACTCGGATCTACCCTGGGCCTGGGTCCCCCACAGGTTGGTGTAGGCAGATCTGGGCTGGGCCTGAGCTTCAGTGAGAGTCTGCTGGTCCGAGGAGGCGGTCCTGTGCCAGAGCCTGGCTTGTCATCTTGATAAGATGATAATTCCTTTGTATAAGGTTGAGTGGAGAAAATTTAAATCAAGAGAGGGAAAAGAATTTTTATATTTTTAGCTCAGCAAAAAGGGAATAAAAGGGTTAATTTTATATGTCAACTTGAATGGGTCATATGTCCCCTGACATTTAGTCAAACATTATTCAAGTATGTCTATGAAAGTGTTTGTGGATGAAATTCACTTTGGAATTGTTAGAGTAAGGCAGATTACCCTTCCAAATGTAAGTGGTCCTCATCCATTCAATCAGTTGAGGATCTGAATAGAAAAAATAGGTCAGAAGGGAGCAAAGCAAAGGGCACCCCTCTTTCTGCTTGGCTAGTTGAGCTAGATATAGGTCCTTTCCTATTGGAATTCAAAGTGAAACATCAGTTTTTCATAGGGTTCTAGTCTGCTGGCTTTTGAACTGGAATTTATACCATCAGCTCTCCTAGGTCTCTAGATTTCTGTGTGTGTGTGTGTGTGTGTGTGTGTGTGTGTGTGTGCGTGCGCGCTCATGCATGCAGATATACATACATGTGTGTGTATATGTATATGTGTTTGTATATACATATATATACACACATACATATACATATATATACACATTGACTTGTTGAAATACAACATTTTAGTAACCTTGAGGAATACTGATTTCATATTTTGAAGTATTGCTCTGTGTTCCCCTATGTCTTACTTCAGATAATGGACAAAAGTCTTAAGTGGTCATAAGCCATGTAAAAACTTTTCCTATGTCTTCCAAAGACGTGAGGGATAAATTAACATACTTTTCTATGGTAGTCAGGCATCTCCCCCACCTCCCCAAATGTTGTTTCTTTCTAAGTCCATTTTGCTCCTTCTGGAGAGAGCTATGTATTCATTAAGCATCTGAGCAGCAAGTATTGAAACTTGCCTGGTTCATAAAGTCAGGAGAAGACAGGGGTAAGTATATGAGCTCTGGCTTTGGAAAGGCTAGGCTCAATCTTCCATCCTAAGACATTGGTAATTTTGCACTTCATCTGACCTCAATTTCCTTATCTATAAACACAGGACTCACCATGACTACCTATGTGGATTGTTTTGATGATTATATAATATTGTGAGTGCGTATATGTATTATGCATTTATACACACACTGTTTAGTGCACAGTGGCTGCTTGATATTTAGATGCTAAGTAAAGGCAGTTACAGATACAGGATTTGGAAATGGAAATGGAAGAATTTTTGTGAAATTCAACCTGTAAAGAAAACTTGTCACATGGGGACCACCCATGCCTCCTAGAGCTCTCTCTTATACAATGTCTTCACTCCCTGGAATGGTTCCCCAGGAAAAATTCCAATCTGTACAGCCAGGCTCCCAGAAGCCAGAGTTAGTGGGGGTGGGATAGACTAGTAAGTTAAGGTCTCAAAAAAGTCAGGATTGTTTGTCTGCTTCATTTTATCTAAGATAAAAAGGCAAACTATGGATAGTTTTAAACAAAAAGGTGAAGAAATTCTTAAATACAGAATTTCCTGGTCTTTTCCTGGAGGGCTTCTTTTTTAAGTTGTTGTTTTATGTTTTTGATTATAGTGTCAAATATTTCTGTAGACGTTTACTCAAAGGCTCCTTTATGACATAGCTGATGCTCACTGATTAAGTTAAATGAAAATATGCTTTACATCTGTTACTGCTAATGCCAATAATTGCTGTGATAAAAATGATAGCAAGTGCTTTTTGTTTGTTTTATTATTATTTCACACAAGGTTTCTTCCTCTTGCTTTTATTACAATATTTGAGTGATTTAAACCAAGATGGTTTTATCTCCACTCTTATCTCTGATGCTTTTAGGTTGCCAGGAGTAAAATATTTCAAAAGCAGTCATGTGTTTTTATATTTAGTGGGATTACTGAGTTTTAGTCAACTATCATTAATTGCATCCCAGCTGTTTTCTCAATTCCATTCTCTTATGTCTGTTGATGGCACAAGGGTAGGACTTTGGGAAGATTAGAAATTACACAGAGAGTTCATCATAAGTTTGGATTTATTATTTTTATCCTGGTTTGAGAGATGAAGAAATCCAATTTAGTAACTTGTCCACGTATTTTAGCAGATGCTATCGATGCTGTACTCTATTGCCTTCCCTGTACCACTTCCATGCCAGCTCACTTCGAATTTACAAGTCTTCACATTATCCTGGTGGCCATCTCTGTCCAGGAAGCCTGCTTTGCCTATCTATATGGCAGTGCAGAAGTGCCAGGTTTTTGGTGTCTGCTGATAATAATCCTTAGCCAATTACAAGATGAGCTGGTATATTGATATTCCTGCTCGCTCCCATCTATTGGAACAAGAATGATACATGTGATCTCCTTTGGCTCCCAGAGTTGTCCTAGCAAGAGAAAGTGCTCATTGCCCACAATGCTGTTACATTTTCTTCTCATCTGAACTCTTTCATAACCTTGCCAATGCTTTCATCAGTTCTCAGAAAAAAAAAAAAAATACTTGTGTTCTAAATGGATGCCTTTGAGAATTCAAACTATCACTCCTCTGTTCATTAATTGGCTGACCTGGTATGCAAAATCAGATTTTCCTGACTTTAAAAGTTATGTGTATCCTCCTATACCATGTATTTTTAAATAAAAAGCATGTAAGTTATAAACCTAACTTCATAGAAATTGCAATATTACAGGGCCAAAATGTTAGTACACAAAAAGAGGAGAAATTATAAAAAGGCCGAATGAAAGCAAAATATCAGCTGGAAGTCTAATTTAGAGCAAATGTAGTTCTGAGCTGATGAGTGCATGACAAAATCCTACATTGGATGGGAAATCTCTTACACAGATAGATATATGAGGTCTTAGAATTTAATATGTAAGATAAACAATGAATATTTACCATGTGCCAGGCAATAAGTTAAGATACTTATCTTCAATATTATATTTAATGTTCACAACAAATAGGTATCTATTGTTGTGTACTAAATTATACTACAATCAACATCAACATAGCTTTATATAATATCCATTTTAAAATTTCTCACTATTTGGGGGGTTCAGAATTTAAATAGAGCTTGCTAGGTTGGCTCTTCGGCTCTTTATGATGTTGACTAAGTCACTGAATTATATCTAGCTAGGGGTGTGGCTAGTCAGGAAAGTCTAAATGAATTCACTCCTGTGTTTGATGGTTTTGTATAGACCAGCTGAAAGTCTAAGCTGAGCTGGTCCCTATATTCTCCATTTGGTTTCAAGGAATTTCCACATATTCTCACATTGCTGTAACCAAAATACCTAACAAGAAGAATTTAGAGGAGGAAGTTGATTTTTGCTCAGATTTTAGAGATTCAGTCCATGGTGGGATGGCTGCATTTCTGTGGGTCTAAGGTGAGGCAGAACATCATGGCAGAGGGTGTGGTAGAAGAAGCTATCCTCTTCAGGGTAGCCAGGAAGCAGAAAGGGAGTTGAGAGAGTGCAGGAAAAATGACCTCTTCCAGGACACACCTCCAGTAACCCACCTCCATCAACCATGCCCCACCAGTCTACAGTTACTACTAAATCAGTCTATTCAGATGAGAACAGGAGCTTTTGGTGAGTGCCTCATATTCAAACCATAAGGTCTACCAGGCTAAAGATGAAGGCTAATCTCAGAATTGGCAAAATATAATTTCCAGTGGATTCCACTGGATATATCATTTGTAAGTCAGCTCAAATTCAAAGAAAAAAAGGAAAAATGCCTGTCTCTCAGTGAAAGATTCGCCAAAGATTTCTGGCCTCTTTAATCTGCCATATGCACGCACTATATTCATCTTCATCTCATAGGTTAAATGAAACTGAGTCCAAGAGATGACATAAAGTTTGGCCAGATATTACCAAAGGAAAGAGTTGAATGTTGAACCTGGGGAGTGTAATTTGTTAATGATAAAAAAATAAAACAAACAAACAAAAAAACTGCCGAGTGGGAAAAATGTTTAAATGTTTCATTGAGAGAAGGGATCAAAATAAAGTTTATTTGGCAGAAAAGTGTTGAGCTAGAGACTGCTACCCATCCATTAATGTTCAGTATTAATTATCCCTCTCTTCTTAATTAAAAATTATGGCATTTTTCTTTCTTTTTTCTCTTTGTTGTTGTAGTTGATTTTTTTAAGGGAATAGTGTACCAAATTAAACATGCTTTATTCCATATCCTCCACTGAGTTAAGAATAGCCATGTGACATTCTCCTATTCCATGGGCTATAAGCACTAGAATTTTCCAGATGGATGATTTCACACATATGTAAATCTTTGTCCTTCACTCTTCTTCTTTATTCTACCTACAACATAAGGGCATGGCTGAAGATCCTAAAGTCATCTTATGAAAAGGAAGGCAAAGGCTCCAGTCTGTAGAGAGAGGAGCATAAATCTAAGCAAAAGCAATTCTGATTCTCTGGTGCTATCTGAAGCAAAGATGTGGATGCCAACCCTAGACTGCCTAATATTAGGCTTCATATTAACTGGGGAATAAAAAAGAACTCTGAGTTTATATGAACCATGTTATTATTTTATCTCTGATAACATGTGCAAACTATAAATCATAAATTATGACTTTGTGTTTCATAGGATCAGTTGGAGTAAGAGAGAAGGTAATGTTTCCATTTTAGGTAAATCAAAAAATTCTTATAGAATGACAATGATAGAAATTTCTGAAAGCCAGTAACTTTGAAAGCTGGAGCAATTCCTCATGTGTTCTTTGCCCTGTAGAGAAGTCAGAGGATGACTTGCTTTTACTCACATCTGCACCATTGAAACTTGGCAGTCACCTCATTGTTTATTAAAAAAAAAATCTTGGAGAGACAAAACAAGGAAGCATTAGTTTAAGTTTTAAGCAAGACCTACAGACAAGGAGTTCTGTAACATCCTTCTGTAAAGGATGTTATGGATCACTCTTTATTTTTTATTATTATTATTTTTTAAATTTTGTAGTTGTAGGTAGACAGCATGCCTTTATTTTGTTTATTTTGATGTGGTGCTGAGGATGGAACCCAGTGCCTCACATGTGCAAGGCAGGCGCTCTGCCACTGAACTACAGCCCCAGCCCTGGATCATTCTCTTTAAACATGGGCATGGGTAGGAGGTTTCCAGGCTGGAAAAACTGGAGAGTGGTGAGTGCTACAGTGTAATTGTGATGTGCATGCTCTAAAAACTAAGAAGTCAGCCCATATGCAGACAGCATAAGCAATGCTTTGTGCTCAGTTCATCCTCATTAGTATTTTTCGAATCAACTTTGTGGTATGATTCAATGCAGGCTGCAAAGCATGCTAGTTTCAAAATGCCACTTGTAGTGAAATCCCAAAATATGCTTCTTCTTATCATGAATACATCAAGACAAATTCTAAAATATACATAAGCTATCTTGAAGAAGAGCACAGTAAACAATCATCAAACATGATTACCTCATTAGGTTTCCAGTCAGTAGCATTTCCTTTCCACAGGGAGGAAGGGAGACAGGCTCTCTGGGTTGAGCAAACTTTGCTGAAGATAGTTAATAAGTTGAGGGGAAGTGTTTGACAAATTCTCAGAAAAATATCTAGAATACAATTTAAAGGTCCAGATACTAAACGTATCTGTTCAATAATAGATATCAAGTTCCCATACTTGTTACACCAAGACCCTTTGTCTGGAATAAGACTTCACCATTCACTGTGAGACCTGAGACAATTGTTCTGAGCCTGTTTCTTTCATCTGCAACACAGAGATGAATAATTTTCACATACCAAGGTTGTTGTCATGAGGTGATCATCACACACAGTTGCCCATTGAAATTGAGCGGCATGAAGTCTAGTACATAACTGGTGTCCTAGGAGCATCAGCTTCGCATCCTACAGCCTAGTCCTGAACTGACAAATGATGGGTTCAAATCCCAACTCTGAGACTTACTAGCAGTTACTTTCAGTATTGTTTATGTTTTCTTTCTGATGTCTTGTCTTTAAAAGGGGCAGAGTGACCCAGAAGATGTTCTCTAGTCACATGGCATGGAAAGCAACATTTGGCACATGTTGAGAAATCCAGTCATGATAATATGCAGGCAGTCCTCAATTTCTCCAATACTGCAGGGTTATGAAAGTGACCGCATGAGCTAAAACTGGATGTTTGGCTTGTAGTCTTTTCCTCATATCTCTTAATAATTCATGCAAAATTTATGGTGGTTCTATGACCTTTAAATTTCCTTTGTCAAAGCCTTAACATTATATTATTATATAGGAAAATTAAAAATTAGTAAAAGAGAGTGCACTAAAACAGTGTACTGGGTATACTGCAATATAAAGCTCTAGAAACATTGAGAAATTGTCTTTTTATTTCTGTCTAAAAGCTTATCAAGAATCTTTTGAACTGTGCTGGCCCTCTGACTATTTGACTTAAATCTTTGTTAAACCTTGGTGAACTGTCATCCTCTTTTCTAAGTCAGGATCAGCTTCTAACATCTCATCCTTTGTGCTTTCAATCCCGTAAAATACCTAGGAGGGTCCTTTCATGTGAAGGTTTTGGCTAACATGGCTTCCTGTGGGAAGTGCTCTTTGTCATGACTGCTTTCCTTTTCGAAGTCACTAATTCCCTGTGGCTGTGTACCTGCGGTCTCTCACACAGGGTCAATATTGGCATTTCCCTGAGCAGCCATTTCCTCTCTAGCGCCATGTACATTTGAAATTTTTTCACTTCCTGCGTTTTCAGGTTTCATTTCTTTGCCACACTTTCAAATTTGCTGACCAAGTTTATTATCCCTTTATTCCCTTCTCACTGTGTGAGTACTCATGTATTTGTGCATGTGGTACTGAGGATTGAACCCAGTGGTGCTTTATCACTCAGCGATACCCCATCCCTTCTTACTTTTTACTGTGAGACAGTGTCTCATTAAGTGGCCCAGACTGGCCTCCAACTTTCAATCCTCCTACCTCGCCTCTGAAGTACCTGAGATTATAGGTGTGCAGCGCTACACCAAGCTTTAGTTCCCTGTTTTGATTATCTATCTTTGTAAAATGGCACACCAGCATGTTACTAGGAAAGAAAGAAGCAACATTAACTATACACGTTGCTTTTTGTGTGTGAACAGATATGCAGTGCCCAGTCACCCACAGACCTTGAAAGAAATTATGGGATAGAACTTTGATCCCAAAACTCACAATTATTTTATATTCATTTGTGAAAAAAGAACTTACAACAGTGTTTGCACATTAGCAGTTGCTCACAGTTAAGATACCATTGTAAATGAAACTTGAACTATTATTTGGGGAGGAATGGTGCTATTTAAATCATGGCAACTGAAATGCAGTCATAACGAAAGCAAGAAAAGTAGAGATTGTTTCATATTACCAAATTTATTGAATAGCAGTATTTAAATGAGAAAACTGTTATTGTCGTATAGTTGCTTAAATATTAATATCTAGGCATGCTTTAAATATAGATGCAAAGAACCTCTTAATAGCATTCACAGAATGTTCCGAAGTATACAATTTTTCTATTGCTACTACTGGTAACTGCCACACACTTGGTAGATTAAAACTGCATACATTACTATCTTATAGTTCGGGAAGTCAAAAGCCTTCGCTGAAGTTTTGAAACTAAAATTAGTGTATCATTAAGGCTGTATTACTTCTGGAGGCTTCAGGAATACTCTAGTATCATTTTATTTTCAACTTACAGTGGTCAGTGCATTCTTTGGCTCGCATTCTTTTCCTCAGATCTCTGTAGTGTTGTACTTCTGCCTTTGATCTTCTTAGTCTTCTCTTACAGGACCCTTGTAATTACATTGAGTTTATCAGGATAATCCAGAATAATCTTTATGTCTTAGTATCCATAATTTAGTCATATCAGTCCAGTTCCTCTTGCCATTTATGGTATATAATCACAGGCACTGTGAACTTGGTCAAGGGCATCTGTAGGGACTATTAAGAATAATATCAGGAATTGCTATGAATTGCACATGACAGGTGTCTCCCAGGCTCCTGTGTTGATGCAGGAACTTTTAGGGTGAAATGATTAAATCAAGAGAGTTCTAATCTAGTAAGATGATTGATACATTTGATTTGATCATTTGGTGTGTTAATGGTTTGAATGGACTAACTGGGTGGTAACTGTGGACAGATGAGTTATGGCTGGAGGAGATAGGTCATGGGAGGATGCCCTGGAGTTTGTATTTCATTTCTAGTGCCCAGCTCTCTCTTTGCTTTCTGGTCACCATGAGTCAATCAGTTTTCTTCTGATGGGCCTTCTGCCATGATGTTCTTCACCTCAGGCCCAGAGCAATGGACTGAGTTGGCTGACTAATGACTGAACCTCTGAAACAGTTATCTCAAAATAAACTTTTCCTCCATTAAGTTGTTCTGGTTGGGTATTTTGGTCACAATGACCAAAATAACTCAGATCTTATGTTTGTTTTTGTCTTAAAAATCCAACTTTAGGGTAAATACTATGACCAGCTCATTTTTACATTCAAGTCAATACAGCTTTAAAAAAGGTATCTTCTTCATGGTCCCCATGTCAGAGAAATTGTTTCCATTAGATATTGTAAGTAATACAAAAACACCAATCACATACTAGATTACAGTCTGGACATACAGAGACTTACCTCTATCACCCTTACCTCAGCAGGCCCTTGGAACAAATGCATTGTTGTTGGTTTTCAGAAAAATCCTTTTCCAGGCAGCCAGACTGCTGCAAGCACATCCCTGCCATGGACAAGTGGCTACTCATACACAGAGTTCAGTCTGGTCAGGTCAAGGATCTGCTCTCTCCACCACAAACCCAAATCTTTGTCCCAGGACATTTGAACAGAGCTCGTCTTTAGTAGTTTTTTTTTTTTTTTTTTTTTTTTGTAGCCTTGATCTACTGCAGTTTATCTGTACTGTACTAGGTGACTGATGGTGTGATATTATAAAAACAGCTCTTCTGTAAAGTCAGATTCAGTCTTAAGCATAGGTTAATGAATTCAAAGGGATAATATGACATGCAAGAAAAAATTAGTAATTAAAGTCTAGGAATTCTAGCTACTATGTAAATGGGCATCTTGCTGAATCATTATGAGTTTTGTTTCATGATCTGCATGGTGGATATAATGCCACACTGTTTTGTCCTTTCCAAATCTTAAAAGCAAATTTGTGTCATTTTTCTGTATGATGTTTTATCACATAATTCGATAAAATTGTGGTCGCTAATATTCCTATGGAGCAACGCTACAAAGGTTACCCTGTGTGACCCATTATGTTATCGGATTGTATGTGATGTATGATAAAAGTTAGAACCGGAATACAGGAGACTTGGCATAAACAAAAGTCGCTCTCCATGTAGGCATTATATATAGGGCAATTTTTTTCTGTGGCTACTAGATTATATCAGCCCCCAAAGAACAGCTCTACTTTTCCTTATTAACAACAGCCAAATTAAGGTCATTCAGTATAGACACCAGAATTCTTATTTAGGTCAGTTTATGACTCATCAAAAATAATTGACTTTTAAATTAAAATTATATATAAACATAGATGATCAAATTATATGAGTATACATGTACCATCAGAATATTTATAGAAGTCAGAATATAACCCACTAAAAAACTGCCTCTTAAACTAAATATAAATATAATTAAATTTTGTTTTGATTCCAGATATTGGCTTGCATGTATATAACTGAACTGTATTGGTTGCCTATGCAGCACCAATTTGGAATCCCCTCTCGCTTCCTAACAGAATTCCAGTTTTGTGTAACTATTCTTCTTCTATAAGTTTACACGCTCTTGAGATAGTCATCTCTACCTGTGATAATTAAGGATTCCTCCTAGTTGTATGATCTGTTGTATGTATTTGTTGCAGGTATCATTGGGGGAAGCAGATCTTGAGATCTTTCCAAGAAACCAGTTGGTCAAAAGTATCTTCATTTTCCCAGTAGATATTATTTGCCTTTTTCATCCAGTTGTCTTATACATATAGTTAGGTTTATTCAGAGGTTGTCCTGTTTCATGATGTCATTACTAAGTGAACTCATGGAGAGTGTGTTGTGGACTCTTGTTTTAAAGCTTTCTCAGTTTTGATTTCTAATAAAAATGGACATCTGTAGATTAAAAAATGCACACAGATGTCTAAGACCTTTTTAGGATTTTCTTTTTTTAAAACATGTATTTTTTTTTAGTTGTAGGTGGACACAATGCCTTTATTATATTTTTATGTGGTGCTGAGGTTTGAACTCAGTGCCTCACGTGTGCCAGGCAAGCACTCTACCACTGGGCCCCAGCCCCAGACCATCTTTAGGATTTTCAAAAGTTGAAAAGGGATCTTGAGATTCCTGGTCTAAGCAAATGTCCATGTCTTATGCTAGTGACCTGGATTAGGCATAAAAATGACCCACATCCAGATAATTAGAAGAAGCCTGTGAGGTGGCTGAGTCTATGAGGTCCTGGGGCAGGATTTTCTTTCTAAAAGATGAGACGGACGCTTGTTCTTTTTCCGTATTGTCCTTCTTGCACCTAGACATCATGTCTGGAGCTCCAATAACACCTCATTCCAGCCTGACATTGAGACAGCCACAGGGGGTGATCTGGTATCCTGGAACCACAGCTTTCTTTCCATGCTTCTAGACAACTTCCTATGTGAGAAAATTAGCCCTTTATTGTCTAGATTCCTTACAGTTGAGTTTTCTGTTACCTGCTGTAAAAAGCATCCTAACAAAATTTGCATTGCATAAACCCTGTAAATAAAAACAACATCAAATCACCAAAGTTTCCTGCTATAACTTTTACTTCTCCTGATGTTTTAACTCCATCACTTGTAATTCCCCATCGGAGTATTATATTTCTATAGATTATTTTGTGCTCTGCCAAAGATTCTCTGTTGGGACATAATGTCCCCTAGTTTTGCTCCTTTCTCTTAGCAAAGTAAACAACATTGTTGTAAACCAAAACATGAGAGTCCTTCAGTTCTAGCCCCACATGAAATAAATAATGAACAATCTAGGAAGAATTATTTTTGTTTCTTTGAATCCCAAAGGAATGGATTTCTACATTAACTTGCAAATCCAAGTCTTAAAGGCAGAAAAGTTGTTTTTATATGGAAAATAGACCTTGGGAATATGATGTCTAGAATTCCAAAATTTGAATAGGTGTTTAAGGTCTCACTGATTCGGCAGTCACTGTCCTGTAACCACAGAAGGGAACTCATATGATGTATGGTACCAGGCAACCTAATTAAAAAGTGAAAAATGTGTTCAACCAGTGAAATTTTAGGTTGAAGTAATTAATTCTCAAGTGATAGAATTTTTATTTACTACATTGATTTTTTTTATTGGCTTCTTACATTGTTTCTGTTTATCCATCCATCTATCCACCTACCTGTATTTCTGTGTATTTACTTAAAGAAAAGTTGGAGTTGAGTGTGTTGACACCCACTTATAATCCCAGCAACTGGGAAGACTGAGGCAGGAGGATCTGAAGTTCCAGGCCAGCCTGGGAAACTTGGAGAGACCCTCTCTCAAAATAAAAAGGGCTGGATATGTGGCTCAGGGTGTTCAGCACCTGCCCTGCATGCCTTATACCCTGCGTTTGATTCCCTAGTACCAAAAAAAGAAAAATGACAGTTGTATAAGACCTTCTACCTATCAGACCCCATGCAATGTAGACCTAGTCAAACATTCAAAAATATTTAGCAAAATTTATGTACAAGGTTATGAATTTGTTAAGAAATTGGCAGTTACCTGGAAGGTAAAGCATATTTTCTTCATTAAACTTATTGTTTACAGAGGTGCATAAAAGATAAACCAATAAGCAAATACACCTGTGCACCTACACACCCACACATATGTGTGTGTGAAATTACAGTTACATAATTTATAGAAAAAAAATTGAAAGGACATGAACTGGGTTTGGTGTTGAGAAACAGAGAAGGGAACAGGGGATGTGCTCTTTAGGTACCCATGAAAGTCCTCTCCAAAGAAGAATTTTTATCCTGATATCTAAAGGAAAAGAGCCCCAGGGAGGTCTCCCCAGCATGTGAAGAGTCAGTGCATAGGCCCTTATGTGTAAAGTGTGTAAAGTCATTACAAATAGTATTGACACCATGCTGTGTAGCAACCAAACTCACCTACACATGCAGATTTCATATAGACACAGAAGTCTGAGAATAATGGAGAGGTATATTTCTTGTACACTCCTGATATAATTATAAGAGATATAATGAAATTTTTATCAGAACTTGGCCTGCCTCAGCAGAGTTCTGGATAACATGTCATTTGTATGAATGTAAAAACAAAGCCAAGGTATATGTATAAATGGCTAGAATGGAAAAGTCTGAGATCTACCTATTAATATATCCCTGATTAAACTGCATTACAGTTGATAATAGAAAATGTTTTTTCATTCATTAATTCCATTTACTAATTCTGTTAGCCAGCTTCTCATTGATGTGTCCAAAAGACCTGACAACAACTCATAAAATGAAAAATTTATTTTGGCTCACAGTTTCAGAGGTTTCAGTCCATGGTCAGCCAACTCCATCACTCTGGGCTTGAAATGAGGCAGAGGATTGTGGTTGAGGAAAGCTGCTTAGCTCATCAAAGTCAAGAAGCAGAGAAACAGTGTACTAAGCCAAAGGATAAAACCCCCAAAGTGTTTCCCCAATGACCTAACTTCCTTCAGTGACTTCCAACTTGCCTACAGTTACCAACCACTTATTCCAATCCAGTTATGAATCCATCAAATGAATTAACCCCTTTCATTAGATGAGAGTTCTCATCATCTAATCATGTCACTTCAGAATATGCCTACATTAACAGGAGTTTTCTGGGGACATTTCATGTTCAATATATAACATTAAAGTTAACTAAATTTATTCTAACTTATTCTGCATATTGGGTACTTTATTTTAGTTGAAGGAGATAAAGATTTGAAAAAGAGGGGCTTCTTGAAAGCAAGAAGAAGACAGACATTATCGTGAAGTAAAATCATGCAATAGCAGTAGGAAAAATGCCTTGGGAATATGAAAATCATTTATGCTATACAGCTTCTACCAATCTCTCCAAAATCATCCCTTACCTTATTTAACACAAAATTAACTTGATTTTTCTTTGTCTTACATGTGATATACTTTGTCCCTTTATGCCTTGTGCTGGCTTTGTAACGATACTCTATTCATCATTCTAGCATTTATTTAAGCACATTTATCCCAAGCAATCTTTCCTAAATCAGTGTTTCTCAAAGAGTGGGCCATGAACCATCTATATCATAACTGCATAAGAAAGTTATGATATATATTTTAATACACTTCTCTGGAAGTTCTTTTGCATTCTTAATGTTGTTTTCTCTATATTGTTCCAGAGTTCCCTTCTACAACCCCACAGCCACAGTGATCTCTCTCTATTATAAGATTTATCACCTGATATCTTTGCTGGTCTGTTAAATTCATCCTCCATAATGATTGAAATTCACCAAGATGAGAGAAAACTTCATCGATTAGCTATTACAAATCCACCACTATGAATATAGAACTGTATTTTACATAGGTGGTCAATAAATAGATATATGTTTTGCAGAAGACGAAAGATGTTAAACATGGCATAATAGAACAACAACAACAAAATAATAATAATAATAATAATAATAATAATAATAATAATAATAATAATAATGGTAGAAGCCAACAGACCTAGGTTCCCAGGCTTAGCTTGGCCAAAGATTGGTTAATTTGATTTAGAAAAATAATTTGAACTTATGTTTTTTCCCTCCAATTTGATAGTGTGTATACTTATCTTAATCTTTCTCATTTTATAAGGATGTAGTTTACGTGGGATTCTGTGCAGATGACCATAATGACAAAATATGAAAGCAAAAAACAAATCCCAAGTTTGCATACAAACTTGTGTCTGTGTGTTTAATCCAGTTTGATGATCTCCTTTTACAATTAAAAATTTACCTGAGAAACATGTTCATAGACTCTGCAAACTTCTGGTTGTGAAGTTTTCAGGCTGTTTGCCCCCCGCCCCTGAAACCCAAAGAACTCTTAAGACAGAAATTCTTCATTTGTGTATGCTGCTCTTACCTTCCACTGACTTCAATTCCCCTTATTTATATTTTATCTTGGTACAACATTTTACTCTTATAAGTCTAGGTCACATAGGTCTGCATGGCATGTTTTGTGACACTTCAAGATTTGAATATCATAAATGACTTTTAACATACAGCAAATGCCATGTTTCATTCCAGAACAATGTCTGTTTTTAGCAAAGTGCTGATCTCTCCTACTCTATTTTTTTTGTATTAAAAAAAAAAAACACACTGCAAAAAACTGCCTGCATAAAATTAGCCTGGATTTGCTCTATCTGACTCCTCTTGTCAAACAATTGCAATTGTGTGAAGCATTTCTGGGGCTAAAATTGGTTCTGTGCTACTTTCCTTGGCATCTCAAATCCACTAGATTTAATAGTGAAGTACAGCTTTACTTTGAAGAAATAAGACTGTTTGCAAATTAATGTAAAAAGTCAGGTTTTAAAATGCCTGAAGAAGTTAGTCTATATTAAATTAGCCAGCTGAGTCATTAAAACTTTGAACATTATGTCTATTCAACTCTGAGTCCATGTGAAGTGAAAATTTCGTAGAAAAAGATTGCACAGCAAGCAAATCAACATTTACATCTTCTTTCTCAAGCACGGTATTATTTGGGCATATTGAGGGGTCTTGAGTTCAGGTAAAGAGGTTTGGAACTGATGAACGGTAGGAGGAATAAAAGACATTGGTACTTCTGAAACTACTACTAATGATAATATGCACTTGTTATGAAAAGATGTTGGTAAATCATGAAAATTTCAGTTAGACCAGGTAGATATGATCAAGATATCTGCTGTATATCGTGGTGGCTGCAATTAATAAGAATATGCTTTATGTTTGAAAATTGCCAAAAGAGTGAATATTTAGTGTTCTCACCCTAAAAATAAATTGATAAGTATGTGAGATAACAAATACACTAAATATTTTGTTTAGCCATCCCACAATGCATACCTATATCAAAACAGCATATTGTACCAAAACATAAAAAAAAATAAACAACAACAACATCAAAACACCAAAAATGAATCATGGGTACTGAGCTAAGAATTATACTATATCATTATGTTTATTTCTACCATGATGCATATGGCAGATCCAGTGATCACTATTTTATCATGGGCAAAACTGGAGCTCAGAAATGGGGAAACAGAAGTTACTTGTGCAATGAACACTGAAACTTCAAGTTCCTCCTATCAAAACAAAGAGGCAGTGCTGCGTTAGCTATAACAACAGGTTGCTGCTAGCTGAAGTGTGCTTGCTTGCCTGACTCTGGTTGATGGCACACCCTCTTATAGAAGTAACTGATGTCTAACTTCCCCCATACCTTGTCAGCACTCCATGCTGCTTCTACATCAATATTTGAGAGAGGGGTGCTGGGATATAAAGTGAATCAGAAACTGTATTTTGATTGGATTTAAACTGTGTTGAGAGGGACAAACTAAGTATTTCAAATAAGATCAATGGAAATACTGCAGATTTTTCCTTCTAAGACACCTGTGGCTTCTCAGAATGGTAGCAAAACTTTGCAATTCTCCTTTTTTTTGGATGAGAATTTTATACATTAACAGAAAATCTAAGGAAGAGTGGGAAAGAGAACCTTAATATTTTTTAGTAGCAGTACTTTTGCATTCTCATCCCATATGCTTCTGGGAAACCACTTTCACTCTTGCATTCTTCTGGGATATTCATTTGTTAGCTGAGCACACAAAATAGTTTCATCACTTGGCTCCTTATGAGTCTAATGCAATTGTAACCCAAAAACTGAATTAAATGAATTGGTAAATACATTATGTCTTTCATGTAATACAGAGTTCAGTAAATTGCATGAGACATTCAACAAAAAAACTTCATGTTTTTCTTAGTTTTTGCAACCTATGTTTTTGAAAATAATTTATGTAAAATTATTTTACTCTGTGTATAAAATATTTTGAAGTTTTATTTATTTATTTAGTTGAGAGCTATCGTATCTTAGATAAATAGTATAGCATTTAACATAACAACTTGGGTCTAAACTTCAATTCTCACTCTACTGTATCTTTTACGTTCTCTGGTTCTCAATCCCTTCCTCTGTAAATTTTCTAGAATCATAACAAATACATGGAAGAAAGTTTGAAGAAAATCTAAAAATATTTGAGTAGCAATTATACACTGTTGTATAGTAGTTGTTCAATGATTGGTGAATGTGAGTTTGTTCTTTTTTTTCTGCAGCTTCTTATTCATTTATTTGTATTCCCTACTACTTAGTAGCTAATACTATCATAAAATGCAAAAATCATTTGAAACAGTTCTATGGTTTTTGCCTTGCTGTTTTTACTAAAAATCTGAAAAATTACTATCTGACATCTCATACTGAGATTATTTTCTCATACCAGGAATTCCTTGCTCTCTTCATTTCTTTCCAGAAATATCTCAAGTTCTCTCTTCTTATTCTACATCTAGAATAAACATATTTCACTAGAGATAAGACTTTATTCAACACAATTTTCCTGTAAGTAGAGAATGTCACTCACTGGCATTTTGCCCATTTTTTATCTCTGTACCTATTCTTGCACCTGGGACTGGTATTTATGACAGCCACTATAGTGATGTCCTCCAATGACCTTGGCACCAATGTCAGCAGCATTCCAAGTGAGTGTTGAGAATGAGATCTGGCACTTTTGACTAAGACCCTCAAGGCATAGCTTCAATAGCATGTCACTTTTCACTGCTTTTATATCCTACAGTGCAAAAACTTCATGACAACTTATGCTTCCCTTCTCTTCTGCTTCTTCATCTAGATACTACTGATTTCTAATTTTACCCTTCACTAACAACTAATCAGAAATTCACATACATTCTCTATTACAGCTGGGTACACTGAGTTCTGATGACACTGGTTAATAGCCTCCAGCTTATTGAAGCTTTTTGATCTAAAAAACTGTTGCATAACAAGGTGCAAGAAATCTCATATGGGACACAGTCTTTTAAAATCTATGCTAACAAATAAACATATGTGGTCATTTACTAAGTAAAAAAATGTGTGCCATGGATGGAGATTGTTTATTTGAATATTTGGAAGTTATCTATTTCCTCCCACACCCTACTGGTCTCTTACACTTAAGAAGAGTAGTATTACAATGGTATTGAATCTTATTTTCCATCACCAGGACAGCTCTTACAGCATATCTGACATGGAATCTTAGGCAGAATAATGAGCCACCAAGATTCCATGTCCTAATCCCTAGAACTTCTGAGTATGTTAGAGTAAAGGGCAAAGAGGAATTAAGTTTGGGAATAGAATTAATATTTCTAATGGTTTGCACTTAGAATGGAAATATCATCTTTGCTTATCAGCACAAATCCAATGTAATAACATGAATCCTTAAAGGTGAAAGAGAGAGGCCAAATAATGGAATCATAGGTGTGTGTGACTATGAAAAAAGGAACATAGAAATGCAACATTGATTCCATTGTAGATAGATGAAGGAGACTAAGCTATGGAAAACGATTGGATTCTAGAAGCTAAAAAATGGAAAAGAAAATGTGTTAGCTTTTGATTGACTAAACTTCCAGACAAGAACAACATAGAAGAGGAAAAGTTTATTTTGGGCTCACAGTTTCAGAGGTCTCAGTTTATGGTTGGCCAGCTCCATTGCTCTGCTCTGAAATGAGGAAGAACATCATGGTGCAAGGGCATGGTGGAGGAAAGCTGCTCAGCTTATGGCAGTGAGGAAGCAAAGAAAAAAGCCAGGAACAGATGTAGTCCAAAGCCACATCCCCAGTAACCTAATTCTTCAACCATGTCCTACCTTCCTACAGTTACCATCAAGTGGGCTATTCAAGTTATTAATCCACCAAATGGATTAATCCACTGATGAGGTTACACCTCTAATAATACAATCTTTTTCATCTTTGAACATTGCTGCATTGCCACAAAGATTCCATGTCCTAATCCCTAGATTGATGAGCTTTGCAGGGGACATCCCAGATTTATAACAGAAACGTATCATACTGAGACTCCAGAAGAAATCAGTCTTGCTGACACTGTGGAGCCAGTGAGTGCTATATCAGACTTCTAACCTACAAAAATGAAAGATAATCAATTTGTGTTTTAAGCTATTTGATATAAGTTGTTTAAGTTTGTGATAATTTGTTATAGCAGCCACATAAATTTAATATGCAATTACTCTCTTCTCATGTAAGAAAAGAGAGATGATAAATTAATGAAGGTTACATGGGTATTGAAGAGGGAGGTAAATTGAGGGCATAAATTAGAAAAGGCATTATCAAGGGATGTTAATTTATTATTTTCAAATATAATCTCATCACATCTTTTCCTTAATACTGCCAACATAATGCATACTTACAGATCCATGAAGGCACCCTTTGACCATTTATGAATCAAAATAAAATTGTAATGTACAGTGTTAGTTAAGAAAGTAGCTGCCCCCTTCCAGAAAATAAAAAGATTATCATGATAAAATAACCATTTGAGCTACCTAATTATGTTAAAACTCTCATATCTTAAGAAAATGGTTTATTATGCATTGAAGGTTTAGGTAACTGCATCACAGCAATTTGTCCAAATGACCCCTTTTAAGACAAAAAAATGTGATGCTGAGTAATATTGCTACAAATCTTGAAGAAAATGAGACATTTGATCTTATTGTGAATCCCAAATTATTGCATCTTCATCTTCAATAAAGACTCAAAACTACTTTAGGAACTTGAATGCTGTCAAAATAACAAAGCAATCTCTCACCAGTCAGTACCATGGGCAGAACCAAGCAGGTAGACATTTTCTCTAGAGGTTAATCTACACAGATACCTTAAAATAGTAAATACAATAAATATATGGGAAGACCATTTTGATTTCTAATCTCATTGTCTACATCTTATCACTTTTTTTCTTGTTTCATTTTTATTGAGATTTTTAATGAGAATTGTAGTATGGATGTCCTAATTACCTGCATCCACAGATAATGGTAATAGAGATGCTGATGCAGATTCTATTAAACACCAAGAGTATAGGACACATTTGCTGTCCTTCTACAGATAATAAAATACATGAATACAAGTTTTGTTTTGAAACATTTAAAGCAGAGATGGGCTAAGCAGTTATCTACAAAATCTGGTTGATACATTGATGCTTGCAGTGTGGGGCGGGTAAAGTTGGAAAGAGGATATAAAGACAGGGGAAGTTTTTTCCTTACTTAAAGAATAATAAGATCATTTCAGTTATTTTATATAATTGTCAAAAAACATAGAGCATATTTTTAAAACATATGTATATATATTTTTTTTCTGGTGGTCTTTTACATTGCAGATAATCTTGGATTGGATTCTGAAATTGCTAAAGTGAATGCCCTGGGTTTTGTTGGATGCCTTTCTTCAGTCCAGTACAATCATATAGCACCACTGAAGGCAGCCCTGCGTCATGCCACTATCGCACCTGTGACCGTCCAGGGGACCTTGACGGAATCTAGCTGTGGCTCCATGGTGGACTCAGAAGTGAATGCAGTAACCACTGTGCATTCTTCATCAGGTAGATTCCTGAGAATGCCTAGTGAAGTCCCCTTACTAAGACTACCTTATCTGTCTTCTAGAAGCTTCCAGTTTAAAGAGCCAGCTAATAGTACTCAATTCTTTACCTTGAATTGGGTGATTTCATACATATTTAATATAATACTATTTCATGTGATGAACAATTAGAACTAAAGGCACAATTTTATATATTTTACATATATATATAATCATATTATATGTGTATATATGTGTGCATAGTTCCTGTTGTTTAAGTGGCTGCTGTTTTGAGGATCAAAGTATCTAAGTGTAAGGGAGGTACAGTCTGGTTGCTGAACTAATATGTAAGTAGATGTATGAATTTCTAGTGGAGTTTAGCATGTTTAATAAATCACAGAAAACTCTGGGAAAGTCATCATACAGATGCAGGAGTCTAGCATTAAAAAAAAAGGGAGTTCTTATTAAACATTATGTGTGTGTGTTTTCATATTTATACAGACAGATATGGAAACATAGGGGTATATAGGTATGTATTTAAATGAAGTCATTCATTTTTGAGAGGGGGACTTACAACTCACAGTTGGCTTTAAAATTGTAAAAGACAATAGAGACAAACCATCAACACAATACTCACCAATGAATATATAGATTAACACTCTGAAGGATTATTTTCCTGGAGGTACACATCCAAGCATGGATTAATCCTGATATTTTAAAAGTTTTGTAATCACGTTACTAAAACCATCATCTTATCATCTCAGAAGTGTTTTATTTGTGGCTCCAATAAATATATCAGAGAGTTAGAATTAATAAACTGAATTAATATATGTTAATACAACAACAACAAAAATGTGTTAGGTATTGAAAAATCTGGGTTAAAACCAAGTCTGCATTGGTTTATACAGTTACAAAGTAGTGCATAGACTAAATTAAAGAGGAATCAATGCACGTTGGAGTAAAAACAAACCATGCTCTGAACCTGGCAGGTAGCTAAGTTTATATATGTATGGCAAAGTGGGAGGAATTCCAGGAAGGAATACTGGCATAGGAATACATAATAACAGCAGGCTTTAGAGGACACAGGAAATATAATGACTAAATGGTTTTGTTTTTCTCCCTTTCTTCACTTCTTCATTCCTTCATTCTTTCCTCCCTCGTTCTCCCTCCTTTTTCCCCTTCCTCCCGTTTTGCCCTCTACCACATTCTATATACCCCTTCCTTTTTCTCACTTCTTCTCATCTCCTCTTCTGATTTCTCATTTCTACCTTTCCTTGTCTGTTTGCTTTCTGTGTGTGTCACACACAAACACCACCATCACTGTCGCTCCTGTTGTCATCAATCTCATGTATGCATACATGCACGTAAACTAACTATCTGAACATCCAGAGATGATTAATAGCATTATCAAGTTCCACAACCAAAGTTCTTTACATTAGAACTACCCTATAAGTACTGCCAACCCAGAATGCCCAACCCATACCAATTCCTTGAATGTCCTTCCCATTTGACTCCTTCAGTCTCTCTTTCCTAGGATTTTTTTCTGAGCTCCAGTTTCATGAGTCTTAGGAAAAGTTCCCCAGAATGCACCACAAGGAGTATAATACTGTTCACCCAGTTCCACAAGAAATACTATATATTTATATTTAAATATAAATATGGCTATTTATTAAATGTGTATTATCCACTAGGTTTTGAATATTTTTATGCATTATATACATGCACATAAGTATCCCTGCCCACTTTTAATATGTGTGCAACTTATCATTTCAAAAGAGATCACAATTTTACAGCACAAGCAAGGATTCAGAGCCACATCTGTCTGTGTACTTTTAAACTTGCTGTTTTTCTTTTCTTTTACTATAATATACATATTATTCACTTGTACCATGCATGTATCTCTGTGAGGGCTGCTCCTAGGAGTATTCATTCTTGTCTCTGCCAATGGGCTCAGAACCCTCTTGCAACTGAAGAAAACCCTCATGCAGAGAGGGATGTGTGCTTACAATAAGAAGCCTACTCATATACAAGAACTATCCAGCAAAGCAGCAAAGGACCTCAAGGGAAGACTGAGGACATATGGGCAAGAAACCAGTATTCTCTGGCTCAACTCTTTATCCTGTTATTTACATATAAGCTAAGAGGGTCTAGGAACTGTGGGTTATAAGCAGCATATTTAAAATGCTTCTTTTTGTTTTCACTGGAATTCCTTCCAAAATGCTAACTCACAATTATTTGAGTACATTTGGTATAATCTGTAGGTATTTTACATTCTGTTTCTGATGGTTCCAGTGGAGAGTCAAGTTTCAGGTCTTTTTCTCCTTAGATCCCTTTGGGAAGACGGATGAGCGGGAACCACTTACCAATGCAGTTCGGAGTGATTCAGCGGTCATTGGAGGTAAGCCATTCTTTGTTGTTGAGAGTAGAAAAGATAAAAATAATCCTCTACTTTGGAGGAAGTTATCTGAAACCATCCTTAACTACAGCCATCCCAAACCCAGAATCCCACATTATCTGCAAGACCATGAGCCTTTTTAATGAATAGTCCTGTGTGCTGCATGATCAAAGACACCCTTTCCTCAAATTCCAGCAGCTCTGTGAATTCCTCCTGCCTCTGATTCATTCAGCTGAGCACTGAGTCAACAGCTGGAGCATTTACTTACAGACAGGCAGCCTGCATCCTGTTCATCTCATCCAGTTGTCACTTTTCCTAAAGCACAAACAAAGCGGACCCATAAAACTACATATGGGGAAGAAGCCACGTTGGGGCAGACAGATGGGTGAAGCTGTAGTCCTGTCGGGGGCTTTCTCCACCAAGTGATTTGGGTTAGATCTAATGAGCAGGGCGAAGCCCACAGGACTATAACTTCAAATCCAGCAGCACATATGGTTACAGATGCAGATCTTGTCTGCTGTGTTGTAAACTCAGCTCCTGACTCCCTCCCTTACTTTTCCATTTTCTAACTGCATGTTGGCCTCACCCCCTTTTTATTCTGTCTCAGCTTGGCTGCTGCCGGCAGTAGCTTGATTTTTCCATCTGGGTCTTGCAACACAGAATGACTCCCAAACCTTGTTTAATGTAAGATGCCTGAGAGAGAATAAATGAATTTTCATCTGAGAACTATCAGCCTAGCAGGTGCCCCCATCCCTACCTGCTGGCAGCCTAGATAAACCGCTCAGTATCTGGTACGATAGCATTCTCCTTTTAAAACTTTGCAGTATCTATTCACTTAATTGATATTTAATGAGTCCCAGTAGCAGGGCAGGTCCTGTCCTAAGCATAGGGATATGGGATGAAAGACAGGGACACTGCCCTCAGAAATTACAGCTCGACTGGGATAAGCAAACTGTAGAAGAAGGAGCGATGACTGTTCTGAGGGAGGAGTGGAAATGACAAGGGGAGCCAGTGGTACATCATCATAATGCAATCACAAGGAAGGTGATCCATGACCATTATTTATGGGAGTTCACAAAACATCTGACCTGAATTTCTGCTTAAGGAAAGAACGTTGAACTTAATTTCTGTTTGCATCAAAAATGTCAGAAAGTATCCTGTGCCTGCTTGTCTTCCTGTAAGCTTTCATTTGACAAGTGAGGAAGAGACTTGTGACTGCTGACTTTTCTCCACTCATTTGCATGCTTCTGTGAGTCTCTGTAGGAGTAGGAAAGTTATCTCAACCCTATAGGAAAATTCCCAGAGGCCTGCATACTTTCCATCTCTGAATCAACCAGGCACTGGAGGAGTAGAAAACCGTTCCCTCTTTCATGTCTTGAAGCTGTAGCACACTCACTGGGTCACTCACTGCCACCCAGTTTATCCATATATTTATTGATTAGGTGGTTTTACTCTGCCTTCTTCCAAAATAGTTGAACAATGTTATCTAATGATTAGAGAATACATAAAAATACAAGCAATCTTAATTTGGTCCCAGCTCGCAAAAAAAAAAAAAAAAAAAATGGTGAAGGCATGCCAAGAGCATATTTAATCCTCTAGTATACTTGCTTGCGTAAATTGTAACACAAAGTCTCCAACAACAAATTTCTTTTTTTTAAAAGAGAGAGAGAGAGAGAGAGAATTTTTAATATTTATTTTTTAGTTTTCGGCGGACACAACATCTTTATTTGTATGTGGTGCTGAGGATCGAACCCAGAGCCGCACACATGCCAGGCGAGCACGCTACAGCTTGAGCCACATCCCCAGTCCCCAACAACAAATTTCTAATGTAAACATTTTTTTCTCAACATTTATGCTACTTAGAAAAAATTTAACCAGAATATAAAATTATTAATAATGGAATATCTTTGATTATCAATAGTATTTTGAATGGTTTCAATGCTATAAAACCTGTATTTGTGTAGAGACATATTCCCCCACCCACATTTCACCAGTTTTTACTTGGACTGTCTTTTAAGTCCCTGAAAATTTTCTAGCAAAGGTAGGCACAAGATATTAAGGTCAATGAGGACAACTTGCAAAATAGATCCAGAACTACTACATACAATCAAAGTAAAGATGGAATTAACAGAACTGGGCTGAGTTTACCATCTCAGTTAACTATAAATTTTCCAAGAACAGCGATGTTCCTTGTCTGAGTTAGCAGAGTGTCCATCAGTGTAGAAATGCCCTAAGTCATTAGTAAGTATTTATTATTAATGAAATTTTTAGCAAACAAACATAACATAAAACAAACATATATAAGCATGTGTCAGGATGTAAGTTTTTAAGCATTGTTTTCTAGGATGTTCAAGTAATTCTAGAAGCCTTAGGTACAGGTGACAATGAAATATGCTAATTACAAATGATTCGGACACATTATTTAAGCAGATCTTGAAAAAATATATGAAGAAATCCTTTGCTATTCTCATTCTGTCTTTATAAGGTAGCATTCTTAGGCCATGAAATAAAACTTTCTGTGACTTAAACTGATTTTCTCCCTCCCTAGTGTGGAAGAAGGAGGTTTTATAGTAATTGAAGACTAAAGTCATGTAGCAGGTCTTTCTTTCTGGGTTTGTGGTAGAGTTTGGTTTGTGTATTTGTTTTGTGTTGTTTTCTCTGAAGTGCATCCCTGTCTACGTTGAATCGTCTCTGGGCCAGATGATCTGTGGTAATTTTCTTCTCTTTTCCATCTTCCTTTCCCCACAGGAGTAATAGCAGTGGTGATATTCATCACCTTCTGCATCATCGGCATCATGACCCGCCTCCTTTACCAGCATAAGCAGTCACATCGCACTAACCAGATGAAGGAGAAGGAATATCCAGAGAATTTGGACAGTTCCTTCAGAAATGATATTGACTTGCAAAACACAGTCAGCGAGTGTAAACGGGAATATTTCATCTGAAAAAACTACAGGGTCACCTGATACTCATTTCTGTGGTTACTTGTTAATTTTTTCTCCTTCTCTTCTCTCTTTTGTCTTTTAATTTTGGTTCTTCTCTCTTAAATGTTTGCCATTCCTTTTTTGGAACATAACCTGCATCTACCACAACATCAATCCCCTTGACCCAGCTCAGGAGACCAGGCAGCTACAGCTACTGCCTTCCTGTCTGACACCTGTATCATGGTGAAAATGACCACTCAAGACACTGACTTTACTGTTCTAGACAAAGAAGAGACACGTGTGCACACACACATAATCAGCTTTGTGTTCCACTTTCTAAAATGCACTTTTTGGTTTTGCAGACTCGTATTCTGGCAGGCTTACCTTGAACTTGAGCTCTGTGACTAAGGCATCTAATGGTCATCCTTGACATCCTCTCCCATTCCCAGTTCATCTCTACCAGGGAAGCCAGGGCAGAGAGATCCTTCAGGCCTGGTTTGCATTGGTGGCATTTTACAAGGAACAAGAACAACTTGCGTTAATTTAATTTCCCTAGGCCCCTTGCTCTAACTCATCGCCCTTTTTTGCTATGACTCTTATCCCCTGAGTATTTTCAAATAGAATTGCTGATAGTAGTGAGCAATTACTTTGCTCCTTTCTTATCACTGTCTCCTGGGGCCAAAACTTTAGAAACAGCACACAATAGCATAAACCTAGAGGAAGCATGGAAATAGTCGCTTGAAATTAGGAGGTAAAAAGAAAGTTGCTAGGAAGTAGATGTTCCCTAACTTCAAAAAATGCCTCCTCCAATTTTGTAAGACATGTTAGCTAGGTTATTCCTGGGATTATTATATTGAGGTAAAAAATATATATACACACACATATATATGTAATTTGCTGCAGTATAAAGAAATTCAAATAAAAGTCTAAAATAGTACCTGGTTCCATGAAAAAGCTTAAACCATCTTAACTCAGCTTTAAATAAATATATATATATGGAAAAAACTGCATGAAAGAAGTGAAATATTAGGCAGAATTCTTCCTTTCCATCTACTCATGAAAGACCTGGTGGAGAAATTGAATGTCAGTTTGCAGGATTTACATTTTTGAACAGTTATAATGAATCCATCTCTGTCCACTGAGCTGTTTCTAGGAGGTTTCGGACATACTGACACATGTGGCATTGTAGTCACCTCCAGCTGACCCAGTGATTGATTTCAGAGGAGCCCTTAGGTTCTGTAGCACACCCCATTTTGAAATCTGCTGCATTCTGTACATTGAAAAGCCTCCACTTACACATACTTTTCTGCAGACTTATATTCCCAGATGAGGCAGCAACAAATTTCAGGCTCTTTGCCCCTTTTAGTGACAAAGTATGGAATTCATCCCTTTGAGAAGCCATCCTGAGACTATCTATGGATTTTGATAATAAGAATTCTGATGATTTTGCTGTAGAAATATGCCTAACTCTTTGCCCCTGGACTACCTTGGAGAAAGATAAGGGATAAAAGATATCAATGCTCCAGGGTCCTGGCGATGCCAGTAAAATGATTCAGAGTTGAAGAAAATACTTACTGATTCTTTTTAGGTAAATTTGATCTGCAAAACAATTACCACCTTACCTTTGGCCAGCCTTGACAGCAGACTGTCCATCTTGCTCTGATGTCCTTTGCCTCTCATTCCTTAACACTCCTCTTGTGTTAGGAAGCTCACAAGGAGCAAGTGATTAGCTTCATTCCATATCAATCCCCCAGTTTTTCTTCCAGTTTCAAAGCTTGTGAAAGAGGATTGAGTTTATAATCATGTCTCGAATTTAAGACATTGTTCTAAATACAGTCTTTCCTTACAATTTTCTTTGAATTTTTAGTCATCTCATCAGTTAATATATAGTCATCATTTTCCTAGTAAATTTATTTTACAGTGATTTTAAACAAGAATATGTTTTTTTAAAAATTAGCTTTAATAAGACAAATGATAACCGAATAAAAGGATAGATCTTTAAATACTGTATTCTGCCGCCCTTTCTTCCTCTTTCTCCAGTTCTCACTTTTGAATTTTTTATTTCTATAAGAAGGTTGTTTAAATCAGGAGGCTTTTGCTTGACTACATATTCCTTTGTCACCTGAAATAAAAGTCACCACGAAGTACAGTGAGTTTAGCCCGAAGCATCTCCAAAAGAAAAATGGAAAGGAGAAGGAAAGTATGAGCAATAATGCGGAAACTCTCCCTTATTCAAATCTCTGAGAAGCATGTCCCATATTTTGCCGACGTGGAGGACTAGTAAAGGTCAACTCATCCTATTTGAACTTTTCATGGACTTATATATGCTTGTAGATAGTTGTATAGGTTGGAGAATTTGTGAAGCTCTGTCCTGGCCATGTGGACACCACAAACTACTGGTCCCTGCCCCCATGTATGGACTCTGTATATAAGAGCTCTGGGTACCCAGGCCAAAAGGCAGATGGATACCCAGAAAGTACAGTCTGCACAACACTGCTATAAATAGTCTCAGTGCCGAATCAGAATTATTCTTACAAGACTGGATTTCTTCACAACCCCAGAAAACACTATGACTTTCACTGGATGTGTCTGAAAACACACTTTTCTAAACAAAAACACACTTCACAATTAGGAATAAATGCTAACTGTACCTCTCAGTCTTTTCTGGAACCAAGATCTGTTCCATTATCTGTTATTATGCAATTTTGTGAGTATTTCAATCTTCAGGCAACTATAATCTAAAACGAGACTTTGCATTCTAATTCTCCTTTACCCACCCTGTTCCACTGCCATATTCATTTCCTGACAGCACCATGTGGCCACGAGACCTCCATAACCTCCTCTGGTTCCACACTCAGTCTTTGGTAGCTGCTGTTTATAGAAATATTTCATGGAATATAGTAACTTCACACTAAAACCAAAAAATACCTGTGCAATTTCACATTCTAAGGGGGCTGTTCCACTGATATTATTTCCACCAAACATATTTATTTATTCAAGCAACAGAACATTTGCTTACCAAAAAAGGCTGACTATATCATTCACTGTGTGTAGAGGGCAAGTTTCTCACAGTTTCTATGAGAATCCACCTAAAGAAATAGACATTGTGCATTTCTCTAGATATATTTTTATGAATAGCTTAGCCTCTTCTATTCACTCTCCAAAACACAAGGGGGATTTATTTTAAGAATCCTGCAGCTGATGTTTTAAAATGATCTTTGTTCTCTTTAGTAATAATGGAAGTGGTACTAACCTGATTTCTTCCTTTTGTCAGAAATGTGCCCAGTCACAGTGTAACAGGAGCAAACTAAAAAAAAAAAAAAAAAGAAGAAGAAGACATAGGTTGTTCTCTTCTTTCTATTTCATTCAAGAAGTATACATTGGATGCCCTCTACTCCAAGGATTGTGCTGGGCATTACGTATACAGACATAAATTATACCTTGCTCTTCTCCTTGGGGAGTGGAGAGTCTAGCAGGGGTGGCATATATTGTTTTAATAGGGGTATGCATAAAGTGCTATGAACACAGGGCAAAGACTCTGTGCAATTATTTTTGTAAAGCACTTGTGAGAGACTTCAAGAATCTGGCAAATTTATACATGATACTTATAATTTTGTTTCTCAATTATTACTTTCATCTACAATAGACGTACTCTCAAAGTAAATATCTATTTACACAAATATATTTCTATGGAAACAAATTGATCATGTCTTTTGGGAGAGCAAGAATAAATGATTCTTGTCTCTGACATACTTTTGAGACAGCGGAATTCTCTGTATTCTTGCTTCAGTTCTAGTTGAGGTATATTAGAAGACTCCTTTCTTTCCCATGAATTAGACCTAAGAGGAAATTTGGGATTACTTGGGATAGAAAAGGGTACTCTCCACTTCAGCTCCTCTCCTCCTTTTTTAGGTCTTTTACTTCCATTCATTTAAGCCATTCCATACCATTCATATTCTAGATAATTCTGAAGTTAGCTTTGTGATCCTCAATCACATTCTAAGATTCTCCTCTCTTGAATAAACTTTGGACTCTATTTAGGAACATCTATGAGAGGTAGATGAAGTCTATCCTTGAGTAAATAATTGACTTCCGTTTGTGCCCTGGGTGAATTTTTTCCAGTCCCAAAGATCGTGCATGCCATCTCTCTGTACCACATTAATTCAGTTGGGGGCACCACACCTAAAAGTTACTATCAGAACAATTTCTCCAATTTATCTAGAGATACAGGAATCAGGCAAATTGGATTTTTTTCCAGAAAAAATCTTTATACTATGTCTTCCACCTTCCCTGGCTTCCTTTGGATTCCTCTACAGGTATAATCCATCAAACTCTTGCTACAACACCATCCTGACAATAAGCTTTTGAGACATCTGTATAGTTCTGTCATTCATTCCTCTTTAAGCTAAAGGCCTGGATGTACTTGTAGTCCTCGATTGTCCTACAGGTCAAGTGTAGACTAAATCAATAAATAGGCTTTGTTGTTCTGAGCATGGCACAGGAGGTTAATGGAATGTGATGTAACAAATTCCAAACTGTTGGAATACTTGGAGGATAACTGAGTGCTATTTCATGTCTCTTACGCGGTTTGAAAATGTTATCTTTAAAAGACACATAGTGTAATAGAATTACTTCCATACACTATTTTTGGATCTTTCTTACCCTGTGCACTGCACCCTCGCCCATACTCTTTCTTGTTGATATATCTAGTTTGCAGATTTTGGTTGTCCCTAGTTCTCAACTCCGTTCATAAATTCCAAATAATTGAACCACCTAAAGGGGGAAAAGTGCAACACACACACACACACACACACACACAAACACACTGTAAAAAATAGGGCTGTTACTTAAGTATTCTCCAGGAAATTTTACATACATATCTGCTTGATAGGGACAGAAACATTCCCACTTTGTGTTGACAATTATTTTAATCCTTCATGTAAGTTTTTAATAATTAACTGTTTTACTATTTTTGAGTGATTTTTTCCCTCTTGTTTTTCACTAAGGTACTCTGTGGAAGAACAGGAAAGCACATTTTCTAGTGAAATACTGTATTTGTAAGATAGTTGTCCATTTTTTGGTAATGTTTATAGTCTACAAAGTGGCTGAGCAGATATGAGCTACAAAGTGTAGGGCAAACGTTGGTTTTGGTGTTTTGACCAAGCCTGCTGGGGATGTATCAAAAAGGAAGAAGGGATTTGTGGCAGCGGTTGGTGGCTTTTGGAGGTGAGGAATGTCATTGCTTCTATCATGAATCAGTGACAGTTCCTCCACTTTCTAGCTCCTAACTCAGGCATCTCTTTAGTGCATTTGGACCCTTGTCTTACACATTAGGGAAGAGGCAATATCACGGGCTTTGCATGAGGAATTCTCACTTACCTTTGCATGACATTTTTTGACCCTTCCCACCCCTACTGTGTCTACATTATTTTCTAAGTTTTTATTTCATTGAGATTTGCCCAGGGTGCTTTAGAACTATCACCACAGCTACTTAACCTGCCCAAGTTAAGCACCCAGATAAAGCTTTAAGGAAAATGAACTAATAAAAAACACCCTAGGTCCACTGTCCTAAATAGAGCTTCATCAGTGGAACTCCTGAGACCCTTTAGTCTGTCTTGTGGTCTTTCTTCCTCCTTCCCTGGTCCTGCCGTCCATAGACATGTCATATGGTAAGAAGCTAAACTATTCTCCAGCCCTGACAGTGCACACTGGAGTCACCATCTAACACTATCTCCCAATACTAATCACTGTCAATATATCTCATCTAACACTGTTTCTCTCAATCCTCCCCAGTGACACAGGGAAATGCTTTACAAAAGAGCAGGGTAAATTTAGGGGACTAGTCCTAAGTCATGACCAAAGGTGAAGCTAACTGTGTTAGTGGTGACAGCCTGGTCTTATGTCATTAGCATCATATTCTCCCATGCCTCAAATGCAGACAGTAGCCTCAGATAACATGAAAAAAGGCACTGAGTATGCAGAAGATGCATTGCATTACTTTTCAGACTCTTTGAAAAGTCTCCCCACAGGTAATCAATTCACATGCAACTTTACAGGATAATATTAATAGGCATCTGCCTATTCATACTTTTTCATTATAGTCAACTCCAATCCCAAAGGTTTTACATGAAATGTTAGCATAGTCTCTTCACGTTGAATGGCAGAATCAACCAGAGTAACATTGTCCTGCCTTAAAAACTCTTGCAAAAAAATACCAAATGTTGCTTAAAGTAGCATAGTTACATTGTAAGAGGGATTTTGTATTTGGTGAGGACCAAGACCATGAATTTTTTCCTGAATCTGGCAGTTGACAGGCCTCTTGATATCCTGTGTTGTCTTGAGCAGACACTTCTTTTTGTCAAAATGGTGGCCATTTGTAAATGGATATTCATGGCCATTTTCCAATAAAACTTTATTAATAAAATCAGGCAACAATTCAGATTTGGTTCATGAAATGTAATTTCCCAATCCCTAAGGTAGAACATTACAGTTCCCATTTCAAATGGGAAATTAGTCCTCCTCTGACATGTTCAGGCCCTCTTTATATGAAGAATGAGAGAGCAGGGGAAATTACCTTTAACAAGTAAATACTAAAATGAAAAAAGACATAGATAATCTGATACGTATATATCTGATATGTATATATCTGATATGTCTATATCAGATTATTTGTGATGGTAAAAGCACAAAACAGGTCATATCCTTTGTGGATCTGCTGGAGACTCTCCTTTCCTTTGGATCTTCTTATTTTTGTTTCTATAACAGAATCCCAAGTGATGTTGCCTCATTCCAAGTCAGTTTTGTAGACCATGTAACATGTCTTAATACACTGTATGGGGAAAATAAAAGTTAGCCTTAGATTTATTTGTTTTCTATGGTTATTGTTGTACAGAAGAAAGACTTAAACTGTAAATAATGTATATTTAATAAAGAGAGAATTTTGTATGATTTTGTGTGGAAGACAAATGTGTCTTGCTGTGTTGTTCTTGGTTAATGAAGAGTCAAGCAATTAATCCCTGAGTTCCCATTTCTTAGACCATCATTAGCTTCTTATTCCTTGGACCATTAACTCCCCGTCAACATGACCTTTGGGGTTGCTGGAGAAACATGAAACAACTACTCCCTGGCTTTATTGATTTCTGCATAGCTAAAAGTGCTGTCCTGGGTCCTCTCATTGCTCAACTGAATTACCCTAGATTGCATCTCTGGCTCAAAAGTGTTCAAAAGCAAGCTCATTGATTTGGTAAAAAGTCAGGTTCAGGGTTCTGGAGCCATTCTGGTTTCAGGATTCCACAGGGAACCCATAGCCTCTGCTAAACCCTCATCTGTGTCCCCTCAGAGCAGATGCATTTCTTATGTCACGTTGCTGGTATCTTCTTGTTATGATTCTGTGTTTGAAATTCCAAACCAACTGCTATGAGAAACAACCTACTTTGGGTGGTGCTTCTTAAGACTTCTGTACATGGGATAATTAGTTAACATACAGAAACTAGAAACTGAAAGGAGTTTTTGAACAAGGTATTGACGATATCAGGTGTACACACCCAAAAACCCATCTAACAGCTCAATGGAGAAAGGACCATGGTGGAATGGGAAGGACAAAAATGTTCAAACCAATAGAGGCCCTTTCAGAAACCTGAGAGAAGCCACAGTACCTTAGACTAAGCTGGTAATAGCTGAGAGTACAATGGTAGATGGCACCAGAAAGAACCAACAGGGCTTGCTGAATTGAAAGGGAATGTTAGAAGAAAGAATCAAGAGATTAAACATTCGGCTTATGCAATGAATGAATGTGAGCAAAGTTTTTGTTTTACTTTGGGGAATGGTGGCTCTAAATTTAGAACAATGGATCATTTGATTTTGAGATTCTCTTACATTTGAGATTGTCTTACATTTGAGATTCCAATTAGGTGTCAAGTATAGATATTGGACAGGCAGCTCAGAATATGTCTGAAGCTGAGAAGAGGTCTCATCTGTAGAGACATTTGGCAAAAATATCTATGTATAGGTATAGAAATATATATCTGCCTATGTGAGTATGAAGGAGAGAGAGAGAAAGACATGTTGAGATCATCTAGGGTACACATATATCTAGAAAATAGAGCCAGGATATATGATTTGCTAGAGGAGGATAAGCCAGACAAAGGGACTTAGACATGTTCATGGAAGAATGAGAAAAAAAATTAATCTGGAGACCATAGAAGAAACTGCTTCATCAGGAGAAAGTTGAGTGTCATTAAATGCTGAGAAATTAAGTCAGGTGAGGATAGATAAATGCCACTGACTTTAGCAATCCTCAAACACTAATGACCCTTGTTAGAGTTATTTAATGAAGGAGTAGGTAAGAAATATTATTTTGAGTCAGCTAAAGAGATAGAGAGACTTGAGAGTTTCAGGAAATGAGTCTCCAAACCCCAGATCTGCAGGAGAAATGCATGGACATTAGAGCAAGATAAAACAGGGCTCAAATTCCAAAGAATTCTGTTCCCTAATTTTGTGACTTGAAATAAATAAACCACTTAAATCCTTAGATTTTGCAAATGTAAATTGGGAAACCAAACTAAATCAAACTTAATAGGTTCTGAAGATCAAATTATTTTGTTTAAACCACTTTGTAAAGTCCATCATCACTAGGGCCTTCCACAAGGCTACCTGCCATAACTTAGATATTTACCATTCTCTAATTTGTAGAAAGAAAATTACACATATCATGCGTGGTAGCAATTTGTAAGCAACTTGTGTTGGGAATAGGTTTTGAATTCTAGTTCTGTCCCTGCCATAAATTATCTTTGTAAACTTGAATAAATTATTTGCAGATGATCTATGGAAAGCCTTTGAGATGTCCTCCCTGAAAGAGAAAACATGACTCTAAATAATGAATCAAATTGCTTTTCTTAATAGAAATATTTGCAGAAAGTAAATAAGACAGCACATGAATGGGTCCTGTCTGATCATCAAGGCTCAATTCTTCATCACTTAAAATATTTTAAAGAAACACTCATATGCTTAATAAAAACATTAGTTTCCCTTCCTATCTCTAGCCATAAACCATAATCAAAGAGTAAAATGAAAAATATGTAAAGAACTCTGTTGAATTGAATTCTTCTTTAAATATCTGTATTTGGTTTAAGCCAATGAAATAAAAGAGGATAAAATGTAGCTCTTAGTACAAATAAACATACAATATGTGGGAGGGGGCAAAGCCATTTAAAAATATTCAAAATTTTAAACTATTAATTTCTGGATTCTATAAAAAATTACAACAATCTGACTGGCTTATAAACAACAAACTTTTTTTTTAAGATTTCTGGAAGCTGGAAGAATAGGGTGACAGTATAGCTGTGTCAGATGAGGGAGCCATCCATTCTGGGTTGCAGAAAGTCACTTTCTTATTGCATCATATGGTAGGAAAAAGAGGAGGAAGCTTTCAAAAGGCACAAATACCATTCACAAAGGCTCTAACTTCAAGACTAAGTTCCCACCTTCCAATAGTGTGACTCTAGTGGTTAAGAATCCAACATACTAATTTTGTGGAGGACACAAACTTTCAGTCAAGGTCAAATTAAATACAAGCATATTTTACTTTTCATGATGGTTCAAAAAGAAAGAATTTTCCTGAGCCAAAATCTGATCAGGTAAATAATATCACAGTGTGTGCTTATCTCAGCCAGAGGCCAGGCTGAAAAGCACTGTGGTTGCAGGAGGGCTGTGGATCAGCTCAGTCTGATTCCAACACATGGAGTTTGCTGAAAGCCAAGTTCATGTATGCAAAATCCATCTCTGGGGAGGACACATAAGTGTTAATGACAGCATTGACTTGTAAGAAAGGTAAATCCAGTTCAGCTGTGTCCTCTGAGGAGCTCCAACTCTTCAAAAGGGCCTTCGAGAATTCAAGCCTGTCTCAGAGCATATCCTTCACCGGTATCGGGGGAAGAAGTGCCTTCAACTTGAAGGGCCGAGTGTGCTCCCAGTGAAAGGGCAGGCCTAGCAGCTCTCTTCCCACACACACTGCTCTGGAGGATTGGTCAACTTGCCCTTGTCTCCTAGGATCCTTGGTTTTACATAAAGCTCTTATTTAGGAAATACTGACTCTACTTATATGAAGCGTTTAGAGGAGTCAAAATCATAAATAAGGACGGGAAGTTGAATGGTGACAATTTGGGGAAGTGGGGGAAAGAGTGTGGAGAGTTATCATCTGATGGTGTTATGGTCTGGAATAGTCAGTTTCCCTATAAAGTGCATGTGTTTAGCAATGCAGCCCTGATCAGAGATGAAGAGATTGGATTGTGAGAGCTGTGATGTTATCAGTGAATTAATCCATTTGGTGGCTTAATAATTTAAATAGACTGGGTGCTAACTGGGCAGGAAGGGAGTGGCTAGAAGAAGTAGGTCACTGGCAGCATGCCTTTAGAGATTGTGTTTTTGTCCCTGGCTCCTTGCTGCCCCCCCCCACCCCCTTTCTGACTACCTTAAACTCAACAGTTTTCCTCCACCATTTCTTTCTGCTGTGATAATCTGCCTAACCTCAAGTCCAAAACAATAGAGCCAGCTGACCATGAACTGAATCTCTGAAACTGTGAGCCTACAAGGGACTTTTCTCCTCCAAGTGGTTCTTGTGAGGCATTATGATCACAGCAATAAAAAGTTGACTCAAACAGATAGATGCAGAAGTTCAGCTTGGAAAGATGAATTCTGGAGATGGATAATGGTAAGGGTTATAAAGCAAATGGGGATATACTACATATCACTGAATCGTACAACTTTATATGAAATTTTGTTTGCATATTTTACTATAATAAAATTGTGGGGGAAAAATATTGTTTTTTTGGAGAGAATTTAAATGAGTCAAGAATTTTCAATGATGTATAGTAATAATAAATATAGTAATTGAGCCATTTGTTGCTGACCTATAGTATGACCAGTCCTATATTCATGTTACCAATTTCTTACCACTTATTGTCTTAATCAAGTCAGAAAAGATGTAATATGTGTTCTAATTTTGAAGATAAGAATATCTAGCCTGAAGTTAATTTACTAAAATTAATACATTGTCTTTGATGTCTAAAATACTTTGTTTCAACATTCTTTTTGTTAAGTATTATCTATGAAGAGTTGGGGAAATCTTTTACCCTATCATGACTCAGTTTCTCTCTTAAAAAATGAGAAAGTGGAATCTATTTAGCAGAATTACAAGGTTAAGGGAAGATTCAAAATCTATCCATTTTCCATCTTGAACTACACCCAGCTCTACCTACCTGCTTCCAGGAGTAATTCAAGGCATGCATTTTGGCTCTGCTGCCAATACTCTGACCCAGACCTCTTCTGCAACATGTAATTAGTGGGAAATCTTCTTCCAGGAAGATAAGAAGATTTTAAAGAAAGTTGTTAACAGTCATTAATGTCACCATGAGGCTTTCTCAGGACAAGTACACACATGCAGTATGGAAGCAAAGACAATAGGGACACTCCTTGGTGAATGCAGACTGTAGCTGGTATTTTCTCAGAGGATGTCTAAAAAAGCTCAGTTTCCTCTGGGGGAATGTTCACATAAAGCAGGGAACAAAAGGAAACTTCTTTGAGCACATGAACTTACAATCAGTTAGAAGTCAAGTATTCCTCCAAATAAGCAGGTAAAGATGTTCACCACCCAAGGCACCATCTTGAAACATTGGTAGTATATTCACATAGTGGTGTGCTCCAGGGCTGTGGAGCTTCCTTTTGGGTTTTTAGAAGGAAACTGGGCAAAAATGAGGGTGCAACGTGGAGAGCTACAAGGTGCTGGATGCTGAACTTCCCTTTTAAACTCTATGAGGCAGAAAGCCTTACCAATCAAAATGACTGGAGGCAAACAAACTGGGTTCAACTTATTCGGTATGTGGATATATGTTATTTAGCATTTTATCTTACATAAAAGGACTTTTTAAATTTTGTCCTTCTTTAGGATTTGTAAGATGACTTTATAGTGTTACAGGTGAGTGTTTGTTAGAGTCTGTAAACAAGTCAAAATAACACCTGGCATTTTGCCAGAGAAATGTTAGAGTCTGTAAACAAGTCTGGATGGCGCCTGGCAAAATGCCAGAAGGAGTGGTTTGTGAAGTAACGCCAGCGAGCCATTAAGTGTGGAGATTCCTTATTGGTTGACTGCGAGCCATTAAGTGTGGAGATTCCTTATTGGTTGACTGATGTATCTAGTTTATGCTAATTAAGATAAGCTGTGTAAAATGTATAAATACCTCTGTTGTCCTGCAATAAACGGCTCCTACTCCTGCTGTATCAATCTACACAAGTTGTTCGTCACCCCCCGGTTATTTTGCTGCAGCCGGACTGCGGCAAGTGTTCCTAATCCAAATAGGCAAAATATGAAATGTAAAAAACAAACAAACAAACAAAACCAGTGATTTTTTTGACAGCATGACACCACAAATGGATAAATAACTTCACACCTGACCTAAAGTGACAGGTCACAGTCAAAATGCAAGTGCACTAAAAATGTTATATAAAATTATCTTCATGCTATGTGTACAAAGTACATATTAAATATAAATGAATTTTGCATTTAAACTTGTGTCTCATCCCCAAGATATCTCATTATGTACATGCAAATATTCTCATATTTGAAAAAAAATCTAAAATCCAAAACTCTTCTGGTCTCAAGGGAAACTCAAACAGTATTACAGTGAGTAAAATCATCTCTAGCTTATATTATCTGGGAAAAAAAAAACCCTATTGATTTCCTCCACAATGCATTTATTCATTCAGCAAGTATTGGCCAGCCCTTTGACATGAATTTTGAGTGAGGTAATAGGAATAATCACATGATAAGATTGACAGGTATGGCATGTTAGAGTCTGTAAACAAGTCTGGATGGTGCCTGGCATTTTGCCAGAGGGAGTGGTTTATGAAGTAACGCCAGTGAGCCATTAAGTGTGGAGATTCCTTATTGGTTGACTGCTGTATCAAGTTTATGTTAATTAAGATAAGCTGTGTGGAATGTATATATACTGCTCCTGTCCTACAATAACGGCTCCCACTCCTGCTGTATCAATGTACACATATTGTTCGCCACCCCCCGGTTATTTTGCGGCAGCCAGACTGCAGCAATGGCACCTGCTTGCAAGGGGCCTCAGTTTAAGGATTCCAACAAGTGAACAAGAAGCATGAATGTCAGGTGCTATGAAGAATGGCCCATACAGGAACAGTGGCACATGCCTGTAATCCCAGGGGCTTGGGGAGCCTGAGACAGGAGGATCGTGAGTCCAAAGTCACCATCAGCAGTGGCAAGGTGCTAAGCAACTTAGTAAGACCCTGTCTCTAAATAAAATACAAAATAGGGATGGAAATAAAGCCCAGTGGCTGAGTGCCTCTGAGTTCAATCCCTGGTACTCTTCCCTGACCCCCAAAAAGAATGGCCCAGATTTTTTATTTTCATTCAGGAGCTGGAACCTGACTAAGGGAGGTATTGTTTGTTTAAGGTCTAAAGAATGATTAGAAGTTAGGTAGAAAAGTGACATTGAAGAGAAAAGAGCAGGAAGTATTCAGGTGGGGATATGGGCCAAATTATATTATTATATGTACAAATATGTAACAATAAATGCCACATTATATACAACCATAATGCAACAATAAAAAGGTAAAAAAAATGATTTTTGAAAAAGATAGAAAAGGACCAGCATTTGAAAGAAGGCATAGAGGGCTGGGGATGTGGCTCAAGCGGTAGCGCGCTCGCCTGGCATGCGTGCGGCCCGGTTTGATCCTCAGCACCACATACAAACAAAGATGTTGTGTCCGCCAAATACTAAAAAATAAATATTAAAAAATTCTCTCTCTCTCTCTCTACCTCTATCTCTCTCTCTCACTCTCTCTAAAAAAAAAAAAAATGAAAGAAGGCATAGAACAAAAGCCAGTGTGAAAATTCAGATAGCTCAATTCAGCTTACAACTAGAAAATTGTGATCAGAAATGGCAGGTTGCCCAGGAGAGATGTGAGGATGCCTTTTTATGTGGGTGCTCCTAAAACTGGGATAAGGAAAGCAAAGGTGACAGAGCACATGTAAAAGTGAAGTGGTATTATATTTAGGTCACATCATGCCCAAGCAAACATGAGATGATCTATTAGTCAGGGGTTCTACAGAAAGAGAGAGAAACAGTAAATAGGAATACAGACACAGGAGAGAGAATTTATTAGGGGAATTGACTTACACGATTACAGAAGTGAGAAGACCTATACAGGTTATTGTAGACTGAGATGCTGGAATGTGGGTAATGTGGCTTAGTCCAAGTTCAAAGGCATCAGAAACAGAGAAGTCTGTGTTGTAACTCTCATTCTGAAAGAGAAAACTTGACTGGAGGACAGTTGGTGTAAGTCCTAGAGTCCAGAGGACAGAGGGGCTTGCAGCTCTGATGTCCAAGCCAACAGAAGGAAAAATCTACCCAAGCTCTCACAGAATAAGACAGTTCACCTTCTGCATTTATTTTCTTGGGACCCCAGCAGATGGGATGGTGCTCACTTACATATAGTGCAGATCTTACCTATTTAATTCACCCATACTCCCATGTTCATTGCCTCTAGAAACCATTGAAATAATAATTTACCACTTTCTAGGTACTCCTTAATTCAGCCAAGCTGACAACTACAAATTAACCACCATTATACACACACACACACACACACACACACACACACAATGAATATAAAAATATTTACCTGACTTGGTTGTTAGGAAAAGTAAAAACAAAATGAGAAATGCAGAAGTTTTTTTTTTTTTTTTTAACTATGTAGAGCAATAAAAATATTAGCTATCTATATTGCATCTATAAGCAAGGAGGGAAGAAAATATCTATCAATAGCAGATGAGTACTGGAAAATCTTTTCTGTAAGTGGACAGATTGTAAATATTTAGGTTTCAAGGGCCAGTCTCTCTTGGACTGACTCAACTTTGCCTTTTAAGTGTGAAAACAGCTATGGACACTATATAAAATAATGAGTGCAGCTGGTTTCCAACAGAAGTTTATGTATTGAAAAATGAAATTTAGATTTCATATAATATTCATGTGCTATGAAGTATTTTTCTTTTTATTTTTTTAACCATTTAAAAATGCAAAACAACATTGTTAGCTCGTGGGCTGTACCAAAATAGGCAGTTGGCCTGGTTTGACTTGCAAACAGAGTTTTGCTGATCTCTGAATCAGACAAGTACTCATTGAATTTGGAGACGAGCCTCTCTTAGCATGAGGAGTGGAGATATAAAATATATGCTCTTTTACCTTAGGAAAAGAATGCCATTCAAATATACATACAAACTTTAAAAAACAAGATTGGAAATGCTGAGAGCCAGCTCTCTGAGAGATGTAGAATTCAAAAGAGATCAAGACAGCTCTTGAGTTAGCTAAATAAGAAAGGCTAAAGCAGAGGGGTCCCTTGAGTCACAGCTCTGACAGGCAGGAGCGGGAAGAGGACCTGAATTTCTCACTTACCTCAAAGAGTCGCCATGGAAACGAATAACAGAAGAATTGCAAAAATGAAAACATGTGTTAACCATAAAAGCGTATATAATTTTGTGTTTTTATAGAAATAAACCCTCCTTTTTGTTTGAAATCTTGCTTGTCTGGTTTGGGAAACCAAAAGGAAGTTCAAAACTTTAGAAGAAGTCTCAGGGATATGACTATATTGTACATTTACCTATGTGAACAAGTTAACTGGGCTGAGTCATTTACAGGAAAAAAAAAAATGAAAGGGAGTTTTACTCCCTCAGCATAGATGTCATTCATGGATTCCAAGGTCGATAGGACAACAGAAAGCTCCCAAATGTGAATTTTACATGAAGAGTGGGAAGCCAGTAAGGTATTGATTTCCTAAGAGCCTTAGTGAGGAATGGCAGGATTTAGGGTGGCTGGGACATTCTGATTGGTGGCCCTGTCCTAGGTTCTAGAAATGATGTCCTGCTGAGGCTTTGTGGATGGTGGATCAAATTCTCTAATTCCTGATCCACACTTTGGAATTGAAATTTTAAAAAAATATGAATTAAGAAACTAAAAGGAAAGCATAAAGAAATGGACAGGATTTTTAAGGACAAAATGAGAAAAATGACAGCTGGCTACATAATGCTAAGAGAAAGAAGATAAAAGATACAATGACATAAATTTCCATTAGACTATGGGTCAAGAAGTTTTGTGTTGTGCTGAAAAAGAAAAGTCCTTACAAAAAGCCATAAAAATCCAGAAAGTTTGTACAACTTTTTCACTTCTCACTTAAAAAAATGATGTGAATTTTTGAGTTGAACAACTGTCTGTTTTATTGCAAAGTCACAGGTAAATATTGAAAGATGAGGAAGAGCTAGGAGGAGCACCACATGCATATCAGAGGAATTGGGTGCTAAGCCATCCAGCTGGTTATGATCTTTAAGAAAGAAAAGAAAACATTCTGAAAAGTTGCATGTCACTCAGAAAGAAAGTGAATTCCTTGTGAACCATGGTATGACCTATCTGCAGTGACCTGAATGGGGCCTGAGATTTATGGTGCTAGAATACAAACCTCTGATGAGAGCAATTCTTTCTGGGTTGACTTAGTTTCTCTCATTGAAAAGGTACAGAAATGTAAGAACACAATGGAAATTATATCAGATGTCTATCTTCACAAAGTCTTTGATTAATTCTGCCTCATCAGACATTCTATTCAATAAGAAAACACTTTGCATATTTGGGTATAATATTTTGGTAGAAGAGTAACTGTCGTGTGATTATCTGTAACTCAGTCTTAACTAGGGCCACTGATATTAGTTCCCAGTACTGCCTCCTGGAGTATGCCATAACCCAGCTAAGAGATTAATTATATATGCATCATATATATAGATAAACCTCACTGGGCTCATTCCAATGTAAAAGAAATATGTTTTAAGATGCTATGATACATTGTCTTAAAAAAAAAAGTTACTACTGAAAACAGAAAAGTGACAAAATGAAATAAATACGAGAACAATAATAAATACACCTAAATTCAGAAAGAGGAAGAATTTGTAGAGGGAAAAACTGAAGAAGACCACAGCTTTTCTTTGAATAAAGGTCAAATGAAGAACCCTTTCCCCATTATGTATTGTCCATAAACATCCCAGCCGTTTCCCTTAGCTTTCCTTGTGTTGGAACTTATGGCTGTGCTATTAGGATGTTGCTGGTCTAGGTTTACCTTTCAGTCCCTGAGCATCCTGATGTCAGTGGTCAAACATTAGTCCCCTTCCTTATACACTGCTGAACACATGGGAGACTTTGGCCTCCTCATTAACGTTGTTGGATGGGTCAATGGTTAAATGTCAGATTGAAATACCATGATAACTTTCAAAAGGAATGTAAGCCAAGAGAGGAAGGACCCTGGTAAGTTTTTAGAAAATAATATATTTGAAAACAGATATTTGAAATTTTATGAAGACATACAGTATAGCCTAAATAATAAGGTGTAGCCTAAATCCCTGAAAATGTTGAACAGAAGTGAATAATTCATATGTCCTAGAAAACTTAGCTATTATACCTAGCTTCTTGTCATCCAATATTTATAGGATTTCCTGACATTGAGTTTGGGTCTGAGGATGTGGTTCACGGGTATAGTGCTTGCCTAGCATGCATGATGCACTGTTCCATACACAGTAACCCATTAAAAACAAACAAAAAAATTAATGAGTTTAATAAATGTTCTTTAAATCATAACCTTATGATAAGGCAAGCACTTAAGAATATATATGTGTGTGTGTATATATATATATATATATATATATATATATATATATATATATATATATAATTTGTAGACACCTAAAGCTAAATAGTCCTGGGCTGGGAGTGTATGACCTGGTTCAATGGTAGAGCTTGTATACAGAGGGCTCTAGGTTCTCTCTCTAGCACCAAAAATAGTCTTTCTAGAGAAAGACTTCTAGCCAATTTATTAAAATACCTCTCAACTGTAGCATGGCAATCTGCAACAGAAATACCAATTCCATTTTGGTTTAGATATTGAGCTAATTGCACATTGTCATCATTTTATTATTAAGAATATGAAAATAAGTAGTACTATTTAATATTCACATTGCACCCACTATATGCCTGATGTTCAGTGGGCAAAGAGATACAGGAATTGCCAATGCTTGTTCTTCAATGAGAACATTGTTTAGTTTGAATTAAGGTCATGGGTGTTGAAAGAGTACGTGCAAACTGTGGTCTGCGAAATTGTTCCAAAATCTATGGTTAGGTGTTCTGTAGAGAAATTAAATACTATGCAAAAACAAAAGGATCACAGGAGTAAGTAATATCTGAGGAATAAAGTATATTCTTAAACCTGGCAATCCAATGTATGAGGAAAAATGAAACCAACCAGTAGAGTAAAAAATACATGAGGTTTATTTATCCCGTTTATGCCAGTGTTTTTCAGCATGTGATATATTCTCCCAAGCCCTTGGTAGAATCCAAGATTGAGATCCATTTCTGACTCATTGTGTTACCTTGAACTTTAAGCTCAGTAATACAATTTCCACAAATGTAAAATTTGAGGGCTGATACAGATGAGTCTCAGAACCTTGTCTGTTCTCAGACAAGAGAATAAAGTCTGTTTGTTATTGATTTTTCACATTAATCTAGATCGAACCAAAGAATACATAACATCAATCAAGCATGAAACCGAAGACTGATAGAGTTAATAATTTTCAATATTTTTAATTAACTAATTAATTAATTTTGGTGCTGGGGTTTGAACCTAGAGATTCACACTAGTAACCTCTCTGTGGGAAAATAAAGAAAGAAAGAACATGCAAAAGAAAAAAAAATGCCTAATAATTTAGCCATGGATGTGATCTATGTTCCTTTAAGATCAGTATAATAAGGTTTTGCTAGAAGAAGCCAAGAAATGCTTTGTGCAGGAAGGTTTAGTTAACTACCCTAACTTCATCCCCAAGGTGAAATACACCTCCTCTAATCCCTATGTCAATATCCATAATCTCCCAAGGATCCGTTGTTGATAAACCAGTCTATCCTCCTTCAACAAACAACTTTAGTTGCTAACATGTGTCTAGTGGTTCATTTCTTGGGTTTGACTTCCATAACAAAACTATTTTTATTTGTTGTATCAAAACTAATATCCTTAAGGATTAAGGGTGCATCGGTCTCGCTAATATTTTGGGATGAAAACTCTCCATTTTCTTCGATTTTTCTGTCAACAGCCACAGTAGCTTCTTCCTTACCATTATGTGGGGTGATTCTCTAGTCAGGTACTTCCTTAAACACTGTGACTTCATATTTTTTGAAGAATGAATGCAAAGCACTCTCATTATTTTACACACAGAGATGCCCAAGACAAGAAAGATGAAGTTCAATGTCTAAGGTCACACTCTCAAGGGTGGGATTTTGAACCCAAGTAAAACTGAAAGGGTGGGCAGGGAAACGGAAGAGCGCCACCTGGAGGTAAGTGTTGGCCTCGGCCCCATGACTGCTCTCTTGACGCTTCCTTCCTCATCACACACCCAGGG